>NC_084954.1:16769687-17402937 GCF_949316205.1 Platichthys flesus
TGTGGAATTCCTCCCCTAATTTAATAGACATGGTTTAATGGCAGTTTCACCCCATTCTGCCTTTTGTAATTGTTCTTTACATTATTTTTGTGAGTTATTTGCTTCATGGGTTTATGTTTGTATTTCTACTGGATAAATATCAAAAGGCAAAACTATTAGGAATTTAACTCTTTAAACAAACTTATTGGCAGATAATGTGTGAGTTATGTTTTAATGCCTCAGGTGACCTGCAATTGTGTGTTGGACAATAACAACAATAAATTCACTAATACGTAGTGTTAAAACCTTACCTTTTTTTCATATATAGCCTATAAATATCTTTGAGTAGTTACGTTTTCACCCCTGTCCGCTTATTTTATTTCTATTTTGTAACCAAGATTCCACAAAAATAACCGAAACAGAATTCTGGTGCAGCTCCAGATCAGGCGGCGGATCAAGGACATTTTTTCCCCAACATCTAAAAATCTTTCCAAGGGAATAATTCTTGGATCTTGACTGAAAAAAGAGGCACATTCAGGGATCTGATATCTATGAGTGCTTGTAATGTGTTACAGCTCCATTGCATTATAGTTGTGTTGTTGAAGGTGTGTTGTTTATGAGGCGTGTGCTCCAGTTGTATGTTATTTCTCATTGCTTTTGACTTTTCTCTCACAGGCATCAATTCCTATGAAGATCTGGGAAGGAGAGCTTTGAGAAAACCAGGAAAAGTAGGTGTTGACATTTGGATTAGTGTGAGCTCACCCTGTCAGAAAAGAGGAGCTCACACACTTGTACTTTCAACATGACCCAGAAACATATTCACTCTGCCCCTTTATTTATTTTTCAAGGTTCTTGTGGGAGTTGCAATTCTCATCCAAAATATTGGTGGTAAGTCAGCCTTGATTTCACCATTACACACATTATTTCTGATGCGCTGGACAAACTGATTTTTTTTTTTTTTACATTAGCGGAGCACTGAGGGCCACACTCTTAGTTCATTGAGGAGGTAGATAGCGCCTCCTACTGGAGAGCTGTGGGCTGGGTTTTTACTCCCTCCTTCCTATGAGGCTATTATACGGATTCCCCTGATAACCTTTGACCCTGTCGCCGCTGTCCTCGCCGCCCCCTCCCCTGGGCCTGAAACCTGACTTTGTGTCTAATTGATCACTGATGGTAAACCCACTCCCAACCTCTCAGTGTTGAGTAACCTAATGGGACCCCTCCATTTATTCCCCCCCCCCCCACCCACTCGTGTCCCTCCACTGCTATCTCTATCCGTGCCTCGGCCACAAAAAGCGCTGCTTCCCAGACAGGGGAGAGCGGAGGTGGTAGCTCCTCGGCAGTCATTAGTGGCGCGGCTGAGTGGATTATTGCCGTGCCCTCTGGTATGTTTGTGGTTTTCCCAGCATGGGGCAGTATGTGTGAGATTGTGAGAGCCAGCACTTCGACGCGCATCTGTCCACACCCCGGGCCCCTTTTATAAGAGTGCAATTAGTCTCACTCTGGGTAAACATTCATCTGCACTGCCAAAGGCTGATGGGCCAATTGACCTTAATTACTGCGCAGCTCAGAGCTCTCACAGCCCACCTCTCCCCTCAATCTTAATGAAAAGAAAGTGGCTCTGTCCTCTGTCGGACACACTCGCTCACTTTCTGCTGACCACACCAGCTTTACAGCAATTTTCCTTCACTTTTCACATTACATAAGAATGTGTTGATTTACCACTTGGCCAATAACGATCCCTTCTCTTCACCCAAGGGCCTTTTTTTTGTTTAGACATGTAAGTATTATACCTCCAAGAATTCCCATCAGTGTTGTTTTGCTCACAGTAACTGCATGAAACTAAACCATTGCATCATTATGCCTGTTGTGTGTGTTTGTGTGTGATCCCCCGCCAGCGAGTGTGTATCCATTTGTTTGGATGAAAATATTTTTTCATCTTTTATGGTCCAATTAAATTGTTGGATGAAGGTTTTGTAGTGAAACATTTTTTGGCTAAAACAATCAAAGCAGCTGCAGACCCCTTATTGACGGATCTGAGTGCTTATAAATGGCTTGAGTTATTCTCAGTGAGTGTCCTTGTGTCTGTGTGGGCTGGAGGGTTATTGGAGGAATTTTCTTTTATAAACAAATACAGGATCTGAGGGATTATGGTCTGGGCTTATTAAACGGCGAGAGCAAGACCTGCCCCAGGGGCAGTGAGGTCCCAGCTCACTCTGGCTCTGCCTGGCTTCACAAAGTGAAATCCCCGAACATTATCTCCCTTTATGACTGACCACACACAGCATCAGACCAAACATGTTGCCTTCTACCAACACGCTCTCCATCTTCTCTCTCCCCTTGCACCCCCCTCGTGTTTTTGGGGCTGATGTACCCCTCATCAAGTGACCCAGACCCCTTCTCTCTTTGGCTGCCTGAGCAAATGTGAAAGTATGTTGGAGCCCGTCAGGTTCAGATAATATCCTGTTTCCTCGCGAGGTGGAGAAGGGGGAGAAATACCTGGATTAGCGTCAGAGATCATTATTGTTAGCATTCCTCATTCCCTCCCTCCCACCCTCCCTGGCCACTTCTCCATCCTGGCTGCTACTCCAGCTCTCCAGCAACTGGAAGATCTGCATAATGTCTGTTCCTCTGTACCGAGGGGCTTTGCTGATGATCCCGTTGAGCCGCCTGCCCCACCCATCTGCATTAACTCAGAGCCGCGGTACCCCCTCCACCCTTCCTTCCATTTCCTAGTGCTGGAAAACACACACCACCCTCACACCGCCATGTAGGATTGCTTGTGGCAGCTTACAGTCGGCCGCTGTGTTTATGTTTTTACTAGTTTGGTAGGATTGTGTTCTGTGTGTTGTTTATTCAGTGTGAAAACACATCTTCTTCTCTCCCCTCCCTCTTTTCAGCCATGTCGTCCTATTTGTTCATCCTGAAGTCGGAGCTTCCTGCAGCCATAAGCATCTTCCTGAGTCCAGACAGCACAGGGTAGGTGTACAGAGGTGGAGGAAGTACTCAAACATTTTATTGAAGTTAAACACAAATATATACAAAAAAATGTAGTGTCCCTCAACTGAACATTCTCATTGTTTTTGTGAACCTTGGTTAATATATTTTCATAGTTAATGTTTTTTTTAAATTATTTATTTATGGCAGAAGAGACGGGTCTAATGTTATCTGCCTGATCTGATTGGATCAGTGAACTAATTCCCCTCTTATTATTCATCCGTTTAAAAAAAAAGATATAAAAAACAAAACAAAGTGAACTTGTAACGAAAGGCATTAAAATAATACAGTGGTGTAGAAAGTGCACATATTTGCTAATACATGTTGAGGAGGAAAAGTGAAAAGTACCCTGAGGATAATTCTACTTAAAGGTTCAGTGAGTAAAATTAGGTGACATCTAGTGGTGAGGTTGCATGTTGCAGCTGAATATGCCTCACCTCACCCTCCCCTTCAACACATGAAAGAGAACCTGTGGAAACGTTTAGTTGTCATTTAAACTCAAAAGGATTTTAGTTTGTACGAAAAAATTATGTCGGCCTCCGTAGAGAAGACCTGCTTCCGATGTAAATATAAAAGGACCATTCTACGGTAAAGAAAACAACAATTAGTACGATTAAGATGAAACACACTAGTGAAAACATTATTAGGATTATTTTATATTCAATTTCTGCCAATACATCCCTTTCACCTAAATCTTGCACACTGGACCTTTAAGTAAATTACTGATAGATTAATGGAATAAATGTACTTTGTTATATGGCACCACTGGATCTCCGTCACCAATAAAAAATGTAGGTTGAAAATCTGTCACAGTTGCGGTCAGATCCAAGATATTCTTTCAAATTAGCTGCGTTAAGATAAATAATGAGTCTTTGCTGTTCCCATGACGATGTACATTTTACATTCTGGCCATTAAACCTCCAAATTTGACACTTCTGCACCACTAAGCTGCCCGAACTGGAATCAGTCGGGAAAACCACTCGTGTGATTGATGCGGTGGAAGAAGATGTCTCACCAAACCACAGGACACAAGGAAGACTAAAGTGTGCGAACGACTGGAGGGAAACTCGTGTTCAGTGTTGTGTGTTTAGTGTGAATCATGCCCAGAGGAAATGTATTTATGATAGAGAGCCATTCATCACCCTCCAGCAGCAGCAGCCTGTGTCTTTCATTGGCCTGCGTGGACGAGCCCTCCCTCGGCCAAGAATGTAACTTCTATCACTTTATTATTGGCCACACTGGTTTAAGCGATGGTTGGAGCTGCTCTCGGCCCGATCCGTTAACATCAGACTCTTCCACACACACACAGCTGCTTTGTATTAGCACTGCTCCTTTCACCCCCCCAAATCTCTCGCACATGTTTCCCCCGGAATCAGACTGATACAAGGGGATATCAGTTTTGCCATTCTAATTACAGCTCGCCGCCCAGGGAAACACAACAGTTCTGTTAATGAGCGGGTTTTGTGGATTTAACGGACAAACACTCGGTTCCATCAAAGCCGAAATAAACGAGGTGCTTTATATGAGAGCGCGTTTCTATTTTTCTGGCTCATTTATTCCAACACCGCAGAGTGGAGATTTGTCGTCATTCAAGATTCAAGATTCAAGATTTTTATTGTTAAATGCACAACAATAACATTAAGCAGTCGCTGGCAATGAAATGCTTGAGTCAGAGGCTCTCTTCTAGCAATGCTCAAGTAATTAGAACCCAAAAAATAAAATAGAAATAGTATAAAATAGAATAAAATAGAATATCAACATTTAAAATAGAAAATAATCTATGTAAATATGTATCTAACTATATATATTTACAGATGAACAGATGTCATCTGCTCGAAGAAATGAAGAGTGTAAGTCCTGGTTAAGGTGTGCTTGCGTTTAAGTTTTCGTAAAACAGGGCCCGATACGTGCACAGCTGTGGGTTTGCGTTGGCCAGATTTCTGCTGATTTCGAGACTTTGTGGAGATTGGCTCGTTGGCAGTCACACTGCGGCCTTAACTGAGCGCTATCCTGCGTCTCGTTATACCGTAAAATGTTCCACATTTCATGGGTCTTCTCTGTATCCTGCGCCTTTTGCAGTAAGCCCCAAGCCTCCTGAGAGTGGATCGTAATGGTGATGGAGTTTTTTCCCCCTTTTACATCCTAGCGTCTGCATAACAGTGTGTAAAAGTGAAGAGGGGGGGGGGGGGATTAGCAAAACGAGTGCTCCCTGACGGCTAAACTTAGGTTTGAGTGGAGGTGATTGGACGAGAGAGAGAGGAGGTCAGAGCAGAGGTCATCCAGTTACAGCGCAGAAACGGTGTAGACGCAGAGACAAATCCATCAGCGCCTGTGGAAACGCCACAGCTGTGAAACTGTCAAACAGGGGTCAGTGGGTGTTGATGTGGTCGGAGCAGGTGCTGCTGACTGTGGGAGCCCCATAAAGAGCGGTGGAGCCAGTCCCCCCTGACCCCACGCCGCGGCCCGACGTACAGCAGCACCAGGCGGCACCCTTCCCGCCCGACCCCAACCCCAGCGGAGCCAGCATGCCTTCCACATGTGTCACCTCAAGTGCTGCCCCTCCTCCTCCTCCTCTTCCTCCAATAGCTCCCCAATCCTGAGTAAACCGTCAAGGCTATCCCTCGGCAAAGGAAAATATTATTCCCCTTCTCCGAAAACCCCGGCAAGTGAAATGTGGTCTCATCTGACGGAGCGACACAACGTTTGCATGTGAATTACATAATTGTTATGGTTTGCGAGAGCTAAAGCCCCTTAACTCGTACCACATGACGAATCTGTCGCTCTTAATTTGAGCTCGAAATGGAGACAAATTTCCAGAGTCAGGCCCTTTTTCAAGGAACAGAAGATTCGTCTCTGCCGTCCCCTGAGATTTCAGATAGACCAGAGTGAGAAATGGGACCTGATACAACACAGGCCTTTAACGCTCGGTGTCCTCTCTCTGTTTTCCAGAAACGCCTGGTATGAAGACGGCAGGCTGCTCCTGATCCTTGTCACCATCTGTGTTGTTCTACCTTTGTCAATATTGCCAAGAATTGGTAAGTCTATCAAGCTGTATTTTTCTGCTCCGACTCATTTCAAACATTATTTCTTACCAGATATGTCTCTTATCGTTTCAGGCTTCCTGGGATACACCAGCAGCATAGCTTTCTTCTTCATGCTGTACTTTACAGTTGTGGTAAGTGTTATTATCGCCCTTAAAATTTTTATTTTTCTTTACGTCATCACTCATATTTATCTATTCTGATGTTTCCAGATAGTGGTGAAGAAATGGTCCATCCCCTGCCCCCTGCCTCACAATCTGACCACGCTTTCAGGAGCCTTCCAGGTAACAGCAAACCCCATTTCCTCCCCTGCTTATCTACACAAACACACATACATGAGATACCCCAGGTCTGAGGTGGGTAGTCTGGAGCAGACGGTCACGGCCACAGGATTAGGAGGAAAAACCCAGAGGATTGAGTTGACTGATTGGGTCCGCTCTGGCTGATGAGGACCAGAGGAGCTTGTGCAGCTCTCTGCACGGTGACTGATGCCAGTCCTGAGGGGAAGGAAGTGCAGGTGACCTCGCCTGAGCCTGGAAGTGAACTCCGACCTATAGAAATTATACAGACCGTGCTATAACTTCAGACCTGGCATCAGTTAATTGTTTTCCTTCCAGCTCAGACACAGGCAACGGAATTCATCTGCATGTTTCTTTCCGTTTGCAGCATCACTGCAGAAGTCAGAAATAACCCGCTCCCTCTTCTCCCCTTGTTTTCTCCAGGTGTCAAATTCCACCGACCCAGAGTGCACGCCCAAACTCTTTGTCATCTCCAGCGAGGTACGTTTATACAACCGCTGTTTTCTTTTTGCTGCACATGCACAACCTGTGAGGTGGCAGTGACGAGCTGCAGAAAGTAGGTCCGTCTTTAACTCTGCTGACAAGTCCCACTCCCTACCTATGAAGGATGGGCTGCACATGTACGCAACTCATGCTAGCTGATGCAGCTGCCTCTGACATGTATGTTACACATAAAGGTCAAATGTACATGTGGCACGCAGAATTACACACAAAGCACATGTTGGTTCCAGTTGTTCAGATGCTGTTTTGACACCAGATCCTTGAAACTTGCACTGGCGTGGTATTTAGAGATGCATATTTACGTTTGAGTGAATAAATCTTGCTCAGAAATGTGACCCAGATGGTGATCGCTATGGCGCAAGCTATACCTTGACCCCTCTGCCCCCTCTGTAAGCTGATCATTTGTTAACGATGGCTTGTGTGTTGCAGAGCGCCTACGCCATCCCAACCATGGCCTTCTCCTTCCTGTGCCACACGGCCATCCTGCCAATCTACTGCGAACTGGACCGGTCAGCACTGCAGCCTCTCAGCTTTGCCTTTACATCCACTTTCAGGTTTAAATGTCTGACTCATTATTCACCATCTGCTGTAATAACGTGCGATGTCTCCGTGTGTCTTTCAGACCTTCTAAGGTCAGGATGCAGAACGTCACAAACGTCAGCATCAGCCTCAGCTTCCTGGTTTACCTCATCTCTGCACTGTTTGGCTACCTCACCTTCTATGGTAAGCCTGCAGGGACAAACATCACAGAGTGAAACAAACGACTGCAGCTACTTTTCAAAATATTCTGTCACATCTGTTCACATCATGGCCTCACTCTCCCTGTCTCCCTCTCAAAGCCCAGGTGAACTCTGAGCTGCTGCTCGGCTACGACATGTACTTGCCGCGGGACATCATGGTGATGACGGTTCGAATAGCCATCCTCCTCTCCGTGTTGCTGACTGTCCCGCTCATTCATTTCCCTGTGAGTAAACAGACGACATGATACAAGCAAACACTACGGAATATGATCCCAATTTTTCTTTTGCCCATTTCAGATTCCTTGTTCAAATCTGCAAATGTAATGGCTGTCAGTGTTTTATACAACAGTTTTTTTTTTTTAAATCTGTTCCAAGTCAATTCGATTGTTGTCTTATTTTAAATAAGCTATATACTCTGTTATTTTGGGTGTTTTTACATCACCTTTGAATGAGTATTTCTCAGTTTTTTTTTATTAATTATTAAATTCACAGATTTCTACTATTTTTACATTTTGTCCCCTTTTAAAGGAACTTAATTACAGACAATTTACATATTTATGTATTTGTTTTGCATCTTTGGAAAACCCGACCAACGCTTTCACAACTTCCAAACAGGTTCAGCTGTATGTAAATAACAATACACTATAAGGCAGTGGTAAGCAGATATATGTTCATTCATGTATCTGTCTAAACATAAAGCACATAGTGTTTAGCCTGAGGTGTATAAACAGGTGATGACAGATGCTATAATAAAACTCAGGAGTAATGATATGTTAGATGTCTTCAGATGATGGATTTGTTTTGAACGAGCCTCTTCACTGTGTTTGTGCTCCAGGCCCGTAAAGCTCTCATCTTGCTGCTCTGTGGAGGACGTCCTTTCTCCTGGCTGATCCACATCGTGGCCACTTTCTTCATCCTTGGTGTGGTGCTGATGCTCGCCATCTTTGTACCTGACATCAGAAATGTGTTCGGAGTAGTGGGTATGTGGTGTTTTTGAGATATACATATGGACTGCTTGTTAATAAGTCCTATAATTAAACTTTCTCTATTTTACATCACGTTTTTACTATTTGAATGTTCTTAACTGTTTGTAACTGCAGCAGACGATAAAAGCTGCTGAGATCTCAGCAAAGACGTCAATATTCCCACAATTATTGATCTTGGAGGCTAAAATCACAGTATCTGCTCATACTTGATTAATGGTGCAGTCCTGCTTAAACAGTTTATGAAGCCCCTCTCTGTCGTCTGTGTGTGTCTAAGGTTTTTCCTCTCTCCTCCTCAGGGTCGACAACATCCAGCTGTCTGTTGTTTATTTTCCCTGGAATCTTCTACCTGAGGATAAGCAGAGAGCCGCTCAGATCCTTTGACTCCATCGGGGTAAAAACACACTCAGAATAAACCTTAATTACTACGAGGCCGAGCCACTTTGGATATTCATTGTTCAGTTTAAATCCTTTCTGTTTAAGAGCTGTTGTGTTTTGTGCTCTTTGTGTTTCCAGGCTTTAATGTTGATGGTGTTCGGCCTCATTGTGGGACTCACCAGCTTCTCAGTCATCGTCATTACGTGGGCACAGAGCTCCTAACCCCCACTCGCAAGCATAAGAGCAAAGAAAGGGAAAAAAAACTTGCCAAAGTATCCGATAACTGCATATCAGACAGATGCTTTTGTTTATTATACAGTAGACGAGAGGTTTTTTTTAACTCAAAAATACTGACCAAACGCAGTATATGTGATCCTAAACAGAAAGAGGACTTTTCATGTTCTACTCAGTTACTTTTTACAGGTCAAGACGTCTTTTCTAATTTCTGACCTTCAGATTTTATATGATTTATTTTTTTGCCTGAAACAAAGATGGGTAACATTTACTCCAAGTTGCCTGCTGTCTCTTTTTTTGTTTTCTCTATGTGGATGATCATGCACCTTATCTGTACAATCTCTGTACATATATATGAAAAATGTTGTGTGAACCATAAATGTGTCATCTCATTTATGGTTCACATCTCTCTTTACCTGATTTATGGCTACGTCCGTTTATTTTAGTCACTTTATTGTTATTTTCAGCTCTTAAGCGTTTTTATTTTTTTAATCCGTGGATTGATTTGCCACTCACACTAACACACCTTCAGATCTCAGGGTTAAATGGTTCTGCTGCTACTTTCTATGCTCCAATAAATTACTTTGTTTGGACCAGTTAATTATTATATACACTCCATGTGGTTATAATGTAAAATCATGTCATTCTTCATATTCGGGGCCTGTAATAAAAGGGAAATTGTTTATTCACTGATATGTCAGTTTTCTCATTTAACCACTAAAAGACGTCTTTATCAGTGTTGTGGAAAACCCACCGGTCTATCATGTCACATTCATGGCCGTGTGTGTGATTGACAGGCGCAGTATTGACATTGAGACCCACTCCTCAGTGTTGTGATGTGTGTTCAGCCTGTAGCTAATGAAAGCCACATGCTCGGTCCGTTTCCAATCATGATGCTGTTTAGATTGTCTTCATGCTGCCTCTGGAACCTGTGTCCACCCAACTGCTGCTTTTAATCTAAGGAATCAGACGCCCCTTAGGGGAGGTTCCCCCAGTTCAGGAAATATCCCCGGCCTCAATCCACTGCTCCAGAAGACACTCCTGTGATTATAATAAGTGCACCACAACTATACTTCAACACTGAATATGTAAAGTGAGTGGGTTCAGTCAATGTTGGAGAAAGGACTCGGATCCTTAACTTGTATACCAATATATCAATCTAAAAATACTTAATTACAGATCTTGCAGTCAAACATATACTTAAGTTAAAGTGCACACGTATTATCTACAGAATGTTTTTAGTGTGATTGATACATATATTTCCATTATACATATTATTGGGCAGTTAATACTGATGCATCTGTTGTCAAAGTGTGGTAAGTTTTTCTGATCTACTATTTCAGTCGTTCAGTGGTTTCCCCTCCAGGCCAAACTCCTGAAGGGTCAGGGGATGATTAATGGGCTAGAAATAAGGAACAAAGTTCTGCAACACAAACACACACACACTAACATTAGACTGCCATTGACTTCCTGGACAATTATCTAAACCTTATCCATAGTTTCTACTTGCTTATAACACTAATCCCCAATTTAAACCTAAAGCCAAACTTAGCCTTATTTTAAAACACGTCTTCATCTTAAAACGTTATGGTTTAAGTTATGGGGACATGTTTTTTGTCCCCATTAGGAGGACAAGTCCCCATGATATGACTGTGTGAACAAATGTAGGTCCCAACAACATGAGTTTACCATACTGGTTTAACAATGCCTTGGAGTTAATACTGTTTCCATACAGTATGTTTTCATGTAGAAACCTGAAAGTTACTATGCGTTCCAGCAGCCACCATCAGCTGGCTGTCTGTTACCAGTAAAATAACCTCTGAAGCTCCCATACACACGTTCTCCTGAGCTAATTCCTTATGTAGCACAAGATCACCACCTGGTGTCAGGTTGTGTTCACAGCAGCCCCTGTGTTCCTCATTTCATAGACATTCCTCTTTGGGTTTATTAAAGCCTAACTAGGAGGAGATAACCAGATGCTCCCCTTTTCTCCCACTTTTATCATGTGTTGGAAAAATGCACGTTAACACAGAGCAGAGCTGATCTTCTGGAGGTCCAACTGAGGTATGGGTCCTCTGCTCGGGGTGGGAGTGTTTTTGTTTAGTTAAACTCACTCACACCCCGGGCCCACGTCCAGCAGTATGACAACACCATCTCCCAGGGTTAAAGGATGGAAGGAGGCGGAGGAGCGCTGGTGGGCTGAAATTAAAACCCTGCTGGCTGCCTCCGCTCTTGTATCGTTTTAAGAGGTGTTGGCTGTGTTCTTTGAAAATTATTTTCTGTTGATGGAAATGAGGAGTTTTGAGTAACAGCTGGGTCTGATCTGAATGTCCACACTTTGACCCTTGACACATTTTCCTACTTTATTATTAATATTTTCTATAGGTGCTGCCTTCTAGGATTAGATCAGTTGTGGGTACGTGTACCATGGAGAACTTCTGCAGCTGCAAGGGGTTAAAAATCGAATCCAACTAAACTGAAATTCAACTAAAACGGGATTTGTCGTGATTTTATTCGACATGTATCCAAATATTTGTGTAAAGAGGAGGTACAGCTGATAATGAAATGGTTTTCATGGTCTTGTGCAACTAGCACAGCACTCAGGAGACTGCATACCTCCGGCAAACAATCATTCGCTTGAGTTTTCAAAGAAGTGGTCAGGTGGCTTAAATTATTTATTTGCCTTAAAATATAGTTAAATAAAGTGCCAGAAAAATGAATGGATCCCCCTCTTAGTCTGGAAATTCATCAAACTTTCCAGGCCTTTACCAGGTTTAGTAGAAAAGTAGAAAAGTTCTGTAGTTTTTCCATAATCCTGCTGACAAATAAACCAACAAGCAGACAGAGGTGAACTGCTTCTAGTTGAAGGAAATGGGCTGTGAGTTTTATGTTTCAGGCTGAATACTGGAATCACAAGAGGAGAAGTGCAGAAGAAAAAACTAATAATGCTTCAAATAATGTTCCTGCAGTCACTTTGTCCGCCTGACTCATCATCCTGATGCAGATGCAGCCAGCAAACCAATCATCACATCTTCATACTTCAACCCAAACAGTTTAATTTCCCATTTTTAAATAGAAAGGCAGGATTAGGCCACAGTTGTAGGAGAGTCGGTGCTTGCATAAAATCTCTCCCATTAGAAATGTTGCTCGTCTTTGATGGCATCAAGTCCGATAAAAAATAAATCCACAATTTTGCATTTGTTTGTCCAATTCTATCTTTTGAAATCTAAGAACATTTTCTATTGAGCCCCTCGTTGAAATGAATGACTAAAACCTGAAGCTAGCTAAAAGTCAAATAATGGTTCTGATATAAGCCCTGATATTGCTACATTATAAAGTAGGCAGTTAGACAGTTGAAAATAGTGGTAGAAAAATTAAATAATACATTTATTGAGTGTAATGAATAAACAATAAGGTGTAACAGTTGAAACAGATGTGTAGGTTTAGTCGCCCGGTGACGACCTCCATGTCGTAGTAGTACAAGTGCAAACGTGACCTGTCTATACAATTCAACAGTGTGGAATAAAAGGCAGTAAATTGTAAATGGTCTGTATTTTTAAAGCACTTTTCTAGTCTTGATGACCACTCAAAGCACTTTACAGTACATTTTCGCTATTCATCCATTCACACACACATTCATACATGTTCTACGTGCAGTATTTTCTCATTATACATTTCTCAGATACTGTCAGCACAGCCATCAGGGGCCATTTGGGGTTAATTATCCAAGGACTCTGGGGCACGTACAATGGGGGGACTGGGTTCAAGCTGCTGACCCCCTGGTCGTTGGACAACCCACTCTATCCCCTGAGCCCAGCTAGCCAATGATAAAGTAACCTGATACACCAATAAATAGTGTTAAATAACATTTAGGTGATTCATTAATAAGAAAATAGGTGTTGATGATTGACATGGGTTACAGATTAAACAAATTGAACTGAAGCCATTGGAGGAGATGACGTGCAGAGAGCATCCGAATGTCTAAACAGCTCAGTTTGACTTTGTGGTGAGTCAGTGCAGTGTTCCACTTCCTGTTTGTGTTCGAGGAACGACATCAGAGCAACGTGCCGTCACAGGTAGTGGACATCAGAGACATGAGCTAAGTACAGACACATCTGCTCTGTGTTTACCCACATGACCTGGTTCAACAGACATTCCTCGCTGCTTCATGGGTCTTTGAACACATGCATTTTAATGCTGGCTGGCATGATGAGTGGTTTTGTTAGTCATGGTGGTGGACTGCAAATCGGCAAACGCCATCAATACATAAGTGTCATCGCTGATGAAGTGCTCCCCATCTAATTCTTCTTCTCTCCTTCCAGTCTCTCCTTTCTCCCCGTCTACTATAACTTCATGCTGCTTTTCTGTCGGTAATGGATTTCCATGCTCGATCAGTAAACATGCTCTTTGTGTCACAGTAAGAGCATTCCTCCCTCTTGCTTTGACGACTCTCTCTCTCACACAGCAAATGCTCTGGTCACAGAATGATTTAATCTTTGTACAATCAGATTTCCTCTTGGGAAACCGCATCGCTAAAAGGCCCAGAAAGAGATATAGAGGACATTTAAGCAAACAAGGCATGTTTGCGAAGCGAAGGAAAGAGAATTATCTTTTATAACAACATCTCAACAGGCGACTTATCTTCACTGCCTCTTTATGAGACTCCACAGTGTCACCTCTCTCTGCTTTTTGTCCAGCATCTCTCAGACATTTGATTTATTTATCACCTTTTATTCAGCCACTGTCATTGAGATGTTGACACCTTTTTTAAGAGAAAACTGAGAACAGGAGACGTTCACAATTAAACAACACAACGGAAATTAAACAACACCATAAAGAATTTGTGTATAAATGTAACACAACAAGGATCTCATTAAAGCAATTAAAACAATCATGCGATACACTCCAAGCTTTATAAATGGAAAACGTGAGAGGACAGTTTCTTTTTGAGGTGATGAGTGTGAAATTTGTCTTTTGTGATTAACGTGATGACTGTGATCCACAGGATACAACTACTGAAGTGTTGATGGGGCAGCATGTGTAACAATGTCAATCATGCAGCAGTATTAGCTGTCACTGAATCCAATGTGCATTTTATTTTATTGTTATACTTTCGCAGTAAACCTGAACACAGTTATTACCTGGCATGTACAGGCCTGCATTGTCAATGTGGAACGTTTTGATAAAGTACTGTACCCCTCTGCCACTTTATAGGGATCCCTGATCGTAAAGGATGTGCCTATTGCATCAGTCTCCGTCCTTATGGCCCCTTTGAACGTCACACAAGATCCATGGACATGTTGCTGTGTTGAATTGTGTGATTTGAAACAGCATTGAGGTTAATACTGCCTCACACACTCTTAACCTGTCAGCCCGTAATTTGTTTCAACACACCAACAGAAACACAATGATGAGAAAAAAGATTCTTGACTTGTAGATTGCTGTCACCACAGTCACAGAGACACAATAAACCCTGTAGGGAGAACAACAGAGGTCTACATTTGCAGGGGCAGACATCAAGGTCAAGAGTGAAACCCGCCTTCTGTAAATAAACAAGACAGACTCTGTGGTGTTTTAAGAAGGACGGCAGAACGGTGTTATTTTGTCAGATGATGAGAAGGAGAGCAGAGGTATTGATAGAGGCGTTGTGGTCAGCAGCGCAGTGTGGGGCTCAGTGTTATTTGGGGGGGTGAGCTTGTCTCTCTGCGATCCCATCAGCCCTCGGCTGAGCTCTTAATGCGGCCCTGACGCCTTGCTGGCGCAGGGGCCACGCTGCTGCACATCTGGAGCCAATTACTCTGGAGGGGCTGTGACAGAGCCCCCCCAGCACCACCACCACTCTGCATGCTCGGCTCTCTGCTGTCCAACACAGCTCAGACCATTCTCACATTCCTGCAGTTTTCGCAACACCACCTTTAAGTATGGTCAGTCCTATCTTTCCTTTCTTTTCTCCTAACAACACATCCTCCACTTGGCAATGTTCAGCTGTTTTTATCTAATCAGCTGATAAACAAGAATATCAGGCAGCAATGGCGGCTGTGTAAACTCGTTTTTCTCTGTTCTGAATTTAGATTGGGACCAAAGTGATCTGCTCCTATTTCCCATTTGCTGTTATTGAGGCGATAATATGCACAACTGCATTTGAGCAGGATCTGGGACTCAGTGTAGACGATCATTTTACTAACCAAAGGTTGTTTTAAATATATCCCAATGTTAGACGTGGGCAGTCCCCTGCAAACCTTGAACTTACTGTATGTTTCTGTCAATAAATAGTGATAAACCTGAATCTCTTTTGGTATCCCAGCTAACTGGGAGCTTTTGATGGTGTCACCTCATGGCCTTCACCAGCCTGGCAGCCAGCCAGGCATTCAATGCCCTTGAATTGGAAACACTCTTTCTCCTCATCTTATGATCAGAGGATCAAGGGGGTTGTGTGCAACATAAAGGTGGAACAACTGAGTTTCTCTCCTGGGGAAGTCTCGAAAGAAGTTTCATAAAACAAGTATTTTTATCTCTCATAAATTGATGTCTGACAGGTCAGATGAGAGTCGTTTCTGAATCGTTTTTTTACGTTACGTCATTATTTGTCGTCGCTCTTTCGATGTATTTTCTCCCCTCATATAGTTTTATTCTATCTTAATGTGTGCTGTGGGGTTGGGGCAGAAGCAGAGACTGAGAGCAGGGGTTCAAATCGAGGTGAACATAGTGCATTCACCTCTTTTTTCCTTATTTTATTACGTGAATATCTTACACGGTTGATGTTCAATAAAAACACTTATAAAGTTGTCAGAAACTCGAGCAAAATAGCTAGCATCAGCGAAACATTATACAAGGTCATCTGGCATTGCCTCCACGTCTTGGTGTAATTTCTGCAGAGCTGTGCTAGCTTAAGTTGTGTTTTCCTGTGGTGGAACACTGGCAGTAAACACCACTCATGAATAAAGCACATTTAGTACCACATCAGCTTTTACAGGTGTGATTTATGGACTGACCCGGCTTCCACACAGCCGAGCCCCTGTGAGTGTGTTTGTGTGTGTGTGTGTGTGAGCTCAGTATAGCACGTTTCTATAAGGCCTTACCTGAGGAAAGTTTGGGGTCTTGTGGGGGTGGGGGTTCGCACTGGACCCAGTGACCGATGGATGTAATTGGGTTGGTTGGTGGGGAGGTATAGTATATATAGACCCTGTAGGATTTCTCTCACCAGGGTCACAGGAGCTGGGAAGTGGTTTGTGCCGTATCTGAGCCATACTCTCCATATTCCCCGCTGCCCTGTTTGGCACCAATGCTATGGTTCATTAGCTGCAGCTATAGGGTGTAACTGGGCAGGGAGCCAGAGGATTAAGCTGTCCCGGGTTACACAGACATAAATTGGACCATAGACTGTGAAGTGGACCTGGAAACTCTACAGGTGGCTGAAATGAAGTCGTATAAGGAGAATCGGCCCACTCTGAAATATGGGAGGATTTGTGTAGCTGGCCTTGTGCTTGTGCGCAATAAAAAAGTTGGCACTTTGAGGAGATACAGCAAAAGTACGGCATGCATCCAGGCCTGAGAGTATCTAAGGCCTGCGCATGTCAGTGTGTGTGTACAATGTCGACACACAACACAGAGTGAGGTGTCTGTTGTGGAGTCTACAGTCATGTCAAGTTCCCCCATGGGAGCATAACTCAAGATTTGGCTATGACAGAGAGAGTTAGATGGGGAATAAGGAGGGAGGGATGCAGGGAAAAGAGCCATAGAGTTGACAGACAGAGGGAGAGAGAGAAAAGTGGAGGGGGGCGACTGCCAGTAGAACAAAGACACAAAACAAATCATCCTTGACTGTAAAGATGTCAGCTACGGCTCCGGGGTGAAACGAGGGGGAGAGAACGTAAAACTATACAGGTTTTTAAAAGTTATTTCATCACAAGAGAGAGAGAGAGGCGAGCAGAGAAGAGGAAGAGGAGTGGAAAAAATAGGTTTGTTCTGCCCTCTGCTGGAGGGTACAACAAGATAACATCCTTTAAGGAGCTCTAATCGACGGAGGAACACTCACTTACGATCTTTTATGATCTTTCTTATTCTCACCAAGCAAGAACATACGATTGAATCACCTTGACTCAAAGGTGTACAAGCATGTTTACTCTTGTTTACCTCCAGTTTCAGGCGTAAAATCTCATTCTTTAACCCACCAGGTCTTACAGAAAGTTTCAAGCCTTTGCCCCTGATGGATCAGAGTGTGATCCAGTTGTACATTGGGGCAATCCACTTTGCGTCTGCTTCGCCATTAAAGCCCCTCTCTGCTCTGTGAGGTCACGTCTGAGAGGTTGTTTACAAGACAGTCTCTATCCCAGGGATGTGTAGAGATCTGGGACCTGGGCTCTTTATTTATACCAGCTGGAGCACAGAGATGTGGAGTGGGGAGAGAGTGGGGTCGGAGGTCAAGTCTAACACCAATAAAGTGGAGTCTTTGATCGTGGCGTTTATGGATGTAGCAGGCAGCACCCTCAGAGTGAGAGAGCGGGAGAGGGAGGGGAGGGGGCATAGAGAGAGAGGAAGAGAGAGAGGGAGGGAGACAGAGAGAGAGAGAGGGGGGAGACAGAGAGAGGGATTGGGAGAGAGTGTGACAGCGAGAAGGACAGAGAGGGAGAAAGGGAGGGCGACAGAGAGAGAGAGAGAGTGATAGAGAGACAGGGAGGGACGGGGGCAGAGAGGGAGTGGACAGAGAGAAGGAGAGGGAGAGAGAGTGACAGAGAGAGGTAGGGAGACAGACAGAGAGAGAGGGGAAAATGGGAGAGTGATAGTAATTGTAATAATAATCATAATATTAATTATGATTATTAATATTATCGTTATTAATCTGCCTTTTATTTTTTATTATTACTATTATTATTATTGCTGTTTGGTTGGATTCGAGGTAAGGAAGAAAATGCAATGTTTTAAAAGAAAGAAAGAAAGATGTTGTCCTGGATGGACAGAATGATAGTTGGATGGATGGATAGATGATGAAATGATGCAGTGATGGATCATCTTCTACCACTGGATTCAAGGTCATTATAACAAAACCCGAGTGATTTTGAAAGAAAGAAACTCAAAGTCCTGTCTTGTAGTTCGCCACATTAGCCCCTAGAGGGCGACAGTCGCCCCCTCAGCAGAGGACAGGTGAGTGCGGCGCCTTCAAGGGGACGAAGCGGTGCATCATGGTCCGTGTAGTCGCAGAGTCCTCTTTCGAAACGGGAACTACAAATGTGATCATATGACACAGTGAGGCGTCGGTGACAGGTGGAGCTGCTGCCGCTTGAGTGTGTGTCTGTGTGGTGTGTGTGTGTGTGTTTGAAGTTATGCGGAACTTCTCCTCCGCACAACGCATGTCCGTGTCGCTTCTTCCTATTGACAGAAGCTTCTTGAAACAGATTGACAGGAGATCAATGCGCAGGATGGACGCAAAGGTTCGCAAGAGTTGACGCAAAGTGGAACGATTATGACAGTTTATCACATCTCTGCGGTTTTTCAGAGTTTATGTGAAGCAGGCGTGGATTTATTTACTTTTTAAAAAGTCGTATTGTTTAAAAAAAAACAACTAGTACCGCTCCGAGCATGAAGTTTAACGGGTACCTGAAGCTGCGGATCGGCGAGGCGGTGGACCTGAAGCCGACCACCTTCTCCCTCCGCCACAGCGTCATCTTCCACAAAGCCCAGCCGGCCCTGGACCCCTACATCGTGGTGAAGGTGGACGACTACAAGATCGGACAGACCCACACCAAGCAGAAGAGCAACACGCCGACCTACAACGAGGACTTCTGCCTCAACGTCAGCGACGGCCGGCGCATCGAGCTGACGGTGTTTCACGACACGCCGATCGGATACGACGACTTCGTGGCCAACTGCACCATCCAGTTCGAGGACCTGATCCAGACCTCCAACAGCGGGGAGACCTTCGAGGGATGGGTGAGTGGGAAGCAGGGGCGGCGTTCACTGGGGGGTCCGCACCCCTCCAGAGAGGTGACAGAGAGATGCCCCCCTCCCTGACTACTATTGCAAAGATATAAATCTATGTTGATATATTTATATAGATATCTATATAAATATATAGATATAGATGTATATGAAAGTCTTAGGAATGTTCCGAACTTTTACTGACTGACGGTAAAATATTGGAGATCTGCCCCTTCCATAAAAACCAAATCTAATTAGGGATATATGATCTATAGGTTGGTCAATGTGTGTTGCTTCTTTACTAATGCACGCATGTAGGATACTTGTAGCTATTATATTTACTATAACTCTTGTGATATAACTATTTAGACATCCGAATCAGTTTTTTTTGCCCAGTTGTTTTACACATACTAGCAATTAGCTGAAAATGTAGAACAGTGTAACATTAATTGTACTCTGTACAGTATGGACTCTGGTTTATATGTGTGTCCCCGTTTCACTGGAGTATTTTTTCTTTTATCTATTCTTTTTTACTTTTGGTTTATCGTCCTCCCAGAATTCATGTGTCCAACCGTCATTGCTGTGAACGTGGGCTGATCCACCTTTTAGGGGGCCCAGGGAGCACGTGTTTCTAAAGGGTCCCAGTTGACCCACCCCTCCACCCAACTATCCATTAAAAGGAGGAAGGGATGATATAACACTGTGTGGTTTTACCATGCATTCACATGCTTAAAATAAACTTAATTTAGTATAAAATGAAAAATTCAGATTACATGTCAATATCGACACATATACAAACGAGTCAGAGTTGAAATCCTCCGCTTTGCTAAACACTAATGCAGGACCTGTAACTGCATATCAGTGGTGCAGATCTGTAATCAGTCAATCGAATATTAAATACATCTATATGCATTAGACGGGTTGGGGGGGGCGGGGGGGGGGGGGGGGGGGGGCGTCAGTCATCCTGGGGGTATTTGTACCAAGTTTATTGCACTTCACTGTGATCGTCAGCCAATTCGGTCTGAAACCAATCAAACCACAAACAGTGCTGCTCTGCAGAGGTGTTAATTCTACTTCTGAAGACTCACAACACAATGCAGAGTGCACAAACACATGCACGCTGCCCATGCCTGCACAACATTTAACCTCCCTGTTTTATAAAATGTATGATGATATCACTTCTCTCTCCGAAAGTGACCTCGGGTATAAAGTGAACCGTAATAGGTCGATGGAGGCGTTAAGGAACTGAGAGTGTCTCTAAAGATAGAGCTGCACACTGGACAACTCAGGGAATAACGAATCGTCGTCAAAGCTCAAATTAAATGTCTTGTGTAAAGTTTTCTATAAGTCGCTCTGTCTTCCAGACTCAAACAAAGAGCTGCCCGGTTTAAACTGGAGTTTCCCTCCTCTCTCTTACTTTGAGCCCCCCTAGCACTATAAGCCACTGCAGGTGTTGCTGACTGTAACCTGAACCTGTCCAGGCCTGGAGCAGGCCGAGGTGGTATCGACTACGTACCACAACTCTCGTTAAATGCAGAATTTATCTAATATTCAGACACTCTCCTCGAGCCGATACAGCTTTTGCAGTTTAAGCTACATTTCTCAGAAGAATGACAACACGTGACGACAAGGACTTTACATTAGGAGGAAAACAGACACAAGGAAAACATTAAAAGCTTGTAAAACACTGTAGGTTGAAGACAAATGCTGACATATCACAAACTTATGTGCACATACTTTAGCAAATTAATACAAATGATTAAAAGAGGACGTTGACCGGCCACATCTATCCTTCTGACCACATTACCTCATGAACCAGAATGATACTACATTGTGTCAACTTGTAGTACTGTGACACAGTATGACACATTTACATTTTTTTCACTTGAACACAGCAATACTTAGTTTGGTCAGGTTTATCATTACAACTCATCGCCACAATTTCCTCAAAGCGTCATAGACTGAAGAAATACATTTTGTTTGAAACTTCTGTGAGAAAATGTTGTAGACTGCTTCATGCCCAGCATCAGCGAGACCCCGAGCCTGGAGAGGAAGTGGTTTGACGGTGGAGCATGGTCTTTAGTTTAAGTACATTGTGATTGGTTTGGTTTTGTCACTTCTCTACACCCACTCAGAGTTGTTTTCGGCTGAAGCTGAACAGTGCAGGCTGTGTTCTCCGTCGCTCTACTGCAGCGGCACTGGGCCGGTGTGTTTCACAGATGAGGTACAAGCCTTTACACGCCCACGCTGCCGTTTATCACAGTGTTCCCACCACAGATCAGTGCTCAAGGGCTCACTGCTGAACACTGTCTCTCTGTTGGTTCATGGATATATAGATAGATGGTACTGTAGATAAATAAGAAATCCTATATATAGACGTATATTTATTCATATAGACATACAAGATAAGTCGATAACTTCAATCCATCTGAGACAGAGTCAGTTTCCTTTGCCTCCCACCTGATACTACATGACACCACATTGTGACATCTTTGAATTTTTACTCTCTTATTGGAAATCAAATGGTTTTGACTGTAGTCAGTGTTCATGCGTCTGTGGTGTGTGAGTTGTCTCTCCGGCTTGAGCAACACAGAAATGGAAAGTGGGTTATTAATGGCTCCTCGACATTTCCCATCAACGTTTGCTGCCAGCTCGGCTGAAATGGGCCCCAGTTTCTAAAATAGAAGAAACTTCCTCCTCTGGTAAATGTTCTGCTTTTTAAACCACAGTGTCATTTCCCACATCTTTGATGCATCACGTGTGCCCCACCTTAAAGAATAGGCTCACAATCACATCTATTAGTAGAGTGAAAACAAAGTTTCTGCTGAATGATGGGCTGCAGGGGAAGCTGGGAAACTCATAGTGTGAATTTGCACCTCTAATTAAAAAATGAACATGAACCTGACCAGCAGAGGTGTCTTATTTGATGGGAGATGGAATATCAGAAAGTCTCTGATGCACAACAGCGTTTGAGTTGTTTGATCGGAGATATTAAGACGCCTTTGATAGGACAAATCCTCACTGGATGAGTCAGACTTGTTGTCTAGGATGTAGATTGAGACACAAGATATCCGCAGGTCTAACAAGGGAAAAAGTCAACATCTTTTTGATGAAGTGAAATGAACATTTACTTGAATTCTAAGCCACGAAATGCACCGGCTGGGTGGCAGTTTATTTCCTATTGTGTCTTTCTTGTTATGTGGGTAGTGAATATTTTTCCAGGCAGGGTCCGTGTGTGACTTCAACACATTTATTTTGAGCGTTCAGTGACCTAAGTTTCCATTCCGTGGTTGTCGCAGGAAGTACGCGCGCTTTGTTTACCCGTCGCTGAGAAGAAGCCGCTCAGTATGTCCCGATAAATCGTCGTCATTCACAGCTGAACATCAGCCTGTGAAACCAGCCGGACCTGCCTGACGTGCTCCGTCGTTTCTGTCAGGGCGTCCAGATTCCTCCGACATGACATAGGCTAAGAAGAATGCAAAAAGAAATACTTATATGTGCATCATCAGAACAGCTGAAGGAATGACGCTTTCGTCGAATGGACACAATCTCATGTCTCGCTCCAACAAACCAAAAGTCTTCAAATGTTCAAAATGATAAAATATGACTTTTTAAGTAATTTACCTTTTTTGTTAAATATATTTTAGTTTGAGTCCTTAATAGTTTCAGATATTTATAAAAGAGCGATTCTGGGAATTTAGAGATTAGCAGAATAGTATAAAGCTGTATTATCCACTGAGTTGGAAACAGTCATTGGCCTACGCAGCAATATATCAAACACAGAACATACAATATAAACATACTGACAGATGTTTAAATCAGTTCTGCAACTAAGGATTATAAACTTTCCTAAGGAGGCGGGGTATTTTATTTTTTACATTTTCACCAGTTTCACAGAGAATAATTAACGGATCCTGACCAAGAAATCAGTCACATTAAAGCAACCGATATCTAGAGTGTGTGAAATTTGCTTGATTGAATTTAAAGGGTGTGTCCGGTCTCGGCAGAGGTATGTGCGGCGAGTTCCATTCTAGTTCTGGAATGAATTTGCCTAAAATAGTTGTATTGGATATGAATATCTGTCTGGTCTGTTTCTCATCACCTATATGAATATTGTGTGTCTGTGTTTTGGTGTCTGCAGATGGACTTGGAGCCAGAGGGCAAAGTCTTTGTCGTCATCACACTCACTGGATCGTTCACTGACGGTAAGGTTCTGACTTCTCCTCTTGCCGCACCACCATCTGTTTCTGTTTTCACACATTCTTCAACCGAGATGCTGAACATTTCTGTCAACTCAGTCCCTTTCATTGTCATCCGGTTACTCCCTTTTCTTCAGGGTGTTATTCAGCTTCTTTTTTTTTTTTGCAAGTAGAAGTTCTGCAAAGTAACAATGACCGAACAGAGTCTTTGTCTCCCACAGAAAACTCTGTGTCTGACACACGCTGTTTGCATTCCTGTCTATTTCACGTGAAGTGTCCACGTCACCAAGTCATGTGGAACATGCACGCCCCACCCACTAGTTGGGTTCAAATTGGTTGGGCAGTGCTGACGTCATTGTTAGCATTTCCACTGCAGTTTGCTTTCTTCAGACGTCTGTGTTGAGCAGAGACTTAGCTAGGACATGTGGCCAATGGGAGGAGGCCTTTGAATTCAGATAAAAGGGATGGTGGGGGGTTCTGGACCATGTTGGTTTCTGGAAGGAGAAGTCTGATCTGGGGACTAGTTCCTCGTTTTGGTCAATTGTCATCAGGCTTCACTGTAAAACCAAACCTCATGAAACACCACCACTTTTTTTGAATAATAAGAGAGTGCCGAGGAGAGAGGCCACACTGGTTGGGCCTCGAGGTTCAACATGCAAAGCTTTTCTCTGATACTTCATGCCATTCTTTTAACTGTAATGTCCATAATTCTTCTGTGATATCTTTACCCAACTGGTTCAGTTCAAGGAAGGAAGGAATCTAAATGTAAAGGGGTGTATAAATACTACTAAGGGAATGGACACAAATATTTATTCCACAGAGGCTGATATTTGGAGAAGTATGTAAAAAATAATACTGGACAAAAGTAAATACTTGTAAATAATTGAAGATATCGGTATGTGGCAGATACATGTTAGTTTATAAATACATAAATGTTAAAAATACACAGTGAATAAAAAAGTATTTTAAAATGATGAAAATGGTTTTTCATCGTTTTAAAATTTTTAAATTGAGAATATTGTAGGCTGCATAACACAATTGAATTTAAAGATGATTTGAGCTCTGGGGAAAAACCACAGCTACTTTTCAAATATTTCAGACATTTAATTTAGTAAATAATCAATTGCTTCATAAAGGAAATACACATCCGTTGAAAAAGGAACAACTGATTTTCATCTTCTGAATCCATACTTCAACTCTTGCAGAAAATATCTTGCTCTTTAGTAGCCAAGTGCTTCGCTTTCTTCAGCAGCATTCCTACAAAAAAATCTGCCTGCGTTTCGATTTCTGTAGGTGGTGAACAGCGAATGTTTCGTGGTTTTCGTTTTGCTGAAAAAAGAGGCCTGCTGTGGCCAGAAATGACAGTATGGAAAAATAAGAGTGAACCAAAACAACAAAGTTGTGGGTAGCAAAAAAAAAAGCAGAAAAGAAACCATGACCCGAAACACTCTGCGAAGAGGCTACTGCAGAGACCTGTGACCTGTTTTAAGTATAAGTTGTTATGTTGAATTCAATGAAACCCCAACAAACAAAGACAGCGATCAGCTCTATATGACCAAACCTTGTCTCTCAGGAGTTAGTTTGTGGATTTAGAAATCAAACCTTTGCTCTCTTCCCGTTTCCAGACGATGCCATCGTGAGGGAGAGAGCCCACAAGCAGTTCACAAGGAAGCGTCAGGGGGCAGTGAAGCGGAAGATCCACCAGGTCAACGGGCACAAGTTCATGTCCACGTTCCTCCGCCAGCCCACCTTCTGTTTTCACTGCAAGGAGTTCATCTGGTGAGCAGGTCGAGCTGTGGCGTGTGACCGCTGCACATGTCTGTGGAGACTGTAAACTGACGGTGTCTCTGTCTCTGTTACAGGGGTGTGTTTGGAAAGCAGGGCTACCAGTGTCAGGGTCAGTACGCCACCTTTTCTTCCTCCTCTGCCCGTAGACACAGTTTATTTGAACGTGCAGCCGTGAGTTATGAGTTTGACTGCTTGTCTTTTCAGTGTGTACCTGTGTGGTTCACAAACGATGCCACCAGCAGGTCGTGACGGTGTGTCCGCGCATGAAGAGCCCCGCAAAAGAGCAGGTAGCAAAAATGTTACCTTCAGCTTCACACACTTCACTCGACTTAATGAGTTGTCCTCCATGTTGTCGCTGGTATTTTACACATTTCAAGCAGGTTTATATTTGTAATACAGGATGTTAGATAGCCCCCTCCTCCACACACACACACACACACACACACACACACACACACACACACTTTTCTAAATAACACCTGCAGTCAGCAGCAGACTGGTTCCTCTTTCTGTTCAGAAGTGGCCACTGAGCTAGAACACAGTGATCTGCTGTAATTTTCCATACATGGTGGTAAAAGCATTTTTATATGTCACCATAAATACATACGTTTGTTTTAGCATTTTAAAAAGATTGAAATCATTTTATTTGCATTTTGCAGAAGTATCTGCTTCTTTGGGAAATCCAAATGATGAGTTCCAGCCGTCCCTGCTACAGAGCGCTGGTCACCTGTTTATTCAAAACCGATTTAACATTCCTTGGGCCCTAGGTTGAACGATTGTCGAGACAAACGAGCCACATACAGACAGATTTCTTGAATTATTTGATTGATTACATAGATACACAAGCATCGGCGTACATACTGTGGCAATCCTCGGTGCTTCGTTTAAAGTGTCTCTGTCTTCTCTCTGCAGCCCATAACCCAAGGCTTCAGCATCAACCTCCCTCACATGTTCAAGATCCACAACTACAAGTCGCCCACTTTCTGTGACCACTGTGGCTCCCTGCTCTGGGGAATCGTGAGGCAGGGGCTGCACTGTAAAAGTAAGACCCACTTCAACGTTCATGTGTCAAATTCAAAATCAGGATCTCAAATGTCCTGTTTTGTTTCTGTCTCTCCTCAGTCTGTAAAATGAACGTTCACATCCGCTGCAAAGGCAATGTGGCGCCGAACTGTGGGGTCAACAGTGTGGAGCTGGCCAATAGGCTTGCAGAGATGGGTCTGCAGGCGGGAGGACTCACTAAAACCAACACATTGGTACGGAGGCTCGGTTTTTCTTTGTCTTTTGATTTAAATGGTTTAAATGACTGTTAACTGAATGTAAGTGTTGTTTTTGTTTGTGTATTTTTGTCCTGACAGCATAAAAGTGAAGAGCAGTCGAGGGGGCGCTCCGACAGGAGGGAAAGTACACAATCTCAGCCGCAGGCGCCTCGGCTCGGCCTTACAGACTTCACGTTCCTTCAAGTGCTGGGCAAGGGCAGCTTTGGAAAGGTGGGAAGGACAAGAGATTACTTTCACTATAATTAAATGCTAATGAAATGATGAACTGGGTGATCAATGGCAAAGATAGTCCAAGAGAAACGGTTACCAGAAGCAAATGTAACTGTAGGTGTTAAGTTATGTGTCAGTATTCCTATCAACAGAATGTATTTCACTAACAGAAATCAACCTCACCTGTTTTGATTCAGCGTCATGGTGTCACTGAATAACACGTCTGAGTTCTGATCTGCAGGTGATGCTGGCGAGGCTCGACTCCAACGAGCGGGTTTTTGCTGTGAAGGTGTTGAAGAAGGACATCATTTTGCAGGACGATGATGTGGAGTGCACCATGACGGAGAAGAGGGTGCTGTCACTGGCTCGCTGTCACCCCTACCTCACCCAGCTCTACTGCTGCTTCCAGACACGGGTCAGTGAAATGTTCAATGGCTATTGTAAATATGAAGCGATGGTAAAAAAGCTTTTGGGTCGTCAGACTTTTCCTTAACTGCCACCAGCAGGTCATTGTTTTTCACTTATTCAGGGAGGTATCTATCTATCTCAAACCGCATCCCGACCTCCACACAGGGGTAAACTTCAGGTTGGTCGCCAGATGGCCGTGTAGGAAGAAAAAAAATACATATATCCAAAATAAATTACATTTAGATCAAATTGTCTGTACCAGCGATAAAATCTGCTTCAGAACTGATGATGCTATGAAGACTTATTTGACTTATTTTGTAAAGTTGGCTTTAATCGCCACAGTGAAACTTTCGCTTGTGTGTGTGGTTTTTAAATAAAATATCTGGAGGATGAATTCTGATAACTCGCCTGATGTCTCGTCCACCACTAGTAACGCTGTCAGCTGTAGATGTAGTTGTTGCTAAGTCTGAATGTTTAAACCAACTAAACAAAGACAAAAACATTCTACCTGCTGAAAATCGACAGATTGACGAATGCTTTGGTGCAGATCCACTCGTCTGAAGCTGAAGACTCTTAAATTTGTTGCAGTGCAGCCGATATGATCGCGTATCGAAAACGCTCTCTTTTAGACTCCTGAGAACTATTTGCAGACCAAGTTGTTGAACGAACAGGTGCTGTTATTTCAAGAGTAATGTGCAAACAAAGAGAACAGAGGGTCAAACATGTGGTTTCAATGTTACTTTGCAGGAAGTGGTCAGCAGGGGGCAGCAGATCTCCAGTCTCCTGTCTGATAAGAGCCCGTAGACACCTAATCTGCTTTAGTTCAATTTAAACCACAAAGTATGTCTTTTAAAGTATAACATCATCTGTGGTTTTAAATGCTGTTGTATTTTAATTAGAATGGTTATATTTTGATTCTTTAAAGTCCTTTTTCATGAGTGTAAGGGGGATGGAAAGAGCGGAGGAGGTGATGAAGGTCGTGGTTTCAAATGTGGTGAAGTGGATACTTTCAACAAACATGTGCGTCTTTTGAGACTTGTTCGTCAACAAGACATCCTATCCGCGTCAGTCATCGTAACCATCTTACAAATTAAATCTTATCTTCCTTCCGGCTCAGCGACTTCACAGAGGTTTGGAGTAATTATTGCAAAACAAATATGGTTTTACTAAACATTGGAAATCCCAGAGGCACCATTAACCGAGTGTGGACTGAGAAAATCCATCCCACGAAAAAGCATCTGCAGAGACAGATTTACCTCATAAAATGTTTAATTTGGTAAAAGAAAAATAACATTTAGCACAAAACTTAACTGTTCTCATGTGGATTTAAAGAATTACTCATCTGTACAGCTGCAACAAACAGGGCGCTGCCTGCTTTGCATGTGAAACACATATTTATCAGGCTCTACGCATGTAATTTCAGGATTTAAAAAAAAAGGACCACTGAGCCACAGTTA
Source organism: Platichthys flesus (assembly GCF_949316205.1). NCBI lineage: Eukaryota > Metazoa > Chordata > Actinopteri > Pleuronectiformes > Pleuronectidae > Platichthys > Platichthys flesus. Next base: position 16,798,097 of record NC_084954.1, read on the forward strand.
AGAAGCTGTAGCTGAATCTCCTGAGCACTTTAGGAAGCTTCATAAGAAGATTTGTACATCACGTCCTGCTGCAGTCTTGTTTTCCCCAGGGTCTCATTTTCCAGATCATATATCGACCACAGACTGTAATGAGAACGAAAGATTAATGGGTTCGATCAGGTTTTTTTTGCACGACTGACTTTAAACTGTGGTTAGTTGCACAGGAATCCATTAAACAGACATGTGAAATTGACGAGGAGCACTCGCGTATCTTCCTCGTGGCAATCCTGACACGTCAGTGGTCATGGCTCGTTGATTGTTTAATAACAGGGGGAATCTTCTGTGAAGCTCCTGTGTGAATGTCATCTCCCTGTTTTGTTTCTCTTTCAGGACCGACTCTTCTTCGTGATGGAGTTTGTGAATGGCGGTGATTTAATGTTTCACATCCAGAAGTCCAGGAAGTTTGAAGAGCCCAGAGCCCGTTTCTACACGGCACAGATCACATCTGCTCTCATGTTCCTGCACAGCAAAGGCATCATCTACAGGTGAGAATAAAGGAGCACACGCAACAGTTATAGAAGTAATAGTTTTATTACTTTATCGAGTCATTTAGTCAATTTTTTTTTTTTGTGATTAAATAAAATTTTCAAATCAAAACACAGTTTATTTATATTGCACCTTTCTGCAGAGTTGGAATACAAGGCCCTTGCCATAGATTAAAATCCAACACTACAGCCATGAGATCAACAATAAAACAAAATAGATGACTATATTTTGGCGGGAGGGAGAAAAAACTGGATATAAATAACTCCTGATAATAGAATTAGGATCATATATCCATGTGGGTTTGGAGACCATGAACTTAAAACAAAGATTTAGGACATTTATCAAACATGGGGTTGAACAAGGGAGGAAGAGGTGAGGACCTTTTGGATGCTGTTCTTTGACCTCTGTTGCATTTTGACCATTTGTCTTTTGCGAATTTCCCAACTTCACGAGAGGAACGTCAAAAAATCTCCGGCGTTCTCTTTTACGAGGGATGTGTTGACCTCCCAGCGTTTGTTCAGCCATTATTTCCTCACTTCCCATTTGAGTGGGAGCATCAGTGCAGCCTTTGGGGCCATGAAACATATAAATCATCGCATCCTCCCTAAACAATTCAAGTTCTCCGTTCAAGAAGTGTTTTCCATCTGTAATTGTAGAAGGGGGGTGCTTGAGAGGGTTGTACAAAATTAGAATGTATACACAGGTATTTTTAAATGCACATGAACCCGCTAAAAACAGCCGATTGACTCCTTCGCCTTGGCCAGCAGAGGAGTTTGCCTTTCTGTTTGGTTATACAGGTTTGACGACAGAAATGTTTTCTCGCTCACCTCTCTGTCTTGCCAAATTAGCGTGTTTTTCCGGGTGTCATGTTTCCATCACTCCCATCACAGTCAAAAGCCAGATGTTGGCTGGTTTTAATCCCGTGGTAGATGATTTCATCCCTGGCACCTCAAGTCTAGATTCAGAAGTGTCCTTGCCCCTTACAGCTGTGCGCACAGTGTTTGAATGGTGTTTGATACAAAAAGCAATGTGAATTAAAAGGCTGTATGAATGTGTGTGTGTGAATGGATGAATGCAACATGTTCTGTAAAGTGCTTTAAATGGTGGATAAGACTGGAAAAATCATGCAGAGTGGCTCTTGCAGCCCTGACCCTCAAAAGATTCCATTTTTATATGCAGTTTCCTGTCCATACTCTTTGATAGCAGGTACAGGATAATAACAGATTATTATTATTATTATTATTATTATTATTATTATTAACAGGGCACAACAGCACTAAATTGAAGTGAATGTTGTGCTATGGTGATCCTGTTATTGCTCCTGTCTCAGATATGTCAGTGCATTCTTTAGTCAGGCGTGTGGTGGCAGAGCAGTGGGCCTCCTGCCACTTCATCATGATGATAACGAGGCGGGGGGGCATCATGTGAACTAACAGTACATCCTGAGTTATATTTAGTGGTCCTTGTGTTCTCTGTCAGCCTGCACCACAAAGCATGGCATGTCACCTTAAGAGACCACACGCAGTTCGCATGGTACAACTAAAATAACAAGCCCAAATGGTCGCTCGCACACCAGGCTCACAACAATGGAAGCCTCAGTCCCTGCGCTTTGGGATATGAATTTCTCCTTGTGACTCGACTAAAGCTTCTGTGTTTCCTGTCGTCCTCTAGAAGACGCTTTAGTGTTAAAAAACAATACAATGGGTACAAGGGTATTTCAAGTCTGAGTTTAGCGTCTTTGAAAACTGTTTGGCGAGAAGAGAGAAGTAAAAGCACAGTATGTATTTATGAACACCTGCTCAATGCCGTGCAGTTCAGCACAAATGGATTTACATGTGACAGAGAGATGTGGACTTGTGGTGTACCCTCAACTGAATAAATTATTCAAAATAATAAAAACTAGAACAGCCATCCGTGGAGCCCATACACTCATGACAATGACCCAGATGTCCCCTTATGAAGGAGAAACTTTTTTTCCCATCAAGATCTATGAATAATTTCCTGATAAATAAGATGTGTTTATTTTAAATTTTTTATATTTTCTAATTTTAAAGAAAGTGTAGGAAAAAATGATGGATACAAATTTAATGGGTTCTCCTCTGACCCATAAGTTTAACAGCACTGGCGAAAAATAAAAATTGAAAACTTAAGAATTTAATCCATCGTGCAAAATGCTCAAAACACTCTGACCGACTCCTGATTCAGTGTTTAAAGCTGAAGTTGTTAACTCATTACAAGTTGTATGGTCCTCTAACCACAGGCAAACTAAAACCCAGTTGGTGCGTCAGAGTTACTTCCTCTTCTCTACTTTGGAAATTTTCATGTTACATCATCTGAAGAACACTGACTCAGGGTTATCGCATTCCAGATGTTTAGTGTTAATGTGGATCCCCAGCAGTCGACTGACCCACTTCCCACAGGTGGAGATTCACGACAGACTTCTTCTCCCAGTCTGATGAGGCGGGCGGGTGGAGGAGTACAGGAGCGGTGTATTGATGCAGAAGGTTGTTTGCATATACTGTTCTGCTCTGCGTGTCGGGTGATGATGAAAGCATGGTAGTAAAACTGCCTGGGTTAAAGATGAATGTCTCGCTGGACACATTTATAGAAAACTGGAGACAATCATTTTGCTGGAGAATCTATAAAAAAATCATATACATATATCTGAAGAGGAAAATCACCGTCCCAAACTTAAACTGGTGCATTCTTTGGCCCTAGGTTTATTATTCCTCTGCGCTGGTGACAGCAGATGGTTGCTTGTCTCTGCGTCTGATTTTATTGAACACAAATCTGGTATGAACGTCCACTTGGATTCACAGATTAACTGATTAGAATTAGGTGGTTGAAGGTTAAAGGTCACGGTCGCCCTGACCTCACAGTAGACATATTTTGACTTGAGAACACGATATCTTATGTACGTTCGCCTCAAGTGGATTATATTTTTTGTGGTCAAAGGTCAGATCATAAAACATGTTGAACATTATGCCCCAAGTCTGTCCTTCTTCTCAGTTTGATCAGTTGTAATTTGGACTGATGGACTGATCAGATTTTAGTGGTCAAGGTCAAAGGTCACTCTAACCTCGGGGAAAAAAGTTTGCAGGCTGAAACTGCACCGGTTGACAGAGGCGTATTTCCACAGGGCAGTAATTCTGGTTTCCCGTGCTGTATTAAGTCCTTACATGCTCTGAATAGTGTGCTGCAGTCGTGCGAGTGGTTATGAGTTCAGTTGTTCTCTTTTAAGGCAGTTGCTGCGACAGACAGTTACCATCAGTGAATGACCCCTTATGATGACTGTCATGAGTCACTGTTACATAATCAGCTTATGTTAGAGCAAACCAGATTAATCCGACCAAAGCAGCAGCGCTTGAATATCACTTTGTCTCTTTTACATTTTACAATCTGTTATTGTCTTTGTCTTCTTACTTTGAGGAAATCACCCAGAAACCTCTCAATAGTATATTTCTGGAATTAAAAGAACATTGATTGTAAAATTATAGTTTCTTTAAAATTGTGTTCATGTCCCAGTTGTTGTAATTTGTGAGCAGGAAATTGTTTTATCATCAAGTATCGGCTGTCTGGCTTCAATCATGTCGCGTCTGTAAAAAGTCCGGGTCACCTGATCACAGATTACAGCTCGCACAGTTTTAATCTCTCTGTCAGATGACAAAACACCAGCTGACATGAGACTGTTCCAGTGTTTTCTTATGGACACACCCACGTACACTGTCAGCAATCAGGAACATGCCTCCACCGATATTAATATACCTTTTAATTTTCAATTCAGTCAATATTAATAATTAAGGCACACTGTTATATCTATGTTTAATGAGTATGTACATTATTAGTCACTTCAAATGGGCAACATTTAGTATTAATCCTAACCCTAAAACACAACAGACTAAATTTTAAATACTCTTAAATATCAGTCCCCGAAATAATTCATCTCATGAATTGTTCCCAGGTAAAATTTGTGTAAAAACACGGTATCTCGCAATGTTAAAGAAAGTTTGAAAAAAGTATTTTTTGCATAATCTTTCCGACAAATGGACAGGGGTGAAAATACAAATACATACATTGGAGGCAACAATAATTTTCTGCTTCAGAGTCAAGTCAGTTTTATTTGTATAGCCATAATTGCATTTTTCCAAGGGGGCATAGACTATGACTCTACATCCTTAGAAATCTCAGGAGGAGCAGATGCTCGGCAGATGTTATAAGAATTTCACGTCTAAATATGTAACTAAGGTATAATTCAGATTGTTCCTCCTTTGAAAAAAAAAAATATAACCAACACAATGTGTTTCAAAATATTTACATATATTTGAATTTATTCTTGCAGCAGACACTTTACTTCAATGTGAGTTAAACCTGTTTAACTAAAAGATAAACAATAGCTCAAGTTTTCTATTTCCCTGGAAGCAGAATAAATATTGAGCACTTTTTCCGTCCTGCCATCCTGAGTGGTCAGTGAATGCATCATATTTTTCCTGGCTTCGAATAGTTGGGGTTTGTCTGTTCATGTCTCCTGCTGCCACAGAAACTTCCCTGTCCTCAGAGGACCTTGACATTTTGCCTCACCTCGCCTCAGATATAATTAGAAGCAACACCAGCAGCTGGACTTAGTTTTTTCTCTCTCTCTTCTTCTGATTAGCTTCAAGCCTCTACCGTTTGCCATTTTCATCAAAACAAATATCGAACTTTCTGTTTCTGTCTGTTTGTCTCTCGCCTTGCAGGGATCTGAAATTGGACAACGTTCTCCTTGACAAAGACGGACACTGCAAACTGGCAGATTTTGGCATGTGCAAAGAAGGCATATTCGAAGGTGTGGCCACGGCAACGTTCTGCGGGACCCCGGATTACATCGCCCCAGAGGTCCATTCCCACAACCTGTCGAAACACAGGCTGTCAATTTCTCTCCATTTCCAAGCAACCACAGGAACACTGATTTCTCAAATAGAGCCAATTAAGGCAATTTATCCTGCAATGAAACTGATAAAAAGGAACGATGGTTTTGTTGTGTGGTTAGTTTGTGGTTGAAGAGAAATGGAACCGAGCCTGCTCTCATCCCCCCCCATTTTGGTTGGATATAAATCTGCTTGGCAGCCAATCGTCATCGAGCAAGGAAACAGTCCACTCACCATATCTATATCTATATATATATAGATATATATATATATATATATATCACCAATATTTGCATACACCTGGCACCTGTCAGTCAACAGAAATGTAAAAAAGAGATCAACCACACTTTTACATAATGATTAACTCACTGTCGCATTCATGAGTATTCACTACAAAGTGTTGGATCCTTTATCCTCCACATTTATGATAAGGGAATGTTCAGATTGCATCAAAGACTAAAATAACCCCATGCAGCTTCCTGTATCGGGTTCTCTGAGTTCATATGTTCCCATCCTCTCTCCCCCGCTACCATCTCTAATCCCCTCATCAGAATTCAAGTTTACAGACGTGGTTTGATTTTAGGATAAGTGATTAAGTCTGTGTCCCTATTTTTGAGAGATTTTTAGGGTCTGGATTTATGAAAGGCCTCTTTGCTGCTCTCAACACACACCTCTCAGTGTAGCCTCAGTGGAAACACACTAATCAAACACACATCTGCCCACCGAGCCTCTTGACGCTCGCTCTCAGGCTCTCCCATGCTGAGCACCGATGGGTAACTTTATTGCTCTGCTGTGGTGATGTTCCCCCGCAGATCCTGCAGGAGATGCTGTATGGCCCCTCTGTCGACTGGTGGGCTCTGGGGGTGCTACTGTACGAGATGCTGTCGGGACACGCCCCCTTCGAGGCGGAAAACGAAGATGACCTCTTCGAATCCATCCTCAATGAAGAGATCGTTTATGCGTCTTGGCTCGGCACAGAAGCGGTGAACATCCTGAAAGCTGTGAGTCTGCATCTATTAACTGTCTCTCCTCAGTCGGTGGCAGTAAAAATGTAATGGTGGATAAAGGTGGCTGAAACTGGAGGAAGCTGGAGGAGAGCCAGGTCTGCTGAGCTTTAGTATTTGTCTCTTTGGCAGATCTTCACCCCCCTCAGACCAGCTCCGCCAGACTTTGTCCACCTTACACAATGGCAGGAAATGCTTGCAGCCCTTTTCTCTGAAATTGGAACTAATGAAAGAGGAAATCAATTTCTCAGAGGGCGACATGAGCAGGCAGTGAGATATATGAGGATGTGACAGGTTTGAGCCGCCCTGTGATCAGGGTTTGGTATTTGTTGCCCTTCCGACACTTTGACTCGGGACAGCCCCCTGGAGCTGTGCCAGCCAGCTGTTTGGCCCTGCTCTCTTACATAACTATATTAAGGCATGGTCCACTGCCCAGCCACAGCATACGGACTATAAATACATATCCTCCCTCCTCTTCCTCCTCTCCCTGCACCCCCTTCTCCTCCTCTTATCCTTGCCCTTACTGCTAATGCTTGGAAGAACCTGGAACCAATCAGCCCCTCACTGATTTGTGCCACAGCTTCCAGTGTCACATATTACATAAAGATGCATGTCAGTGTGAGTGGATTTGAACGGCGTGGCGCTATTTATACCGAAGGTTGAGCCGTCACAAGGTTCTCCATGTTCCTATAAACGGTTCATGGAGTTGAGTCATCATGTTGTTCACGGTTTAGTGAGGCTGGAAATCTATAGAACATATCAATAAAGAGTTTGTTGGTTTGTTATATATATTTAATTAAATATATATATATATATATATATATACATTTAAAGACAGATTTTGCCCCTTCTTTTTTATCATCAGATAATGATGAATACTTGAAAATATTTAGCAAATCTGTGGTAGATTAATAATTTGGTATACCTCCATTATGTGCTTTCACAATGCTTGGATAGTATATGTTGATCATTTGTTATATTGTTATTGATTTAAATAATATGGTGTTAATTATTGATATTGTTTTATTGTAATAACAAGCCAGTTTTTAGTAAAGATGCTGTATATACAGTACTGAAAATGGAAGCTTTTATTCAATTGACCATGTTGTTAATAAAATATCTGAAATTGGGGAAATACTGTCATCTAAAACCTAAAGCTGCTAAATGTACATGACACAAAACATCAAATACAGAGTTCTGAGATGGTGAAGGGAGTCAATCACGGTTGTCTCTCATCAGTTAACTACTTTGATTAATCAAGTAGTGGAGAACGGCTTCACCATGCAGAAACGCTGACATGGCGTGTCTGGTGGTGAGGATGGCAGAGCTGACGTGGAGCCATGGAAAGATGGCATCAGCTTCGGTGGAACAGTTTTTTTCCTGCATTTCCTCAGGTTTTTTTTCTCCTGAACTGATTGACCCCTGCTGGGTACAGGTTTAATGGGAATACTGGTTCTGATGTGCTTTTTTGTCAGCTCCGCCGTGGAAGTTATGTTTTCGTCTGAATTTGTTTGTCAGCAAGAATACAGGATTTACATTACGAGATTGGATGTTTTTCACATGTTTATTGGGCTGATATTTATAATTGTGCAGCTTGATTGAATTCGAATGGACTGCTGGTCTGCACTCTACCGAGAGCCACCCTAGTTGTTTTGTTTGTTTGTTGGTTAATCACACAAAATCCGCAAAAATGTTTTCTACCTAAATAGTTTTGAGGGTTGCTGCCCAGGCCTGAGAAGAACCCATTACTTTCTGTTGTGGATGAAGGGGAAGATCCAGGAATTTTCCCTGTCTTTAACTATATTTTATGACAAATCATTATGGTAATCAGATCTCTTCATTTGTTCTCTTATATTTCAAAGCTAAGACATAGACATTGGTGCGTAGGATTGTTCGGCTATAGGGAAAATACGTATGCGCTGTGCTGTGCCGTTCTATTTTTAATAGTTTCCCACCATTAGCTGTAAATCACACTGTCAAATTCATGCTTGAAGCTATAAATCCCTGCGCAAAGCTGTGTTGGTATTAAACCATAATGTTTGTTTGCCCAACCTCAAAGACACCGGTTGATGTTCCCAGTGATGTTGTAGCCCTCAGTCAAACAGGAGTCAAGTCTCTGCAAGTTTGTTTTCATGGAAAAAGCCGCTGCTAAGAGATCAATCCAAACATTGTCGTATGTTTCTAAAAACATATGGTATGAGAGGGGTATGTCATTTAAACTGCTCAAAACACCAGGGTTTAAAGTTCAACCCCCCTCCTATTTTTCTTCCACCTCCCGATTCGAGAGCCGTTGAGGCCGAGTCTCTGGTAGTTAATAGTGTTTGGAGCAGATAAGGCATATTAATCTCTGGAATGACTTTGCTCTGCTGTCACTGCTCAGAGAGAAGCTCATTCATTTATTTTGGCCTAGTCTGAATGTCACCGCCAGCCTTGAGGTGTGGGCGTGTGCGTGTGCGTGTGCGTGTGCGTGTGTGCGTGCGTGCGTGTGCGTGCGCGTGCGTGTGCGCGTGCGTGCGCGTGCGCGTGCGTGTGCGTGTGCGTGTGCGTGTGTGTGTGTGTGTGTCCTCGGCCGAGACAAAACTGTCCATAACACCACTCTTCCTTCCCAGAGGCGAGATAAGCACTCTATTTTCCTATCTCTAGTTTGTTTTGTGCGGGCGTCTCCCTCTTTCCTCTCCCACCTATAAACTTCAGTGGGAGAGAAGCAGTCGAAGTTCGAAAGGTGATTCTCTTGTTCTATTGTTTATTGTGTGAGGCACCAGGAAGCCGAGGCTCCTGCTTTACTGAACCTAGGTGAACCCTGCGCTGCACGGTGGGAGGTGCCAGACGCTGTGGGTGTGTTGTTCGGAGGCTGGATTTGACTGGATGTCTCCTGGCTCAAGCCTAGTTTGGATTCACTCCAAAAACAATCTAGTTTGATCTAGTTGAGTAACATGCATCACATTTCCCCACTTTCAATAGATTGTGGAACAATAATCTGCTGAAATGTGATCCTGCTTTGTTCCTGTTCTTGACAATACACTGATGTCTTTAGGATTCCTTTTATATATGCTTTGGTGAATTCATCCATTTTTCATTTTTCACAGTTCTTGACTAAAAACCCCGCCTGGCGTCTGGGCTGTGTGGCTGAGGAGGGCGGGGAGAGCGCTGTGACCAACCACGCGTTCTTCGCCGACATCGATTGGGAGAAACTGGAAAAAAGACAAGTAGAGCCACCTTTCAAGCCCAGGATCGTAAGTCACATAAACGTCTTTATTGATGGCGTGATAGTGTGTTTATAAGTGATGATTAAGACTCTTGGCAGACATTACGTAGTGTGTGACTCACCCACCTTGTGTCCAAAGCGTTGCAGCTGTTAACATTATCGTCAATTATTCTCCTGCAGAAAACGGCAGAGGACGTCAACAACTTTGACCCTGATTTCACTCAGGAAGAACCCACGCTCACGCCCATGGACGACCCTCTGATCCCCCACATCAACCAGGAGGAGTTTCGAAACTTCTCCTTCACCTCGCCTGAACTGCTGGAGAACTAAAAGTCTCCTCATTGATCCACCAGTCGCCTCACTGTCATCAGTGTTTGTGGCTTTGTCTTAAGACAGTTCCCAGGTGTGTGTATAGTATGAATGATGCTGACACGTTCACTAGAGGATGCAAAGGACGAAGCGAAGCTCTCCTGTACTTCATGAAAGATTCACTGGGAGACATTCATGCAGTCATCAGTGCAGGAACTTGTTTTTGAAATGTTGTAAATTTGTTAGACAAAGTTGTATTGTACAGAATCTTTTTTTTTTATATTTGCTCTCACACAGATGGATGGGTGTGATTCCAGCTACTTGAAATGAAAAAAGCAACTTTTGGAACGCAATGGTTTCGTGTCTCATTTTTCACTCTCAGCACTGTCCAGAGAAAAGAAGTCAAAAGGGCCCGTTTTTTAACAGAGGTTCCCGAAGAGTGGAGTTGCCAGTTAAATTCCTGGAAGGACTGAGTGAGCAGATGAAATAGTTTCTTGCTGACGTGACGCTCCTCTGGAAAAATACAAATACACACAGACCAGCACACACTGGCTAAATGAGAGCTGAGTCCCTGCACTTTCAAAATAGTAGGCAAAAACTTACATTTTGCACAGAAAACTGCTAAAAACATCACTATATCCAACCTCATTGAAAATGGTTAAAGTTCTAACTAGAATGTCTCTCACCAGAGCATAGTGAATGAACCCAAACTTTTTAATTGACCATAAATATCAGTCTCCTAAAAATGTCGTATTTACTAATCAAGATCGATGAATCCCTGAACTATTGTCTCAGACTACAAGGAAAATGCCTTGTCACACAATGTGAAAATAAATCCTGGATTTGCCCCATGATCCAGATCTGCACCAAAATTTAATGGGTTCTTCCCTGACCTGTAGAGAATGTACCAGATTTTGGGGTAAAATTTGTGGTACAGTTTTTGTGTAATGCTGCTAACTAGCAATCTAAAACAACAAAAAAAAACTCTTTGGTGGAGGTGATTAAAAACATAGAATGTTCTGGGTCACTAAATCATTAAATATCATTAAATATATGTGTAATAGGTGATGTTTTTATTTTTCAGTCACATCCTGTATTAAAAAACTTGCCATCTGCATCGATGACGAATGATTTGAACAGCCAGGCATTTTGAAAATGATGCAAGAAATTGGATTGAAGTGCAAGCTCTATTGTGAATCATGGCAACTGTGAAATACCCAGAAGTCTTGAGATTTCACCAGACAGTTGCCCTGAACAAAGGAAGAGTGACCGTAAGATGTTTGGCAAACACCAGAGTCAGATGAGTTTCTAATGTGTGTGACGGTAACTCAGGGTGCTGCCCTCTCAACAAACACAGAGTGAAAGCCTCCAGGTCCGCGGTCAGACTGCGTGGCTAACAGAAACTTGAGATTTTCAAACATGCAAATCTGAAAGTTACTGACTCCTCGTTGAACATTTAAACCAGACTCTCTGTGAGAAAACAAAATGGGGGAAGTACAGAGAGATAGCTTTGAAACTGTAGCAGTAGGCACGTCATGTGGTGGAGGCCTTCTGCAGCTCATTTTGTATTTGCAAACCATCAGAGAATAAACAGGAAACCTCCCAGCGTCACTACTCTCGCCTTTGATAGAAACAGGAAGTGACAATCAGGTCTTTTTTGTGCCACTTTGAGAGAGCAAGAATTCAGCACACTGTCTGCCGCTGATAAGATAAATTAAAACTGATAGAACAACAACAAAGGGGGAAAAAAGATTTTGGATTGTACTGTGGGATCTCGTGCACCCTGTGCTGAACCTACTCAATATTAAGACTGTCGACCCCACAGGACGGAGATGGAGGCTTCCTGTTAGTTAGAGGGAGGAAGTCTTCAGGCACCACATCACATCTGTTGACCTCTTCAGTTTACTTATATATTGTTGAAACAACAACCGGTGACCAAAGTGCTGAATAGGCTTAAAAATACATATATTATATATATATAAAAAAACACAAAAGCAATAATAGGGTAAACATCACAAGCAACCAAGAGTCTCAAACTCAACTCAAATTGAAAGCCAGTGAGAAGAAGAGGGTCCTAAGTGAGGGCTTCAATTGTTTTGAGGTTCTGAGTGGTTCTGATACGAAACACTGTTCCAGAGATTAGGTGCAGCCAATTGAAAAGCCCCAGTCACCTCTATTTTAGAGCCAAGATCTCGGGACATCCAGAAGCATCAGGTTGGTCCACCTCAGTGCTTGGGGTAGAGTGTGGTGGTGCTGATGCAGCAATTCAGTTAAATAAAGTGGTTCCAGCCCGTTTCAATAAAATAAAAAAATATCTATTCTGAATTGTATTTATTAATGTTTTTTTCTAACAATTGCCTACTTATTTATCTACTGACTCCGTCAAACGTCTGTCTGTATGTGGAACGCATATCTCACGAACTGTTCCCCTAATGGACTTCCCACTTTGCAGGTCTCTTGGAAATTGCCGGAGGAAGGACAGTGCCAAGTTTGATGCGATTTGGACACGCAGTCCTCTGTATCAAAGCGGGGGTGGAACAGTGTGTCTTTAGTCTGCAGCCTAAGATGAACATGTCTTCTACATCCTCAGATAAACTGCAGCAGTGATCGGCAACTGGGTCAAACCGCGCATTAAAACTGCCAACTGATCGTTTTAATAATTTGATTATTCATCATGTTGGACTGACGCATTCATGGAAGCAGGTGCTTATCTCCAATGTGGCAACAACATCTTGAGAATCTCTTCGAAGTAAAAGCAAATCTAGGGTTTGAAAGTTAATTTCTTAACAGATCTCTGAAGTGGACAACATGCAATGTATGAGACAATAACAGACGTTCAGTAAATCATTTAAGCTTTTAAATAAACTACACAAGTGAACAATAATAAAATAAAATAAATTTCACTAAATGAAAAACATTAACTGTGAAATCTTCGGATAAACCAGGTAGGATGAACGCAAAGTTTTCTAACTTCCCTCTGCACCAGAGTCTGTTTATTAGTATGTTGTTTGAGGAGGACTCACTTGTGACGAGAAATAGAAAGTAGCTATGCAGCCTCACCACAGGCCAAGAAAAAGTCTGTTCCAAGCAGTCAGGTTTATAACGGGTACTGCACTTGTTTTATATTAACGTTGGTGGAGCCTAAAACACCGTTGCAAACCGCTCTCTGTCTTACTTCATCCCTGTTATGTCTCTGATTCACTTTAAACATCACTTTAACTCAAGATTTAGACGTGCATTGACTTAAGAGGCATTCCACCTTAAGCTTTCTTTAACAAGCATGGGTGCTGGGTGCTATACAAACATATGGGATATTGGATTAAATGACTTTTTTGTTTGCCCGTTAACATGGTCCCGTTTGGCATCTTTTTCCTCTGGTGATGTCTGAATGAGAGGAGAGTTTGACGAGCCCTGTCTCAGCTTTCATTACTGAGACTTGCTGATGGCTGCCAGCGGCGTCTGTGCGCTGAGGGATGGAGTCGGTGTTTGACCCCGCTGTCCTGCCTGTCTGATTGATAACACAAACGCAGCCACACAAAGACTCCACACAGAGACAGCACCTCGAGAAATCTTTTTCACTTTTTAAATTGTTCTCTTCATCATGTGTTCACTGGATTGATTACAATGATGAAGACACAGATTCAGAGACAAGCCAACCAAACGATGAACATTAACACACTGACAATGCAGTAGTTCTTGTTTTCTACATTTCTCTTACAAAGGTGTGGTTATAATGTTGATACGCAGCAGTGTTGTTTGATTCAACTTTTAAGACATAGAGGAAACGTTGTGCCACACCGTAAAACTGTTTGCACTTCTAGAGAGGCCGGGTTACGTCAACGTTTGTGGTGGAACTATTGGCTCACTACTCTGATCAATTGCAACAAAGGAAGGTTTGGCTGGCTGGAGTGATAGTAACTGAATACATAAACAGTAGTAGTTGTTCACCTCTCTTTAAAATGACTGCAGTAAGAAAATCAAGATGACCTTCACGACTGCACGGTCTGTTGCAGGACAAATTAAGGCGTTATTAGTTTGTTAAACTGTCGACTGGGTGTCCAAGCTATACTTCACTGCTTCTCTGAGTCACACTGTGGTTCACAGACCAAAAAAATGTAAATTCACAAAGTCTGACAAAGCTGCACAAAGTCAGCCTGGTTATGTATTAACATGAACTCAGAGTCTGCTGCTCAGCCTCTCACACTGAGGTGTTGTCTCGCTCAGCCAAACTGTTCTGGGAAGTGACCACCAAAGCTGAGTTTGATTGTCATTGCCAAATGCAACAACCAAAATGTGCTAAGTAAGAGGATGGAGTATTGCATGGCAGCACAGCAAAGAGACATGTGAATGGGATCTGAACTGTGCTCTGAGATATTATTTTCCTTCAAATTGTCTTTTCAAAAGCAAGAGGTGACATGTCACAGGTGACATGGATAACAACCAAGTATGAGCAACAGTGGTGAGGGAGGAGTGGCCAGACCGGGGAGACGTCTCCAAAGCAATTCAGGAAAATTACCAGAACCATCTGCCAGCCAGAGAGTGTGAAGTGGACATCTGGATACTGTTTTTGCCAATGCATAGAGGAGTTATGTCTAAAATATCCTGTGTTTTCAGCTGATCGTACTGGACCTCAAATGTTGTGAAAACACAGGAAATCACACAGGACACACCCACTGAGAGCACCACTTTCCTGTATCTATATTGTGTTAAGTTAAAACACGATCAAATGCTTTCAGTCACAACTATACAATTGAGATATTATTACATATGTTATGCCCACACTTTTGGGAACACGAAAAAGATAAAAACTGAACTCAGTTTGGACTCCTGTTGTGACAATTAGCTTAACAACCTTTTATTTTGGAATAAATCCCATACACGCAAAGCTACCCTTTCAGACAGGGCCATTACAGCCCAAACTGCATGCCCTGGAAAATTTCAGTTCACAGGTCTCTGACGTTAAGTGCTTTTTGGTTAAGTAAGTATTGATTTAAGTAAGACCCCAATGGGTGACAGAGCAGAAGCGACTGTACCCTCCTCCCTGTGGCAACAACTCCTGTGTTGCTATCTAAAATTGATAGCAGTGGGCCTATTCACATATACCCAATCGAGGACGAAATCATAATAATCATAACTTGAATTACCTGATTTATATTGCACCTTTCAAACCAGCTGTTTTTCAAAGTGCCAAGGGGACAAATTAAATATAACGATAACAATAACAAAACATTAAAGACAAGAAAAAATTGAATACAACAGCACTAAATAATAAAAAATGTGTAGACAACAAATAAACGAATACAACATAATTAGAAAGGAATGGCAAAGGGAAATGATCGAATAAAGCAATAACGATCATGTAAACACCATTTGTTAAAAGCAAGTTTTGAGAAATGACCTAGAAACAGACACTGTCATTACTATTATCATTATTATTATTATTAACATTATTGTTATTATTATTATATTGTAGTACTATATAGTAGTAGTAGCATTAATATTACTACTGAACAAACATGTAAGGACGTTACTGTAAAACCGAAAGAGAGAGAAGAAGTGTGATGTTTGGTGCTGTGCAGTTTCTCATGAACTTTATCTAGGGGCAGTAAGTTACAGTGACGGTTTCAATTGCGCGTCACCGGTGGTAGTAGAAAAATCATGTGATTGCGCGGCCCCGCGGAGCAGCCGGGGAGGAGCCAGAGACCGTGCAGCAGCAGCAGCAGCATTGTCTCAGCAAGTGAACGCGTCTCCAGCGTGGCACCGAGGAGAAGAAGAAGAACAAGAAGAAGAAGAGGAAGAGGAGGAGAAGCGGCTGATCTTCACAGGACAAAACCTCAATCCGTCCACCAACTGACAGCGGGGAGTCATATGCTAAACCGCCTGAGGGTCTAATAACCCGTCACACCACAGAGAAACAGCGGGATTTATTTCCTCCACGGGCCCGGATACAGCTGGATATCGTTACAGAGCCTCAACTCGGGTCCTTTCGTCCTGACATGGACACAGGAACTGTACCCGAAAAGAAAAGGTAACGTCGCTGCTAGCTCATGCTACGTAGCAGGCAAGCGTGTTGTTGTGGGAGCTCCCCGGACACCTGTGGTGCTCTGTCGGGGTTTCACTGCTCCTACCGCGGTGACATTTCTAGTTTTATCTCAAGGTGAACTCCTGCTTCGGCGCGTTTGTTCGACACAAACTAGCGACGCGGCTCGGCGGCTAGCAGCTAACACAGCTAGCTAGCTGACGTAGAGCCAGCCGAAGCGATTTCTGTTAAGTAGCTTATTTAGCAAGCTACAGAACCCGACTAGTTAACACAGGGGACGTCTCATTAGACTTATTTGTGTGTTTGCTTTCATTAAATCAGCTTTTGAACTTTATTTCCGTCCGGTAGCGTTGCTTCGTTTTTGTTTTTAATC
Source organism: Platichthys flesus (assembly GCF_949316205.1). Taxonomy (NCBI): domain Eukaryota; kingdom Metazoa; phylum Chordata; class Actinopteri; order Pleuronectiformes; family Pleuronectidae; genus Platichthys; species Platichthys flesus. The sequence continues at coordinate 16,814,457 of NC_084954.1, forward strand.
GGCTCTCACAGTCCCTGGATGCAGCGTTAGCTTTATTTACATGTTTCTGACCATACACATAGCAGGTCACAGACGGAGTTCTGTTTGGGTTGGACATGCCAACATGGACAGTGCTGAGTGACGAGCTGCTAGCGCTAATGTGAGCCATGCTGGAGGTGTGGTGTGTGGGCTCTGATGAAATATTCAGGCTTTACAGAAGGTTCAATTTCTCTTTTAGTTTTCTGGCTCGTACTGATGCTCTTTTAGTTCCACAGTTTGTAAACTTGTGTTGTAAACTATCTTTGAGTGGAGTTTAGACAGAACCCATCCTTTGGAGATCTGTCAAACTAAGTGAGTTGAGTGTTTGTTTTTTAAAGCCAGTCGTACCTCTATGGGGAAACAACAACAAAAAACTAAGATATGCCCATCAAAAGTAGTGCAATACAATCACGTACTGAGTCTGCTCAATAGGTAAATGCCAGAGTATTCAAGTTTGCATAGTTTGAATCAAAGACCAAATGTAGTAAAGTGGTAAAACTTAAGTTAAATGGATTGTTGTTATGTTGATTGATTTGAGTTGGAGCTAATTGTAATTGACGAAAATGACGAAATGTTAATTGTGTGTAGGGTTAGTTGAATGTAGTTGATCTTATGCTTTTTATTGATAGGGTTCTCTTGATAATTGGTTAAAAGTATTGATAGTAGGATAGGATCATTTAACTGATCATGCCCAGATACCTCATCCAGCAGATTATTTAGCAGTGGCTTAGTGTCCTTGTGACAGATGAGTTTATACTCAGACATCCGAGTGCAAGATTAGCATGTTTTTTTCATCCCACAATCTGCCCTGGTTTGAGTATGGGTCATACATTTAACTGTCCAGGTTTAAACGGAGGGAAATGGTCTTCCTCACGGTAACACCAACTTTAGACCAAAAAGTCACCTGCTAAATCGTCAGTTGTAAAAGTGGACAGGGGGACAGGGATTCCTCTAGTTTCAGCTGGGATTAAATAGTGACAATTCAATTCTTCCATAAACAACATCAATAGATTCACAGAGGTAAAACGCAGTCAGGACAATGGGTGTCATTGTCTTAACGGAAAACTTGGCACGGTATATGCAAAGGTTTCCAAGATTTTGAATATCCTGTTCTTCATTTGTTATTAAGATTCTATTCAGTCTCTTGACGTTGTGCACTTGTGCCAAAATGGTGGAGTGGCAATAATTCAAACGTCTGCTGCCCGACTAGTTGAATAGCTACCATAAGTTCTCTTCTAATCACTTTCCAGCATTTGCCCAATATCGTGAATGTGTTGTTATTGTTGTGGACTATGACCAGCTACCGAATGCTTGTCCCCTAGTCTCGGCCAGTTTGAAATTAGGCTCTTTGTGTAGGTAAGGCGTCTACATCCTCATTGGTTCCAGTAAATGTGTGTTCACTTTTATCTAAGAAAGAATCAAAGTTGTGGTCTGGCTGGATGCGGTTTGAGCAAGTCCCTGTGAGGTGCCACCGTATTATTTCTGTCTCATCTCTTAATCACCAGGGCTTGACGTCAATAGGAGTGGCCAAATGTGTGTAACGATTCACTAGCTGGCAAATTGCAGGCTGACATTCAAGCACAATTACTGCTTATTTGCAGGCCTGTTACATCTTGAATAAGAAATGAGAGAACTTGTTGAAACAGGCTATAGATTTGTGTTGTTTGTGTGCACATTTTTCTCCTGTAAGCTTTGTGACCGAAGACAAAATTAAGAGGTGTGCACTGGTTTTGCGCTTGTTTTTATCAGACTGCTAAGTTCTAAGGCCTCCTAAAATTAAATTGGGACGACGTCTTAATAATGAAGCAATCCCACTTTATCCATGTAATACACAGATTAATAAATACACCACTGTGTTAATGGGTTTGACAGAGCTTCTCATAAACGATGTATGGAAGGAAGTATGAGGAAGGACGCATTGTACCTTTGTGCATCCTGGATTTTTTGTCCTGGCAGCTTTTCATATCTCCTTTTACAAACAAATGTGCGGTTATAAACACATACACCTGCTTAAAGGCAGTTGTCTTTTATCATATTGCCAGAAAAGGACCTTGCCTTTCTGTTTTTTTTTTGCATTTATCCAAAAACACTCACATTCAGAGTTAGCCTCCAGTGTTTTTTATATTTAGATGACCATTTGTTTACTACATTATTAGCACAAGGAAACGTGTAAAGGCTAATCCATTATCTTTTACCGCAGCTTCCCTATTCCAGGTCCAAACAGGCTGTAATCACGATTTTTATAATCCAGTACAAAATGCAATTTGTGTCAGAATTTCTCTTACAGTATTATATCCAGGGATTTGGGGGAAATCCCTGCTAAACTGTTCGTTTGACCGTGAAAGGAGTTTATTTTCAGCCTTGTGTTGCCTTTCCCATCGTTTTGAGTCAAAGTTTTAGTTGTGGTGTTTCCCTGAACTGGATTATATAACAGATAAGACAGTGTTTACTGTTACACTAAACAGTACTGACAGATAGAGAGAACTCTACTCTAATGAATAAGGTCAGCCCCTGGGAACGAAATACACAAGCAGCTCTGTTGGAATTGCCCATGTTGATTTTCATTGTACTCTGTTCTTGTCCCCTATTGCTCTCCAGTCCACACATTCAAATCTGTTAAAGACAGTTCCAAAAAAGTTGTTTACATAACGCCGCTGATTCAAAACAACACAAGTTAGTTAAACGGAGCAAAACTGCAAAAGTGATTGTGTTGCGAGGCATGTCATGCATAGCCCTGCTTGGTGGGCATCACCCTGTGAGTTAATAGTGTTATGCAACGTGGCCTCTCCACTCGACTTTGTTTTAACATCAAGAGAAGCGTTTGGTGTTCATTTCATGTTTTATGTGAAAGAATAAAAGCAGTGTGCTGAGTCCTTTTGCAAGTCCAAGAGGCGGGTCATCAAATAGTAACTTATTTAACTTTTTATAATACAATATCATATGTGGAATGAGACATACAATTACAAACAAAGTGGTTGTGGTCCACAGCGGTGTCACATGTGTGTAACTTTGGAAACTACACACGGAAACTATGATTCAATTCTGTCTGCTGTCCTTTATGGCCTGCAGATTTAGATACGTTTATTGCCTAATATCAATTACTTAGTAATTAATCCTTGGTATTACAGAGCTTTGGTATTAGTGGCTTAATCACTGTTGTTTCTCATGATTAATTGAGGCTATTCCTTCTATGTATTCTTCCTCTTTATCAATGGCAGTGTATTGTAGTAGAATATTACAGCTGGACTCTATTTGAACAGGATTTGCATAACATGATGTAATTGAGCAACTACAGAGGAAAACGATTTGTGTGCATGCTAGTACTAATCATTCATCTAGTCTCCAAGTTGGAGCCTAGTTTATAACAATGTCTGGAGTTTATCCGTCATTAGATCCTCTGGAACTTGGCCTGTAGCTTAGCGAGAGCACTTTCCCAACGGCTGTGTACAATGACCTGTAATCATTTGTAGTCATTCCAGCCTATGGTGATAAATGAAGCTGTTTACTTGAACGTAAGTAGAGATGGTTGTTTGGAAAAAAGAATTTAATGGGAAAATGTGTTGATACAGTACAGAGCTGATTACATAACGCTGCAGTTACCTTTCTCGACATCCAGACATTCATGTTCTATGATGTCGCCAGAAGATGTCAATATTTGTCATTGGTATTTGACAAATGTGCAAACATGTGGCCGAATGTGAAGGCTTGTGATCATAGCTGTCGTTTGAGCCTCTGTTGTGTGCGGAAGTGGAAATAAGGAAATAAGGATTTCTGGTACACGCACACCCAAAAATCTCAGTTACACATAGAACTGGATGATAGGGGAGACATTTTTTACATTTGCTCCCCTCTAGGCGAGCTAAAATGATGTATCAGTAAAATTTACGTATTTCCCATTAATTCAGGATGATTCCGAGCAATGGAAATGATCAGCATGTCTTCAGGACAAAGGGCAGTGAAAATATGATTGTTCTAAAAAAAGTGTTTTTTAAGGGGTAAGCTAAGGGGTAAAGTGAGACAGACCAGAGAAATCAAGGGGGTAGAGGACAACCACACATTCCAAAACTAATATCGGACTAGTAACAGAATCATGGGGATTGGTCAATTAAGCACATTTATGATTATTATGATTCATGTGATCTCTTGCACACCCTAGCTTACCTGCACATTGTTTCTCTGTCCAATTGGCAGGGACAGGGGTATTGTTTTTCGCTGCGTATTTAAATGCCAGTTCACGGCACTTAACTGGAGCAAGGCCATGCAACTGGTCAGCTGGTTGTTTCAAGTGTTTGGCAAGCTCCTCCTCCATCTCATCTGTGAATATTCTCTTTACCTCAGCCACTGCACCCCAGGCTACTGATTTTACTTCCCCTTTCTCTTTTTTCTTTATGAATCTTTTGAGGGTTGCCTTTTCAATATTTATATCCCTTCCAGCTTTTCTTAAGGACTTCTTTCCTTGCATGACCTCAGCGGCTGCACTCTCCATGCCTGCGAGGGGTGTTTGGCCCCAGGTTGTCTTCCTGGTTTAGTTTCTTGGCATGATGGCTTTTCTACAATGTTTGTGACATTACAAATAAAACGTATGTAATGTAATATTACACTAAAATATGTGCTTAATGTCTCACTTTACCACACAGCATTTGTCTCACTTTACCCCACAGTCAACATTTTAGAAAAAACAACATCTCTTAGCAATTCAGGCTAATCTTCAGCTAGCATCAATCACATGGTTTTATATGTTGGAAGTTCATCAACATGTATGATTTAAGTATTTCTACCTCAATCAATTTATTTTGACACAGCAATTGATTAAGTTCAAAGCAAGAAAATGTATCAGTTGCTATAGGAGATTGCTAAGAGATGTTATTTTTATCAAAATGTTGGCTGTGGCGTAAAGCGAGAAAAAATGCTGTGGGGCAAAGTGAGACATGAAGCACAAGTTAAGGAGAAACCAAAGACTGAATCTTTGGTTTATCGGGTGCTGTTCACATCAACTATGTTTGATGGAAACTTTTTATCTAAAACAAAGTGTTCCTGCAACCAGCCCGTGTGATTTGATACACAGTAGCCTAATTTTAGTTAGCTAATCAATTTTCTTGTTAGAGAGCCTGAAATAACAATATGGCCTTGGTCAATGCTGTAAGTCCATAACAGATCAATTTCAATTAGGTGTACATTTCAAAACCAAGTGCTTTTGGAACGCCATTTATTTGGATGTTATGCAGCTCAGGCGCTAAAATATTAGCGCCTGGTTTGTCCTGATAGTTGCAGGTGTCACTCTGTGTTTGTGTGTGCTCTCTGTGTTAGTGCCAGTATTGTCATTCTCCTCCCGGTAGATCAGTTGAGCCAGGCTCGTAAATGTCATGATTGCTGTCGCCCTGTAGCTTGGCTGTGCACCAGGAGACAGCCAAGAGAATCCATTCCCCTCCTCCCAGCCAATCACTCTAAGAGGGTGGACTCCGCTGCTTTTGGTCAGTGGCCAATAAGACGCTCTCAGATAGCCATGCATGTAAATGGGTCTGATGGGGGTTCAGACTGTGGCTTGGCTAGGAGCTGGCTCGCTGCAGACTCCAGCTGCTGCAGCCTTCTCCTCAGTATCAGGCTAAAGGCTGATAAGGCTCTGTGCAGACACTAGAGTCAAGAAAGAGGGATGCCCGCTCTCATGGTGCACATAGTGGAATCAGAACCAGTTTGTCTGAAGTCTGTGGCTGACCCGCCGCCTGTCTCCCGCAGAGTGAGCTCGGAGCGGAGGAAGGAGAAGTCCAGGGATGCGGCGCGAAGCCGCCGCGGGAAGGAGTCGGAGGTTTTCTACGAGCTGGCCCAGGAGCTGCCCCTACCCCACAGCGTCAGCTCCAGCCTGGACAAGGCCTCCATCATGAGGCTCACCATGAGCTATCTGCGCATAAGGAAGCTTCTCACCTCTGGTCAGTATCTGTAATTGTTGTACCTATTGTAGGAGATTGCAAGCAAGGGTTACACCTGTATTTCACTCTGATCATCAGTCATGCAGCTAATGTTGTTGCTTGAGAATGTAAATTCATTGAATTTACTTGTAGGATGCTGTCACCTTAAAAATTATTTGAAGAACTACAGGAGGATATTAGGACTCATTTAAGAGACTGCGACAATTACTCATAGATGCAGGGAAAGGAAACAGTGATAGACGAGAAAATACTGAGTCAGCTGCTCTAAGAAGTCAATTGTGTGGGTGTGCGTGTGTGTGTGTTACCCTGTAAACATGATTTTAGACGTTCAGCAAAAGTCTCTCTCAATGATGTTCGGATCCTGATTTCCTTTTGCTTTTCTCCACCTTCCTCTCTCCCTCTCTGTTATCACTTCCAGATGAACCAGTTGCAGAAGAGGAAACAGAGCTGGATATCCATCTAAACAGCTCCTACCTTAAGGCTCTGGATGGCTTCCTCATTGTGCTGTCTGAAGATGGAGATATCATTTATCTCTCTGAGAATGTCAACAAATGCCTCGGGCTGGCACAGGTTAGTCAGATTTAACCTGCTGTTTATCAGCAGAGAAAAAATTGAAATCAAGAAATGCTTCCGCCCAAAATGTATGCTTTTAATATTAAATATCGTCATTGTAAAATGTTTATAGATATGCTCAACAGTGCACATAAACATTAAGATAGTTAATGTAAATGATGCAAAAGTCAACACACATACATGTTGGAGACAAATTGCTGTACATGTATGTGGTAAGAGAACCTAAAGTCTGTGCTCACTCTGTCCGCTGTAGTTTGACCTGACTGGACACAGCGTGTTCGACTTCACACATCCCTGTGACCAGGAGGAGCTGCGGGAGATGCTCATCCACAAAACGGGTGAGAGACAACACCAGTGAGCAGTGTCATATTATAACAGACCTCTAGAAGACGCACACTCTTCAACAGGGATTAGAGTTCACTCTGAGCTAGCAGGTTCAGACAAGGAAGCTGTTTGAACCAGTTTTTTTGTCTTTGGTGCAGAGGTCAGAATGGTTACAATCTGACGGCTGGTGACTCCTCTTCTTTATTTAACCTGCCATCTAAATAAAAGCTTAACCACTTAACACCTCCTCTGAATGCAAATACAAAATATTGTTAGGAGGCAAACATTTTTGGGTGAGCTGCGGCAGGAAGGGAGGCCTGTTTGTCAACATACAGATACTGTTTCCCTTTTTTAAACTGTGGCTCTCTTTCTCCTTGTGTGGTTTCAGGCTCCAAAAAGACCAAAGAGTCAAACACAGAGCGCAGCTTCTTCCTCCGAATGAAATGCACTCTGACAAGCAGGGGCCGCACTGTCAACGTCAAGTCAGCTACATGGAAGGTGAGTCAGAAATGCATCAGCCGTAATATTAACCTTTTTTTAAAACAACATGAATACCTTCCTTTGGGATATTAGGTCATGTCAAATCTTTTTGTTTATACATTTTTTAGTTAGTCGTAAAGAGCGTATGGATAGAAATATATAATCAATACAGTATTAATAAAAACTCATTGTAAGAGAGAAATACAACAGGAATTGTCATAACTTAATCATTATGTCACAACAAAGAGTGCCATATTGGATAATGACTAGATTATCATATCTGCACATAAATCCATATTTGATACAGATTTGCACACATGCATACACCTGTATATAGATACAAATAATATCAACATATCCATATACACACATTTGGAGTATATTTTAATTAAGTATGCTTTATAGGCAGGTTAACATTACTCTCCTATAATCATTCAACACAAAACATTTGAGTAGCTCATTTCCTTTAAGTAAATCAACTTATTTGTTCTAAACCATCTCTCCCCAGGTTCTCCACTGCTCAGGTCATGTTCGTGTGTATGACACCAAAACTGAAGAGACCTCTAACGGACTCAAGGAGGCACCTGTCCCCTATCTGGTTTTGATCTGTGACCCCGTCCCCCACCCCTCCAACATCGAGGTCCCCCTGGACACAAAGACCTTTCTCAGCCGCCACACGATGGACATGAAGTTCACTTATTGTGATGAGAGGTGAGTGTGTTCATAGCAGGGAATTCTATATGTTTAAGAAGCTTATTACAATCAGTTTATTGAGCCACTCCTGTTGAACTTTTCTATTATGAGCAGTTTTCCTCTGCACAGTCGTACAGAGCCACCTAGTGTTCAGTATAGATACTACAGGAGGTGATCTCTACATTTATGTAGCGAGTCAGTGATATAATTAATCTTCTTTGCTCCTCCAGGATCACTGAGCTCATGGGTTATGATCCAGAAGACCTTTTAAATCGTTCTGTGTACGAGTACTATCACGCTATGGACTCTGACCATCTCACCAAGTCTCACCATAACTGTGAGTATGAATCTTACAAGTTTTTTTTAACAAATTCCAGTGTGGAATGTTTTTTTTGTTGACAAACTTTTAACAATATGCCATAATTAATATTTTATAATATAAATATAATATATATTTTTGTCCTTAGTGTTTGCAAAGGGCCAGGTCAGCACAGGACAATACCGGATGTTGGCTAAGAGAGGAGGCTTTGTGTGGGTTGAAACCCAAGCCACTGTCATCTACAACAACAAGAACTCCCAACCACAGTGTGTTGTCTGTGTCAACTTTGTGCTCAGGTACAGAAGAGTCACTTCCTGTTTGGTAGTTTCCAAGTAAAGAGACGGCTAATGTCCACCATGATAATGTGGTGAATTGTAATTTTGATCAGTGTTTGAATCTTGTTTTTAACTGAGCCACAAAATCCTCCGTAAACTCCATCTAACACCTGCTTAACTTTGTCTTCGTCCTGTACACCAGTGGTATCCAGGAGGAGAAACTGATCTTGTCTCTGGAGCAGACTGAGGATGAGATACTGGTGAAGAAGGAGCAGAAGCGACAGGAGAAGGAAGAAAAGGTTGTAGTGGAGAGCATCCTGCCTGACATGTCAACAACCTTGCTGAAGGAGGAGGACGAAGAGGTCGAGGAGGTGGAGGTGGAGGAGCAGGTCGAGGTGGAGGAGGCAGCGGAGAAAGGCCCAGAGCTGGATGTGATCAAACTCTTCACCCAGGCGTCCAAGGCTCAGCCACTGGCGAGCCTGTACGACCAGCTGAAGGAAAAGCCTGAGGCCCTCACCCTGCTGGCCCCGGCTGCTGGAGACACAATCATCTCCCTGGACTTTAGCTGCCCTGGTCCGTGGCTAAACTCCCTGCATCATAAACCAAGAGTTTATATAACTGAAACCATTCTAACCACCTTCTGTCCTCTGGTACAGATTCAGAGATGCAGCTGCTTAAGGACGCCCCTCTCTACAACGATGTCATGCTTCCCTCCTCAAGTGAGAAGCTGGCTCTGCCTCTCTCGCCCCTGCCACCCAGCGAGCCTCTCAACACCAGAGGAGGATTCAAAAGTGAGGAATCTAAAGCTGAGAGCTATCCTCCAACTCCGTCCACCACAATAACCTGTCAACGCTCCTCAGAGGTCAGACTCAGTGAACTGCAGTCATTTTACGTTATAAGCTATAAACGTTTTGCCAATTTATTGATATGCACTGAGACGTTAATGACCTTTGACTTCTCTTCAGGCTGACAGTCCAATGGACTACTGTTTCCCCATGGACTCAGATATGAGCTCAGACTTCAAACTAGACTTGGTGGAGAAGCTTTTTGCCATTGACACAGAGCCCAAGACCCCCTTCAACACACAGGTAATATTGTTAGGAGTCACTGTAGATTTTACTGCATTTTAGTTCATCGTTGGTATAATACAGTGAAAACGTCTCAGTCTGAATCTGATGTTCCTTTTTTCTCAAGGCGATGGAAGACTTGGATCTGGAGATGTTAGCGCCCTACATCCCCATGGACGATGACTACCAGCTGCGCAGTCTGACCCTAGATGAGCCTCTGACAAGTGGACAGGTCAAATCCCTCAAGAGTTCTCCGGTCCAAGTCACACAGCAAGTCGACAGCTACCCCAGCTCCCCATTCAGTGGAGTAGGGAGTAGCACAAGTTCCCCGGCACCACTTGAGCCTGTAATAGTTGCTCATCTCGCAACCATCATCGCCAAGAGGTAAAGTCTCTGAAATACACTATATTTATTACTTCTCATCATCACCTTTTGTCTTTATAATACTTTTAACTTTTTCATAATAAAGCAAACATACAGACAACACATATAAAGCACCTAGTAAACAGAGTGATAAAAAGAAAGGGCCAGATTGGAAATGGCAGTCAACGACAATATTTGCATTATGGGAGACTGCTCTTCCATCAAGAAGGTCATGGGTACAAAAGAAAGAAGAAAAACAGACCCCAACAACCCCCCCCTCACAAACTCTCTGTGCTACAGGACCCCACAGTTGGACAAGGAAGTTTCACTCAGGACTCTAGCGGCTCAGAACGCACAGCGCAAAAGAAAACTGGGAGAATTAAAGGATATGTTTGGACAAGTAAGTTCTGAACATCCAAACATAAGTTATTTGGAAGTCTTTGCCTTTGTAGACGGGGAGTTTTAATATCTGTTCTTGATGATTTTTTAAGGGAAATTTGCTGGAGGAACAACTGGTGCAGGGCAAAAAGCTGAAAGCCGCAGAGTCAGGAACAACCACCACCACCTTCCTGCTGTCTTCAGGTGAATAAGCTGGTTTTGTAAAACAGTTGTCTAAGTCCAGTCATCAGGACAATCATAACTCATTTATTTCTCTCTGTTAGACTTGGCTTCTTGTCTGCTGGGCAGCACGTCCGATGTCACCAGGCCTCTCTACCTGCCGCAGCTCACCCGCTACGACTGCGAGGTCAACGCCCCCCTTCCGGGCCGTCAGTTCCTGCTGCAGGGGGAGGAGCTGCTGCGCGCACTGGACCACGTCAACTGAGTCGATGCTTAGCCTGCTCACTGCTGGACTAGATTGGACACTACAATTTTCTCCCTCACACTGCCACTCTTTCCAAGACCCCCCCCCCCCCCCCCCCCCCCCCGCCCGCCTCCCCCTTATTTAAGTATCTATATGAGTTTGAATCTAGTTTGGCTGCTGTTTGTGCACATCATGTGATATCCGCAGCATTCCACCGTGACAAACACCATAGCAGCATCTGGGTTTTGGTGCAAGGGATTCAGGCATCATGAGATGTCCACTTGTTTTTGTTTGTTTGTTTTTTGCTCTCTACCAGGGAGTCTCTCAGCACACAGCGCCTCGACAGGTGACCCTTTTCCAGCAGGTCACCACAGAACCTGGCGCTACTGCCAGCAGTGTATTGTAAGCTTCAGTCGCACAATTTATATTTTCTTAAAGAAAAATATTACCAGCAATATATATTAAGTCTTTTTAAAGTAGTTTAAATGGGATTTGAACAACTTTTCTTTTCTTCTTCCCATACTTGTATGTTGTAGTACTTGTACTTACCAAGATGTCCTTAGTCGAAAAAGTATGAAAATATTGTTTGAATGTTATCTTCATTTAATAGCTGAGTCTTTGAGGTAAATACTTTTAATTGTGTAGCAGTCCAGTACATGTCACTTTATTACTTTACTGTAAGTGTGTGTTACTGTACATTTACAAGGGACATTTTAATCTGCTCAGAGTGGCTTCACAGCTTCGGAAACAGTTTTCTCTTCACTTCTCTTTAGGGAGGATAATTTCTTTTCTCCCAACATGGAGTAACTTCATGTTTTTGGTTTTTATTGTGCGTGACATACTCAAAACTGTCTTTTAATCAAGTGGAATCTCAGCAATTCACAATTTTACCTGTGTGATCATTGTCGTCACAGCATTGGTGAGTTGTCGGACTTATTTGCTCAGTCAATGGTAGTTAGTTAAGTCAGTTTAAGACCGTTGCTCCATGACATACTGTCGTCTCTCATGCTTCCTGTTGCTGTCAAACATTAAATGGCTTTAATAAAGTACATTGTTTCAGGTCTCATTACTTTACTTTACAAACAGTTTTTTTGATATAGAAACTCAAGTTACAAATGACACTGACTGGTTTTCTTACTAAGTACAGCATTGGTCTAGCCTTTTAACCACTCATTGCTTTTCTATCACACATGGTGATAAAAGGTTCAGTATCTTGCCTTCAGCATGTGGACTAGAGGAGATTGGGATCAGATCATCAACCTTCAGGGTTATGTGACGACCCACTCGACCTCCTGAGCCACAGGCGCCCTCACTCTGCCAAGTAAGAAGTAAAACTTTGTAGAGATACAAATTACGCTTTGCTCAACGTGCTCAGAAAAACGTGAGACTGAATACAAGAGGTGGGACCAAGTCATTTTTTTGCAAGTCCCAAGTAAGTCTCAAGTCTTTGCCCTCAAGTCCCGAGTCAAGTCCCAAGTCAAGACAGGCATGTCCCGAGTCAAGTCCCAAGTCAAGACTGACAAGTCTCAAGTCAAGTCCAAGTCCTGCAGTTTGAGTTTCGAGTCTTTTCGAGTCCTTTTGATCACTGATTAATAATATATTTACACAGATCATGTATGCTTTTAAAATCTGTATTTATTTATTAAAACAAGTGCAATTGAAATTGCAGAAAAAAAATTGTGCCAACATTGCACTTCCCTATTGCACTATTAACCAGTCATTTTTAACATTTAACTCCTATTTTGCAAGAATATTCTTCATTTTAAACCACTCCTACAGAATGGACACATTTGAAAAAACAAGTGCAACTGTAATTATTTGTACAAAAGTGCTAACATTGTATTTAGCATTTTAACTAGTTCCACAGCAGTTTCTGTCCTGTCCTGTGTTGATCTCATCTATCTCACCTCATATTGTCTGTGTCTGTGTGTACATGTGAGAAACATAAAAAATACATGAACATGAACATTTCTGTCCTGTCCTGTGTTTATCTCATCTCATTTATCTCACCTCATATTTACTGTGTGTGTGTGTACATGTGAGAAACATAACAAATACTTGAACATAATAATGAACAGGGTTGTGCTTTTTATATGTCAGGGCCCTATGCTGCATTGCATTTGCAAAAGACCAAATTGGCCAAAGGTCTGTCAGTCATTTGTGCACGATGGGGACGTAGTATGATTCCACCAAGTGCCGCTGCGAGCCATTTTGGTGCCCTAAACATAACTCCTCTATGATTACGTTAAATAATCATCAATAATAGTCAATCTTCTTTAACTTTTTTTGAGCAATTTAATATATCTCTTGTTCTGCCTTTTTTGTGATATACATGGTATACGTGATATACATGGCTAAAAGGTACCTAATATAAGTAAAGTCACGAGTCATTGATGTTGAAGTCCAAGTCGAGTTGCAAGTCTCTTTACATTTTGTCAAGTCGAGTCTAAAGTCATCAAATTCATGACTCGAGTCTGACTCGAGTCCAAGTCATGTGACTCGAGTCCACACCTCTGCTGAATACTGGACTGTTAATGCATCTTAAGATACTGGCAGGTTCACTAACTCACGCTGTCGGTGTTTGACATATGAACATATATATATATATATATATATATATATATATATATCATTATTTGGTAAACGGCCATGTAGAGAAAACATGAAATTCGTCTCTCATGCTTCTTGTTGCTGTCAAACATTAAATGGCTTTAATAAAGTACATTGTTTCAGGTCTCATTACTTTACTTTACAAACAGTTTTTTTTATATAGAAACTCAAGTTACAAATGACACTGACTGGTTTTCTTACTAAGTACAGCATTGGTCTAGTCTTTATAACCACTCATTGCTTTTCTATCACACATGGTGATACCCGTGCCCAATGCGTTGGCATTGGGCACGGGTGGTGGACCAGGACCGCAGTGGTGGCTTGTGATGGGTCCTCCTGGTGGGCGGCGGTGGACGGTGACTGAGGACTGAAGTGGCGTCTGGTCTGGATGGTGGATCGTGGTCTAGATGGTTGCTGAGCATGGACTGTGCTTCATCAATGCTGCTAGAGACTTTGATTATTGATGATGTTCTCCTGCACGTGGCATCTATTGCACTTCTGTCCGTCCTGGGAGAGGGATCCCTCACATGTGGCTCTCTCTGAGGTTTCTACATATTTTTACCCTGTTAAAAGGGTTTTTTGTAGTTTTTCCTTACTCTTGCTGAGGGTTAAGGACAGAGGATGTCACACCCTGTTAAAGCCCTGTGAGATGAATTGTAATTTGTGAATATGGGCTATACAAATAAAATTTGATTGATGGTGATAAAAGGTTCAGTTTCTTGCCATCAGCATGTGGACTAGAGGAGCTTGGGATCCAGTCATCAACCTTCAGGGTTATGTGACGACCCACTCGACCTCCTGAGCCACAGGCGCCCTCACTCTGCCAAGTAAGAAGTAAAACTTTGTAGAGGTACAAAATACGCTTTGCTCAACGTGCTAAGAAAAACGTGAGACTGAATACTGGACTGTTAATGCATCTTAAGATACTGGCAGGTTCACTAACTCACGCTGTCGGTGTTTGACAAATGAATATATATATATATATATATATATATATATATATATATATATATATATATCATTATTTGGTAAATGGCCATGTAGAGAAAACATGAAATAATTTAGGGTGACACTGCAGTTGAACAGTAGTATTTTCCATTTGCAGTAACAACATTTTAACAAGTCTAGGGCACCGTCAAATACATTTTACATGCCGGTCACAGTTGCCATCAGTTTCCTTCTCGTAAATATTTACGTAACAATCCAATAATCTGGCCAACCAGCGGTAACGAGTGTCACTCTGTGTACTCGGGAGTCATTTGCAGTCGAAGCAGTTCGTCTCCTCTCTGCACCATCATGGTGATTTTGTCGCTGCTGCGTACGGCCTGGTAGATCTCCTCCGACGTGTTCACCTTCACGCTGTTAATCTCCACCACCACATCTCCAGGTAGCATGCCCGCTCTGAAACAAATATGAGCTTTAGCTTCCAAAACTTGCATCTTGGATAAATCACAATCATATTTTTGCACCTTCTTACGTCTGTCAACAAATTCAAAAGGTCCTTAGCTGTTATGTTTTATATCCACCAAGGAGGCTGATATCACCCCTTTGCATTTGTATTGATTGGTTTGTTTGTAAGCACAATAACACAAAAACAATTGAACGGATTACCACCAAACTTGTAGAAAGGATGGGTATGAGTCAGTGAAGAACAGTCAATTTTAGTGCAGATCCAAGTCTGTTGGTCACTTTCAAAGGGAATGTTTAAAGGAAATTATTTTTTGTAAAAACTGGTACTATTTGGGGACTGATATCTGAGTGAGTGCAATTTGAATGAAAAAACTGCTTTGGACCATCGATTTAACTTCAAACTGTTCGTTAATTAAATTAAGAATTTACTCAGACAGTGGTTGCGCCACAGATAAGCTGTCCGTCGATACTCTGTTCTTAACACGCGCTTGGTGTCCGCTATATGGCCCAGCTGACTGCAGTCAGGTCAGCCGACACTCATCTGTGTTCAAATCAGCCGACACAGAAATTATACAGTACTCATATACGGACAGTGGTAAATGCATCCAAATCGCCTTGAAAGGGGACGGCAACGGAGTACTCGAAGTAGCCAATGTATGCTTCTCCGGTGCTGAAAACAATTCGGCGCCAGAACAGTAGGTGGCGCAACGGAAGACGAGCTTAGAGAAGCCTACCTCATGACTTCTCAGAAGCAGTCCACGTTCATTATTTACCTGCTCCCGGCTTTTCACACACAGTTTATGATGGTAACTCAATAAAATAAAGTGACACCCAGCGGGTCAAAAATGATTACGTTATCGTTTCTTAGCGCAGCGTAGTGATGGCGGAGGAAGCTCCATGAAGCTTTCCATCCGATAGGTTCGCTCATGGGCCGAGGCTTCATGGTGCTACATTTGCTCTACTCCGCCATCAAGTGGACATTAAATGTAAATGTAATTATAATGACACCATGGCTCTCGTGTCTGAAGCTTTGAATTGTATAAATGACTGATGTTTGTGATGGCAATAAATACATTATGAACTTATGAATATGGTGTCTGTCTTTATGAAACAATGGCGGGGTCAAAGGGAAATAGGAAAGACATTTTTGAGAGGGTTGTGATGTGAATGTGCTTGTGTGTGGGGACAAAATACAACACGTACAATAGGGATAATTTATCCATTTTTATTTAATAACAGCTTCTCATCAGTGCTCGGCTTCAGGCGGTTTTGTTTTTTAGAAATAATTTCACCTGCTTTAGAAAATATCCTTTCACAGGGCACAGATGGAGCAGGGGAGCAAAGCAAAGAAACTGCTAGTTTGTACAAGTTTGCCAATACTCCAGGGGATTCTCCATTCTTCCAATATTTGGTTCAGCCAGGTACTGCTGGACCTCTTCTGCTGCATCCGTCGTGACATTTTGTGTCCTCGTCTGCAGAACTTTGGTGTAACCGCTGCCACAGTTTGCTACCTAAGACAGAGAAACCAGGTGTAAGTGACTAAATACAATAATACAATTAGAATGTATCCAGTATCCATTAACCTGAGTCACAGGCTGAGAAGCTTCTGATGTGCGGTTGTGATGAGGAGGAAGAGGCGCTTTTTTCCATAACACCAATACATTCAGTAGTGAGCCTTGTCACGGCATCTGCTGCTTTGTTAGAACTAAAGAAGCCCATCTTTAAATCTAGGATCCAGCAGGGTTGCCAGTGACATTATGCTCATTGATTGTAGAGTTTGCAACTTCTCCTTTAACTGTTTCCTCAGACTCTCAGCCATTTCTGTGCTCTCTGGAGTCTGGACAATTCCCATTTCATCCTCCAGTGAGTGGTGTAACATGGATAAAAGTTGAATGACCTTTGATCCAGACACTCTCCTCTCCTCTGACAGCTCAACTGTGGCAGCATGAAATGGGGCCAGCACTTTCAGACATGCTGTAATAATGGGTTACTGTTCTGATGACAGTGGGGCAACATCAGTGTGTAGGCTGGCCAAAGCTGCTCCTACAGGTTCCCTAAGGTCATAAACGCGCTGGAGCATATGATATGTGCTTTTCCAGCGTGTATCCACCTCTTGAATGAGCTTCAGTACTGGCCGGCCCATTGGCTCCTGCACCTGTGTCAGCTTCTCCTATAAAACAAACAAAGCGAGTCAGTCAAGTGTCACTGAAGAGGCAACTTACACAAAACAGGGTCATTTAGAATTTAGAAAGAACATTTAGAATGCAATTATATGAAGGAATTCACCTTTGCTGTGGTGCTGCGCTTGAAATAGCCCACTATCCGTCTAGAGGTAGCACGGATCTCAGACAACAGTTTTGGTGAGGAGCCTTTTTAATGAGTAAACACACAAATTGTGTGACGCAAATGAAGCTCTCTGGCGCAAGCCCCCATATTTGCTGCAGTATGCGCTGCAGGGAAATGAAGCACCCCTTACACAACACAATGAGGTGGTTTCATCTATGAAATGGCATGTTACAGGTAAGTAGGCATCTGTGTTGAGTGAGGTCCACATGTCTGAAGTCAATGCAAATGCCGAAGTTTTCAACACAATGGCTTTGGATTTCTCCATGGACTCCTTGTACCCCTCTTCAACCATGGCTTTCAAAGCCTAAAGAAGAGAAGAGAAGACTATAGGAATGGCAAATATGAGGAAATGGGGAAACATGCTTCATGTGCTCACATACACACCTGCCTAGTGGGGAGAACATAGGTAGGCTTCCTGAACCCTTTGTCCTCCACAATGGTGAAGGGCTGGGAATCCTCAATGACCATAGTGACCAAAGCCTCATCCACATCATTCTTCAGACCTGATGAAAAAAAAAAAGCTATATACGTTTAATCATTCATTATCACATGTCAAATATTTATTAATGTTGTGTAATACAAACGTACCATGCCATTTTATGTTTGTGCGCAATCTTCTTTCACTGCATCCTGAAATGGCTTACCCGACCTTGGTCGCTTGGTCGACCTCGGTTGGTCTCCATGTGCTCATGCAGGGCTCTATAATGCCTCAGCATAGATGAGGTGTTGTTGTATCCAAGTTCTTTTGAACACAACAGACACTTCACCTTTTAAAATACCAGAAATTACAATAAATATTAGAACAAGCGATACGCTGTGTTGTCACATCTTTTTACAGTATATTACACTAATTGTTGTTACCATGTTCATACCTTATCAGGAGAGATCAGGTCAAATTGTTCCTAGACAGGAGAAAATCTTCTTTCTTGCTGGCTCCATCTTAAAAAATAGAAGGTTGAATGTATTGGCAAATGCACAATAATGTCCCAAACAAGTACATGTGAGGGGGAATCTATTGCGTTTTGCGACCCCTTTTATTTTGAATCGCACACCAAACCCGCAAACCATTTTTTGAGGCTTCTAACGTCATCAACACACGCTTCACAAAATTCATCCTGGATTACTCAACACTCTTCGAAGCCTCGACACATCACTAGCGCAGCGGTTCCCCGTTTTTGTTTCAGAACTGCGTTGCTAATTCCACTACACGGAAGTAGCTAGCTACCCCCCCAGCTTCCACACAGTCAGCAGGGACTCCGGATACTAACTAGTACTACCAAGTGTTTGCTTCTAACCTGTCAGTGTTTGAGAAACCGTGTCATGATAGCCGTGGAATTAAAGTCGTGACAGCATGTTTTTGCACAGCAGTTAGCTACGTGATGAAATTCGTTATAACCGTATACACATGTCGTCAGGGGTCTAACAAGCCACCGTCAGCCGGACAACTCCGCTGGCTTGACACACTACCCGTAGAATTGTAGTTGTGTTTATTGTGATATAGGATATTAAACAGGAAGTTTGAGGTCCGGAAATTATGTTGTTCCGAAATGCTGTCGTTAGCTGACAAATCAAATTTTATTTGTATAGCCCATATTCACAAATTACAATTTGTCTCATAGGGCTTTAGCAGGGGTCGACATCATCTGTCCTTAAAAACGACTAAAAACCCTTTTTACAGGGTAAAAATACGTAGAAACCTCAGAGAGCCACATGTGAGGGATCCCTCTCCCAGGACGGACAGAAGTGAAATAGATGTCAAGTGCAGGAAAACATCAAGATTGAAGTTTTTAGCAGCATTGATGAGGTTAAACATCCTGAAGGACAACCACAACATGACATGCCAAGCAGTCTCGCTGCACTCACAGTTCATGGTCAGCAACCGGCCGGACCACGATCCACCATCCAGACCAGACACCACTCCAGTCCTCAGTCACTGTCCACCGCCGCCCACCAGGACCCATTAGGAGCCACCACCGCGGTCCTGGTCCACCGCCTGTACCCAATGCCAACGCGACACAGGGTCCTCCACCAGCACCACGATCAGCCCACATGACACAGAATCCGCCACTCTGGATCCACCACCGCGACCCCCGGTGCGCGATCCAAAAACCGCAATCCATGGTGCGGCAACAGAGGCCCTGGATCTGCAGGTGATAAAGCAAAGGGATTCCAGGGAAGAGGGATAGGGATGGAGAAGAGGAAGGAGAAGCTGGAAAGAGAAGCTCCGTGTGTCATAAAATAGAACATGTTATGTTCTGCCGCACTAATTAGCTCTAACTAAAAGCTTTATCAAAAAGGAAGGTTATGAGCCTACTCTTAAACGAACAGATAGTGTCTTCCCCCCGAACTGAAAGTGGTAGATTATTCCACAGCCGAGGGGCTTGATGGCTGAAAGCTCTGGCTCCTACTCCACTTTCAGAGACTTTAGGGACGATAAGTAGGTCTGAATTCTGGGAGCGCAGTGCTCTAGTGGGTTTATGAGGTACTAACAGCTCTTTAAGGTAAAAAGGCGCTATATTATTAAGGGCCTTGAAGGTGAGGAGGAGAATTGTAAATTCTATTCTAGATTTAACTGGAAGCCAGGGTAGCGATGCTAATACTGGAGAAATGTGCTCTTTTCTTGGTTCTTGTCAGGACACGTGCTGCGGCATTTTGGACAAGCTGTAGAGTCTTTAATGACTTACTGCTGGAGCCTGATAATGAATTACAATAGTCCAGTCTCGATGTAACAAAGGCGTGGACTAGTTTTTCTGCATCTTTTTCTGAAAGGAAAAGTCTAATTTTTGAAATATTACGCAAGACTAGGAAGTCCTAGAAATTTGTTTTAAGTGACTATTAAAGGATAAATCAGGATCGAAGATCACTCCCAAGTTCCTGACTGTTTCATTGGAAGCAAGGGTAATGTCGTCTAGCCGGCTATATCATGAGATAATGTATCTCTAAAAGGTGTTTAGGGCCAAGTATTATAACCTCTGTTTTATCTGAGTTTAATAAGAGAAAATTGCGGGTCATCCAGGTTTTTATGTCCTTGAGACATGTTCCAAGTTTAGTTAATTAATTACTTTGTTCAGGTTTTATTGACAAGTATAACTGGGTGTCGTCCGCATAGCTGTGGAAATTTACCGAGTGTGTCCTGATAATGTTTCCTAGTGGAAGCATATATAATGAGAATAAAATTTGGCCGAGCACAGAGCCCTGTTGAACACCATGGTTAACTTTGTTGCGCACAGATGACTTATTAATTTGCAAGAATTGGGAGCGATCAGAAAAATACGATTTAAACCAGTTAAGGGCGGTTCCATTAATGTTAATTAACTGTTTGAGTCTTTTTTAATAAAATTTGATGGTCAATTGTGTAGAATGCTGCACTGAGATCTAACAGAACGAGGACAGACACAAGTCCCTGATCTGAGGCTATTAAAAGATCATTTGTTACTTTTGCCAAGGCTTCCCTGTACTTTGATTGGCTCTTAACCCCGACTGAAAGTCTTCATATATTATTTCCCTGGAGAAACTCACAGCTGATTGGCTACAACTTTTTCTAAGATTTTAGACATGAAGGGGAGATAAGATATTGGTCTGTAATTGGCGAAAACTTCTGGGTCTAGGGTTTTTGATTTAGAACCTGAGATTATTTTGGTAAACTGATCACAGAGAAGCTGTCTAAGTAATGGGTTGGATTCTCAGCCGTTTCTGAGATCTGTTGTTGGGAGGGTATAGTTCCAAATGAGGGCAGGAGATGTTTGATTTTATTTCTAATAGTTTGAATTTTATCATTAAAAAAAAGGTCATAAAGATATTGCTATTTAGGGATGGAGGAATATTGGGTTCAGTGGAGGTGTGACTCTGTCAGCCTGGCTACAGTGCTGAAGAGAAACCTGGGGTTGTTTTTATTCTCTATTAGTTTTGAATAGTAGGCGGCTCTTGCTTTGTGGAGAGCCTTTTTCTATTCTTTGACACCATTCTTCCAGTCTATTAGATTTTCAACATGGTTGCTGGAGCGTCACTTACTATGTTTGACATTATTCTTTTTTAGAGGCGCTATTGAGTCTAATGTTAATCGTAATGAGTCTGCAGAGCTATCGACGAGGTGGTCGATCAAAATGGAGCTCAGGTTTTTAAAGAATTTGTCATTTATATCTACTGCTAATACAGGTTTAAATGTAATTGAAATGAGTTCCTTAAATTTAGCTACAGCACTATCAGGTAGACATCTAGAAAATGACATTTTTATTAGTGGCATATATTCAGTTATTGACAAATCAAGGGTTAGTCAATTATGGTCTGATAGAACTGGATTGCGCGGAAGTATTGTTACATTATCAATTCCGACACTGTACGATAATACAAGGTCAAGTGTGTGGTTACAACAATGAGTTTGTGCACACACTGACTGAAACCAATAGAGTCTAGTATTGAAATAAATGCTACGCTAAGGCAATCTTTATTATTGTCAACAGGAATATTAAAGTCACCAACAATAATAATTTTATCGGTCTTTAGGACTAAGTTTGATAAAAACTCAGGGAATTCCGTTAAAAAGTCAGTATAAGCCGCCGGAGCACGGTAAACTACAACAAATATGATTGGCTGTTGGTGGTTCCTGGCGTGGAAGACCAAGAACCAGACATTCAAATGACTTGTAGCTGAGTTTAGGTTTAGGATTAATTGATAGACTGGAGTTAAAAATAGCAGCAACTAAACCTCCTCGCCCAAATTCTGTGAATTTATATGGCTGGGGGAGGGGGGGGGGGGGGGGGGAGTAGATTCATTTAGACTGACATATTCATCAGGATGCAGCCACGTCTCAGTGAGGGATAATAAATCTATGTTGTAATCGGAGACTATTTCATTAACTAAAATAGCATTTTTTGACAGTGATCTAATGTTTAAAAGACCACATTTCAAAGTCTGGGTCTCCTGTGTTGTTTCAGAGGTTGTTTTAATTTGTATATTTGTGTGGAGTTCTCGCTCTGTTATTGTTTAATGTCAATATTTTAAATCGGACGGTGGACAGACACAATCTCTATGGGGTTGTGTGACTGATCCAGAGGGAGCGCAGAGAAGAGTTTAGCACAGCAGCTCTGCTTCCTGGTCCCAACTATGGGTTGTCATGTTATATACTGAGTAATATTCCTAGATAAGAGAGCTTCTCCATCCCAAGTGGGATGAACGCCGTTATAAAAAAGTTAGCCAATTATCTACAAAGCCCACATCGTTTACCAGACACCACTTCGACAGCCAGCGGTTAAAAGACAACATGCGGCTAAACATATCACCTGTTGTATTAAGGAGCGGGCCAGAGAAAACTACTGTGTCCGACATAGTTTTAGCAAAAGCACACACCGACTCAACATTAACTTTAGTGATCTCCGACATACGAAGCCGGAAGTCGTTGCTGCTGACGTGAATTATGATTTTATTGTATTGACATTTAGTTTTAGCCATTAACTTAAGTTTAGATTCGATGTCGCCGGCTCTGGCCCCTGGGATACAATTAACTATAGTCGCTGGTGTCGCTAATCTGACGTTTCTCAGAACCGAGTCGCCAATAATCATCAACAAGCTTCAGGCCTCGGCTAAGCTTGCCCAAGAGAGGGAGACCACAACTCTCTTGGGTGGACGGTCCAATAGGAACCGCATAAAAAATGTTTACAAACAACATTCAAAGGTTATAAAGGTTGTACTTTTACCATTTCAATATTTATTAATATCTTCGTAAAGAAATCCATCAATTCCTAAGCTTATTATTCTTTTCAGGGTTTCCTTTGATGTGAAGATGAAAATTCTGATAATTCAAAATTTGCTGGCCGGAACAACTGGTGCAGGGAAAAAATGTGAACGCCGCAAAGCCAAGAACAACCCTACCACCACTACCCTCCTGTTGTCTTCAGGTGAATAAACTGGTTTTGAGAGACAGTTGTTTAAGTCCAGTCATCAGGACAATCATAGATAGTTTACAATTTTCTCTCACACTGCCACTCTTTCCAAGACCCCCTCCGACATAAAGATCCTGTTTTTCGCCCCAAAAAAATTGTTCATGCTTTTATTTTCAAAGTGACGTATAGCGTCCATAGACGTAGCGTCACTTACACGATCAGAGTCCTTCTGTATAAATAACAGTAAACTACAAAAGACTGATTTAACCCAGCGGTTAGTTCTGTTACTGTCAGGTGGCCTCAACCGAGAGAGGGTTATTGATTTGGGACATCAAACTGGTTTATTTTCCTAAATATCTTCGTAAAGAAATCCATCAATTCCTAAGCTAATTATTATTTTCAGGGTTTCCTTTTGATGTGAAGATGAAAATTCTGAGAATCACTCAAAAATAGTATCAGATCAATGAAGCACTGAGCCCTCCACAAAAAGCTGGACCAGTTTCCCCACTGTCTGCCAACATTGCAGCATTTCTTTTTTTATTTTATGCATTTCATCACCTTTGGAATACCTCTCCCCTGACTATCTGCCTAACCAATGCTAACTACCTTCTCTAGACCCTAGTCTTCATGCATTTCATGACGGGTGTTTTAAACACAAAACCAATGACCAGGTAAAGCCCCAGCTATGCTGTTACTCACCAGACGGACATGGACGTGTACCCAAGACACAGTCAAATCATGTTTATGCACAAAAATAACAAACAAAAATAACAAACCAACAGACCACCCGAGAGAGATACTGTTGCTTATTCCTACCAGGAAAGGTAACGCCAAGGTAAATCCTCTAATTAGTGCCTGATAATGAAAGCAACCAATGTAAGCTCAAAGTACTACATTCACAATCTAAAGTTATCACACACCCTGAACACCAGTACACTATTCCAGGGGAAACTTAACCTACTTGAGACCTATTACTTTCTCAGTACAGAAAAAAAGTGAGAAACAAACCTGGATCCCGGACAAGCCCCCACTTGTTACACCTTGGCTCATGTGAGCAACACTGAATGGGAGAAAGCTCTGCAGAACAAAGAAAACCTCCACACGTCCTTGTGATGGTAGACCCACTGAATAAGAGACCATAACCCAGTCTGCAGGCCTCTTAAGTAGTGGTCACCCCAGGTGTGCCACATCCCTGCTGATCACTGGTCTGACTCCACCTACAGGAGCCTGAAACACAACACAAGCACAGCAGCCAACTCAAGGGTTGTCACTCCACCGCAGCCAACATTACAGCATGGCCCGTTTCCCCACAGCCTGATGACATTACTGCAGAGCCAGTGCACCAACATACATCGACATCTCTAGCGGAAACTGCTGAGGTATATTTCAATGGTCAATAATGACAAAATTATTATAAAAT
Source organism: Platichthys flesus (assembly GCF_949316205.1). NCBI lineage: Eukaryota > Metazoa > Chordata > Actinopteri > Pleuronectiformes > Pleuronectidae > Platichthys > Platichthys flesus. The sequence goes on from NC_084954.1 coordinate 16,838,960, forward strand.
GGTGAATACTGCATCAGTTTTTTATAATCAGGGGGATTGAAAAGTTTGATATCCAGCTAAACAGCTCCTACCTTAAGGCTCTGGATGGCTTCCTCATTGTGCTGTCTGAAGATGGAGATATCATTTATCTCTCTGAAAATGTCAACAAATGCCTCGGGCTGTCACAGGAAGTCAAATTTCACCTGCTGTATATCAGCATGGAAGGTGAGTCAGAAATGCATCAGCCGTAATATTAACCTTTTTTTAAAACAACATGAATACCTTCCTTTGGGATATTAGGTCATGTCAAATCTTTTTGTTTATACATTTTTATTTAGTCATAAAGAGCGTATGGATAGAAATATACAATCAATACGGTAATAATGAAAAGCCTCCCATTGTAAGAGAGAAAAACAACAGGAATTGTCATAACTTAATCCTTATGTCACAACAAAGAGTGCCTCTTGGATAATGACTAGATTATCATATCTTAATATAAATCCATATTTGACACATACTAGCACACATACATACATCTGTATATAGATATAAATACAATCAACAGATCCATATACACACATTTGGAGTATATTGTAATTAAGTATGCTTTATAGGCAGGTTAACATTACTCTCATTTAATCATTCAACACAAAACATTTGAGTAGCTCATTTCCTTTAAGTAAATCAACTTATTTGTTCTAAACCATCTCTCCCCAGGTTCTCCACTGCTCAGGTCATGTTCGTGTGTATGACACCAAAACTGAAGAGACCGCTAACGGACTCAAGGAGCCACCTGTCCCCTACCTGGTTTTGATCTGTGACCCCGTCCCCCACCCCTCCAACATCGAGGTCCCCCTGGACACAAAGACCTTTCTCAGCGGCCACACGATGGACATGAAGTTCACTTATTGTGATGAGAGGTGAGTGTGTTCATAGCAGAGAATTCTATATGTTTAAGAAGCTTATTACAATCAGTTTATTGAGCCACTCCTGTTGAACTTTTCTATTATGAGCAATTTTCCTCTGCAGTCTTATAGAGCCACCTTGTGTTCAGTATAGATACTACAGATCTATACAGATCTCTACATTTATGTAGCGAGGCAGTAATATAATTAATCTTCTTTGCTCCTCCAGGATCACTGAGCTCATGGGTTATGAGTTTTTTGGAACAAATTCCAGTGTGGAATGTTTTTTTGTTGACAAACTTAAAAAAATATGCCATGATCAATATTTTATAATATAAATATATTTTTGTTGTCCTTAGTGTTTGCAAAGGGGCAGGTCAGCACAGGACAATACTGGATGTTGGCTAAGAGAGGAGGCTTTGTGTGGGTGGAAACCCAAGCCACTGTCATCTACAACAACAAGAACTCCCAACCACAGTGTGTTGTCTGTGTCAACTTTGTGCTCAGGTACAGAAGAGTCACTTCCTTTTTGGTAGTTTCCAAGTTAAGAGACAGCTAATGTCCACCATGATAATGTGGTGAATTGTAATTTTGATCAGTGAAGTGTATGAATCCTGTTTTTAACTGAGCCACAAAATCCTCCGTAAACTCCATCTAACACCTGCTTAACTTTGTCTTCGTCCTGTACACCAGTGGTATCCAGGAGGAGAAACTGATCTTGTCTCTGGAGCAGACTGAGGATGAGATACTGCTGAAGAAGGAGCAGAAGCGACAGGAGAAGGAAGAAAAGGTTGTAGTGGAGAGCATCCTGCCTGACATGTCAACAACCTTGCTGAAGGAGGACGAAGAGGTCGAGGAGGTGGAGGAGGAGGAGCAGGTCGAGGTGGAGGAGGCAGCGGAGAAAGGCCCAGAGCTGGATGTGATCAAACTCTTCACCCAGGCGTCCAAGGCTCGGCCACTGGCGAGCCTGTACGACCAGCTGAAGGAAAAGCCTGAGGCCCTCACCCTGCTGGCCCCGGCTGCTGGAGACACAATCATCTCCCTGGACTTTAGCTGCCCTGGTCCGTGGCTAAACTCCCCGCATCATAAACCAAGAGTTTATATAACTCGCCACTATCACTGCTAAGAGGTAAAGTCTCTGAAATACACTATATTTATTACTTCTCATTATCACCTTTTGTCTTTATAATACTTTTAACTTTTGCTCAGTTAATGGTAGTCAGTTTAAGACCATTGCTCCATGACATACAGTCGTCTCTCATGCTTCTTGTTGCTGTCAAACATTAAATGGCTTTAATAAAGTACATTGTTTCAGGTCTCATACCTTTACAAACAGTTTTGTTTTTTACATAGAAACTCAAGTTACAAATGACACTGACTGGTTTTCTTACTAAGTACAGCATTGGTCTAGTCTTTATAACCACTCATTGCTTTTCTATCACACATGGTGATAAAAGGTTCAGTATCTTGCCTTCAGCATGTGGACTAGAGGAGCTTGGGATCGAGTCATCAACCTTCAGGGTTATGTGACAACCCACTCGACCTCCTGAGCCACAGGCGCCCTCACTCTGCCAAGTAAGAAGTAAAACTTTGTAGAGGTACAAAATACGCTTTGCTCAACGTGCTCAGAAAAACGTGAGACTGAATACTGGACTGTTAATGCATCTTAAGATACTGGCAGGTTCACTAACTCACGCTGTCGGTGTTTGACAAATGAATATATATATATCATTATTTGGTAAATGGCCATGTAGAGAAAACATGAAATAATTTAGGGTGACACTGCAGTTGAACAGTAGTATTTTCCATTTGCAGTAACAACATTTTAACAAGTCTAGGGCACCGTCAAATACATTTTACATGCCGGTCACAGTTGCCATCAGTTTTCTTCTCGTAAATATTTACGTAACAATCTAATAATCTGGCCAACCAGCGGTAATGAGTGTCACTCTGTGTACTCGGGAGTCATTTGCAGTCGAAGCAGTTCGTCTCCTCTCTGCACCATCATGGTGATTTTGTCGCTGCTGCGTACGGCCTGGTAGATCTCCTCCGACGTGTTCACCTTCACGCTGTTAATCTCCACCACCACATCTCCAGGTAGCATGCCCGCTCTGAAACAAATATGAGCTTTAGCTTCCAAAACTTGCATCTTGGATAAATCACATTAATCATACTTCTGCACCTTCTTACGTCTGTCAACAAATTCAAAAGGTGATTCTAATACTTATCCTTAGCTGTTATGTTTTATATCCACCAAGGAGGCTGATATCACCCTTGTGCATTTGTATTTATTGGTTTATTTGTAAGCAAAATAACCCCAAAACAACAAAAACAGATTACCACCAAACTTGTAGAAAGGATGGGGTATGGGTCAGTGAAGAACAGTCAATTCAGACAGTCACACACGGAAGCTTGGTCTGCCTACCTGTTGGCCGGAGAGCCCATGATGACTCTGTGAATCAGGATGCCATGTGTCACGTCAGGGAAGGACGGGTCTCTTAACTTCAACTCAGTAATAATGCTGAGGTAAAGGTAAAAAAGAAACAGAAAAACATGATTACAGACATAACGCTGATGTAACAACACTTTTACTGCAGGGACAATTCTGAGCATGAGGCATTTACCTCGGGTTCAGTGTCAGCATCATCACACCGATGTATCGCCGCTTCGTGTCTGAGTCACCAGACCTGGACCCTTGTGGAAGATGGACATAAATATGATGTGGAAAAATAAATCCTTAACAAGAGAGAACAGCTGGAGGCTACAGAAAAAATGGAGGACAGAAAGAAGAGGATGTGGTGTGCAGCTGTTGATTCCGGTGTCTGTTCTTACTCTTTCTTTTCGCTGCTTTATCAAGGAAACCTCTGAGGTGATCAGATGGAATAGCAAAGGAGATCCCTGCGGTGACCTTCATGGTGTTTATACCGATGACTTCCCCATCCTTATAAAGAGATAAAGTATCAAATTGAAATAAGGTGATCTTCACACTCGAACCAGAGTTAACTGTTTGTAATAAAACACATTAACAGCTGTAATTACAGAAAGTTGAACCGTTAAAATCTCTGTCTACACAAACATTAAACATTGCAGTCGTCAGAACAGGTTTGCTGATGTCTGAATGTGGTGAGTAACTCTTTCAAACAGAATATGAAAACAGTGACTCACCAGATTAATCAGGGGACCTCCAGAATTTCCAAACTGCAAAAGAAATCAGTCATAATGTGACGTTGAAGGGAGCATGATATGAGAATCAGTCACAGTAAATCCACTAGGCGGGCTCAAATTTTTCCTGATTTACTTTTACACTCATCTCGTTTGGAAAATAGCCCAGCCTCTTAGAATAGGTCGTACATAAACCGAAAGGGAATACACACTAGATGAATACAGATTCATCTACATCCCTTATACTCACATCAATGGATGCATCTGTCTGTATGTAGTCCATGTTCGAGTTGGACAGACCCAGCTCTTTACTGCCTCTCTGCACTGAGCTGATGATTCCCGACGTGATCGTATTCCGTAACGCAAACGGGCTTCCCATGGCGACCACAAACTCTCCCTGCCGAACGTCAGATGATTTGCCAAGGGGGAGCGTGGGTAAAGGATTCTGCAAGACAGGGAAGAGGAGAGGGGCGTTTAACAGAATGTCTTCACTTACATGATCCAATCAATCATTTGACTGTCCTGCTCCAAAAATACATATGTTGACTTCAGTTCTTAGGTTTCATGAGGGCCAATAATGAACGAAGACAAAATGACCTCTGAATAAAGATGATGACTTTATTCAAGTTTTTTACTGGTGAGACAAAGGGACGACAATTCATGAGCTTTGACACATTTTTGTTTCAGTTCTTTTAAAATCAGTCACAGGTATGTTATTCAAATAAGGTAAACCCGAGTGACGAAAAAACAACAGAACAAAGTCTGAATATTATCATAATAAAGTCATATACTTTTTATGCACTTTTACTGCCGGCCAAGGGACTTCAGAGGAAAAGTAGCCTCTGTGGCAAACTCTGGGATATTTTAAGAAATGTTATTAATATGCAGAGTCCCTGACAAATAAAATAGTGAAGTAAATCTGGAAAGAACTCAGAATGTGTTAATACTCACCCTCTGAGTTTTTATCAACTTAACTTGATTTTGTTACCTCTACCAAGAAGGTTAGGTTGTCACCTGGGTCTGTTTGTTGGCTGGTCTATTTGTCAGCAGCATTAAACGACAACTACTTCACCGATTTCCACCAACCTAGGTTTAAGGATTGGTTTGGATGTTGATTATGTGGAAGATGCAGGATATCTTTTCTTTCAATTTCCTCACTAGGTTTTATGACCAATAAATAAATAAGATTATCAGAGAAAACATAATTCTTTCACATGTTTACTATAAGAACTAGAAACTCAGGAAACGCAGAGGTTTGTACTCTACTAAGTGCCAGTCTAGTTTACTTCTGCTTTCAAATTCAGTGTTATTATGAGGGCCTCTTACAGGCCACTAGTAATGGAAGCTAATGAGGTAAAATAAAAACTAAACATATAGTCCATTTAGTAGATGTTTTGGAGCTTGTTGCCTACGTTTGCATTGATTTTGATGGTGGCGATGTCTGCCACCGGATCCACGTCCTGCACGGTGGCGTTGAACGTCTCTCCGTTGGTGAGCTTCACACGGACGCCCCTCTTGTTAGCCACAACATGGGCATTGGTGACAATGAGACCATCACTGCTGATAATGAAACCAGAGCCATTTGACACTGGGACTTCTCTTCCTGAAAACGGGTGTCTGAAAAACGGAAAATACAGTTAATCTGATTCAGACTGGAACAATACTGCATCGTTTAAATGAATCTACACAGAGAGGAAAACATTATTTTGGCATTTGCCTCCAAACGTAGAGAACAAAGAGGAAGCTTCACTAGAGGCCAATGCCTGCTTCTCCGAGTCAGTTACCGACGGACGGACGGACACTTTTTGATAGTTCTCCGTTACTGAAAACAATTGGGGGCCAGAACAGTAGGTGGCGCAACGGAAGACGAGCTTAGAGAAGCCTACCTCATGAGTTCTCAGAAGAAGTCCACGTTCATTATTTACCTGCTCCCAGCTTTTCACACACACAGTGTACGATGGTAACTCAATAAAATAAAGTGACACCCAGCGGGTCATAATGCATATGTTATCGTTTCTTGGCGCAGCGGTTCCCCGGTCTTGTTTCCGAACTGCGTTGCTAATTCAACAGCTTGAAGCTACACGGAGTCAGCTAGCTTCCACACACAGTCAGCAGGGACTCCGGATACCAACTACTACCAAGTGTTTGCTTCTAACCTGACGGTGTTTGAGAAACAGTCTCATGACAGACGAGGAGTTAAAGTCGTGACAGCATATTTTTGCACAGTTACCACCGCAGTTAGCATGGTGGCTAGGACGCTAGCGCGGTTATGAAAGTTCGTTAGAACCGTATGTGACTGTACAGACACGCCGTTAGTGCTCTAACCAGCCACCATCAGCCGGACAACTCCGCTGAAGAATGACCCAGCTAATGGCTTCCTATAATATCTTATGACCACAAACAGCATTTAAAAAGCAAGTAATCTAAGGTTATGAAAGAGAAAACAAGCAACCTATCTCATTGAGCCGTGTTCCGCAAATAACTGCAAAATATAGCACAGTTCTTCTCAGACAACTCACCTGCCAACGATTTCAATGTACACCACAGCTGGAGTGGACTTCTCCACCACATCTGCGATAAAGTTGTATTGGTTCCGGGGGCTGTCAGGTTTGAAGGGGGACGCACAGTGAGCTGATGGCAGGATGTGATCCACGAACTGTCTGGACACTGACCCTCCTCTGTCTGTCTCCTCCTCCTGCAGACCGCAGAGTCCCAGAGCCAAAGACACCGACCCGAGCAGAAGAGCGGATCTGCTGCTCCTCCTCTCCCAGCAAGGGGCTCTCCTGTCCAGCCTCTTGTCTCCGTCTGCTCCCCTGCGGCCACATAGCGGACCAGAAGACGCCGGGCTCACTGTCCCCCCGGCCACAGAGTGAAGTCCTCGGCTTCGACACCGTGTGTTAGGCCTGAGCGCTGAGAGCAAACACCTATTGACAGCAGCTGCTGCCATGTTGCATCACCTCAGACTCTGGAGTTTGTAAACAACCGAACAACACTTCCTGTTCAGGTTACTTTATAATCTGAACCGGCTGCTGTGTATCTACCGGGTCGGTACTTTATATTAAACAATAAAATCAAAACTCTTCTGTTAAAGTCCCTAGTTCTCTGTCACTGCTCTCTAACACGTCCGTCATGAATCGTACCTGACTGCGGTCAAGCCAGCCGACACTCGCCCAGTGTTGCCAACTCCTCAGTAAGGAACGTAGCTATTGGCTGTCCTAAAAATCGCTAAATGACGCCATCACCTAATTTGCATAATGTAATGGTCGCTACAGGACGTACAGAAAGTGACAAAAAAAACACCTAAATATGTTTAGAACTTAAAATAAGCTTTCTTCTACAGAAGCGTATTACATTCACCTCACAAAAAAAATATTCTGTTTTTCTGAGACAATTATCTCGTAAATTCTGACTGCAATACGCTTCCGTATTCTTCTATTAATTTTTTTTTTTATCTTGCCATTGGAAAAGGCCATCACTTCTCAAAATAACTTCATGACTTTAATGCTGTATCTAGACAAACATACATAAATCGATTTTGTCCTGTATTGTTAAATTTTAGAATATAAAATTGAATCAAAAGGCTGTTATGTGGGGTGGAACTTCTAGCTCTAGGTCCAACCCTCCTCCTTTATCCAGTCTTGGGTCCGGCAAAATGATCTAAAAGAGACACTCTGGCAGAGCGAGTTATTCTTTTTTCTTCTTAAGTTTGGTTTAGTTTTCAGGGCCCTGAAAGTGTTCAGTTTCACCACGTTCCACACGAGAGGTGTGGACTCTGCATCGATGAAGAGACAGATTTCAATGACTCATGCTTTCCAGTGAGAGTGAAGATACATTGACACTTACATCTCGCTCTGTAATATAGGGCAGGATCAGCGGTGGCTTTGCGCATGCGCGATTCATTTGCAGCCTGGAGGACGCGTGAGTGTGGGTCTCCTCTCTGCTGGGACTGCGGTGCGAGGCTACTGGGAGACTGGCCGCCTGTGAGTGCGTTGGGACGGCGGTGGGGCTTACGGCAGCACCCGCTGCTCGTTGAGGACAGTCACTGCAGAACGATACGTGCTTCCACGTCAGTCTCCAACCAGAAGGTCTCTAATATCACCAGAAAAAGTCGCTAGATGTGTCGCTAGTAGCTTTTGACAAAAAAAATGTCAACGTGCTCAAAAAGCTGTAAAAGTTTGCAGTAAATTAGAATGTGGTGTAAATTTACGTATTCTGGAGTATTCGGAAATGGGTGTGGCAAATTGGCTCAACAGCCACCTACGGAAAAGCCCCTCCTTTAGCATTCACCGATCCTCACGAAAATCAAGACAGTTGTGTATCATGACCAGGGGCGGTTCTGGCTAATTGGAGGCACTGGGCAAAGAAAAATGTTGAGCCCCGCCCTGTTTTGCGGGCGCCTGTGTTGTCATACCGTCTGACCGTGGCGTGGCGTCCAAGTTTGATGAAACGCCATCAAAACACAAGTTTCTGTATCTCTGACATATTTGGTACAATCGACACCAAACTAGACATGTAAGACAAGAGTCAAGACCTGAAGACATCTACCCAGAAATCGTTACTTAAAATCACAGCGCCCCCTGGTGGCAGCAGAAAATGTCTTGTTTTTGGTACGTTTTACCATGTCAAACGAAACCATGTCAAACTGTGTCAAATGGGTCTCAAGACATTGATTATGTAGCCATAACATTACTGTGACTTTTCATCATGCGGATTATTAAATGCGTGTCATCAAAGTTCAACATGCCATGACACACGAAATTGCTGTAACTTCCGTGTTCATGGGTCCAGCTCCCTCAAACTACATGTGTGTATCAACAGCCCCCCCCTGAAGATGGGCGTGGCAAAATAACTGACTAGCGCCCCCTAAAGGAAGCCCGCCATTTTGGATTTGGTAGCCATTTTGGCCATATTCCACACTTTTACTTTGATGTACTTGTTGTAGAGCTTTCATCAGATCAACGTGAAATTTAGTTGAGTGTCATCACAACAAGATGGAGATGAAAAGTTATTAAAAGATCGATTTCTTGTCTCACCGTGTGACCGTGGCGTCAAAGTTTGATTACACGCCATTAAACCACAAGCTTCTGTATCTTGGACATATTTGGTCCAATCCAGTCCAAACCAGACATGAGTCGCGACCTGATGACATCTACAAAGACACCATGAATTAATACGATAGCACCACCTGCTGGCTACAGGAAGTGACGAATTTATCCTTGCTGCAGTGCGCAAACGTATGCAACGCAGAAACGAGCGCTTGGTCATCGAACACTCTTTCTTCACCGACAGCAACAGACTTGAAATCGCCTGTGCTCGGGCCCGTTAATGCTACAACGTAGCCCTAGTTTAAAATGAAATTGATTATATTAAATCCACAAGAAGTATATATCATCTCACGTGTCATTTTTATGAATAACATTTTGACTGTATCAATTTAGAGATTTTACTAAATAAAAGTCACACTTTTTTTGCTTCAAGTAGCTAATTTCTTGATATTTCAAAGTACTGTAAAAAACACTCAATAAGTTCAGAGAGAGACTGATATGTCTGTGCTCAGGACCTCACTGACTACCTACATACTGAATATCAAACATATTTACTGTTCAGATTAAGATATTTTTCAAAGTAAAGTCCAACATTTTCACTGTGGAATAGATAATTTCAGGATACTTCAAAGTACTGTAGAAACACTTTGCTCACTAAGTCCAGAGAGAGACTGATATGCTTCTGTTCCCACTCTTATGACTAGTCCCCTTTTCTTGAGATCTGTAACTGTCCAACAGCGATATTTTCCATTTCTTTTGATCGCGTCGTGAAAGACTCTCTTTGTGTTTGTTAATTGTGTCTAGCTTTTTGTTTATAATCTTATCCTTTATAGGGATAATGCTGAGGTTAGATCGGGGTACCCCTTTACACTACACAAAAATGTGTTTTTCTATAAAATAATACAATGAAGAGGTTACTGCTAAATTCAAGTCCCAGTTAGAGTACTTAGATGTAGTTTTGCCCCTCGTATTCTTTGATTATGTTAAATTATGCTCTTTTCAATTAGTAGTGTTGTATATTGTAATATTTTTTGATTTGGCACCAGCTGAGGCTCGTTTGCTCCCTTCGAGCTTGAGTATTTATCACCATTTCACTATTGGAAATCTAGTAAGTACAATGGAGGAAAAAGTAGTTTTTATAAATGAAACACCGCGTAATTCAGGTGCCATTGTTGGGCCACAACCATCTTCACACTCGGCCTTCACTTTGATCAAATACACATAAATAATAATCTGTCCACAGAGAGATAGCAATATAAACACCTGGGGACTTGCACACAGACTCACAAAGTAAAAACAATACCAGTGTTGCTTTTGCAGCTGGTAATATTATGAAAGACAAAATATGTGTTTTAGGTCACCTTTTCATACACAGATAAAGAAATCAGTGTCAAAAAAAAAATGACATAGCATTGTGGAATTATTTTTTACACATACAGCAACTTCAGTCAGCTGGTCTGTGTCCATCTGGAGGCACTGGGCATGAAACCACCGGCTACGTCTGTCACACTGAATAAAGACAGTGTTACTAAAGACAGAGGCTTAATACTAATTTTAAATGTTACGACACACTAGCAGGCTTTATTCATGTTTCCGACCTTTACCATGCTTTAACCAAATGCTACATTGCTGTTGTCATGGTCATATTTCTTCATTATTATTTTTATTAGTTGCCAATCTGCAAGAATTCAGGTCATAGTTTATAGGGGAGAGCTGGCTAATGTGGGACATCGGGTAATGTGAGACACCCCCTGTATCTAGGCAACGGAACACATTTGTGATCATGTGACCATTATGTTTTCAAGCCCCTCCCATTCACCCCTTGTCATGAAGGAGAAATTGGTGCTGGTGCTGTGGAAAGTATGTTTTTTCACAAAAATGTACTCTTGCATGTTAAAGTATATTTTCATGCTTTGAACTTAATCAACTGTTGTGTCAAAACAAATTGATTCATGTAGAAAAACTTATGTAATACATGTTGGTGAACTTCCAACATATAAAACCATGTGAATGATGTTAGCTGAAGATTAGCCTGAATTGCAAAGAGATGTTGTTTTTTTCTAAAACGGTGGCTGTGAGGTAAATAGGACTATTACAACATGTGTTGTTATAGTAGTTTTAAAGTGGAAAAAGTAAGTGGACCACTTACAGATGTGTCAGTTGTATTCCAGCAAGGATGAGACAGCAAAGCTTTTGAAGGAGCTGCTTGTATAAATTAGTCGCCTCTATAAATATGACAACCTGTTTCGAATTTCTAATCTTTCAGGAAGAACACAATATGCCTGAACAAGGAATAATTTGCTCTATACATTCAATAAGGTTTGGCCTTTTTCAAAGCAATATAGCTAAGAGTAAACAAGGAGTGACTTAATGTGAAACGTACTGAATATGGAATTTTGCATAGAGGTTGGACGTATAATTATCTAAATCGTTGCCCCTGATTTAGAAAAATCCCATATCCACCACAGTCTCCCATGTCTTTCACTTTATTTTGCCACATTACAACCGATAACCCTTTTATGTATGATATTTAAAATGTCAGAAATGGCATCAATTTCAAATTGGCAGAAATATTATTGACATTTGAAATTGCTGAGGTGATCATAAAAAAAAGAATCCTCCCCGTTGAAAAATAACCTTTGAAGTGAAGGTGACTGGTGCCCGGAAGACTAATTGTGCAATTTTGCTGTAAATCAAAGCGAACAAAACATGTCTTGTGGGCGGGGGTGCACCGGCAAGCTGTTATTTTCCCAGTGGAACCATCAGATAAGGACAATGTGTGTACATCTGTGGGTAGAAGACAAAGCTGAATGTGAGATCAAAAGCAGGAAGCTCATTGATGTACTGTCCTCGTGCAGCCTCTGAGAATGTTTTTTCTTCTTTATCGTGCTCTTCTGTTAATTTCATCCTTTTCTTCTGTGAGATAAAGCTCCTGCACTGAGTTCTTTACTTCACACGCAGCTCTGAGACAACTGCAGCTCTGGCAGCTGGAGGGGACTATTGCTTTATTTTGACGCTTCCTATGCAGAATATAAAGAAATTAAGTGATTGAAAGTCATCATTTTACAAGGTATGTATGTTCTTGTTTACTATATGCGATATTCTAATCGCACAATGTATTTTTCTATTTTATCTTCCCCAAAAGATTATTTGTGAGCACAGAATATATGCCTTATCAACGAGTGCAACTGCACTGTACTAGGTCTAATCTTGGAACAGTGATTTGTGAGAAGTGAAAATGCTGAAGCAAGAGATTTAATCAGCTAAAGATCAAATCCTGTTTGCGAAGAAGTAAACGTTTCTCACATTCTGTTATTTGCAAGAATGAGACATAACACTGTTCATTTATATTCATCAGTTAATATACAAATGATTATTTCCTAATTTATTTTCCTTAATTATTTTTATTTATTGAGTGTTTGTTGAGCTAGTTCTACGTTAGTGATCTTAGTGTCAATCATCTCAGATCTTCACTGATCACTAATCAGCTGCTGAGATCAGACAGAGCACAGAGTGCAGCCGCCAGCAGCCAACCTCTGATGCATCCTCTTGAAGGCGAATCGATCTGAAAGTGGGTCATTTTCAACCGGAGGAAGATCTGAAACTAGAAAACAGTTTTTTCTTCTGAAATAGAAGTGAAGTGAAGGCTTTAAACTAAACTCTCAAAATTATGCACTAGAATATTATTTTTTGTCAATCGCTGTGTCACCAAATTAACACCGGGGTATTGTTTCAATATTAATGAGGGTCACCCACTGTTAAAGAATGAACACATTACTTATTGACCATGAATTTTCTTAATTTACCATCAACAAATAAATTTGAAATAAATCACTTTGGAATTCCTAAGATAAAATAAGTGAATCCTTTATTGGTCCCATGGGGTAAAATCAGGTATTATATTAGCATTAGTTCAGAATAAATACAGGTAAAGAGAATAGAATAATAATAGTTGAAAATAAAAATAGGGGGAAAATATTATATAAGAAGAATTACAAAAACACATTGATACAGAAAGTTACAGCAGTGTTAAAACATTAAGTTATGTACTTATATAGTTATATAAAGGTAGCAACTATATAGGATTTTAAGTGGCATCCTAATGTGTAATTAACCAGAACATATCAAGTATATTATTTATTTTTAATCGTCTTAATAATTAATGAACGTTACACCCAGTTACTGTAACAAGGTCAAATGCGAAAACATACGAGTTACATTGACACACTCTAATGTATTACTGGGTATTATTACTTTATTTGGTAACTTGTCAAAAAACATTATTTTGAAATAATAATCTAATGTGTATATTAACCAGAATAAAGCTGTCAAATAAACTAATAATATTTTCGATGATGTTGCTGTTTGTTGCAAATGTTTTGTCTTTTCTCCTCCAGATTAAAAACATGGCGTCGACGACTTCAGACTATGACTACAGTACAACTGACTATGACGACCTCTGCAGCTTTGACCCGAGCCCCACGGAGGTCATCACCCAAACATACGTCCACGCCATCGTCTGCGCCTTCGGCCTGATCGGCAACGTCCTGGTGATCGTCACCTACATGTTCTACAAGAGAGCCAAGACCATGACGGACGTCTACCTCTACAACGTGGCCGCGGCAGACCTGATCTTTGTGGTGGCCCTGCCATTTATCATCTACAACGAGCAGCACAGCTGGCCAATGGGCTCTGTGGCCTGCAAGATACTGAACTCGGCTTACAGCATCAACCTCTACAGTGGCATGCTCCTGCTCGCCTGCATCAGTGGTGATCGTTACATCGCAATAGTTCAGGCCAGAAGATCCTTCGGCGCGCGCTCACACACTCTGATCTACGGCCGCCTCATCTGCTCTGGTGTTTGGGTGTTTGCTTTGGCCCTGACGCTGCCCACGCTCCTCTACACCCAGCGCTATGAAGAGCTGAACCTGGGGGATGAGAATGTCACCGTGATATGTGAGCTGTCTTTCAGCAGCCACGAGACAGCGAAGCTGATGAAGGTGCTGGTTCCCAGCCTCCAAATGGCCGTCGGCTTCCTGCTGCCGCTGGTGGTGATGGTGTTCTGCTACTCTAGCATCATATGCACCTTGCTGAGAGCACAGAACCGCCAGAAGCACAAGGCTGTGCGTGTGGTTTTTGCTGTCGTGGTGGTTTTCATCGTGTGCAACCTTCCCTACAACGTGACCCTGCTCACACACATCCTGTCTCTGTTTAAGGAGAGACGTTGTGAGGTTGAAAAGATTAAACTCAGAGTTCTGGACGTCACCAGGGTCGTAGCCTACCTCCACTGCTGTCTGAATCCCATCCTCTACGCCTTCATCGGGGTGAAGTTCAGGAGCCACTTCAGGCAAATAGTGGTGGATCTCTGGTGCTTCAGCAAAAAGTACCTCTACTCTGCTCGCTCGTCACACGGAACCTCAGATATTTGTGTCTCGGGGCTCAAGTCTTCAGAGGCCTCTAACAACATGTCATCATTCAGTGCATGATGCTCCGGCCTAGAGTTGCTGATGCTACAGGAGCCTCTCGTCCAGGTTGTTACTGTGCTGTAACTGTATGAAGCCGACTGTTAACAGACATAAAAGCTTCTGTACTACATTTGTTGAAAAAAAGTAACATTCAGGATATTCGAGTATGATTAAAAGTGAGACTGCTGCCCGCTAACTCACCTGGCAGTGCAGGATCGAATCCACCAGCAGGAGTCCTCTCGCCATTTCACGTTTGAACTGTGAAAAAAAGAAAACTCCTAAACGTTTAAATGTTAGTTTATATGATACTTAAATGAGTACTACAGTAATTAGTTTTTGAACATAAATGTTAAAAAACACAAAGTAAAAAAGGTAAGGATCAAAGCAACAGGGGCTGAGACATCCTGACTTCCCACTCCTTTCTAATCAGTGCGAGCGAGGGGGCGAACGAAGCATCTTACCGTGAAAGAAGCAAATCGCAGCTTGACCTCGAGTGCAGTTCAACTTTGGTGAACTCTTCCGAGCCAAGAAAAGGCTGGAGCCTTTATTTTGTAAGATACACACAGTTTGCCGCAGCTGGGCAAATACCCATGTCTTTCAAACTCCATGCTTCCGCTCTGTAAATTAAATCAGAATTATTTTCAAGGCAAGCCAACGGAAATTGCATCTGCATCATTGGAATATTTTGTTCACACTAGATGAACCTACTCTAGAGCTATAGAATAAAAACTATTAAACTGTACAGTTGCCATTAATGAATTTAAAATGTTGTTTTTTAATAATATGAGATAGTATTACTATAACAATTATTCTATATTCTATACATATTTTATATTTTCATAATATACTGGCATTTTAATATATATACAGAAAAATAAATACATTGAATTGAAAAGCTGCTTAGTGACTGTAATCATATGAAGAGCAAATGTGTCACTAAAGACATTAAAATTGGCTTCATCTTATTCAGCAGAACCAGCAAAACACTGTGCAAAATGTCTGCACATATTCAACGTCACAGAATTTTAACAACATTTAACAAATGATCATATTACGATAATGTTTTAACCTTAGAGAGGATATCTGGTGAAAGTAGTGGTAAAAATCCTGTCTCAGTACACAAAACAACAGCAAATAAAACCAGTGCCTCTACACATTTAACATATTCAGGAGCATCAAAATTCAATATTCAGAATAAACATGCATTTGGTTTGCTCCCCTTTCATGAACAGGTTCATATATTTAAGAAAATCTAAATGTTAAAGTCCAAATCTATGCTGATGACATTGTTATCTATATGTCTTGTATTACGTATTGTGTTTAACTAAACGTTGGACAACTGGTTTTATTTCTTTAAATATATTTAAAACATATGAGTAGGGCGACTGATGTATGACTGATGTTACCATGGTGACAGCCTCTTTGTATATTATGTTGCTATATGTATGCTGTTGACTCAATCTGCTCTTTTTTTTCTGGATTAAAAGTTAAAGCTTCTCATATTTCACTTAAGTTTTGACAGTTTTTATGTCGTCAATCAGACTGTCTGAATAAACAGTGTGTCTGAAAATATATGTTTTGACTAGATTATTCCCAAAATGTTTGTTGATATACATCCCATATGCCTGATCTGATTGTAAAATGTAATTTAAAGAACACAGTCACTCCTGAGAGAAATTTTAACAAACAGTACAAGTTTTTTAAGCTCGTTAATGGAAAGCATTTTATCCTCAGATAATTTTAAATAAAATGTACTTCTGGGTAATTTGCAAATATCTCCAGTCCCCTCCTGGGAAGTGTTGGCTCCATTTCCTCCAGTTCAACAAAGTAAATAATTTTGTAACATATAAGGAAATCAGCTCATTAAGTAGTAAATCTATCAAACCTTGGATAGAAAAATGATAAAAAAAAAGGGAAAAAGAGAAATGATAATAATTGAGTTGCACTTGCTCTGGGTTTTTACCCTCGTGGTTGAATGCACTTATTGTAAGTCGCTTTGGATAAAAGCGTCATCTAAATGAAATGTAATGTAATAAAAGTAGTGATAAACATTTCTGTATACTGTAAAAGTCGTCTTCGTGTGACATGAAGCAGATTTAAAGATTGCAAAATTGATCCGTCTGTACCTAGAAGCAACTGAGTTTTGGGGTCATTTCCTGTGGTTGGTTCACTGTAAATGTCACATCTGATAAGGGCCACCACATGTCGTTTTTTTGCAAGCAGAAGCAGTAACAGTCGATTGTTTTGTCCTGTTGGGGCCCAACAAGCTGACATCAACAATAGCTTTACTTCAGAGTAAAGAATATTGTTCACTACTGCTCTGATCCCTGAAATACAGATGTATCTGCTCACAAAAAAATGTAAAATGCAAAGACATTGAGGAGTGAAGGTGGATTTTTATGTTCCACTTTTATTGAAGTGTAACCTGAATCTTTTCTCTTCTTGCTCCATCTCTTCTCACTCATTACTGGTGTCTGATAGGAAATAGGAAAGACCACAAGCCAGCTGACAAAGAACGATTGACGTTGATCCGTTTATGCAAAGAATTCCCTCAGGATTTTCATTTACAAAAAAAAATAATTTAGATGTACCATATTGATACCATATTGATTCTGTGAATATGGCACCAACTGTATTCAGTTGCCCTATATATCGTTTATTTGGGGCTAAATATGTTTTTTTATTAGTTATTGCAAACACTGAGAAAGAGGAGAAACCTGAAGTTCTGGGTATTTTTTAGTGGAAAGAGCTTAGGTGATTTCCACCCTAAGGTGACTTCCACCCTAATGAGATCATAGAAATCATATCTGAAAGACAAGACGTTTTTGTGAGGTATCTTTTGCGTTTTCCTCTCTGCAACAAAAATACAGGATTGTGCGTCACACGTATAAAAGAAACTCTTCTTATTTATCTCTAAAACAAGTTATTACTGTTATAATTTAATCAAATTGAAGTCTTGTGTTCTCAGCTATGCGACATTCAAGGATCCACCGAACTATTGGGCCTCTTGTAAAAATAAAATGTTGATAATAAAGTGCGTCTCAAATGAGTTTTCTCTTGAGACACTCTTCAGACGCCAGATGTGAGCTGCAGTTATACTCGGCTGGCTCCAGGACAGTTACACTCTGGATACATCTGGCCACAAGATAACTCGTCTGATCAGGGGCCTCCGTTGTGGGAGGAGAGGATCCAACATGTGTTGCAATCCCAATAAGTCATTCGTTGTTGACAAATTTAATGATTTCAGGGCTATTTGGATTTTCCTGTAGAAACTGGAGCAAACAAAATGCATGTTGTGTTGCCAACATGCAGATGTTTTCATTGTGTTTCATACGCTCCCTTTTTGGGCATTGTTAAGACTTTTGCCCACTAGGTGTCCACAGTGAGTTTACAGTCACTCCACCCCACCTGACCTTGTTTATGAGCCATAACCTTCCCCCTCAGCTGGTCTGTATTTGCTTACTGGCAGTAATAATAATAGATAAAAAGATATTCTTGAGCGTGCTATCTTTAATCAACTTTCCTCCTATCTTAACCACAATAATCTTCTTGACCCTAACCAGTCTGGTTTCAAGGCAGGTCACTCAACTGAGACTGCCCTCCTTGCTGTCTCTCAGCAGCTTCACACTGCTAGAGCAGCCTCTCTCTCCTCTGTCCTCATCCTTCTAGACCTCTCTGCTGCATTTGACACAGTGAACCACCAGATCCTCATTTCCTCCCTTCAGGACCTCGGTGTCTCAGGCTCTGCTCTCTCCCTGCTCTCTTCCTACCTCAATGAACGCACTTATAGGGTAACTTGGAGAGGATCTGTGTCTGAACCTTGTCCCCTCACTACTGGGGTCCCTCAAGGTTCTGTCCTTGGTCCTCTCCTCTTCTCTTTGTAGACCAACTCCCTCGGCTCTGTCATTGACTCACACGGATTTTCCTACCTACTCCACTGCAGAACTGGAGCTGAGACATGGTGTGATTTTGCACAGAGTCAATTAAAATACAAGAATACATACACGAGTGAAAAGGTGCAGACTCGTGGTCTGGTATGTGTTCTAAAATCACGATTTTTAAAAGTGATTAATGTGTCTACTTTAAGGGTTTGTATAGAAACGATTTAAAGCCGCATCAATTGTTCTTTTTGCGTTTCGCTTGTAGTTGTATGTTTTGGCCACTTGAGGGAAGCAGACCAAGGTGTCAACACAAATGAAATCATCACCTTACAGTGTTCATCAGTGGTCTGGGATCCGGACATTAAAGAGAATGATGCTGTGGAAGAGGTATCTCTCCCTGTTGAGCTGATATTGCCTGTTTGCATTATGCCGCCCTCTTGTGGCTGCAGTAGGCTAGTGTCTCTGGAAACTATAGCCTACCAGCCATTGCATCTACAATTTCTATCATTTTCTTGAGCGTCGCTGGGAAAAAGGGCGTGAGAAAGTCTCTGGCCTGTCAGGAGGGAGTCAAATCGTCTTTATTTTTAGCTCTATTTTTGCTCTCTTCCAATCCCAGAGGTCAGTCAAAGTTATTGAAGCATTTAAGTATGGGCTTTAAAAGCAGAAACGCTGATCTGAAATACACTGACATGTTATAGAGCTGAGGACAACTGAAGTGTTGGGGGACAAGCAGCATCTTTAACATTAGTGATTTAATCCAACGTTAAAATAGAAATATTGTCCAACCCGTTCTACCTGCATTCTATAAACATTAATTTGGGGCAAAGGTTAATGTACTCAAGGTCATTTTGTTGCTCGATGGGAAAGATGTGAACGCTTTGCACAGTGGACTCAACAGAGGGGCCGCTTATCTCAACCACTCTCCTCCTGTCAGAATGGGATCAGGTAATATACTGCTGTCCATTTATCTTCAGGAGAAGTGGACACCTTGTAAAAGAGCGTTTTACTGTGATGATTTACAGAGCGTTTAGCCCCCGGCTCACTCCAAATACCCCTCTCCCAGTTTCACACGGTATGGACACGCTAAAGTGATAGGTGCCATATTTGGCGCCGCAGTGACTCAAGAGTTGTCGTCCTTTGAGGATGAATTTACTCAAAGTGGATCCCTGGAGCCTTTCATGCTGTTTTTTTAATTTATTTTCAAAACCACCCGTGAGTGTGTTGAGCCAAACATCTGGTATTTGATAATGAAGTCACTCCTCAGACACTTATACCACAATCAGCTTATGATTCATTCTCCCAAGAGTCATCACTGTTGAAAGGATCAATTGCAGCACCATGGTATATTTTGAGAGACCTACATGCTTGGTAATTTAGCCCGAGCTACGATCACTGCTCAACGTGTGTTTGGTACTGTCTTTATGTGCAGCTGTGACTGTACCTGTCTGCCAATTAGATGTGACCACCGTTTGCCAGATGTCTGTGTTATACCTTAGTTTCACTCTCAGGCCTTCGGAATTTAACTCCTTACATTTACTTAAGCAGCGTAAATTCATCAATGGCATCTGTACTTTATTTTAGTGTTACCAATTCAGACCGGATCCACCTCTATTGGCCCAGGTACAGGTTCAGGAGGCGGTTGGGAGTTTGATCCAGAGTCAGCTGCTTTCTCAGACACAACAGGAGCACACGGCAGCTCTAGAGATCTTTATGCATATCTTCCATTTCACAGCACTTCGTCGTTGCTTAGTTCCTGATATCAGCCCACACTGGTGATAGTGTTTGACTCGCAGCAGGAGTTTTGGCCCATCCTTCCTCAGGGGGAATTCCCCCTGATGAAAACATTTGTGTACATGTTTTGATTTTATCCTAGAAACCAAAGCATCAAGTCTCCTTTGGTGGTTTGGGTAATCTGAAGCACTTTATTCACGGCTCATCCCCCAAAAAATTCCCAACCTCAGGCAAAAAAACACCTGACAAGTTCATTTATCATATCCGGAATAGACACCCTGCAGACAGACGGCTCCTTCTGGCGTCACAGTGTGCGTGAATGTGCGTGTGTGCATGTGAACATACATTCCTTCAGGTTGGCTCCCCTCCTCCTACCCGGCCCATTCCAGGTCCAGAGCTGATTAGGGGTCCTGGATGTGAGGGGGATTATCACGCTGGGTCAGACTGTACCCCGCTGGTGTGCGCGGAGGAATGCAGGCGAATCCACCAGTGAGCCCATCAGTCAGCAAGTCAGTCGGTCACGCACAGACTCATCCAGTCAGTCATCTGCCTGTGAGGCGCTCAGCCCAGTCCTCACGAGATTACCTTGGCTTTCTATCAACAACCATTACATCGGGATCTGTGTGTTCTTCTCCACTCTATACGCCCAACAAGCGCACACACACGTATTCAACGTTATCATATCTACGCAGAATGAAAATGTCTTAGCACCTCTGGTGTGTTGAGCTGTTCTGTCCATGTGTCAGGGACCAGATACGTTCTAACAGACCCAGGAGAGGAAGACGGTATTTTCATAGC
This sequence comes from Platichthys flesus, assembly GCF_949316205.1. NCBI lineage: Eukaryota > Metazoa > Chordata > Actinopteri > Pleuronectiformes > Pleuronectidae > Platichthys > Platichthys flesus. Next base: position 16,859,926 of record NC_084954.1, read on the forward strand.
AGGGAGTGAGGGGTCATGTGTTGCACTCATTCTGGGTTGAGTTACAGCCCTTAATCAAATTAGTGTAACTTAAACATTGAGAGTGGGTTACAACACAAGCTGAGAATGACATCAGGGGGTGAGGAGGAGAGAGGAGCACAACGTCTCTAGGACATTTAGAACGAGCAGTACAAGCAGCTTCACATAGTGTTACTCTTCTCTCTCTCACACACACACACACACACACACACACACACACACAAACACACACACACACACACACACACACACACATTCACACTGTAACGGTGACTAAACCCTAGAAGCGGATGTACTGTAGTTCTGTTAGTAGTTAAGTAGGCATGTGTATGTGTTACATAGATAGATACATTTGTTTCAACTTTAAGAGTAAGAGTTATAAGTTAAAGGGACAGTTTAACAAAAATGTAAATGTTGTCATTATCTGCTCGTTACAATAAACAGGACATCTGAAGCCTTTATGGAAGAGCGGTGGACTAGTGGCAGAAAAATTGGACTATGGGCAAAAAATCAGACTGGCTGGTGTCTGGTTCGACTCCTTGGAGTGACAACAAAAACATACCTGGATAGACAACACCTGGATCTGTTCAAAAGTCCAAGAGGACTCTCCCTACCTCACTGTCTAAGTGCCCCTGAGCAAGGCACCTTACTCCCCCAACACCCGCTCCCTGGGCGCTGTGCATGGCTGCCCACTGCTCTGTGTGTACTCCTGTGTTCACCAGATGGGTCAAAAGCAGAGGACAAATTTCCTCCAATTTGCATGTCTTGTGTCTGTGCATGTGTGCGGGACCAATAAATGTATCTTGTATCTTGTATCTCTTGAAGCTCACTGCATTATCACCAGTAGGGGGACCCCCTGAGGGAGCAATAACTGCATCAAAATACCAGATACAAGATGTTTTTCATTATCTTTCCTTCGATTCTAATATTCCAGAAAACAATATGTTGGTGAACTTTATGACTCTTAATGGGTCCCAGTTTCCCTAGAGAACAAAAGTGCACTTCTCTAACACATTTACGGTATGTCCCCAAGTCCTGACCTTAAACCAAAACAATTAAACTTTCCCATATTATCAGACCTGAGTATGTTAAATTCAATTCAACATATTCTTTTTAAAAACTGGAGACAAACATCAAGTTATCTGCAAAAATGGAGAGAACTTTGTTGGTTGGTATATACAAGATGCTTTCATACATTCTCTTAAGCGGCTGCATGTGTGAATGCAAATGTCTGAGTGGGATCCTTCAGACTCCAGTTTCTCCTGCCAGTCCACAGAACGTCCCGGGGGATTCATTGCGAGCTAGTGGGTGTGTTGAAGTTTCTAACATGCCACAGATGCGAATATATATATATATATATATATATATATATATTTCAGGATGAAAAAGTGGTGCCAAACACATAGAAGACACAAACTAAGATGTCAAGAGAGTTTTTAGTGATAAGAGCCAACACAGGTGTCAAAACATGTGATCTCTGCAGCAGGCTTCATACGTTATGTCCTCGTCCTCGTCCTGGTGTGCCACCCCTCACCTCAATACTCTCTGTTTTTGTGAGTCTCATCCATTGGTGTTCACACATACAGCCCTTTGAGGGAATGTTTTTGCATATTTACACGTCATGAAATCCACGAGAAGGACGACTCTCCATTTCCTTGTTTGATATTTTCTCTGGTGTGGTTTTCAATCAAGGGATACCTAAAGGGCCACTGTGCCACCTAGTGGCTTAAGTATGAACAATATATTTTCCACTTCGTTAAATGTATTTAGTTTATGGCCACTTTCTCTTGTAGCTCTGTTCCGCTGTCCCCACAAACAGCCAACTCTTAAGCTGCTAATTAATACACTGTGTTCACCAGCCAATCGCTAGCATTGCTGATGTTATAAAGGTAATGTACAGGCTAGGGATGTAGGTGACCAAAATATTGTGTCCTTATACAGGCAATTTGTGTGTTTTTTTAACTAGAGCAGCAACAATTTCATTATATGCCATTCAAAGGTGAAAATACAACTTGATCAGCTGAGTTCTCCCCATATCGCTGGCTGTGTGCATCTTAGAGACACGTAAAAAAAATGTTCTTGTAAATGTGATCGCGTTATTTTCCTGTGTGCACAATGTTTTATCATTTGCAAACAAGTTAATATCTATTGTGTCTACGAGGTTAAAGCAATATTTACAGAACGTTAGGGGATCCATGGAGAGCAGTGTGTGGCATTGTATGCTAACTTCTGTTTTGTGGTGGTCTCACATGACTTGTCACATCCATGTAACAGAAGTAGCCGACAGCTTCTTGTTTTGTCTTGGCTGGAGTCTGTTCCTGTTCCGAGTTACCAGGTACTGTGTAACGTTTATTCTCCTCCATGTTTGGTTGTGTTGCAATCCATCCAATCCAATCCATGTTGTCTGGATGAACGCTACATGTGATACAAATGATGACAAATTTACCATTAAAAGTGTGAAAATAAACAACTTAGCAAAATCGTTATATTTAACCGTTATGGCAGCGTGAACATTGAATTTACTTATTGAAATTGATTGATAAAGGAAAAACCAAAACAATACGCTAAGAGAGGCTTGGAGGACAACGTTTAATTCAGAGTTGGTAGTGAGTGTATGCTAGAAACCATGATTGACCCCTTTGACATTGCACTTAATTATATGATCCATTCTTAATATAGAAGTTTTGGTGCAGCTTTAACATCGGAGATCTAATTGTTCTTTCACAAAAATTGTGGAATCTTTCAAATAAGCATTCAGCCCAGACAAACTTTGGGCAAAGTTTTTATTTGGGATATAATGCTATACATATATAAACATTCAATTAATTACCATTAACATAATTAATGATCCAAGCAGGTCATCTTTCCAAGCTGTTTTAAACATATTGCAACTCCCTGTGCAAACACCTGCACTATAAACTGAGTGGGCTTGTGTGTCTGAGCCAAAAACACTTGCAGGAAGCAATCTCATGACATGTCCCACCCACTGGGGGTGATAAGCCATCGCTCCAGTCCTTTGAGCCCCGGGATGCAAAAGCTATTTTGCCTCAGCGGGGCGCCACTTTTCTCCCTTTCATCCGCCTCGCTCTGGAAATGAGAATGACATTCCATTAGAGAGGGGAAAGAATTCCCCACCTTGGCAAGTGAGAGGTGCAAAGCAGAGAGCCAATTGCCTAAATGAAATTCCAGTATGTGATGAGTGGGAAGTGAGAGGCTTGCTGAGGAGCAAGGCGTATGCAGCTGCAGGCGAGTGTCCTGTCCAAAGCCCTGAAAAAAGTCCCACTCATTTGTCTCTCTCTCTTATAGACTGATTCATGATCTGAGATGAACCAGATGAAGATATTGAATTATTATCATTACATTGCATTTCTGGGTTCAGTATCTTTCCATTTCGTGATGCAGATGGGAAAGATTGGGATCGAACCAGCAACCTTCTGGTTGGAGGATACCACTCTACCACTCAGATACAGATCTATAGGATATATGCTTTAGTCTCAGTTAAACTGCAGATTTTATAGGCAGATAGTTTCTTGATTTATATTGTCAGCCTGCATCTAGCTTTACACATCTACAGCACATTCTCACTAATATAGTAAGATCCCTCCAAAGTCAACAAAGAAGTTTTCTTTCACACAACAGCCTGGACCTTTGGCTGTCGGTAAAGGGAAGGGAGACTCTGCTGCAGAAATGGAAACAACCCAGAGGAAATGCACGCGTGTGTGTGTTTGTGCCTGTGTATTCATGTCTGGATCTCCCAGGAATAGACCTATTACTCTGTGTAAGGTAGTTCTCTTGTTGTCAGGGTGATAATGTATTTTCCTGCCCGGCTAGAAGTTGAAGACTCTTTTATCTGTGCAGCCACTGGAAACCTCATTTCCTGGTCCAGTTTGGTTTCCACAGGCTCAATCCACCCACGGCCCCAGCTGCCAGCGCTGGCCCTGCAGGGAGAGGCGTAGATGACCGAGGGAGGGACGAGGGTGGAGGAAAGGAAGGATGAAGATGTCTCTGTAGATGACGGTGGAAGCTGAGATAAAGAGGAACAAACTTTGTCAAGTTTGCTCAAAGACAGACCGATCAATGTTAATATGCGAATATAGATCAAACAAGACAATTTCTCAGAGCTGAGAGATAATTTCCCACGAACCACACATCTACACGCAGTGAGCAGGTCTTGTGTACCAGACAGTACATGTGAATAACAGTCTGAGGCAGGCGTCTCCTGTGGCTTATATTACTCACATTGCAGACCTCACTCTCCAGACATTTCACAGCTGCTATTTGTTTGTCGACACTTCCTTCAGAGACAGTGCTGTCTCTAAGGTCAAGAACTTTTTCAAAGCAAAACTAGACCAGGGGTGGTGTAACGATCTAAGCACATGGACCAAAGCCCTTTTGCATTTAAGACATTACCACATTCTGTTTTGTTAACAGTGAAAAAAGGTCACTGCCCCATGTGCCAACGAAGGTCCCCAGATGTGTGCATGTGCAAAATGCTAAGACAGTTGGGTCAGCTTGCTGCTGCTTTGTGCCAGGTGTAGGTTATAATGCAATGGTTGCAGCTGTACATGCAAGTACCTACTTTATAGCTGAGCACCACTTCAGGGAGTGCACCCTTCAGAGGACTCGGTCCAAGCTCTTCCCATTGCATCGTCAGCTACTTTGATATATAGCAGGGGTCTTCAACGTTTTTCAGGCTAAGGACCCCCAAACTGGTGGAGAGATGGAGCAGGAACCCCATACTATATATATTCTATAAAATTGTGTTTTATATTAAACTGGGCCTAGTGCCATGTATAAACATAGCTATCCTGTTATTGTGCATTCAAAACTGAACTATTCAAATATTACAAAAAATTGGTTGGAAAAATTATAAAAAATATAAAAATTGTCTCAACCAAAAATGTCGCGAGCCCCTGCAGTACCTCCGCGGACCCCCTGTTGAAGACCTCTGAGCTGTAGCATTTACTGCTGTTTGGTCACTCACATGATTAACTCTTTAGCTTCGTCACCAGCGTGCAATGAATCCTGGGACAGGTTGGCTCCTGAGGGATCCACCCGTTAGATCTTTCATTGCACGGGAATGGAAGGACACATTTGTCAACCGTGTTTAAAATGGAAGTTTTAAACACGGTTGACAAATGTCAATGAGTTATGGTGCTGTGACACAATCTGTCTTCAAATGCAGCCTCGTAAGAATGTGTCCCCCTGAGTTTGGACACAGTTTATGTGAATTAAGAAAGTCATAATGGAGCTTTGAGTGAAATGGTAACGTCAGCATTCTAACATCCTCAAGATCAACAGGTGCAGTACATTTAGCATTGACAACGAGTAGTTCAGGGAAGTAGCATGCTAGCATTTACCAATTCCTCTTAAGGGAATGTTTGGGTTTCCATCATAAACCAAAATATTGAACCTAATCAATAAAGTAAAGTTTACACAGTCAACAAGAAAGCTGTTTGTAGTCATTCTGAAAGTTTGTAACTTACCACAATACAAGGCAGTCCAAGAGTTAGTGAGACTTTTGATTCTGATCACCAAAGCTTGTAGTGTTTGCTCTCCGGGGAACATGAATGTCTATGCAAAACTTTGCTGGCAATTCACGGAGATATTTCAGTCCTGAGCTATCACGGTAAAAAGGCCTCAAATTCAATATCAAAGGCAGCTGCTACAAGTGTTATTGTCCTTGTTATTGAACAGAACAGTAAAGGGGAGAAGACCAATTTAATAAGAAGAGATCTTCGTTGGACGTGATCACACAAACACTGGTAACATCTTTCAGATTCATCTCATCTGTAAGTCAGAGCAGGGCACCTGAAAAAAGAAAAAGCACCAACATGTAGGACTGTAATTCAAATGTGGCTTATTTATTTATTATTACTGTTGAGAGGCATACATAACAGTGCAAACCATTCTTTGGCAAACGTACAAATACAATACAAATGTCATGACACGTACTACTATATCCACATTGACCACTGGTTGAGGGACAGCGTGGCTAAAGCATGATCAGTCTTGCAGAGCAGTGCATTCCATTGACACTTGGGGAGTTTGAGGGGAAATGAAAATGAGAGAGGGAACCATGATGAAAACAGAAAACAAAGAAAATGAAGGAACACAAAAGTTGAATGAAGCTCAAGAGAGCTCACAGTGCTTTGGCAGCCAAAGCTTGGGCCAAAAACGCATTTAGCCGGTTACAGAGACAGAGAGACACACACACACATTCATTCATAGGGTTTATCAAATGGTATGGAATTACTAGATTCAGTAAAACATAAAATACTGGAGTTGTTGGACAAGCCACGGTAAGAGAGTAAGAGACACAACTGTAAACACACAGTTTGATGTACAAACCTGTCCAGTATATTCAAAAACATGGGATATGATACCAGATAATATACCAGTGCGACTGCAAACCCCATAATCCACCTGGAATCCTGAATGGAACATTCCAGAGGGTATTATTTCTGTTTTAGTGACAGATGCTCGCCCAGGACGTTACCACATAAAGAAAACAATGGAAAGGAACACTGCAGCTGCTTCCTCACAATTAGGAGCGAAGCAAAACAGAGTAACAACAAGAAACGTGACGTGTTGCACGTGGGAGCCAGTGCATGGGGTACAGTGAGCGCCGTCTGTGTTCATGTACAGTACGTGTGAGGAACCAGTCGACAGGAGTCGGCGGAAAACATCTGTCTCACAACAGCGACATGGTGAAATCTTCTTTTGATTGACACTGTGGCTGCTTTGACACTATGGAGATACTACTGATGGTGTGAATGCAACTGTCTGACTGAGAGCCTCTGGACTGCGGACTTTCTCCGGCTGGCTCCATAAAATAAGTCTGCAGAAAGTCTGGAGGACCCCAATGTGAGAACACAGCAGGAGATCCCCAGCTGGATTCCCCACGAGCAAGTGGTGGGGGTTGATGACTATTCTAACACGCAGATGCACTAATGAAAAAAGAAACCCAAACAAACAAAACAAAATCAAATATCTCGGGATGAAAAAAGCGGTGCCATACACGTAGAGGACCATCACGACGTCAAGAGAGATGTGGATGTGATGTAAACACGTGATCTCTGCAGCAGAATTAACATGTAACATCCTCTCTGCCTGCTGCACCACCCCACGCCTCAACGCTCCAGACGTGTCGGTTGCTGCGGTTGCGTCTGGGTGGAGAACCTCCTGCTGCCTTGCTCACATGTGAAAGGCAACCTCCCGAGAAAGTCCAGACCCTATTCTACGGCCATCCTCTGGAGGTCATGTCTGAAATGGGCTTATATCCCGATGATCGGCAGCTATCCCCCAGCACTACCCTCGCCTCCCCTCCCATATGGCTTCCATTACAGCGGAATGACGGCTGGAGAGCCGCTTCTGCTTGGCTGAGTGACGTCTGCCCGGTATGGAAAATCTTCAACATGCAGAGAAACAAGAGCAGGACAAAGAATTCCTGAACTACATCAACACTGACGCCATTTCTCACAGGCGGAAACGCACATGAGTAACAAAAGCGAGGAAAGGGGGAGACAGAGTGGACGCTCGACCGAGAAGGCATGCAAGCGTGTCCTTGTGTAAACCGGGGCTAGAGAGCTGAAGAGAAGAACAGCCATGGCAGCAGTCCTTCAGTTGTGTGTGTGTGTGTTTGTGAGCGTGTGTGAGTGTGTGTGAGTGTGTGTGAGTGTGTGGGCTCTGTGGACTTACAATGAATAAACATGGATAAAAAACAACAGATATGAGCAGGTCAGTGGGAGAATACTGCTGTGGTAGAGTCTGCAGTACCAAAGGCTAAAATCCTGACCTCGTTACAACATTCATACAATAAGTTTCATAGATATGTCATTTTAGAAGTTACTAAATCATACATTTGGCTTAAAGAACGACGCAGAAATACTGGGACAAAGGTCACAACATGACAGTGGTAAAAAAAAAAAAAAAAAATTGGATATTCTTCATACTGCTTTCTGAAAGCAAAATGAAACTTGGAAAGAAGCACAACAGTGCAAGGGCTGGGTCGAGTGTCCTGCGACGGGGGGGGGGGGGGGGGGGGCGCCGCCCGGCTCCTCCTCGCTCAAGTTCAGGACAGGCCAGCAGAGACAATAGCAAGGTGTCCATGGATAGAGGAGCAGTAATCAGTAGACATTTTTTCTTTTTTTCTTTTGCATTAAAAACATTTTTGCAGGGCTTCACATTATCTTCATATACGCAATTTTTATACAAAAAAGGGGAGAAAAAAATTTAAAACATTTTCATAACATATATCAAAGCACCGTGGATTAAAAGATGAAGAAACTCTATTCATAAAAAGTCTTTTAGCTTGAGTAAAAACAATCCTCTCAATCGTGACTTATCATTAAAAGGCGTATACTGAGTATATAAAAGTTGCTTTGCATACAAAAGACAATACTTTGAAGGTTTGAATTTAGTTATTAAATCATTATTAAAAAACTATAATGGGGGAAAATAGCACCAGTTTTCGGCATCTCTAACCTGAGAATATTTTTTGTGATACAACATAATTGTCGCCGCCTTTCAAACTACTTCCCTTTCCTGCTCCTCGACGGCAACCGGCCCTGCGCTCCGTCACAGAGTGTTGGTCACAGGAGAGCCTCGTCGGACTCCGAGCGAGCAGGAGAGATTTGTCCGTCTTGTTTACGATCCACCCATTCATCCATCCACCCATTCACCCATCCACCCATCGGTTCAGAGATACATCCATTTAGTGATCGCTGGTTTGTCGCCAGAGGATTTCAAACTGAGCCTCCGGCTGCTGGTCCTGGAGGGGGCAGAGAGCCAAATGGGGGAAAAAGAAAAATCAACCCCTCCACTGATCAAAGAAAAAAGGATATGAAGTCAAATGAAAAACATGAACTGAGGCTTTTGGGTCTATCGAGGCTGTTAGTGGCTGAGGAGTAGCACACCTTCAAGAGTCTCATCCTCTCTCTGTCAGCTGCGGTGGAGTGTGTGACGCTCAGACACTGGAGTGTGTTTGTCAGGGTGGGAGGGTGGGAGGGGGGAGGGGTCCTGAGTGTTAGTTGTCGTTGAAGTCCGCTTCCTGTTGCTTCCCAACGTCTGCGTGATCGAGGCAAAATGGGCAGCAGGTGCCTTTTAACTTGACGGGCCGTTTGCACTCGACTGGTGGACAAGACTCGACGAAGCAGGTCACCTGGGCATCCTGGAGGAGGGGGGGAGAAGGGGCGACAGGTCAATTACCATATTGGATTAGAGTGGGTGAAACGTTCATGATCACTGAAGCAGAACTGACCTGCTGTTGGAAATCTAGCACAAAGAGGTACGTCATGTTCACTGTCTTGCCAAATGAGCAGGTTCACCTGACTGTCTCAATTTGAACACTGCCAATCTGAGCAGAACTTAAAACCTGTGTCCACGGCACAGATTTTCGACCCGAGAGTGAATGCAGATTATGTCCATTCCCAGTGCAGATGGAAGCCAGGTGTGAGTGGGTGCTAGTGGGTTTTTTCACCAGTGGAAATGGGGTTTGAGATTAAACTGGATGAAAAGTTCATGATGGTGGACAGCTGCAGCGATGAAATCAGAAACAGCAAAGAAAAGAAAGACAAGACAAGAACAGCAAAAGAGGAACTGAAGGTGTCTTGAATGGGACAGAGGGAAAAGTATGACATGGAGCGGGGGAGACATGCAGCAAAGGGCCAGGGACGACCGATATGTTATTGGGCTCTACTTTTTTCTAGTCCTGTTACCTCCGAGATAAAAAGAATGTAATAATGAATGACTTCATTATGAGTGTTATGAGTTATTGGTTTCCAGAGTCTCGTACTTTCTGTTTTGCAACAGAGCCGTAACTGAAGTGAGTCGCTCACGACGCGTCCCTGCTGAGGTGCTCGACAACGGCTGAACCCAAACAATGAGGGGCTTTGTATCAGAGCATGACGCAACATGAGGGGTTCAATCAAACTCTTCTTCCCAATCAGAGGCACCTCATTGTGCAACATTAAATAATTACCAAACCCTTCCAATTACAAGGATGCGTGGAAGGATGGGAGAAGTTTTGGGGATACCGAGGGGGGGAGAGAGAGAGAAACACAAACTGACAGGTGTGTTATCAGATGTGGTGAGCGAAAATAAAGTGAGTAGGCAAGATGGCAACAAAGGCTGTGGGGGAGGGAGATCTGAGGCAGCCAGGTTTGGCACGGGGGCTGCTGGAGCCTGTGCCAGCGGTTGGCACAGGGGAAGCGTCAGGAGATAAAGAATGAAAGGCAGAAAAGTGGCCGGTGCACACAAGCACACCGTGGGGAGACACGGGTGCCAGGAGCTGCTGGAAGAGGTGAAACACCTCCAAGCGCTGCCAGACAGAGAAGCTGGGGCATTTAAACTGGGCAGCCTGCTCCCACAGAGGCAATGCTGATGGGCCGTCCACGATGAGAAACATGGGAATACTCAAACAGAATCAGCTTCTCGGAGTGAAATATGAGAGGATTAAGTATTGAGCATGTGTGTGTCCGTGTGTGTAAAACCATTTGTACTGCATATTGAGGCTACATGTGGAACGTACCCGGCATTCACATGTGGTGCAGGAGTCCTTTTTCCACCGCTCTGCATCTGTCCGCTCACGTCCCTCACTATCAGTGCAGTCAGTCTTGCTCAGGCGAGTTTCGAGTCTTTTAATCTGTAAAAGGTACAAGGACACAAAACATGAACTTGGAGGAACAGAGAAACGACTTGTTTCTGGTTGTGATGTTGACACCGCCTCAACTCTCTGGCTCCTTTTAAACAGAGATCATGCCGTGTTGCCTTTAACAAGACCCAAGAACATTCCCACCTTGTAGAAGGTGTGCACAAACAACTCAAGATCGCCTTTGGTTTAAAATTGTCAGATACTTATTCCATCTATTTGAATAAGTCTATAATGTTTATTGCTTGTTTGCTGTTGTGTGTCTTCAATTTTTTTAATTTTAAATTATAAAGCATCTTAGTACTGTGTATTAAAAAGTGATATATAACTAAAAAACATTATTATTAATCTTATATTGTATTCCTCCTCTTGTATTGATGCAGGATACTTGATGTGGCTACATCTCTCACTCCGAACTATGAAATATGGTTGTCTGCCTTCTGGGGGGACGATAGAGGGCGGGTCGGTGCAGTGTCAGCAGTAATGTGGACGTTGTACTGGACCGTTGTGGTGAAGAAGGAGCTGAGCCTCAAGTCAAAGCGATTTCGATTTACAGGACGATCTGTGCTCTGCAGCCTTCACCTATGATCACAAGCTGTGGTTGGTGACCAAAAGAACCCAGAACTTAATCGAGGGACTACATATTCCCATCTTCCCTGGGAGCGCCTCAGGATCCTTCAGGAAGAAGGATCTGTGCGCGGGCTGTGTTTCTGTGACTGTGAGTTAGCCTACAACCCAGACATAGCAGGCATGCATGCAGCACGAGCCGGAAGGCGAGACGGGGGAGCGAGACATGTTGAGACTCATGGTGCGATTCAGCCTACAGGGAAGTTGAGGGATGCTCCCCGGCAAATGTTTCAGAGGTGACAGTTTTAGATGAGGACAGTGTGCATGTGCAACTTTAACTGTGTTTTAAAGGTGAAAAAGTTATCTCCACAATAAAGCATTTTGACGATGTCTGTCTTAATCTTCATTTGACTAAAATGGCACCCAGTGAAGCTCATATCTCCCCCAGAGCCCAACAACAGTCGTCTTACACCCGGGCTACACTTGCTGCATGAGCGGTCCCAGTGCATTGTGGAACTTCTTGCTTTCCATATGCATATTCTGCGGTTTGTCACCTCATGCACGGACACAAACAAGTCTTAAGACATGTGTGATTACGAGAACACCACAGATAGTCAAATACAAACATGTGTGTAGGGTGCTGATACAGACACACACCTGCTTTCGTAAACTTGTGATCGTCTTCTGCATGTCGGAGACAAACTCCTGGAAGTCGTTGGTCGAAGGTTCAGTGCTTGTTTTGGAAGTCAGAGTAACGTTTACTACAGTTTCTGTGGTTCCCTCCGCCGGGCTGAAAAGATACAGGTACAGATATAAGATTAGGTGATATTTCTTTTACTATAAACTCATCATAGCATTTATAAGACTATGTGCAATACAAAACATTAAAATAAAGAGAGCCTATTGTCTTTCCGAAGATGTGGCATCTACTTTCCACTTACAGAGCAAATGAGCAGTAAATATGTCATTTTCTCTTCACAGTAAATCACCAGCTGAATGTGGTTGTAGGGTTCATCAAACCCTTGGTGGATTTTTTAAACATCAGATCCTGACGTTTGATGGTTGCTACGCTGCATTACCTGTTCTCCGGGATGCTGTTGGCAGGATCATCCTCTTTGTAGCTGTGCTCAGCTGATCTGCGTCCCCTGAAGTGGTAGGACAGGGCGTTGAACTGACCCTTGGTTCTGCAGTCTGGTGGGTCAAACATAACACAACACTGTAATTCAATAACAGAGGAAAGGTAAATTCATCTTTTTATTGATCATATATATATATAATCTCTACAGCCACACTGCAGAGATTGTTGAGCACACACAGTAAACGACCTGTGTAATGAAAATAATTTTAATCTTATTATGTCTGTATTTTGACAGCATTTCCTCAAATAAAAACAGATAAAAGTTTCCGATTGTCATTGTCAACATCATTGGAACTTCCTGGAGATTTCACACATCATGATTCATGTTGCCTCCAACCTAAATGGTCTGGTGCATGCCTGCAAATTATCAAATTAAAAGCTCTACTAGGAAAATGGGTTTATATTCAATGAACCTTTTATATTGAAAAGTTTGCTGGAAGTGCTGAGTTGACATTAACAGAAGAATACAGTGACTTTAACAGGGTAAGGGATACTTCCTATGAAAATAAGACCAATTATTCTCTGGAATTAGAAATGAAGGCCTGCCTCTAATATAAGGCTGCTATAAATAAAGGCCTGTTTCCTTCTGCAGCTGAGGTAAATAACGGCCTTGGACACTATTGGAGGAAATACGGTGTAAAAACAGGAAACAATGTCTGCTGAAGTCCCTTCCCTTCAGCTTCAAAGTGACTCTGAGGCTTATTGTATTACCATGACTCAGTGTCACGCTGCAGACGCTGTACCCAGATCAAAGAGAGTTAAAGACACGTACACAAACATAGCACCCTGCTCACGCCCCGCTACGCATCTGAGGCACGCTGAGCATCAAGAGACAGTTCATAATAAACCTGACGAGGCACAGATGAGTGGATCAGGCCTGCACTTAGCAAGGCTGCATCTTTATCTGGAAAAGTTTACAGGCAGCTGCTCAGCCTCAGAGCCCCTTTGATTTACTAGACCGTGGTCTGTAAAAGACAAAGACTATCTGAAAACAACAAGAGCTCCTGTCTCATGCTGACAGATACGCATGAGCCAAGCATGATCTCACACACACACTCTCTCTTTTACTTCAATCCATTTGAGGACACTCATTGGCATAATGGTTTCCCTATAGCCCCTAACCCTTATCTTTACCATCACAACTAAATGCCTAAACTGGCCCTAACCACTCGACCATAGTGCCTCATCCTATCCACCTCAGTTTGAAATAAATATACAAAAACAAGAGGTAAGGAGTTTACAACCTTCTTCAGGACTACCCACTAACATAATTTATCAAGGACTTAAGGTCTTGACCAACTGATCATCCTTACTCTGGTATGTGATATTGGGATAGAGAGCTATTGACGGACGCGTGTTGGCCAGTGCAGTCCGTTGGCTCCCCATTTACAACTGCCCAGGGCAGGGGGCATCATCGAGGTAACTTAATACAGACCCTAACCCTAAAGGCAAGTCTTAAAGGGATAGTTCACACACTTACAGACACTTTAATGATACCACAGGAGCAATATGGAGGCTTTTTCTATCGGCCACCATTTACTTCAATTTTATTGGATTTGGCTGCAACACTGTCTGCCCCTGAAACTCCAAAAGTCTTAACCCTTAAAGGAGTGAGGTCAGATGAAAAGGTCGTCACTTTCCTGTGAAGTCTTTGTAAAGTTTTTTAAAGTTCTCCTAGCGGTGTCCTGTGTTAATCGAACCAAACACAACTGTGAATCTGGCTACAGCTTCACTGATAGACGGACAGAAACAAGTGGAACGACTCCCCTTTCCTCCCTCCCTCCTCTTTCTGGCAGCATATTCTCTGTTTATTAGTTTTGCTCTTCCCTCGAACATTTTGTCAAGGAAGGTCAAATGCCGGGCTCAGAATCTGGGATGAAAGCAGCGTAATCAAGGGCCATATGTTACATATTAAAATGTTTTTTAATCCTTTTACATTTTTCCTCTGAGGACAATACATTTTCACTAAGTTTTTACATGAAAGAATAATTCATATATTTGCAATGCATTAGAATTCTCGTCTGCTGACACGCAAGTTAAATATTTTAGTATTTATCATTATATCACATTAGTGACAACAGCATTATATCATGTAGTCAGGGAGAATGCAATGTGGCTTTAATAAGTAGAAAGTATTCTCACATGGATGGTAACATTTACTTACAGCTTTGTCTTCCATGTGAGGGGAATTTTACTTCAACAGAATTTATCATACTAAAAACGGGATCTCTTCCATGCACCCTCAACAGTGCAGCATTAAACCATGTGGAACAGATGGATGGTTCAATGGATTGCATGGATTGGTCATTGCACACGACAACTTTGACGTCAACTCAACATATTTACGTTATTACTTTTATGGTGTATAGACCTGTGTTGCCAAGTCATGTACAGAGCGCACCACGTTAAAAAAGTTGGGAGGTGCGCAACCGGGAGAACTGATGAAGGCCGATGGTGCGTGCCAGCAGAACTGACGTCAATTCTGGTAATTTAAACCATGTTTTAAGCCTAAAAGTCCACTACCGGAAGTAGCAATGCTAGCGGACGTAGCAATGGGAACATGCAGCCCGCGCGTGCCCTTGGGCGAGAGGGTGTGTACCTTTCCAGTGTGTATGTAAGTACATGAAAAAGCTTCTGAGGAGGATATCAGAGGAGGTTTAGGCTAACCCTAATCCTAACCCTTTATTATTTTACGTCTGAAGAAGGGGTCACTTTGGCTACAACGCTGTTTAACCCTAAGACTCCTAAAGTGTTTAGTGGACTCAAACACTTCACCCCCCCCCCCCCCCCCCCCTCCATCTGCATAGACACATGTAACATTGGTGACTAAATCTAATCTGTGGGTAGGATCTTTAAGGCACAGCACTGTAATGCACTGTGCACATGTGTTTTTTTTTTTACTAAGCACTTGTTGACTTAATTTGTGTTCAAATGGAAAAAGGAAGCGAGGCAGTGGCTGTTGATTTTACAGCGGGCAGTCGTGTCACTGAAGATTCAAAGACAGTGGAGCAATAATGAACATTTTCTAACTCTAAGCTCATTCAACAAAGTTCACAATTATAATAACTCAATGTTCTATTACAACAATCACTGGACGTCCCACAGTTCCAAAGATGTTATCTAATACCTGAGATTATTCCATGTAATCTAAGACATTTGCTCATTTCACGCTGATCGTATCCTCAAGAAAGGCAAACAATCACTATGAACCCTCATGCCGGTTTATTATAACAGCAGGGGGTGCCTCTCCAGTCAGCTTCTTTTTCGCTTCGTCAGCTGCTCTCTTGGTTGGAATGTTTTAACATCCAGAATTTATGTATAAATAACGTGTCCTACCCCAGCAATTAGCAGGAGCTGTCTGTGAAAAGCACAACATAAGTTATATCATGAGTGTTCAGAAAGAGGAGGTCTGCTGTTTTACCACAGAAGTGATTCAGCCATTACGTGACATTACATGTCTTTTGCTTTCAACCTTATCCATCGACTAATTTCACAAATGCCGGTCAGTCTGTATGTGGAAGGCAAATCCTGCAAACCATCCATTTTATGAATACTATTCATTTGATCTTACTTTTCAATATGTAGAAAATTTGAGTAAACATCTGACCAGCACTCTGTAGTCAGTGGAGTTGGGACAACGGGAGTGAACCGTCTGTTTAACACGTGATCTTCTATGTCCTCGGATAACCAGCACCAGGGGTAGGCAACTATTGGCTCGCTGGCCCACCAGCAATAACAATATCAATCTTTTTATTGCATCATATCGGCCTGATAAAGACATTTATGAGGGCAGCAGGTGCTGATCTTGGTCATGACAACATTCGTAGAAATGAAAATAATATATTTTTGTTGCCGCAGTGCTTTCAATAGACTTGAATTAGAGCCTTTAATTAAAAAAAGTTGTGAAATTGGGTCTCAGTATTGTGTCGATTGCTTTAGAGACCTCTTAAATAGCGACATACATTGCACCGGTTCAGTGAATCACTACGTAATACAAGTCAACATCTGAAGTTTTGCCTTTCGTGAAGCTAGATGATGATGATGATCCAAGACATTGCTCTCTACAGTGAGACCTACTTTTCATTATGAGCAGTTGAGACATCCTATGCACATGGACCACACACACAAGAGTGCTGTCAAGTAAACTGAGGTCAGAGAATAACCACGTTCCTCTGACAGGGGCCTGTTCTAAATTGTTGCACAAAACCCGTGATTATTGCGAAGCTCCGCTGCCTTGAGGAAGATGTTATCAAGGGGAGACATAAGTCTGAGAGTATTGTACGGCTTTAACTTCACAAAACAGCCCAGATACTGGACCAGCGTAAGCCTCTGACTGAGACGTCTGGGCATCTTCCTGTGCTGCTCGGGAACTATGTGTTCTTTCATCGCGAAGAAAAGGCATATTCCCTAAAAGATCAGCCCAGTTGATGAAAGATGCGAACGTGAAAGGTACAGATTCTGCTTTTAACTGCTCTAAGAAAACATCACACAAACACTGGATAGGGACGACAAATATCCGGCAGACATTTATACTACCATGAACGTACTTTTTGAAAGTGAAGCTTTATGTAAAATCACTAATATGTTTTGCCTCAAATCCAGTCTTAGTCAAGTTGGAGTCAATGAATCATCACATGGTTATGAACTGAAACATCAGACTGCTTCATATTGAGAGCTTGTGCTAATAACGGGAGTTAATGTATTTAAATAGGTTTGAACAAACATTTTTCTTAAATTTGCATATTTTCCATTAGTACTCATGGATTATGGAGTGTTTGGTGATCGGCAAAAGTTAAATCTTTATCGATTTAACATGAAATCTACAAAAACGTTAATGTGCAGATAAGGAAGGGTCTAAATACTTTCTCAAGCCAATGTAAAGACGAAAGGAAAAGAAGATAGAGTGGGTCATGCACAAACCAGAGGGTTGGTGGTTTGATCCCCGGCTCCCCCATTACGCATGTCAAAGTGTCCTTGGGCAAAGTTGTCTTACCTTCGCAGCAGTCCTGCCACATGCGCAGGTCAATCTGAGGGATGTCGTCGCAGCTGCCATAGCCATGGGGCAGCTCTGCCACCCTGAAGACGTCGCGCTGGATGCGAGTGATGTTGTCGCCGTTGTCACACATCACCCGTGTCAGCGAGGTCTGTTTCAACTGGGTCAACTGGGCAGGAGTGAACGTGCCTGGGTTTTCATACCAGAACCTGAAGGAGACAGGGGCAAGGGAAGTGACTGAGATGAGACATGAGATAAAATACTTTCCAACCTCTCTCTTCTTTTGACATGATGGAGAACCTCTTAGTAAGGTTACATAACTTTAATTTAAATCTATTCCTTTAGGGGAAAAAGACTACGTATACATGGACACCATTCTTATGATATGAACCAAATTTAGCAAATAGTCTACATAATATACTGACATGTTTATAGCAATGATTAAATTAACACAGAAAAGTTCATACTCAGCATAAACAATAATCAAATTAAGACATTTGTATGTGTATTCTGATCTTAGACGCATTGTTTAGACAATAGACATGTACAGGTCTGGATCACATTAAAACATCCTGTTGGAGCAGCACAGGATTTTGCGACATCGACACACGTCAGTTACCGACTGCTTGATGACACATATTACAAGATGGAAAGTAAAAAGGTGTTTTTGCAAAATTAGACAGAATACTATCAAAAGGGAATACAGTAGTATTGTTCATCAAACTATGTCAGGTTTGGTCTTTAAAACAGGCAGAGCAACGTCAGACATAATGGTGTGAGTTTTTTACAGTCTGTGCTCGGTAACATGTAAACACTGGCAAGCTACTCATGTAAACACTATAATCGAAATAATGTCTTATAATAGTTTTATTGGTCAATATTGGTGTCATGTATATGTTGTTACTGTCAGAGGTTCAATACCACAAACGGTTTCTATTGATCAGCTGATAGAAATATATTTATAATCCTGAATGATTCCAAAAATATTGCTGAAAAACATAATTTTGTTTTTATCAGGGGGAAATGTCTGCCCTCAGTACATACCCTTCAGAAAAAAAATCTGATCTTACTCTACCTGTCACCATCTCGCAGGCGTTTGAACTGAGCTGCCAGTAGACACATGAGGGTGGGCCCCAGTCGACTGCCGGGTACCAGGTCTTCGGCCATCAGGGCAGGGAACAAGTCGATGTTCAGAGGACTGCCGTACAGCCTGCAGCAGAAAAGAAAAGTCAGGGAGACGGCAATATGTAAATATGCTACGTTGACTGTAGGCCAGTTACTTTGTTCCATTTGTTGCAAACTGGTATCACGTCAAATTCTCAAAGTATTAATCATAATCGTAAGTGTATAGTTACCTCTGTAGTTTCTCTCTGACATTTGCGTTCTTAATCTCGTTCCTCAATTCATCGAACGTTTGAGCTGAGGTCAGGTTACAGAAGGTCCTGAAATCGTTGTACGGAGGTATGCCGTGATCCCTCCCTCTCTGTATATTCATGGCAGCCAGGTCCAGAGCCACGGCGTGGGCCATTGAGAACAGCCTCTCCGTCAGCTCTGTATTCAGCAGCTGAGTGGTAAC
The DNA here is from genome assembly GCF_949316205.1 of Platichthys flesus. NCBI lineage: Eukaryota > Metazoa > Chordata > Actinopteri > Pleuronectiformes > Pleuronectidae > Platichthys > Platichthys flesus. The sequence goes on from NC_084954.1 coordinate 16,878,869, forward strand.
CCGCATTTTACCAGCAACGCCAAACAGCCCACGAATCAGCGGGTCGATGCCACCCTCGTTGACGATGCGGAACGGGGAGAAGAAGGCGCGGTGCAGAGAGATGTGCCCTTGGGGGATTGGCTTGAATTCCTCATCTAACCTGTAGAGGATGGGGTTGATCAGGGTGTGGCCGAAGCGGAAAGCAGCGGTGGCGAAAGAGCTGAGGATGCCCGAGTTGATGTTTGGGTCGTAACCGGCGTATGAGTCCATCATCTTCATGCCCACATCGCCCAGGATCTAGGGGATTGGAGAAGGAATGTTAAAGTTGCTCTTATTATCAGCTTGAGAAATGATCAGAGACAAAGAGCAGCACAACACTGGAACATTCGACTGCAGCGATTGGCCGTTACCTTTGGCAACCAGTGACTGTAGGTGATGTGCTGCATCTGGGCTCCTACGATCTTCCGCGCCTCGTGGTAGATGGTGTCCCCGTCCCAATGAGGATTCAGCCTCAGTAGCTCTGTGGCGATGCGGTTGTGTTCCCTGAACCACACAGTGTGCATGGCAGTTAATCCAAGCTGCTCATTTGCCCGGTGGTCTCCCGCCATGAAACACGGAATCGGACTCTCGTTCTCGTCCCTCATGCACTCGGTCGGTGGTCCAGTGGCGAACGGTAGGAGTGGCTTGCCTGTTCTCTGTATGATACCTTGTCGGAGCAGACCCCTCTGACTGGCCAGATCTCTGACCTCCTCTGACTCGTGCCGTGAGCTGCCGTAAACGTTTGAAGCGTCGATGTAAGAAGTTAACTGGTTGATTTGCTCCCTCGGATAAACACTGTTCATAAGTAAAGATGTCATCCCGCTGCCACACACAGGGCTGGATCGGACAAAGAACATGCAGCGGGCGCCACTACGCAGCTGCCGCGCGTCATTGGCAGGGAACTGGATTGGGAAGCACGGTGGGTCGTTGGTGCAGCCCTGAGCGCAGAGCTGACCGTCGGAGAACCTCGACTGGCTGAGGGCGGCCACCGTTGAGTCCAAATCGTGGTCAAGGAACTGACCCCACTGCATCAGCATGTGAGTGTAGCGGTCGTCAGGAGTGATGGTCTCAGTCCCGATCATTATGGTGGACACGAGCCTCGGCAGCGGCAACCTGTATCCGTTGTGCGGCTGCTCATTGGCGCCCCTCGGCAGGTTGAAGCCGTTGTCGTAGACGGACTTCAGGAGACGCTCAAAGGCGGTGAGCGAGGCGCCCCACATCGGGTGCTGCAGGTTGTTGCAGGTGCCGTCATGGCTGCGGTACTTCTGGTGGAAGCAAATGTCGGAGCAGTTGTTGAAGCGGCGGTGGGCTGTGCAGCCGGACAGATTGGCGATCACGTCCAGCAAGTGGGGGGAGACCAGGTCGTTGTAGCGAAAGGCTGAGGAACGGCAACACAAATTCAACACATTAAGAGGATACATGTTTAACGGCAACAATTTTGTACAAATGAACAGAATTAGATAGATTAGAAATATCTGAAGTACTTAGGAGGCAAATGGGTTATCAATTAGATAAGGAAAAAGGTATAGTTTCCATGGACACCAATATTCTGACCATTTACCTTATTCACAATAAAACAATATTTTGATGATGTTTACATTAGTCGGTTATATAATATCCCATTTAGCCGTCAGAGCTTAGTTGGATTATAACTCATGTCAGTATGTCTGATATTTTTCCCCTCGTTTTAAAAACCAAACATGAAATAATTTAATGTACGAAGCTACAGTATGTTGTCTTGGGTGTTTTACTTTTTGCAAAAGCTGCTTTTATATTTTTCCATCTTATTTAAACCCAGGGCATGCATCATCCAGTAGTTTTCAACTTACGTCTGTCAATGTTGCAAAATGCTGTGAAGGTTAGAATACTACACGTCAACAATACTTAGACCTTATTCAGTTTGTCGGAAAACTCTATTTACCTGACAGTGTCTAATTGAGACAAATTGGGTTAATATTGGAATGTTGGTGTCCATGGAAAATTTGTCACAATCATTCACTCAAACTGGAATCAACCTCCTGACCTGAGGGTGCAGGTCGCAGTATTTCAATAACCTGCCTCGACTCGCTCTGACATGTGAGAGCACCAGAGTGCAGCACATCTGTGTGTTTGTGTGTCTGTGATGTGTTAGCAATATGGTGCTGTGGTAACGCATGAGAACATGTGTTGAGTGCCTACCGCCAATCTCCTATGAGGGATAGGTAAGACTTCCTCTCTGTGCACAGTCCGCTTCACACATTATTGGCTTGTTGTGTGGTTTTTGTGTGTGTGTGTTTTAGAGGAGAACTGGGCATAATGTGGCTGAAGAGGAGATACAATAAAAGCAGCACATTTGTTTCTGCTGATCGGCTGAAATCTATTTGTTAACTTGGTTTGAGGCCAGTGCAACAAATTTGGTTGTTGACACAAGTAAAGAAAACAGTGCTCTCTCTTAGTTCCTATTCCACAGAGCTCTCTCTTCTTCCAACCCTATTTTTTAACCATAACATCACTATAGACAAACTCCAACTCCTTACTCCCATTTCCTTCCTCTATAGATTTATAATGTAGATACAATTCTTGGATTCAGCCAAAACTTTCCAAAGCAGCACAGATACAGAATCTGGATACATCTAGCCCCTTTGACCTTAGTGCTGTTAAATCAATCCTTCCATTACAACGAGTGTGTTAATCCACCATTGTGTGTGTGGAAATATATAAGACGCTCCAGCTTTCTTTCTTGGACCGCTCAACATTTTTCCATGATTATGTGACTGCAAACAAAGGCAGATGCGTATGCATGTAAACATCCAAATTAACCCCTGGTCTGCCAATCTGATTCATGCATAATTGAGAAAATGTGCACACCGACTAGAACCACGTTCCAATTTGTCCTGTGCTCGGTCGTGATTGCAGGTTAGTGTTGTGTTGTGTGACACAGGGCTAATAAAACTGTTTATGGGCCGCTCGTCAACTGCTCTATGATTACGTCTCCCCGCCTCAGGTCCTGCTTAAGAGAAAATGGCACACAGATGGAGTGATTGCACACAGCCAAATGTTGCTCGCAATAACATGGTAATTCATAGAGTAGCTGGGAACTGAATCACTGGCTGGGACTCCGCTCAGGAAACTGGCTGGGAGCTTCGAACCGAATACACAATGAGACTTTAGAAAGATGTTATGTATACCCTGCAGAAAATTGTCAAAACCAACATTTTATTACTGAAACAACCCACAAACATGTATTTTGTGTATCTGCTTCTACATTTATTCTACATCAGGATTATCTGTGAGAGTGTGGCTGTCTATGCTGTTAAAAGTGGATTACTTGTATTGGCCATTGACTCCAGCTTACCCAGTCTACAGCCTGTTTAAATCGTAGCTGCCAAGAGCAGAGAGATGTTAACACTCTTTCTGGGAAGATGATTTTATTTATGGATTTTTTTTACCATCAAAATACTTGGGTACAGATTTGATATATCGTGATCCGCAAGGACTTAATTTACATAATTTATTATTCCCAGTGCAGGGCCTGCCTGTTTGAAATGGGCGGTTGGCTTGGTCTGTGGTAATGCTGGTTGAAGCTTTCTTTCTCAAAGTGTGAAAGTGACCCGCAGGGATGAGCCACAGCAAGTAAAGACCGGCTGTGGGACTCAGTCTGGATTAAATCACAGCGGAAACTGTGGAAATGATATTGGGAGCAACTTGAGTTAACAGAAAATAAACTGAAATCATTTAGTCTTAATGGCATCATGTTCTTTCCACCTTGATTTTCTCCAAGCCAGAAGTTGTTCCATGGGTTATTCCCTTCGCTATGAATACAGCATAATCAACAGCAATGGTGGGCCAAAGGCTCCACCCTGCAACTCCAGTAAACCAGAGAGCTGACTCCCATGGGCCCAGTGAGGTTGTTCACGCCTTGATTGAAGGCAGCAATACTCAGCTTAGAAACTGATGCACAACAGGAGGCCCCTCACACAAACTGTTCTTGTGCGCTAACAGCTTATTGTGGCAGGTCCGCAATTGTTTGTGCATAAATATAACCTAATACATAATCGCTTACTAATTGCTAGTGAGTGAGCTTTTAATTATCACAAGCGTAAGAAAAGATTTGATACAAAGTTTGACAGTTAAAAAACACAACATGTGAATTTAGCAGAAAGCCACTCAACAATATATCCTTCTCCATAAAAGAGACACAATCTCTTCAAAGTCATGATGCTTGTGATAATGTGGAGCTGATTTATAAAAATCATAATCATTTAATTCTCTTTAGTATTTGGTTATTTGTGAGACCTACACTAGAACTTAACAAAATGTTCCATATTCCTCATTTTAACACAGGTATCAGACTGATTTTCTGTTATTGTCCCTGTTAAATGACTCATTTTGCTGTTGTAAAAATTACCAGTTTATATATTTGTGTAATATCACAACTTTATTTGTGTAATATTACAACTTTATTTTTGTAATATTACAACTTTATTTTAATATTACAAATGTATTCTCATAGTATTATGACTTTATCAACAAAATATAAAACAAATCTCAACAAAACTCTGTCCTCTGTCAAATTATGGACAATATGACTCGTGTTATAACTAGCTGCCAGTGTTATAATGCCACCCTAATAATTAGAAAGCAGTCCATGTAACCAAAACTTCCACTCTTTCAGCATGGAACCTTTGTAGCATTTCTATTTACCATTTCATCTTTCAAATAAAGGCAAAATGCCAAAAATAAAAGATGAACTGTAACTGTCTGTTTTTTGCTGGTCACAGGTTTTATCATATCTTTTGCAAACACTTTGTGGACACAACAGGCAGAAGAGTAGGTTAGCAGCCTCACCGGTGCCGTTGGTGTCGACCATGAGACCCTGGTTGACGTGGTTCTGGATGAGCAGAAGAGTTTGCTCGAAGATCTCTCCCGCTCTCGCCTGCTCCACCGTGTAGGGGTCACGAGGATACCGGAAAAGAGCGAGCAGCTCTCCTGGGGTACGAGGCTCACTGGAGGGATGAGGGATAGGAAGACAGGGTTTACGGGAGGTGGGAGAGAAGGAGAGAGTGATGAAGGAGAAGTGATAATGAAAATGAGGTCATGTAGAGGGGAAAAAAAACACGGTGGGATACAGAAGAAAAAATGTGTGGGAGCAAAGAAAGACAAATAAAAAGAAAGCACTTGCAAGTTCAAAGTCAAACCACATTTTCTCGGTAGATGTTTTTGTGTCTGTGTTTCTCGAGGGCAGGAAAAGAAGGCAGCGTTTTCTCTCACACTTCCAAAAAAGATTTCTTCACCACAGCAATAGCAGGTCAGAGAGTTGAAATGAGGAGAAGCCCATAACATGTACACATATCTTGGCCACTCCACTCCTCCATCACTAGCCTGCAGCTGGGTTTATGGACACAACTCTGTGTTGTCACTGCTCTCGTGCCCTCTTGAAGACCACTGGACTGCTGCAGCACCTCAACATGCATTCCACTGCGGCCTTAAAAGCTCAGCCAGAGTTGGACCTATATGGCTCTGACGATGACGCCAGATGCACAGGTGTTCTACCCAGGCCATGTTAAAATGAAAAACTCTTATTTTACGAGCACATTTAGATGATGTCATAATGATGTAAGCCATGTTACTATCGGAACATTAGCATTTTTTGTGTTTTTGTTAAAAACTTAAATTATTGGATTATTGGTGCAGCAACAACACATTCTATATGGCATACATATGGCATAATAATAACGGACATATGGCATAATAACTACTCTCTCCATTCAAGAGGTTATCTTTTTTTATTTTGTTTGTTTGTCTGTTAGTTAGCAGGATTATGCAAAAACAACCAAGCAGATTACCACAAAACATTCTGGAAGGATGTGGTATGGGTTGGAAAAGAACCCATTACATTTTGGTGCAAGTCTAGTTTTTTTTTTTAATTTTCTCTGCAGCATTCTCCATAAAATTCCTTCACTGAGGCAGTACCAGGAACGTCGCTCTCACATGCAACAGATTCCATATGACAGGTACCCAGTCTAAAGGGTTAAAGATCCTCGCTGAAAAGAGACTTCATTACATGCCACTCGCAGGCTTGTGCACAACTTCATCGGAAAATATGAGTTCTGACTGTCTGCTGTAATGCAGGAAGCAGTCGCCACTGTGAGTCAGTTACTGTCGTGATAGAGAGATAGAAATCCCCTCATCTTAATTTAGCATTCAATTGTGTGTGTGTATGTGTGTGTGTGTGTGCTTGGGTTCAGGGTTGTGTTCTCTGTGTGTGTGCACTCACTGTGTGCGCATGCCAAGAAAAACACAACAGCTAACCACATCATTCGACAGGATGGAAACACGTGAGTTGTATCGACACCGCTGACATCTCTTATCTACAAAGACATTCCTCAATCATCCCGGAGGATTAATACTTCGACACACCATTTGAAAATATGCAAATTGATAAGGATAAAATGTGAAGCTGATGATAACCAGCCACAGACACTGACGGCAGCTGTCAGAACAAATGGCTGTGAGCACCACACCCTACGGCAGCGCTCAAATTCAAGGGTTCTGATCTGACGGAAAATTGAAAACACTGTGCCATGAACCAGCAGGGTGTCAGCCACGGCCTCTGAAACTTTCAATGGCTACACTCTTTACCTGAAGGCTCTGACTCAGACATGCAAGTCATTTGCCAAGACGATGTGAGACCGGCTATTAGTGTTTTAATGTTGGCCCCGTCAGTGTCTGGAAGTTTAAAAAAATAGTAATGACATAATGAAGTCTGCTTTCATCTGTTACAATCTCCATCAAAGACTGAGACTTTTGTGGAAAACACATGTCCAATAAATACAGTTGTATATGGAGCTGCAGTAAGTTGAAACCTGCAGAAAGGTGTACATGACCTTTTCCCTACATCAGACACTGCATAGTGGGAAAGAACATTTTTCATTCTGTAGGTAAACTCTGCCTCCAGCCATTAAGAGACACCCATCCATTATATATACTGCTTCTCCCTCAAGGGTCTTGAGGGCTGGAGCCAATCCCAGCTGACGTGAGTTGAGTGCAATGCTGACATGAGCCATTTTCAGACTCTTACTCTGGGGAATGTTCCAAAAATTGTTTCTGTACATTTATTCATACAAGTTTCTGAAGAGTTCACAAGAAAAGGAAAATCTCCTGAACATTCAGGTGAGGGGTGACGCCTGGGTCCAGCCTGCAGGAGGCAGGAAATGACAGATGAATTCTGCTGCAGCTGTGTTTTTGTTTAAGGCACATCAACACCATCATCAGCCCTTATCACCCAAGGCTCTTGTATCTCGTTGTCTTTCAAAGGTGACATCGTTCGTCTATGTCCTCCTTGTGTATTACGACTCTTTCATTCTGAAATAGTTGTATTCTTTTATTTTCTTTCGGTTTCGCGTCTTTTTAAATTAAAAAACGCAATTGGTGCTCTCACATGCTCACTGTGAATCTCTCCTGCTGTATTCTCTCATGGGCTCACTCGGACATGATTTGGAGTTTTTATGAGAGGGCTGGCTGAACAGCAACTGACTCGGACGAAAGCGTTCGCACATACAATCCAACTAAATCATTTCAGGAGATTATCCAGAGTTTAGTGAATATTTGAAAGCTCTTATAAATAGGCAAACAAACACAATTTAGAGTTTACTTTCACTCTAAACCGAATCTGCTCCACATTACAGACTGAACATGATTTACGATAGTCTACAAAAGGCCTCCTATCCTATCGCTAATACAGGGGAATGTGAAGCTGTCCCCTTGTGTAAGTTGTGTTAATAATAATGTTTGTGTAAGTATTAATGACAGTAAGTGACAAGTTTGACGATTCATATTTGGAAAGTGAATACATTTCGGGTGGTCCTCACTTTCTGACAAACCTTCAAAGGGCTTTAAGACACACTTAAATGTGCAAATGTAAGTGTGTCTGTTATGTGACCCTCTCATATCTTACCCATCAAACAGACGTCTCCTTGTGGACTCAATAGCACTGTCCACATTACGGATGGCCTGCTCGATGGATGTGCTCACGAAGGTGTCTCCCTCTCTGCTCACTGCAGGAACTGAAAAAAATAAAATAAAAGCACAAAAACATCATTCACAGGTTGCTCGTAACCAAAACTAACATCAACTAGCACACACTTTCTCCAGTTGTGGTTATTTCCATTTTTTTTAAATAGCAACGGAAAACGTTCATGTCCCAAGCAGCTCCAGGTGCTGTTATTGTTCTGTCAATGTTGTAAAGACGCTGCAGCAACATGACGCTGGTGAATCCTATCCTTGTTTTGTTAACGCAATGGGTGAAGCGGTTTCTTCCTTTGTGCCATAAATCGTGTTGTCAGATTTCCGTGAAAATTGTGTCTCGGTGGCACAGAGTAACAAGAGAGTAACAAGCTAAGAACAAGGCGTATAGAAACAAAATAGGCGCAGATGGTGTCATTTTCATAATAAAAAGTTTTGGCCAAAAAGCTGTCTATTTGTATCAGTTCAAATAAAATGCCCCATTAAATTCTTCCCAAAAATGTTTTATGGCATTTTTATGCCGTTATATAACTGGTAAAAAAGCAATGGTTTGTATATAGAACTTAACTGATGTTCCTTATTTCCAAAGGAATGGTGTAAGAGACTTCAGCCTCCCTCCTGTAGCTGGAGTGAACACATTTCTGGCACACTTCTTCATCAGAGTGTGCCACTGAAAACAGTGGAAATGTGATGGGAGGACTAGAGACAGTCCAACAACCACTGAGCACACTGATACAGTTTATGGTTCACCAGCAGAGTGCTGTGGTCTGAGCTGAGAGATCTCAGCAGGAAACACCAACACACAAGGGGAAGAGCGGATAGGAATCTGATAGCGGTGCAGCAGAGTGTGACACGCAGGCTCACTGACTTGGACCAAGAAGATCAACAGATCTCACTCCTCTGTGGACTCTGCACTAATGTGGCAACAATTCACACTGAATATACAAAATATAACACAGATCTCTTTATGTGTCGTTATCATTACTTGTCTCTCAGTTAGCAAATCACAATCCAACGTTTCTGCTTTGTGATCTATTTCACTTCCTCTTCTTGGTGTTTGGTAAATGTTAAATAAGAGAAATCAAACTAAACCGAGTTTTACACTGATTCAACACATCAATGGTGCAGGAAGAGAGCGAATGTCGCTGGAATGTTTCTAAATTATTTTCCACCAGTACTTTCATCATGTGGGAATTCATTTCATTACACTCAAGGCTCAGTCCATTATTTTAGTAGGTCGAAGGGAGAGAAAAAATATTTTCAAATCTTTAAATTTACTTGGAATTGTCTCCAAACTTATCAACACCATAATAAAAATATTGATTATAAGGATAACTGATAGTCAAATGTTGATTTGAGGAACCACCATGGCAGATCGTAACGTTTAATGTTTTGCACTTAGAGAATGCACACATCTGAGTTGATATATTTCTATTATGTTTGATAAAATAATGATTTAAAGGTAAGTTAGATGAATATGTGAAAAGATCTGACAACAAAAATAAATCTGTGGAAGCTTTCAGGCAGTAAAAAGCTCTTATCATTTTATTTATTTTATTCGTCATCACATCTTTTTGCCTACCTGTGTACACATCCTGGGTGTGACCACTTTCCTACAAGGCTAGGCAGAAGGACAATGTTTACATATAATATGATCGGTATAAATATAATTGGTTATCGATACTTTACTCCTCTTCCCAACAACATTTCAATTGACCAATATTTTCTTTGTTTGACTACAGCCCTACTTTTTATTTATTTTGCATTAAACTGATGTCTCCTGAATGCAGCTGTTACTATGTGGTGGAGATATATGGATCATAGTATGTGTAACAAAGAAAAATTATTATAATATATCAGTTTTCTCTTCAGTAGATGTATGAGACAATATTAGCGACACTATTGATAAGTCTAAACCTTACTTTCTAACAAGGGGTCAACCCGCCCCTCAGACAGAAAGGACAAAAGCTGCTGACCTCAGCTCTTTCTTACCCGTGACAGTTAGCACCATGCTAGCAACCTGGATGCCGATGGGATTGCGAGCAAGGCACTCGTAGCGTCCAGCATCGGCAGTGCCCACGTCCTTCACCTCCAGGTAACCATCAGGGCTGATGTGGAACTTGCCACTTTCTGTCACTTGCACACCATCCTGGGAAGGACAGGTTTGGCGGGGAGACAAAAGGGGAAAGGTTATGGCCCCGGGAACAGGTGTGAGAATATGGGGATCAAATGACGAGAAAGTGATTAAGCGTTATGTCAGAAAAACTCGGAGCTGAGTTATAATTATCACCAAATCAAGTCTTTCTCATCCTTTGCTTTACTTTACAAAAATGACTTATTTAAGATATGCCCTGGTCCCAGTTCAACCACTTCAGCACTTGTCTCACTCCCGTGACCTCTGAGGTCATGAGGTCACAGGGGTGAGACCTGACTCAGCCAACGGGAGCTTGAGCGTCTAACCTTGTTCCACGTGAGGACGGGTTGCGGCTGGCCCTGAGCGCTGCAGGGAATCTGGACATCCTGACCAGACTCAACCGTCAGGTCCCTTGGAGCATTTGTGAAAACAGGCGTTACTGAATGAGTTAAAACATACACACACACACACACATGCGCATGTGTTAATGATTATGCATCAGTGTACAATGTCAAATGAATCTTGCAATGAATCATAGCAGACACAATGTTCTAAGACTTAGCGTTTTTAAAAATGGATACACATACTCACAGTTTGTGTTACACTGCAAAGGCTATTTTTCTCTCTTCTATTACAGAGCTACAAAACATTCAACAACTTTATATCTTTGTAAAGCTAATAACTTTTCCGGTTCATATGATTTTCATTTCAATGACTCAAACATTTTAATTTCAATATGTTGTGCAGGCAGCATCTCATCCTAACAGATGCTATATAGGCAGTGAAAACAGCTGGTTTTCATTTGTGTACACAGATCAAGTCGCTCTGTCATCACTCACCTTGACTCACAAACACGCACGTACACACACACACACAGACAGACACACGCACACGTTTCCCTATCCCGTGGGGGACACTCATCAGCATAATACAGCCCCTTGCCCCATTCTCTAACCTTAACCATCATAACAAAATGCATAACCTCAGACGTCAACCTCCTAACCTAGACTAATCGTTCAATTATCCCTAACAGTGACTTATTTTTACCTTCCCCTTAAAAAGTTCTGTCAAGCTGTTTTCAGATATGACCTCAGAAGTAAGTCCGGAGAATTAGTTCTGGACTTTCTCCACAGTTTGCCTTTCACACGTGCACAACGCAGCAGGGTATTCTCTGCTCAGACGCATTTACAGCAGCACAGAAATCTCCAGACGTTTTAAATGAAAGGTGGGGCAGCAAGTAGAGGCAGGATGTAACGGATTAATTCTGCTGCAGAGATCACGTGATTTTGTTTACAGCACATCAACATCGGCGTTGGCAAATATCACAAAAAAACCTCTTGACATCTTTGTCTGTGTCTCATTTTTGCATCTGTTGCATGTTTGAGACGTTATCAACACCCCCATTCTATCTGACGTGCCCCTTGAGAGGATCTCCGGCTGTGCTGCTATGGTTTCTCTGGCTCCACCAGAATTTCTGCAGACTTTAGGGGATTGGAGGCTCTCACTATGACAATCTGCGTTCAGGGCATGTTTGAAGGTGGCTATTTACAGAGCTGTGTTTTATCCCCAAACTAACTTTACCCTAACCACAATTCACATCTTCCCCCTAGCCTTAACCAGGACCAGGCTTAGGTCCCCATGAGGTCTACTGGTCCTGGCAAGGTCAGTGTTTATGCTGGAAAAAAGGTCCTAAAGAGCCAACAAAAATAAGCACGCACAAACCCGAGGGAGTCCCTTTGTGATACTGTACTGTCTAAACTTCACTCTTCCGCTGAGGTGTCTGGTGGGAGCGGGTGGATGTTTGCCCCTCACACACCGTGTTCACATTCCTGCCTGGTTCCCATGCAGCAGGCAGCAGTGAGCCACCTGGCCTTGGGAAAATCCCACAAGTTTTAGAGTGCAGTGGGAGGCAGTTTCATAGTAGAGTCACACTAATTAACTGCCTTTAAATCAAAGTTGAACTCTCTAAAGCGCGGGGTTCACTGCTGTGTACAGAACCCATCATCACAGCTACTGACAACGTGCTGCCAGTACCACTCGGTGTCTCGCAGGAATCCCAACACAATAACAATCTAACAGGTATTGATGTTACAGTTACGGCGACGTATGTGTTGAATGGCAACATACTAAACTTCATCTATTAATCTCTGCTTTATCTTTCTTCTCATGGTTTGTCTTTTACTCTGCACAGCGCTTTTACACACCGTCAGACAGAACAAGCATGGTCGCGGATTTGTAAAGGACTTAAACTGTGTAGAGTCATTATGCAACGGGTACTTTGAGCCATGTTAACAGCCATTACTACATGGAAAACCATGGTGTCATCTCAGGATTACAGAGTGCCATGCTTTCTTGTGCGAAGCCAAGTCTGTAATTTCAGTTTACACACACACACACAGACACAGCACCCCCCCCCCCCCCCCTCACGCACACACACACACACACACTAACACACAAACAGAGCCAACATTACTGAAAAGATGACGATGACACAGAGCAACAAAACATTCCCCATCCCTCATTTACATGAAAAATGATTGATTTGAACAGTAAACAGTAAACCAGAGGGGAACTTCTTTACCTGGATGAAGATTCGTAGCCTGCACTTTAATAATCTTGAGTAAAGAAGTTGAATCAGTATTTACAGTCTTACTTGAGTCGTTTTTTTAACACAAGTAACTTTACTTCTACTTGAGTAAAGAATGTGTGTAATTTGTCCACCTCTGCAAATAAACACCCAACCTCAACACTGACACTTACTCTAAACCAAGGCCTAACCCTCAGGCAGCACTGTTAAGTTTTGAGGACCAATGGTTTGGAATCAAATTGGTCCTTGCAACCACAGAAAGAAATACATACACGCAAAAGAGAACGCTCCAACTGCGATATGCCTATCTCTTGCTCACCCACCCCCCCACTGTCTTGCAATGTATACTTGCATTGTAACAGTTTAATGGCAGACTCGCACGTGCAGAGACAAATTAGCTGTGGCTGAAGGGGTCTGCACCACTCCCCGCCTCTTAACATTTTACCACCCAACACTCCCCTCCTCCACAAACACACAGTGTTTGAAGAAGACCTTAACAGCAGCCACACTAACAGCCTGTGGAAGCTCTACTTCCACATCATCTCTCTTATATAACCTAAAATTCAACATTCACCACAGAAGCCTAGATTCTGTCAAGGTGATCTTGTGTAAATTAACTTGTCATTGATTAAAAAAACGATCTAGTAATAAACAATATCACGTTGACCCTCACCTCTCTGCTGGATGCTGAGCTGAGCAGCTACGTGTACAGTGCCCACGGGGCTGACTGCCTGGCACTCGTACTGGCCCTCATCGTGGGCTGCCACCCGAGTGATGCGCAGAGTCCCGGAGGACAGGACCACGTGGCGACGATCCTGCGGCAGAGGACTGCCCCCCCTTGTCCAGGCGATCACCGGTTGCGGGTTACCACTGGCCTCGCAAGGGAAGTCCACCGTGTGACCCTCCAGCGCTGACTGGTCCTGCGGTGCAAGTGTGAACTGAGGGATCGCTACAGACATAAGGGAAAAGAGACAATTCTGTTTCATTTTATGTGAAAATAAAATCTGGAGTGTTGTCTCTATTCTGAAGTGAGAATGCAAATTGATTCAGAAGTCTTGTTGTTTTGACTGAGTCAACCTGTGTTACATGACAACATCCTGTAAAATCTCAATCACAATACGGCTGTTTTTCTTCCAGGAGCACCACTTCAGGCTTGTGTTTTTCAATGGTTTCTTTTAGAATGCCACATCTTTAACAAGAGTCTTAACAAGTGAACATTACATTACAAAAGGCAAAACACAATCACCTAACACATGACATCTGATTCTTACCTTGTACAATGATAAACGCCGTTGCATGTATGGTATCAACGTTATTGGAGGCAAAGCAGGTGTATTGTCCACCGTCCGCTTGGTCCACGTTCTGGATGAAGAGTCCTCCAGAGGGGGTGGTGTTGATGCGAGCGTCGTTGGGCAGCGGGGTGCGGTCGCCCTTTGTCCAGGTGACCCGGGGCTGTGGCTGGCCAGTGGCGCTGCACTCCAAGGTAATGCTCTCTCCCACCAGCACCTCGGTGTTCTGCGGCTGGATCACAAAACTTGGCCGTGCTGGAGGAGCAGGTCGAAAGGGGAGGTGGAGGAGAACATGCGAATGGCGTTACATTAATAAGGTCAGAGATGACAACATGCTTCATGTGGTCGAAGCCATTTCAGGGAATGAGGTAACCAGCGATGTCCCTCAGTATACAAGGGATATGCTCAATAGAAAGTGTGCATTTCAAATGGTCAGATGATGCACAAAGGTCATATTTGTATATATCTGTCAATAAACGCCACTTTGATTACTTGCTAAAACAACTTCCTTCATGTGTCACAAAATGTGGTCGCGTCCTGGCCATATTTGGCCACTGATTACAGTGGAGTTCAAGGAAAAATGTACACAGTGAGGGCCCTGCCGTTAACAATCGCACGGAGACAGGAAATGCACAACATCTGCTCTCAGAGACTGTTCCTTAACAAGGTCCAGTCACTGGGGCCGTCCGTCACCCCAGAGACGAGCCCTTGAGGTCAACTGGAGACGGCCGCGCTAATCTCCCACAGCGGCGGCCATTCGCAGTCAGACTGATTGATGTGCGAGTGCTGCTTAAGTGTGTATATATGCCAGGCAGAAGAAAGACCAGCAAAGAAAGAGGACAGAATGTACTTTTGTGTGCCTTAGAGCGTTTGAGAGAGAATGTGTGTGTGTGTGTGTGTGTGTGCGTGTGTGTGTCTGTGTGTGTCTGTGTGAGAGGGAACTTGTGTGTGTGTAAGAGGGAATGTGTGTGTTAATAAAATTCACATGAGTGCCAGCAGGCTTTGCTCAGAGCTCAGCGGGACATCGCAGTTATTTGACCTGCTGAACTCTGAAGTTAACCTCAGAGCTGCTCTGAGGGCAGACACCTTGCTCCAGTCTGCCTACATTGTCTCACGCTGATTGAAACCCCTGCTGACCAAATGTCACTTTAGTCTTCACCCCAGACACTACAATGTTTACACAACGATAAATTTAATTTAGCTGGTAGTGCTATCATAATGATATAACTGTTGCAACGGAATTAATAAAATGAACCGGTTTATTCATTTTCTCCATTTAAATGGAAAGACTACCTTTGCTTTAATTAACCTTATTCAAAAATGAGTTGGAAGGTACAATCTCAGAATTGACTACACAATTTTCCTGTTTTGTTTTTCTACATCTTATTAAACACGAACAACATCTGACTCAAGCAGGGGTTGAGTTTGACAGCAGCCACTTACAGGGGGCTCCGAAATATCGCAGTGTGACCTGTGAAGTCTTGACCTCCCCGGCCACGTTTTTGGCCATGCACTGGTAGACGCCCTGGTCCGTCTCCCTGGTGTCCTGGATCATCAGCGTCCCGTCTTCCAGCAGGTTCAGACGACTGTCGTCACGCATGTTTAGAGCATTGCTGCGAGGGGGGTGCACAATAGAGATACACAATACTCTCAATGATGTCCGTGCAAGTGCTGGCATAATCCCTAATCCTTTTAAAATGGTAATGGTAATTTAACACGTATTACATCAATTTTAAAACTGGAACTAGAATGGCACTTATATTGTTATAGTTCATACCTCTGCCAAGGACCAATAGTCCCCTATGAAACCACATTTAAATTCACTAGATCTTTCTTTTGATTTGGATTAATAATTTTCAGTCCCCTTAACATGTCTGATATGCCTTTTTCATGTTAAAGGGAAACAAAATCCTGGATCTGTTCCCTGACCCATAACACACCCTTCCCCCAAGTTTCATGGTAATATATCCAGCAGTTAATGCATAATCCCTCCTTGGCAGAGGTAACTAGCTTAAAAACATAAAGTGACGAGCAAAGCCTTTGGTGACATTACATTAGTCAGAACATGAGCTGTCCTACTTGTTCCTGAGCCAGATGATCTGTGGTTTGGGGTTGCCCTCGGCCCTGCAGGTGAAGTAGACAGTGTTCCCTGATGTGACGTCGACATCCTGGGGCTCTGAGGTGATCCTGGGGACCTCTGGAGAAGGAGGTCAGAAGAGGAAGATAATTAAACCCACATGTAAACGCATGGACATTCATACGCATGTGCCTGAATCAAGCCTCTGGTGAACCTGGAATTTTCTATGGATGGTAACGAGACTAAGCCACTCACATATATTCCAACACAGTTAAACTTCTCTGGCTATATTTCCTGAAGCACCACATCTGAACATGACATCATCTGCCTCATATCGCATCGCAGTGTGTGTGTGCAGGGGAGTGTGCCACTGCAGACACAAATCATTGTGAGAAAGTCACTCAAACTAACTCAAACACACACATCTTGCAGTGTGGTTAGATGGCTACAATGCTGGCCCCCCCGTTACCAATATGCACACATTCTTACATTAGGAAGGACTGAACAAAACCACAACATTCTTTAAAGAAAGACAAGCTCCCACACTCTCTGTGGCCCCTGCTCCACACACACACACATGGCAGACACATTTCCAACACTTCTGTCTACTCTGCAAACATAAAGGACACTATACACCAGCAGGTAAACCCAACCTAAACCCGTAGGAAGCTTCTGAAATTCAGACAAAGATCATCAACACATTTTTTTCCCAGCAAATAACTCCACATTAAAACTTGGGCTCGATTCAGTGGGATGGAAATCCTGTTTGCGGTAATCCAGCCTCCATTGAGGCCCAATGAGGAGGTGAGTTTGGCTCATCAGTTACCACTTGTGCAGGGAGGTGGCACTTCAACCCAAGGAGGGTGGCTGTTTGGACAGCTGCTCAACCCTCTGTGCATTGTTCCGCCCCACCGACAAGGGGCGAAGAGGGAGAGTAAAGGAGGGAGGGATGGAGAGAGGGAGGTGTGGCTTTCACCATGTTTTTACGCAGACATTCTTCCCCTGCAGCCTTGCTATGTTGGACGATGGAGTGGAGGGGGTTTGCATTGAGCAAGAATGGGCACGTTGGGGCCATCAAATTAGCTGCTGAGATTTAACTGTGGTTGTGTTACAGTCAGCTGCCAACTGGCCTGGCTGTCTGGCACAGACTGCAGCGTTCAGAGAGAGCTGATTGAAACACAGAGTTTACACAGTTGGATTTACTGGTATAGGAACTAACCGCCTGTTAGAGAAACCCACTGAAACCTAATCGCACAGACACACATTGAAACGTGCACTTTCTTCTCTACTTGCAGTATTAAAGAGCATCAAAATACCAAGTGTAAGACCTGTGTTTAAGCTTGATTTTGCCTCAAATCTACAGGATCCTTTGAATATAAACAATAGAGCTCCACAACGTGGTTCCAGGAGTGGAAATCCCATGCATTTTCTGAGTAGATATTTTGATTATCAGCCATAATATTGTAACCATCAAATGTAGATTCACCACAAGCGGCAAGATTGTGAAACAATGTGATGTACTGCTCCAGAAACCACACGTCCAAATGCTATCAACTGCGTTCCAAGTAAACTTGTTTTATTTATAATGTGAAGGAGAAGTACAACACTACCCACATCTTTGATTAGACAAGCTCATCATTACCCCGGGAATGTTGAACACAACCGGGATAATTATGCCGGCTATGCTCAGATCGTTCAACATTAAGACACTAGGTTAAATGCAAATATCTACAGAGTTTGTACCATTGCCATTTTTTGTTTTATAATATTGTTATTGCTTTGATTCAAATGTTTTATGCTCACGATGAATCTTGTAGTTGTTTGGCCTGGTTCAAACTTAAAATACTTTATAGGAGGATTTTCTGAAACATCATGGAGCAAAATAACAGGAAATCTACTTCAGGAACCAGAGCCCTTACTAGAGGTGGGTCCTTTACGCTGTATACACTGACGGGCAGACATTCATATAAAGAAATATTACTCTCCTCACATTCACAGAAGTTAGGATCAACTTAGATTGCTCTACAAAGGATTTTACACTTTAAATATGCTTAGCATGACATCTTAATCCTCATGTACTCTTCATATGGTTCTTCTTATAAAATAAATAATGTAATTCTGTAATAGTAATATTTTGTTTTGACATTTATAGCCATTGAAAGAAGTTTTAGTGCCTGTTTCTCAAGTTTCTCAAATACAGAGTAATGACACACTAACACAAACACACACACAAAGCATCTCCGTCTCATTGATGAACAAAGCAGCTGCTTGTGGTCTGATACTACAGAGACCAGAGGCCAAATTCAGGGGGTCCTGACACTTTATCCCGACCAGACACAGCTGCTGGTGCATGACGACTGACCCAGCTGCTGCCTGCAGGCCTCAGACACAAACAGAGGATACACCTGTGTGTGTGTGTGTGTGTGTGTGTTTGTGTGTGTGTCTGTGTGTGTTTGTGTGTATGTGTGTGTGTGCATGAGACAGGGTGACTAAGCTTACCTGTTATCATGGGCAGGAAGGTCAGAGGTCTTGCATATAGACTGAGAATGTGTTCTTGTTTGATGTATGTGTGTAAGAGCAGGCATGTGGAAAACACATGTCACCATGGAGCCATGAGTATATGACTTTTGTTCCACTCAGTTTAAAACTAAATCAAGTTTCTATAGGTTGGTCCCCCCTTGTAGTGAATGGATGATGCTGTTCATGTCAAATTTCCGCTATAATGGGCAAAACGATGGAATTTAGAGATCTTTCAATCCTGTTCCAACCTTGAAAAGCACATAGCTGGGTTTTGAAAAGTGATGTATTAATTAAGCTTTTTTTACTCATTATTACAATCACTTTTCGAAAAAATCTCCAAGAAAGAAGAAGAAGGATGCAGTTCGTGTCAGCAAGAACCCATTCAATTTTTGTGTGGATCCAGATTTTTTTTATTTCTTAAACATTGCGAGATTGCATGGGTGTTTCTTAACATTTGTATTAATTTCTCAGATTAGGGAGTAGTCCAAATAAATAGCAGGATCTACTAAATTTAAAAGTGGTTTCCTAAAGAGGATTATTGGGCCTTGGCGGAGGTGTACAATCTACCAAACACCTTTCTACTTTGACTGTCCCCTCTTTAAATGTGAAGAGAATCGTTATTAGTTAATAATCCATAAATGTTGTGCGCGGTGGGAAAACGTACCACAGTTGAGCTCCTCCGCGGTGAGCGTCGCCACCGATCTCCCCTGCAGGCGGCTGGGGTAGTCGCAGGTAGCGGCGGCCTGGGCATTTCCCGACTCAGCGTACTGCTTCAGCAGGTCGGCCAGCCACAGCAGCTCACAGTCACAGTTTAATGAATTGGAATCTAGTCGCCTGAAAACACACATAAATATAAACAGAGCAAGTGAGACATGGATAGGGATTCCATGTATGACATTATATGACTTGTAACAGCGGGGTTGTGTGTGCAGATAACTCTGCTGTGGCAGCTTATAAACTGAAACTTGTCTGGCTTGGTCAGCACAGCCCTGGTCAGTGCAAACAGCGGCGCTCAGCCGGACCGTGTTGGAAGACTCTCTCTCCCTGTCGTGGGAAACTATCTGTCTGCCTGGCCTCGTCTTGTGGTAACTGATCCAGCTCTCAGTTCTACCACAATGTGTCCATTATCCATGACGTGCCTTTCAGAACATTCAACTGGCAGAGTGTGAGGCAGAGTGAGGCTAAGCTCTCTGTGCGCCGAAAAAGGGTCTTAGGAACAGAATCAGACTCAGCCTTTTTATTTATTTTCATATCCCTCAACACAAAAGGACATTATGGCCTCATAAATGACATGATGGTGCTCCAAAAGTGTAGCCTAACGTTCTTCCTTGTCCCCTGGTGGCTGGCAGCAGCATGTCATAAATCCTGCCTCCTCCATGTTAGTGGATGGGACACAGACCGTGCTTAAAAAGTTAAAGGAAACTCTCTCTCCCCATTTAATGCATTCTATCCTATGAATAAAGGTGACATTCTCCCCATTTAATGCATTCTATCCTATGAATAAAGGTGACATTTTTAATTTAAATAATGTACTAATTAAATTCGGTTTTATTTAGTTATCTAATGGGGTGATGAGTCATGTTTTACACCAAGATCGCTACAGCACAGACTGGGACTCCAAATGTCGTCATAACCGCAAGATTGCGGCATCCATATCCAGGATATTTTAGTTTGATATCTGTACCACGGGAGGAAGTTGAGATGTGTGGTCTATGGTTTCCCTGAGCATCTCCTTTTTAGCACACAGGCCTGCTATTCGACATATGCTAAAAGGTTCATGTATGACAGAGGCAAGATGGGAAAAAAACAATAAGATGATATACACAGTAGTTTGACCCCACTTTCTCATATTTCAGGAAATGAGATTTTCTTTGCTTTTCACATCAGACCCCAGCCCACACAGCCTCCCCCAAGCTCTACTGCAGCTGACTCAACGAGGGAGAAGCAAAACTCTGGGAAGGACAGTGGTGTCTCGCAGCCAAAGGAGCGTGAGAACACTGTGGTGTGGTAAGATGGCATTTCACCGGCAAACAAACTCCATTTGATATTGAGGGTCATGAGGGTAGCTGCGGACATTAATGCGGACATGCATCCTCACACAGCTGTTTCTGGGGATGTTAAGAAACTCTTTCCACTTACAATCGCTTCATGGCCTGAAGCTGAGTGAAGGTTCCCGGGACGAGTTGGGTAATTCTGTTGTTGTGCAAAAACCTGAGAGAGGGGGAGAAAAACAAGGATTTATCAGTGTCCATAACTTCACAGCAAACTACAACTCCAAGGAAGAGTAGCCTCTATTCTATACTCGAGTCTACAAAAGTTTGAATAGTCTATATGAACGAACTGTTCTCTTTCAGGAAATAACATGAGACATGTTGACGTCTTTAAACAAATATTGATGATGTTGTTTGCTAATATCACATTCCATTTTGAGAACGGGACGAGAAATATGATCATCTTCCCAGACATGCTTTGTGCTCAACATGATGACCCCTGGGACTCCTTGGCTAAAAGCACAAAAAACGATTTTTATGTGACGTTCTCCCAGAAACTTTCCCTCAGAGCTGATTAGGATCATCTTTGCTGTACTTGTTGATCTCCTGTCCCCACCTTGAGAAAGCTGATCTACAGATACGCTCTCCGGACATGTTGCCAAACTGGCTGCTTTGGCCGTGACCATGGAAATATTCTCAAACAAGCCACGGAGTGAGTGAGCACCTGGGAATTTCTTTTCTCCCCGTTCCCCATTATACATTTTGTTTTGTTTCGCAGGTGTCCTGCCATCTGCTCCTCCTCTCCTGGGACTGGGAAGTATGGATATATTGGGAAGCTGCTGCCCCATAAACAGGGACAGTGAAGCAGGAATTTCATGGGACTTTCTTCAACCCTTTGACATCTACTGCAGAGTTTCAGAATCATCGATGCATGTTAAGAGGAGAGTTCATAAGCAGAGCTTTCGCAGGCATTTCAAATTCAATCAAAGATTTAAATAATCTTACTTACAAACATTGCAAACACTACATCCACACTAAGTTGTTTTAGATTTAAACCAAGTCACTTCAGCTTGTCCTGCTGTCCACACTACTACACTACTGGAGTTTTCAAACCACTTAAACTTAAACTTTAGGAAATGACTTTGTTTTAGTTTGAAAACTGTGGAAACAGTTAAAGATATAGATTTTTTGTGGTCAAGTACAAATTTATTGATGTAACTGCTTAATATGATATGAAGTTGTCAAATTTAGATAAACTTAGACAGAGTTTACAGGACAAAAGTACAATTAGTAGACACTTTGTGTTTGCATTGCTTTTGATCCTGATCCAGGTCCTAAAACACTTGGTATCTCCCAAGTTCAACGTTGACATGTACAGCATGTTACATGTGCATCTGACACAGCTCATTTCAGTCAAGCTTATTTTTCATGAGCTACTTGATTGGTATAGAGTGAGGGGTCTGATTAAAAACCAGAAAGTTGATAAACTCATTGGAGTGAACTTTTCATTAAACACAATTTGTGCCTGGTGCATCTCCGCAGTAAAAGCTCTTATTGAATTTTTTTTAAATGTCAAATCTTTATCAGGTATGAAGAAACTGGTAACTTACACTTTTATAGCAGCATGAAAGAAAATGAAGCATGAAAGTTAATGCAAACAGGTCATACAGAGCAAACTGTTCCAACACTATCTTCCGCATTATTAAGACGGTAATGTTTAGCAGGAAGTAATACTGTATTTTTAAGTATAGTAGGGAGAAGACTTGTCAGGGTTCATTCTAAAGCAAACGAATGAGCCAAAACATTTGAAAAGAAGCAGGGAGTGGCTTAACATGACTGAAGAGCAGGGTTTTTTCCAGACTTAAACCTAATCGAGTTGAGCTGGGGTGGACTGGACAGAATGTGAAAGATTGTGGGATCTTCTGCACCAGTTGTCGGGACAAACTTTCTTAACAATACTTGATTTCAATTTGTATCCAGTTATTTATTTGTCTGTGCTTTAATTTAGACACTATACTTCTTTCAGACTTATGTAACATTTCTCAAAAAATGAACTTACAGTCGTTCCAGCTTGGGTAGATGTGTAAATGATTCTGGTTCCAAAGACTCAATGTTGTTGAAGTGCAGGTACCTAGAGAAGAACACAGCGTAAACAAAGCACAGTAAAGAGTGGGTTAGGGCTCCCTGCCTGACTAAACATGACTTCACAGGCCCTAAGAGGTGGATCAAGGAAACCACACAAGTGGTCCCCTATCATCCTGGACCTCCTCTCCATCCCTGGCATTTCATATTACTGAAATAATCCGAAATGTGAGGCTGTAGGTTAATGCAAACATGGAGCCATTCATCTCAGACAGTGTGATACAAGGATTATACATCTATGGATGGAGGCTGGTTTGAAATTAGACTGAAAAGTGAGCACAACCCCAAACTTTCTGAACTGAATTTGAGCTGAGCAAACAGATCAACACATATTCATACAGATACAAGGTTGGGAAATGAAATCCATATGTTTGGTAACTGTAAGGGTTCAGGTGGGTGTCTGCTTGTTTAGGAAGGGAGAGGGACGCTTTAAAGTAGTTGCAAAACAGACAATCACAGACTGAAGCAACATAGACTGTAAAACCAAATTCAACATTCCTCTAAATGTCTTCCACAAAAGAAAATCCATGTAAGTTTTTTCTATATGTTGATTCTTGTGTGTTAATAGAAGTAGGTGTGTACACGAATGGTAATTACAAAAACTTTTAGAATCAGTACAGTAGATCCACTCCTCCAGCAGCTATGGCCATGGCTACAAAGTAGTAAACGTATGTGGGGCAACTGCTACCGTCCAGAAAAATAGCTCTGAAAGTCCTTTTTCTTTACCAATTAAAGGCTTAAATTATTAGTCTAGGTCTTTGCTAAGAGTCTGGCAACATTACACGTCTTGTTCTCCACTGAGCAGCAGCTCGTTGCCCCTCCTCAGCTTGTTGCCTCTCTCCCTCCTTGTTCATTCGTCGTCTGTGTTTTCCGGCTAAAACAAATTTGGACGACCTTCACATCAGAAAACGATGTAGCCATAACAGTTTCTCTCAGTAAAACCCAAACACCTCTCTCCTACTCTCTCACTCAGATTTCCACGTTCCTCTTCCTGCAACTACCCAAGTCTCACGAGATCTGAGTATGAGTCTCAATCCTCTTGTCTTGTCAGACTTGAGTTGTTGAAAAGTAAGTTTCATGCTCAAGTGAGTGAGACTTATCGTTGAACAAAAAATACGTAATATGTTGCCAGACTCTTAGCAAAGACCCAGAGTAACAGCTAGAGCATTTTATTGGTGGAAAAAAACAAAAAATTTAGTGGACATTTTGTCGCAGTTGCCCTGTAAGATTAAATTGCAGCCTCTGCCATTGTGTAATGACTGCTGGCTGAGGTCCTCTACTGGACCCGTTTCAGAATTTTCATGCATTTACACAAACCACATTTATAAACACAAGGCTACTTTACATTTCTGTTTCAGAAAATCCGTTTGCTATTCAGTGTGGCCCTTCTATGATTTCTGACAAACCCACTGGCATGCAGATGAAGAAAACTCAATACATGAATGGGGCATAGGTTTTTAGAGTTATATAGATTTCCTTCACTTTAGGTTTTTGGCAAAAAATGTGATCTGACTCAAACCTTGTCTCCCACAAATAAAACCCTTTTATTATTGTAGCAAAATTCAAAACAGCTGCCAGGCATGGAGCCTGGTGTTGGAATCGCTTTGACTCCATGAATTAGCCATTTGTTCTCTGTTAATGTAGTGAGAGTGAGTTAAGGTCCCTTCCAACATTTACACAACAGTCTCATTTACAAAGAAAATGGCATTCCAGCCATATTTGTTAGGATAATGATGAAATGACATATTAAAAAGTGATCACTGAGTTTCTGTAACTGTTCTGTAACTACGGACACTGCTCATAACTTCGATAACATTAAATTATCCTGTTAAACATGCCAAAGGATCACGCTCCACCACAGGCAGCCCCTGAACTGGACGCTTTTTGTGTCTGGACTCACAGGAAGTAGTTGAATTGTAACCACACAGACTAAACACACACAATGCAATGGACGTTTCTCACAAATACACACAACAACTGATTACATCAAATTGAAGCAGACGAGCAATTTCTGCAACAACGAGGACAGATGCAAGTCAAGCTTTGCTTAGGCGGAACAGAGCTCTGACTCCAGCACTACTGGCAGCACCGCAGCTGGACATCATGCTTTAAGCTTCACAACGGGGTGGGGGTGGGGGGTGCTGGGTGGTGGCGCATATCTGCTGCCCTGACCACAACACATGCGACTCATGCAACAGGGTCAAAGGGGGGTCAGCGCAACACATAAGTTTGGGTGCACACATGTCATGCATTGTGGCGGAAGGAAAGAGGCTCACACATGGGAGAGAGGAGGTGGGGGGATCTAACTGAACAGAGCTATCATGATACCTGTGTAAGGCCTACACAGTCATGTCAGCTCCAAAACAGAAATATGCCAACATCTGTGACATGCTTGGGACTTTAATACATCATATGACTTGGGCTTAGAAATGACTTCTGACCATGCAGACCTTACCAGGACTCATGAGATGTTCATAGCAATCTTACAGGAGGGTGGGGGTAGAGGGATTTTACAGAGAGAGAGAGAGAGTAGGAGGGAGGAGGAGCAGCAGCAGCAGGGCGAGCGGGGGGGAAAGGTGGATGAGGAAGTTGGTCACTTACAGTTGCTCAAGAGAGACAAGGCCCTTAAATGCTTGTCTGTCAATTGATTGGATTTCATTCTTGTACAAATAGCTGAAAGGAGAGATAATCAGTAACATTAGTAACACACATACAGGATCATCTGAAATCTGCCTGGTTACTGGGAGAGAAAGTAGAACAGTAAGTTTACTGTAGATAGACAGGTTCTCTGGACACAGCTAGTCATGAGCGGAGGAAGCTCCTCCACACAGGCTAGGGAGTATTTAGAACCAGTCACTGCACAGTTCAAACTAGAGGTGATATTGTGTTGAGCTGTCTGTAGCGCACTGGTTGTAACATGACATGTGTAACTGCCAAAGCTCCAGTGCTTTTCACACAGTGTGGTCTCTCTTCAGCTACAGATGTGCTTGACTAAACAGAATTAGATATGCACCGGGCTCCCACAGACTGCAGTGGACAGTTTAGTGTGAGCTTGGACTTCGAGCGTTGAGCACTGCGCCTGAGGTTGGTGATGCTGGTAGTGAAACCTTTAGGATATAAGAGAGGAGACGAAATTAACTGAATGAACCGTTTCATTCAAGTTCTCCATTTAAACAGAAAGACAGCAACCAACCCAATTGACCAAACGCCAGCATCAGACGCCCACAGATCAATGTCAAGTATCGGTAGAAGCATCCCACGTAGATGATGGACACTACACATACAGTTTTTACGTCATATTAAAGTCTTCATTGAGCTTCCGACACTCGGACGTTGGCTCAGACTTTCAGGTATGAAAATGCATACTATATAAATCCCTCAGGGAATATATTCATGTATTAATGAGTCTGCAATCGGATTATGTGTGCATTCCAATTTCAAAACCAAATGTTTTAATTTGATATTAATTTGATTCATGTGTACATACAGAGGTACAGTATAATGTGTGTGTCTCTTCCTTCTTTTAAACTCTTTGTAACTTCCTATATAAAAATTGTAAAAAGGGGAAAAATAAACGAATACAAAACTTGGTCTCAGAAAAAATGAAATGAAGGAAATACAGCTGCTGAGATGGTGTATGAATCAAATCAAAACGAGTATGACTTTATCAGTGGACTAACAGTAACTATGATGTCACAAATTCCTCACGTGTCAAATCTTTTCTGCACATGTCTCCACTTTGCTCAATGACGTACACATTTAAGGTTGAAACAGACTGAAGTTCAATGCAGCCTGTATCAGGATCGACACACTGCAAGACAAACAACACCCTCCCTCCTTCATCCGCGTGAAGGAAACGTGATATGGGGCTTACAGATGTCGGCCTTTTCATCTCAGCCTCTCCATCGCTGCGCTCATGACGAGACACGATGAGAGATACAGATCTCCTAGCACAACACGGCGTGACGTTATGTAAGGAAAAACAAAGACTTCTTTTTATCACTGCATACCCATCGAAATGCTCTCACCTATCTGGATCAGTCCTATCAGGTTTCGTCATAAAGAAAATGATAAGAGAGGATAAAAAAATAAACAGCTTCATCGCATGTAGCGTGATACCTGATAACGGCAAATTGAGCTAACAGCCACAATCGACAGTCATGGAGACTTGCTGCTGATATAATACATGTTCCAGAGGCCTTTCTACTAAGAAACGGATGACGACAAAACCAAAAATATTATAACTACATTTCCATGCAGAGAGGTTCAGTTAAAAATGTAAATGATGGTGAGGATACTATTGGTCTAAAAGAACAATCTCTTTGCTTTAGTGATATTGCACTGATCAGTATAGTTGAAATAAATGGCTTAAAGATTGAAATACTTCGCTTCTCTTTCAATAACTCCCTGACAGAGGCTTGATGACTCTGTGAATGTGAAACACCGCTGACTGACTGCGGCCTTTGTGTGTGTGTGTGTGTGTGTGTGTGTGTGTGTGTGTGTGTGTGTATTTGAGTGTTTCCCAAAAGTGTTGAGTGTGAGTTTCCCTTAGGAAACTGGATTTAGGAGTTGAGGATTAAAATCTTGAGCAGATCATTAACTCATCAAAAAGAAGATCATTTGCACCTAAAGCAACTAGTGCATTATTCAGTGTATACAGTGTTTGTTTTTACCTTAATTTAAATGTGGGACTTCTCTGGGTTAGTTGGAAAAAATTTGGATAACCTTTAGGTCCTAAGAATCTGTTCCTGTAATAAATACACTGTCAGACAACTACGGATGGATGTGAAGCTACTTCATAATTAGAAAAAGAGGAAACAAATCTAGTGATGGGTTCCCGCACAGGGGCCTGTCGACCTCTGTTTGACTTGTTTATGGAGGTGGATATTTGGCGGGGGAGTGTTGTATAGACATTGGGTTTGGAAGACATGAAAGATGAAGGGGAGGGGACTTCAGTGCAGTCCGAGGGAAGCGAGGAGGTGAGAAGGGAGATACCATCTTGCCCTCGGCTACAGCACACCGAATCAGCAGGAGGAGAGCGAGAGGGCGGAGGGGCAACTTAGCCCTAATCACAAAGGTTGGGGCAACACTTCAGGCTTTAGATCAACTGCTTTAAAGGGAGAGGAGCTCTGTAATTATAGTTACTGCAGGATTACACCATAAAGAGTGGGCTCTATCTCTGGAATGTGTGTGTTTGTGTCAGTGAGCCGAGGACAGAAAGAAAGGCAACACCATCTAAACCTTACCTACTTCACACAGG
The DNA here is from genome assembly GCF_949316205.1 of Platichthys flesus. NCBI lineage: Eukaryota > Metazoa > Chordata > Actinopteri > Pleuronectiformes > Pleuronectidae > Platichthys > Platichthys flesus. The sequence goes on from NC_084954.1 coordinate 16,906,891, forward strand.
CCTGTGTCAGTTCCTGCTCATCATCCTGCTCATCTTCACTTTAAATGTGTACAGAACATCTAAAACAAACATAAACCAAATGAAATATGCCCGTCCCTAACGTCCTGGCATTGGAGTGCTGCACATGATGGAGCTGTCCCCTAAAAGTAGAGGAGGCGATGCTCGTTGTGAAGACTTTTGTAAGTGGTCATTTTCTCCACTGCCTCACTGTGACCAGAGTAGTGCAGCAGCGACTGTGTCAGGCTGTAAACTCGCCTTCAAGTCACTAAACCGATGGAAAGAAAGTGCAGCACGATGGTGTGGACTCATGACGTGCGACTAACGGTGCTGTCAGCAATCCGACAGGAGAGATACAACCGCTTCCAGACTTCCAGACATGCAAGTACAAAGGATGAGTCAGAAGGGAGACTTCTCATTGATGTAACACTGCACTGATACATTTTCACTGTCTGAGCAGTCTATAGCAAGATCAGCTGTCCTCCTCTTTAACACTCAATATTGTTATAATTATCATGTTGGCAACTAAAGTCTAAGGCAAGATTTAACAGGCTTCCTCTCCTGGTGATTGAATAAACAGAGAACTTCCTACCGAGCCTGAGAAGATAAACCATCTGAAAATGTGGACAACAAAGGCCACTCACAGATATTTGAGGTTTTCCAGGTCTTCAAACGCCCCCCTGGGGATCCTTCGTATATGGTTGTTGTTGAGGAGGCTGTGAAGAAAAGACGACAGGGGTCATTTTGTGGTTACCAGACAGCGGGACAGTAAGTTTGGTCCTGGCTTATTCTAAGTGAAGGCCATGTCTGAAGACCAGATGCAATGTTATTTAATTGGATTGGACCAACCCTAACGCCTTACCTCAGTCCCAGTAGGAACATTCTCATAAAGGTGGAGCTTGTTCACTCTGTTTCACTCCATGGTTTGAAATCACAAGGGCACAGATTTAATTTCTTTTTGTAATCTGTAGTGTGACACTATGTCATAAACCGACTGTGACATTAGTGACGTACAGTATTTCTATCTGTGTTCAACAGTGACATTGGAGAACATCACTTTAGCTCAAAGCCTTATATGCTCTATTTAAAAAACATTGGCTGCTTGGCTGACAATCTAATGGTAAAATATTGACTTTGAAACTTAATCTAAGCCAACATGTCTATACATATATATATATATATATATATATATATATATATATATATATGTAAATAACTATATATGCACATGCACAATATGTGTATTCATTTAGATGTAACATATTCTATGTAAGATGATCAGATATAAGCGTGCTGAGATTGAGCTAGTTTGTTGGATGTATGGGCTAAATGTGTGTTCGCTGTTTGTTTGTTTTTCAACAAAAATATATTTTTAAAAAGTGAATATTTAGATCTGTGCTAAATTGCGGTTCCTTTTTTTGCACAGCAGACATGGAGGAGAAAAGAATTTCAATAATGCCTGAAAATTTGGAGCAAGTCGAGGTGTGTTTGATTTATTCACGCCATCAACTGCACAGTCTGAAATGTGACAGTATCAAGATTCTGATATGTCCACATGAGCAGATGCCACACACACTCCTTCATTATTTCAAAAAGGTTGCTAAACTAATGCACTAAAAACACAATGGTCCATTTTTGCTTTATTATCTTAGCAATGCACCATCTGGCAGACTGGACATATGATAAATAGCCCTGTGGGTGGAAGTGGAAAAGTAAATTCCTCGCAGATTACGAGCTGACCTACATGTGTGAAACCACAGAACGGAGCAAGAATTTGCCCGTGCGTGCATGAGCGCGCATGTGGAACACAAACAGGACTTTCTGAGGAAGTGACAATCATTCTGCGGAGTGCCGTTAAAAGGAAAGGGGCTTGATTCATTTTCACTGGCCGCCTCCTTGAGACACTGGCATTTCTTACAGACAGGATGTCATTACTCTGTAACCACCTTCTACCTCAATATTATTCAGGAAACAATCACATACCAGAGAAAGAGGTTATCCTATGGAATATATACAAAAGATCCCGACTGTGCATGCAGAGCGGGGACCAAGACTTACAGTGTGTTGAGGTTCTTTAATCGTCTGAAGGATCCCGGTTGTATATCCTTGATTTTGTTGAACCTCAGGTCTCTGCAGAAAACATAGAAATCTTTGTTGAGTTATATTCAGAAACATTTTTCATGAACAAAGCTGCAGAGAAAAGCTATGTGAACTCAGCAAAGCCATCAGCACACATCTGCGTGAACTCAGGTCCACGGCAGACCCATCATGCAAAAGTCCAAAAGGATAATTGGACACATTACTCATCACAGAAGAATGCTTTTGTCGGTTTTAAATCATGAGAGCAGATCTATGTGACATTTGCCCCAAAGATAACAAACCACAAGGCTGGACGCAGCGCTCGGCAGGTCACAGTATCAGTCTCCTGTGTAATGGTAATATCGGCTGACGTGACACTAATCACCCGCGCTCTTACAACAAACGGCTTAACGTGCCACGAAAAGTGACAAGCTAAAGACTCTAATGCTGCAATTAGCCCGGTGAAGGTAAAAGTAATTCCGAACGCTGAGTGGCATCACCAGCCCCAGACTGGTCTGTGAAATTTGAACATCCCGTCTCAACAGTGATGTTAAGTTTGAGAAACTTTGGCTCAAAGTCATCTGACCTTCAGCTGGGCCAAGTTAATTTTCCCCCAGCCATACAAATCATTAGTATTAATGTAGCTAAACAGTGAACAAATACAGAGAGTCTTCTGGTAACATCCATCTCATATGGATGGTACCTTTATCAATGGGTTTCTACAGGTTTCAACAGGTTCTATTTATGATTTTTTAAGACCACAAATAATGCAATTGAAGACCTATATATGACAGATATGAAGAATTATCAGTTTCCCATTATTGAAGATACGGGGAAGAAGCAGAGTAGAGAGAATAGACCTCTAAATGGGGGGAATTCATTTGGGTTTTTTATTTAAAGCTGGTGCATAATATTTTAACATAAAATAGAGTTTTTAAGACCAAAAATTCGGATAATAAAATGTCTTACTAATAAAGACTCCACAGATTTTTATATTTTTATCCACAACAACTATGATGGGCGATTTGTGCTGTAACTTAGTGAGATCCATTCCAGCCTCCAAAAGAAACTTGGAAAAAAGCACAAAGCAGAGATTTATCACTGCATTGACTGACGGGAGAACTACATCAGCTTTTCTGACCTAGAAAGCTCTACTCCCCCAGTAGCAGCTTGGACCTTCTACCGGCATTCTTGATAGTCTATGACCTTACAAAGTAAATACTCTGAAGCTAGGTCAGGCAGACCTCACTGACTATGCAAAACTGTTGGGACACCAGATAGGTGAGAATCTTCAGATCAGTATTTCTGCTTTTTAGGGCTAAAAGAGAAAGCATACAGATTTAATTTGGATGCCTTGTTCGTGCACTATATTAGCATTATTTGTGTCTATTTCTCTCTATGCACAGGCATGGCACCATAAGGCTATACCTTCCTGAGGGTTTTGCCGATGTGTGTTTCTGTGAAAATTTTAGCCAAAAAAATGTATTATCAAAAAAGAGAACTACTCATTTCATAGCCAGTGAAATGTTTATGGGTCATATGCTCTATAAGAAGCCGTCACATATGGATCCAATCAGAGTGAATACAATATTTCATAAAGTGACTTCCTCTTATATAGGCTGTGAGAGAATCCACTCAAAGAGCTTTTCTGTGACTGACATGCTTTGGATACACAAGTGTTAGGATAAGTAATTCAATCAAATTTATGATTATTAAAAGAATAAGTAGGAAATTCCTTTGAGAAAAAGAGGGTCTTTAGTTGAGATAAATAAAATGTGGTTACAATGATGAATCCTTAGTTTTAAACTTAAACAAAACCATCTCACAATTACGCCGTTTGTAGACATGAACTCCGGAAAATGTCTAGACAATGGCGTCCGTACAATGAGGAAATCCTCTGTTCAGACGTGTTCACAACAACCGAATCATGGAGCATTCAGGTGAAGGGTGGCTCAGGAGGCAGGATCTGACTTAATAATTCCACTGCTGAGATCAAGTGTTTTTATTTACAGCAAATCGACAGCGACATCAGTCCTAATCACCAAAAACTCTCTAATCTCATCGTCTTTCCCAGTTCACATCTTCATGAGTGTTTTATATGTGAATGGCAACTTTTGAGATATTTCACTTCATCAACAAACCCGAACATTATCTTGAGTTTTTACGAGTGGGCTGTAACTCCAGAGAATGTCCAGAGCCTTTGACTCAGTGATTTGCACCTAGAGCCCCTAGGACAGTTTCAGCAGATAGTCCGGAGTTTATTGCAAGTCTGAAAGTTTCTTTAGAGAGTTCAAAATAAGAGAGATTAGGCCTTACCCTAAGAAAACTGTTAAACGGTCTTAAATGGAAACAACAGGGATCACTGCTCGGTGAAGAGTAAGGAAAACAGATCTCTCCAGGCAACATGAGGGTGCAGAGTGCACTGCCCGGACATGCTGAAGGCAGGGGCTGTCCCGCTCGTGTGCCTGCCTGCCTGCCTCCAGCTCTAAAGGATGAAGGCAAGGAAGAGGAGAGCAGGCCTCTGTTCTGTTTTAAGCAGCTCCAGTCTGTAAGTGTTGCACTGAGATGAAAGCAGTGGTTCTAATTAATGCTATAAGACATTTAAAGTAAGTTTAAAGTTATGACCCGAGCTAAACAGCCTGGTATAAAAAAGTGAAATGTTAAAATCAACTAAATGTTAACCTTTGTTTTAACTGGAGTTTGCTTAATTTGACAAGATTGTATTAAATAAAACACAATGATACGAAACAGGCCCAATTTCAACATACAGTTGGAAAGTAAAAAGTCACAAGCTGCAGCTGTAACTGTTGCTACATCCATTCTACTATGTTTTCATCACAGTTCTGGATTTAACAAGCTCTAGTCCCTGTTTATACTCACCCGAAAACACACATCATGGATGTATGAAGCCTGTAGGTGTGATATCAAGCTACTGCAGAATAATTGTAAACAATAGAAAACAACAAATATATAAAAGAAAACAGAATCAACTGACTAATTAGAGCCGTCTCTACTGGGCCATCTCAGCCTTTGAAGCACAATGAAGCTAAACGGCAAATGGACTGCAGAATATTATTTTTGTAATCTTAACAACCACTCTCAAGCTCTTAACACTACAAGTCACATTCATGAATTAATACAGTGCAAGTATATGCTGCTTTTTAAAACACACTATTCATGCACTGCCAACACAGCCTTCAGGGGCAATGTGAGGCTTAGTATCTTGCCCAAGGGCACTTCAGCATGTTGACTGGAGCAGCCGGGGATTAACCCACCCACCTTTGTCCGCGGATGACCCCCCTGACCCTCCTGAGCCACAAATGACACAGGTGTGAACATGTTTTTAGAACATACATTTCTTTTGTCCATTTTTTCTGCACATGTGAAACTGGAAAACTCTGCGACTTCATGGATTAAAAGCAGCAGGTGAAAAAAAACTCACAAACTCATAAGGTATTATCACACAGAAATCCACATTAATAGATTGTTGATTATCATACAACATTCAGTTGGTTAACTCAGTGGCTGTGTGTGTGTGTCCCTCCCGTGACTGTGTTTGCAGAGAAGGATAAGTGCACCAGTGTGCTGTGTGCATTCAGAGGCTCAGCTGTTGGTGGGGGTTGACCAGAGGGTCCTGGTCTTGGCGGGGGGGGGGGGGATGATGACATCAGCATCACTGTGCTCTCATGGCCTGCAGTGAGTGAGTAAGACTGAAAATTTGCCTTTGATCACAGAATGGCAGCACACACTGAATTGCACTGTGTTGCCTGACCCTGCACATCCATCGAAGCCCAGAGACCGCAAACACACCTACAAATAATCACGGGCCATCCTCTACTACAGAGCAATAGGCTGCTTTACAAGGTTAATTCACAAGTTCTAATCTCACAGCAAAGTTCATTTTTCCCAAGCAAGGAAGCAACAAAATGCACAATTGTTTGACCACAACTAAACAGGAAGTAATCATTGCTTTTTGCCAGAGGAGCATGACGGCCGATAAAGCTGCTTTGTGCTGGTTTATCTTAAGGGAACAAGAGAAAAGCAGGGGAGGAGAATGACTCAGTCCACGAGGGGTGAAAATACAGGAAAAGCAGGGGGGACATTTGGTAAACAGGGACTAACAGTGACATTCTTCAGCAAGTGGTTCCATTTAGTTGCAACAAAAATAAACAGAAATTGCTGAACATTTTACGTCATTTATTCTGTGAGTTGTGAAATCAGTCTATTAACTTCCATGGATGTGTTTAATTGGAGTTTTAATGGGAACGATAAAACCGAGGCTAACCCTGCAGAGCGGCCGACTCAGCCTGAGTGATGAAGGAGCAGCTTGACAACAGCAGCAGAGAGAGTAAAACAAAAGATCATTTGATTTATTTTTGAAGAGGAAGATGTTTGTCATTAACCCACACATGAGTTTGGGCTCATAATTGAACATGCCATGCTCATTAGAGCGGAGTCACAATGTGAAAATGTTTTAAATAAAAAGTAGCTCCGAGATTTACTACGAGATTTTCAAGCTCCTTTGTTTGCATTAGAGCTTTCTGGCATTAACTAAACTCAGGCCATTTCTCAACCGACTCCAACATTTTGGTGCCCTGGGTGAGATGAAAGGAAAGAGCAGTGAAATGCAGCATGCACAGGAATGCAGCAGTGATATTAATCCCCCCCCAAAAAAACATTTTACTACACGATGAGTACTATTACTTGATACCTTAAGTACATATTGCTGATAATACTTTCATGTATATACAGTTGTAAATGTGTGCCTTTAAAATTTTTAGCACATTTAATTTGAGTTACATGTCACATCACACACTGATTCTTCAGTATTGATACACTGATAATTTCACATACGATAACATATTAAACATAAGAAACAAAAAATGTAGTAAATGTTTTACTCAAACATTTTAACTACATTGTGACTTTAACACTTATTTTAACTTAAGTCTGACTCTTCCTTGAGTACTTTTACTTTGCAAGAGTATTTTGACATTTCTGTCTTGATACTTTAATGTCATCCACCACTGCTGGCCTGCCCATCAGATTTCTATGTCAGAGTCTAGCAGCTATCGTAGCATTTCCCAGCGTTATTGCTACTATGCTACATTATAATGTAAACATAAGACTGCACCTTCATATCGGCCATTTTCCTCCTCTTCTTTTCTAAGTTTCTATTCTTGTTTACCTGAAGGCTCACCTTCTCATTATGAAAAACTTGAGATGATAATAATAATAATAATAAAAAGTATGATTAATTAAGGCTGATCCAATTCAGTACTTGCATCAGTCAGTGTAACGTCCTTGTCTTGGACTGAGATGTGCACAATTACTCATCAAACTGCAGCCATTATCTCATTCTATAAGTCAGTTTATTATTGTAATTAAAGGGTATTTCTGTCGATAATGTCTTTACAGTAACAATTAAGAGTCAAATTATCTTAGCTGCACCCACGGGACATTCTGCAACTTAGGCAAAAGACAATGTCGCCAATGCCACTACCCGGCCCTGCTCAAAACATATGAATGACCAATTTTGAGCAGACAACGCTGACAATCTGCTGCAGTGTTTTGGACACACTGTGGCTGTGATGAAGCTACAGGTCCAGTGAGTGCACTGAGGTGATTTAGGGACAGAGTAACTCTGCCCCCCCCCCCCCCCCCCAAAAAAAACACAGGAGGATTACAGTACTTATTTGTCAATGTGCTACAACAACAATTTGAATGAACTAACTCAGGGGACAAAAAAATTTACTACAAGACTACTAAGACTTAGTAATTTACAGTCAAATCAAATCAAAGTTTATCGTCACATGAATCAATGACAGCGTCATCGGAGCAGTGAAATTCTTGTGACGTGGCAGGCAACGTCCTCATATAATATGCAAAGGATTCACTTAAGTTGATCTCAATAAAGACACTGAAGAGCAAGCAATCCATTACGGAAATCATGGGCCCAGTCTAAGACTTCACCTGCCAAAGGCATCCATGTGGGGGCCCAGTATTTAACCATGCTACTTTTGAACTTTTTAAATTTTTTGGTACTAAGTTCCCATTAACCGGTAACCCAAACAAAGCTTTAAACAATAATGTGCTCTCCTTGGCAGGGCACCTCAGATGTTTGACACACTCCAGTGAGAACTCACAGCTCTTTGAGAGAAGATCTATACCCAATGGCAAGGCTGCATGTCAATCACAAGAGCCGGGGGAACATGCTGCACTAGTTTGTGTAACTGGCAGGCCCCCCATCCATAGGCTGAAGGAACTGGAAAAAAAAGATTATGCTGAGAGTTCTCTATACCACCAGACTTAAACAATAAATGGCGTGACGGGAAAATGGAAAACTGTTGCGTTCCATTTGGGGTTCCAAGCACCCACTGCAGGGGTAGACACCGAGATAGATTCCATTAATCTTTGTGAGAGAAGAATCAAAGTGATTCAGACAGCTAGATGTGTGGATAGTGCTTGCCTACAGACATCTGATTGAAGAGGATTGTTGCGAGTATCATTTTCAGCTCTTACCTATTCAGCTGATTATCATCGATGCCATCTCGTTTTCCCAGGAACCTCCTCTACATTTAAGAGATTAAAGCTGCTCTCAGACATGCACTGAACTCCAGATATATTCATGACATTTTCTGTGGTCTGAGTGAGAACGCATTTTTCTAAGTCAGTTGCTCCGGACATTCTCTGCTTCTTGCCAGCCCCCGAGTTAAATGTCCAGAAAATGTCTGAGTTAGCCCATGCGAGAATACAGCGGAAAAAAATCTCTAGCATTTGGGCATGTTGATGCGTTCTTCATATGTGAAAGGTAATGTCTGAAAACGTGCACTGTAGCTGGTAAATGGTGGTAGGTGTTAACTACTGGGCGGGATCCACATGTGCTGACAGTTTGTAGCTAAACTGTCAACACATGTGGATCTAATGCTCTAATGCATAAGTTGCTCAAAAATTACTGTGGGAGATTAAATGACGTGCAGTTGTTAAATTAAACACCCTCTCCTAGCATGACCAGTAAAACATGTCCGACAATGCCATTAATGTGCTCATCTGCTACCATGGCATTCACAAGGCAAATAAATCTCAAGAAGCAAATGGGTACAGCAGCTGTAGAAAATGAGAAGAATTTCAGAGGAGATATCTGTAAATTCTTCTCTGAGCTCCGACGACGGCTGAACCTGGCCTCTGCCCAATTCAACCAGCATCTGAATGCCATGTGTGGACCTCTCCTCTTTCTCTCCCTCTCGACTCAGGAAAGTCATTTGGCTTCGTGACCCATGCCAAGGACTCTCCAGTGTACGTGAGTCATTCTTAGCTAAACAAGAACATGGCTGGCTCCTTGTTGGTGGGAGCAACACAGAACCAGGATCTCCAAACATGGCTGCGGTGGATCCTTGGCAAAGCACATCCTTTGTTAAAGTGACAAGGGTTTGTTTCTTGTCAAAGGAGAGCCGGTGGATAGTAGGAGCTAGGGCTGGGCAATTAACCAAAAATATATCGAAACAAACAATTATAATCTCTAACTGACCTTATTTTGTCAATGTCGGTAATTTGGTCAATACTTTCCCTGATGCGTACATTCAATTGTATTGCAATAATCGGGATACTGAGTTGAAGTCCTATAGGAGCCTGTCCAAATCTTACAGAGCCTGAACGGTTTGGGCTGCTGAATACAGCTCAAGGTCATAATGAATGAAAAAGGGAGAACAATTCACATGAAGGAGTAGTTCACGTACATTACTTTGGGAACAATCACAGGAACTGTTGACTTTGCTGGAATCTTCAGCTGGAAAGGTTGTGTACACACATCTAAGGTGATAACGGACTATAGGGTCATCTATTAGAGAGAGTCCAGCACTGATTATTGTCATAGTGACCCACTTATGTTTATTTCTGACAATCAGGAATTGATTAATTTCATAATGTCATACCCCAAAATAACATAATTCTCTTTACTGCATTAGGTTGATAGACTATAAAATGTTAGTGAATGTAAATGCACTGAACTGATGACTATTTCCACTTTGTTGTTTACGTTATGTAGTTAAATTCCACAACTTGGAAAGCTGCCAAATCAGGGCTGCCTTCTGAAAAACGGATAAGATTCTTCAAGAACATTTTGTTTCTTTATTTGTCAGTGAGTGAGCAGTGTACTTGAGAAGTAGAGCTGCAGAGTGACCGCTTCCTTCTTTCACAGTGCTCACTGGGGTAAAATCATTCCACTACGTCAAATCATCGTATCAGTTTGGAGAAGATGTCGGTGATAAGCAACTGCAGACCTGAACCCTGTGTGTCTGACCCAGACTCGAGCTTTCGTATCATGTCTGGTGTCTGCAGAATATCTCAATGCACATTTCTCCTCGGTTGTTGTCACAGTTAACATGCATTTGCTTGGAGGGATTACTTGGCTTGTTTACTATATCAGGTGAACATCAATGTGACCCCTGAGCGCAATCATAAGTTCATGAAAGTGTTGCTTCGTAATTGAGAGAGAGAAAGACAAATCATCAAAAAATTTTCTAACACCTAAATCTAATTCAAATGTTGAAAAAAATAAGGAATAATTATACAGTATGAAGGAGTTTCTCAACCGATAGTCTGAATATACATCCCAAAGTGTTTTGTGAACAAATAATGCAACTAATGAGACAATTAAAAGCATTGGTCAACAAAAGAGGGAAAAGTATTTCACAAATGTGTTTTTGTGTTCTATTGTTGTGAAGATGCCTTTGGCCTCCATGAACAACAGTATCCCGTCAAACTGACTGGACAAACATTTCTGCAGAGCAGTAAACTTAATAGGTGCCTATTATCAAACTTGCCTAAATAAAATGCATACTTTATTCATGATAGATTTTTTCATGAACTAATTTAGAAGAAACGTGAAACAGTGTTCCCCGTAATTCCCCAGCTGTCTTGCATTGGATGGGCACAGGAAGAGGCCATGTAGAGTTTCTTTCAACAACTATCTTGGGCCCAATCTCCCTGTGCAAATGAGCAAAGCTTTGGGGATTTCTGGCTTTGCATTCCATAATGCTGCAGAGACTGAGTGCCTCACAAAGCCTGACTGCAGCAAATTTCACACAATGGAACTCCACTTTCTCTCCCTGACTCACTGACACTCAGTCCGACCAACCAAAGAGACCAGGGTGAGCAGTAAGAGACATTCAAACAGAATAGTGGCAAGACGATGACTGCCAAATAGTAACCCATGCAGCGCTCAAAGAAGGGTGTCACAGAAATTTGTGTCCCCGATAAAGCCGTTACCAGGCGGAACCAAGCCGTGAAATCGAATGTACAGCCCGGTGACACTGTGACACCAACCCCCACTGATATGATTCCCCAGCCTTCCTGCACCCACGAAACAGCAGTTTCCACTCATGTTCTGGACACTGCCGATCAGAAAACACTCAGGTACAAAACTGAGAGCTAGTCCCACTCTGTGCAATTGCATCAGTCCAGCCCTGCATTCCCGAATGTCTGTGAGTAAGTAATAGAGTCGGCCAAATTCCGTGTGAATGACCAACGTAACACAATTAGTTGGTCAGTCGAGCTTTTGGGAGTTTCCCCTTAGACCATAGCCATTTCAATATAATTTGTCACAAACAGTTTCCATTATGTCATGGGGGGGGGGGGGGGGGGTTCAAGCAGACCTGCCAACGTCCGTTGCTACATTTTCAGACATCAAATTTTCTCTAACTTTAGGACAAACTGTAGCTACTTTCCACACACTGGCCAACATTCCCTAGGAGTAAGGGGGAACATATCTCCATTCAGTGAGTGTCATAGAGTCACAGCACTATCCACAGTGAAAGATAAAAGCTCCTCTCACACATGCACTACTACCTTGAACTTTTCTAGATACTTCCTGGAGGGCCTGTATGTGTAAACACAAATGTCTGAATCAGTTGAACCTTAAATGGACTTAACACTGGCAGTTTCCAAGTAAAAGGTCCATGTAATGAAACATTGTACATGTGGCTGAAACCATGTGGTATAAGACAGGAAATATGAAACAATGGCACATGAATATTCAAAGTGTGTATTGCATTTCCACAAATTGACCATAAAACCTAAATTCCGGGGATTGACAATGCAAGATCAAGTCTTAAAGTAAGTTTCAACCTAGTACTGTTTACTTAAAACAAACTTCTATGAAGTACGCAGTTTCAAAATAGTTATTTACAGTACCTTTATCTTAAAACCTCAATCGTCACTTGGAAAGAAAGTCAATCATCAACTGAATACAGTTCACTATAAGCATGAGCCAGTATATAAATTTCAGCAGATCACAACTGACTGACATTTACATACAGAATGTGTATGTCACTGTTACAACTAGCACCATATACAATGCAACAGTCATAATAAAGCAACAAGCCAAGACGTCAGAACATGGCCCACTGGGCTACTGACTTGTGACATACAAATCCTCCTTTAACCTGACAAACTTAGTTTGATGTGATACAAACAGAAGAGTAATACTTGTGTTTGAGTCTTTTCTAGAGTTACTAAGGTAATGCCAGTAAAACAAACTGTTTATATTTGATTTTGGCAAACTAGTGCTAATGTAAAAACAATCATTTCTCAAACTACAGCAATTCCCTGAGAAGTTATGCTGCAGTGTCATTACGGAGAGGAAACACAATTTATTATCATGCCTAAAGCAGAAAGTCCATAGAGAAAACAGCTGAAAAACAAATGTAGGCCAGAGAGATAAAAAAAAAAAAAAAAAAGCGGCAATGTTCCTTTGGTCCAAGTGTCATGTAGAAAAGCTCCTGGCACGAAGCCCATGTGCAGTAGTACTTCTGAGCCAACACTTCTCAATTCTCTACTGAAGTGGCCCAGAGGAAACAGGGAAACTGAAAGAGATGTTTTAAGTTTCAAAAGATTGAAGACAATGATATTCATTGTTTTAAGCTACTAGGAAACCACTCTGGGTTTTAGCGCCTTTTTTTTTCTGGACTGTTTCCCACCTTAGAAACTTGCTTCGTGATGCATGTGTAAATGAATACAAACACACATAACACCTGGGGTCATAATAAAGGAAATTCAATACTATATAAAACTGCCTGACTCACTAGAGCGAGACTACAGCTGTAAAAATATATTGAAAAAAAGGTCATGCAAGAAAAAGATAAACAGGAGTAGATTTCATATGATTAACAGACACTATTAAATTTCAATTTCTTTCCCTGAATAACTTAATAAGTCAACAAATGCTTGACTTTTCCATCATGTTGTGCTTCACACACTAAAAGGCTTACATGGTGAGTCATCTCACAATCATAATACCTTAATTCTAAAAGAACGGCCCGTTGCCAACTGGAAGAAAGAAGAAGTCCATACTTATAAAGCACACACGGCTCCAGATCAAGTATCTATGCAACAAAAAAGATTTCTTTACTTTCTATGACTTAATCCCAAAAACCACTTAGGACCTCGAGGAAAGCTCTGACCCTAAAGCCCTTAGTAAGTCGAATATCATTTAACAGCTAACACAAACTCCAGATTTAAAACACCTCCCACCTTTTTTAATCAACTTTGACTACTGCGTTTTGAGGCTTCACTTGATCTCCCACAGCAGAAGGACCACAAAAATGCATGACCACAAAACTCATCCTCAGATTTAGGCACTCCTCACAACAGCGCCTATGGGTGAGCTTACCGCAGACATCCAGCGATGTGAGGGAACATTTTGATACAGCAGAATGAGGGAAGGCCAGGTACGACCTGTATTCATGTACTGACTTGACAGCCGAGCTAAAGCAACAAGTGGCTGGAGCTTCAAAGCTCACACCAGCACCAGATCCTGGGGAAACCAAAGCATGCTCGCCCCTTTGATCAGATTTAGACACATCCTACAGGCATCCTAAACAATCCTTTCATTGCTGTGGTGCAGGGAAGCCTTTTTCTTTCCTTGGGGGCTCAGGGCTGTAGGCTCGGCCCAGAGGACAAGGCTAATTCTGAGTACCCTGCTGTGGTACAGGCTGGCAGAGCTGCCTCCCTTTTGTTTCCCCCCCCAATTGCTCCCAGCCTGAATGAAGCTTTTTATAGACCAGTGCATTATGGACACGAAATGCACAACCCAGATTGCAGGGGGACGACTAAAGACAAAAGGTGCCACATAGTTGGGAGGCAGGGGCTTTGTGTGCTCTGGCACACTTGGCCACATCACAGAGGAGGTTGTTTAGTTGGGTGACTGCAGCATGAGTGCTCCTGACAACCCCAGACACAGCCACAAATGGAAGCACAGGCGGAGAGATCGCAAAGGGATCAGGAAGTCCTCCATCGAGCTGATCTGGAGCAAACATCTTTTCTGGGAAATGAAGTCCACATTTCCCCCACTGGAACATAGCCTCCCCCATATATAGCAGTGTGGGAGTGTGGGAGATCAGACTGTGGTTTCAATAAAATCTAATTGGTCTCTCACTTGCAATCAAAGTGTGTGTTTCATGTCCCGGGGAAGGAGACGTTAACACTTGCCGGTGAAGAGCCAGGTGAAGCGCCGCGCATCCCCCGGGGGCTGTGACCCCTGCACACCGGTCAGATGAGCCTCTGCTCTGAGCAGCTAAACCCGCACACAGGTGCCCCAACCCGGGGGAGACATTCTGATACACTGCGGTGTAGCGTTACGTAAGTTTAACTTTAGTCCGCAGCTATTTATAAAGATAAAGAAAAACTTCGTGCTAACTTTATCAACCTTCACAATTCACAACTCTTCTGAGTTCTCTCCGCGTTCCCCCTCGTCCTCCTCCTCCTCCTCCTCCCCGCGGGCCGGGTCCCGTTCGGTTCGGAGGCAAAGGGGGGGAAAGGAGAGGCTACTCACAGGATGGTGGTCTGATGGGACACTGCCGGCACGGTCTCCAGGTTTAGGTGCATACATCTCACGGTGGTTCGGAAACACAGGCAGCGGCTCGGGCAGCAGAGTCCGGACCGTGGTCCCCCGAGCAGCAGCAGCAGGGCGGCCGCGAGGAGAGGCGCAGAGAAGAGCTGGGCAGCCCGCAGCGCCATTGCTAGCAGTGAGCCGAGCAGAGCACAGACCGCCAGCTGGCCCTCACACACACAGACACACACACACACACACACACACACACACACTCTCTCACACAGCGAGGGAGCGAGAGGCTGCTCAACTTGCAGAGAGAGAGAGAGAAACATACAGCGAGATAGAGAGAGAGAGAGAGAGAGAAACACACACAAAGAGAGAGAGAGAGAGAGAGAGAGAGAGAGAGAGAGAGAGCGAGAGAAAGGCCCCCCTCATGCAAGTGAAGCGTCAGTATCAAAGAGTTTGTAAGGTTGTAATAACCCTTTGAGTGTTTGTTTTACCACCATGCAATAATTTTGACTTATTTCAAAATGTGCACGTCTCCACCCCCCCACATTCAGAAGATTTTTGTCATTGAGCAAATTATAGCTACAGATTTTCATTTTTTCTCTGAGATGGAGCCCACACAAGGTAGATGATATTTCTGGGACCCTCTCTTCTAAGTTTAGCTTTAAAGGTTCAGTGTGTACGATTTACTGACCACTAGTGGTGAAGTTGCATGTTGCATGTTGAGAACCAGTGGTAGCCTGTTGACATAAAAACTCACTCTGGGCTACTGTAAACAACATGGCGGCCTCCATAGCGAGGACATGCTCCTGATGTAAATACAAATGGCTCATTCTCGGGTAAAGAAAAAAGAACAACTTGTACGATTTAGATGATTATGAATTAGTGAAACATCACTAGAATTATTTCACATTCAATTTCTGGCTATAGATCTCTTTCACCATAATCTTACATACTGGACCTTTAAATATAATTCGACACCACCAATTAGTCATTTGAAAGGTCAGCATGATAGAATTATCCTTAAAAGACATTCAACATGTATTTACAGTATTTTCAACATGTCAACACTGAATATAACATGATTATTATAATGAATGATTCAAGAGTCTTACAGAGTCCCCAGACCCCCATTTGAGAACCATTGCATTATGGGATAAGGTTGTTCGGTGTACTTGAGGACACTTTTGTAAAGATTGTAACCTTGACACTTGAAAATACACACCCTTAAGTAAAGGTGGGAAAAAGTGTAAAAATACTCCTGCATTGAAAAAGTAAGACATATGAGTGTAAATAAAGCTACGTTTATTATTTGATTAATGCTGTAGCTGGTTAAAGTGAAGCAAATTTAAACTAATATAATTATTTAAATAAGAATTATTATTAAATAAAATAAATGTAAAAAAAAATAGGGACACAAGATAGACCCAAACCATGTGATGATTATACACTTTACATTTTTAATTTTAGCTTGATATACAGAAAGAGAGAGCCAGACAACCCTGCAAAAAACAGATGTAATACATAAAGTGTTAAATCGTGCAGTTTTTTTCATGATACAAGGAAAACCTCTTATGTCTGAGGTGTCCCCTGTCCCGTCACAGTGGAGGATCACTGTACAGAGTGAATAGCTTCCTGTAGTGTTCCATGCTCCAGCAGAGCTGAAGGAGTTTCTTGGATATGGTGTTTAGAATCAAATAGAAACGTTAAGTTAAACCAAGGAGCAAACGTAAAAAGGCTGACCTGCCACTGTCGAACCTAAATGAAATGCATTGATTAATATTATTGATTTGACATATGCTTGTTCTGACATGTTGAGACATCTGCCTCGAAGAAGACTTTTGGCCTCTTTGTAAATCGGAAAATATGACAAAAATGAACAAAGGAATGTAGAGCAAGCTGATATCTTTAGTTTGAAGGCCACTGGTAGCCCCTGGTGGTGGCGGCAGAGTACTGCGTATGATGTGTTTTTGTTTAGTTTTAATCCACAAGCACTACAAAGTGGTGGTGTGTTCAAAAAGTTATCTGAAATGCTATTAGCAGCAAAAACGTGACAATGTTCTTTGTTTTTAATGACTATATCAAATAAATACTGTTTTCTTAAGGATGAGAAAATATATTCATATTCAATTCTCTTAGTCAGCAAGGTAAAGCTAAGCTCATTTGAGGGCTAATTAGCATCCCATCAGTTACAGGTGAGAACTATATAGATGACCGCTTGATGCACCAATCAGAAAGGAGACATTTAAATGCCTCCCCACTTCACATAAATCGAAATTCGATTTTTCGAAGACCATCATTGACATGAAGTTAAACGGTATCTTCAGCATTGTTGTTGTTACGCCAGTGTTCCTTGGTCAATAGGTTGGGTTTGCTGACATCTGCTGGTCATTTTCTTAAATAACACGTACCCTATCACCCATTTTTTCACAACCTATCAAATAATGTTATGCCACTCAGCAGCTCCCGGGCCTCGCTTGCTGCCTCCTGATTGGTCTGTTATCTCAAATTGTAACTGCATTAACCTCATTCCACATCCATGTTCTTGATTCCTGCATAGTGTGGGTGAGAGGTGGATGCATCCCCTGTTGCTGGCACACAGCCGCGTCATTGTTATCATTTCAGCCATAACAATACTGTTCCATGACTGTTGTTAGCGTTTCCACAGCCTGATCGACTAAAGGCACAAATTAACTAGGGAATTTTTTTTTAGAATATATAAGTTCCCTCAATAAAAAGAAAACATTCTGTAGACTGTGGTATTTCATAGTACTGACAATCTCCACTGGTGTATACTGGTGAATTTCCTTCTGTTGTACTATACCATGGCTCGTTAGGGCCACAATATGTGGAATAAATAATAATTAAGTTAGAATAAATCTTAAGCAGTTGTGACTTCCACTTAATCTTTTTCCATGTGTCAGGAAAATGCTGCCGCTATTTTCTCGCGGACCCAATGACCTGCATGACCTTTCATTATTTCCTAACACCTTGGTGTTGGTCTTTATCTTATCTGTTTTTTAGTTCCACCATGTGTGCAAAGGCATTTTAATGTTATCATTAGTATATTTATTTATTGAGTTTGATCTGAAGTCAATGGAAACAAATTGATATCAAAACCTCTGTGGATTGGCATAGATGAGGGTTCTCTAAGTTCCCTGCTGTATATTACACCATCCTAGTCTGCATGGTTAAAGCCTCTCACTTCGATCAGTTCTCAGTTATGCTTTGTACATGATGATGCACTCAGACTTAGCTGACGTTCTTGTGCCACTTTCAAATATTTTCCTTTAGTTTTTTTCCGAAAAAGAGACTAAAGACATTAAAGGGGACATATTATGCCCATTTTACCACAAGTTGATATGGCTCCTTGGGGTCTTAATGAAATGTCTGTAACAAATTTTGGTCAAAATACCACAAGGATAATTTAGAACAGCACCCTTTTTATCTTTTTGTCTAAAACAGTCCACCTCAGATTGACCTGTTTTGAGTGCCTGTTCCTTTAAAAACTAATAAGCCAGCTCTGTAATACGTGGGGGGACCTGTCCATGGTGTACCCCTACCTTCTGCCCAATATCGACTGGGAATGGGGCCTGCGGAAGAAATTCTACTTGAATATTGAGAGTTGCTGACTCTTCAGGTTCACTCTCATGTGGTTTCCTCGCAACATTAACACAGATTATCACACAACCCCCCTATAGATCACATATGTGTGATTTGACAGACCTCTCCCCCCAAAGACCCTCAAAGGATAAGCGATTTAGATCATAGATTGATGGAAGAACACAGATAAGTGTTATTTTACAGGCCTCTGGCAACACATTTTTTTTCTTTATTCAGAGTAAGATGTGTCAACATCCAGCATGACAAAAATTGTACAAAGTTCACAATTTATAAATTAAATATCACAGCAACTTGTGATCTCACACATTTATAGCAAAATTAAAATGTCAACAAATCCATGCTGTGTAGTACAAAAATAAATCAAACTTCAGTTCCACAGAGAGCACAATAGTTTATACAAAATCCTGTCTTTGTTAATGGTCACTCAAATCAACCTCGAAATGAATCGGCTCAAAGAAAATAATAAACTCTGATGGAGTCACAATAATTTTATATGAAAAGTCAGCATTCTAAATACTTGACGACCGTTTTTGTGTTCCCTATAGATAGTCACAGATAACTCTTTTTCAGATTTGTTATTTATGTACCAACATCAGGTGAGCAGCCAGTTTGTGCTTTAAAACCCCTTTTTCCATTTTTCACTGATAATGAGAAGTAATTCAAAAACTGGTACTAGCTATTACTCTACTGAAGCATTACTATATTGGCAAAAAGCTGCAGACACGATGCTGTGGAGAAAAGGCGTATGCAGTCATGGATGATGGGTAGTAGAGTCCTGAAAGAGGACAGCAAAGTACAATAGATGAGATTCAATCAGGTGAACGACAAGCACCTTTTGCATTAGCTCTCAAAAAGGCAAATTCTGAACATGATCGCTAACAACTAGAACAACAGAACGGAGGGGTGTGCACGCAGCCTGCGACTGGATCACCCCTCGAAGGTCTCATTTCACCAGACCTACCTTTTCTTCCACTTTTTTTCTATTTTAAAACCTTGAATTGATTGACTATTTAATCCTTTGTACAGTGATTAGATATAAAGTGCTGCTGGGGGATAACTTCATCTTCCTAAAACATAGCAAAAATGAAAGAACATTGTTAATGTTTTTACATAATAGCCTACAGTATAACTGCTATGGTTATAATCATCCGCTTCTCTGATTTCAAGTCCCTGTTCCTCCTCTCTCAGTGGTACTAAATCCACGCCCGCAGTGGCCCCGAGCGGTTGGTTGCTCCAATCGTGTGCCAAAGAGGTCGCCTGGAAAAAAATTGCACGCCGCCGTACGCAAAGGATAATATCTTCAAGGACAAGTGCAAATAGTCTACTGGCACATAAGTGGGGACAGTGACCCTGTAAGTCCTGCTGTCATACTCTATAAATACTCTTTACAAAAACCCTCTGAAACCCTCCTTTTTTTTAGGTGCTCGGGTACTGCTTTTTAGTTCCTGTAAGAACATCAAAACATGGAAACGAAGGTGTCCCTGTGCAAAATCGTACAGACAAAAAGTGGAACTCATATACTTTCCCATCTAAATCTCAATGTCCAGGTTCCTTCCTCTTTTTTAAAAAGACTTTTGTATTAAAAGATTTGTATAAAAATCAATATTTTACATAGGTTATATTAAAAAGATTCACGTTACCCCGCTATGCTTATAAACAAGAAATTGCATATACCCAACCTTTTTTTTCTTTCTTTTGCAGATTGCATCCTGTACCTACGATAAACAAATTATTTAATTATTATATTGCTGAGACCTTTCTGGATCCTAGCAACGACAGGTGTCGAGATTGAGCAGATTTGATTCTAGAAAGGCTCGAATGTGGTCATTGTCTTTACACATAATTTTTTCTATTTGAGATTAGTTAATAAGGATGAGCATGTGAACATGCATGCACCGCACAGATGTGTTCCTCTAGGAATTTTATCTCCTAGATTAATGGGAATTCCACCATCTGGTTTCCGTGTAATGATGTTTACAATATAACTGTTCATACATACATTCATACAAACATCAGGTCAGTTTCCGTTACAGCACCAATTGAAAATGCCCCCACCTACAGCTACACATCCTTTGTTGTTGTTCTTCGTCAAAACAAAACACAAACGTTTCTCAAGCATTGTCAGAAAATAAAGCAATTCGCAAACCAGTCTTGCTCTTGAACAATCTACACGCAAGAAGAAGAAGAGGAGGAGGAGCAGGAGGAGGAGGAGGAGAAGAAAAAACAAAACCTCTAAAATCATCCAGTCCAAAATCCGCCCGTGAGCAGAAAAATAACTAGCTTCCTCCTGGCTCGTAGTTTTTTCGTTTTTTATTTCACTGTCCGTTTTTTTCATCTAAAATGCTTTTGTCCTCAAACGATAAAAAGAACTCTCGTTCCGTAATCATTAGCTTGTACTGTTCAGAAATATACACTAAAAATGTGCATACATGAGCAGCTAGAAACACTACATGACACTATGTCAGCTCATATGAAAACGTACAAAATGTGAATGTCCTCAAAAACTGTTCCGCGGTTTGTCTCTTTTTATGTTCTTCCTCAAAGCAAGACCCAAAAAGGAAAAGAAAGACGGAGAAGTAATGATCTTGAGGTCTTCCTTAGCATAACACCTCTTTTTTGAGAGAATTCAGAATATATAACACTACATAAGTCACTGCACCGCACCGGGGAGCTGAAACCGCCACTGCCTGTTTGTGTGTGGATTTGATGCACCGTCCAGACCTGCCGGGAGGAAACAAACAAAAAATGTCCCTTCACTCAAAGAAGTGGTTACACTTGGATCCCTTGCACGGCTTGCTTGATGTTTTCCAACAGGGTTTTGTTTTCCTGGCTCTGGTACGGCTCTTGATTTGTGTACATATCCGTTAGAGTGGTCACATAGGCATCAAAGTTCTGATCACTGATTTGCTCCTGCAGGAACAGAGACACAACAAAAAGTTACAAAAAAAGAACCAGTTTCAAAGTAACAACAAAAAAAAACTACAGGTCATGGAGCTTACATCACACATGCATATAAGACATGAGCAGGTAAAGACCATCGTCATTTACATTTTATAGACAACAGAATACTTAATTGTGAAAAAAGGAACTACTGAATGACATTAGCATTGTATGGCAGTAGAAAGGACAGATATTTGCGTATATACCGTATGTATAGTGGTATCCGAAAATAAATCGACTTAGGTAAAGATACATATATTTCAAATGTACAGGAACTTAGTAAATCTACTCCGTTCTGGATGCATTATCCTGCTGGCTTTGCCAATGTGGTCTCACACAATAGACTTTCCAATAGGATCACACATTTCAAAATAGTTTTTCAAACCTATGCTATGATAAGAAAAGTAAGAATAAATTTGAGCTGTACCAAAGTATTATATACAAAGCCAATAGTCTGTGTAGATATTGGGCATTTTTTCTTGTATTACTGGGAGTCACCACTAGGACAAATTGGCAGCAAAGCTAAGGTTACTTTCGGGAAAGTCCAAATAATCTAGAAAAAGACAACCTCTGTGCCGAGAAAATCTGACTCCACTCACACTCCGTGCTATAAAAACAGACACATGTTTTTGTATTTCTAAAAGATTAAACGCACATTTTTTTCAATTTCTTTTGCACATAGCAAAATGTTTCTTTGCTTCCATAAAAATTACATTTTAAAGAGGAGGTGAAAAACAATATGCAGAATGAAAAGAGCCATTTAGATGATGCGACTCATCGACTTACTTGCTGGTGCATCTGTAAGCAGCTGTTATTCCGTAGTGGAGGCTCTTTGTGTGCCAGTGGTTTCTGTGGAGATAAAAACAAAAGGACACATTCCATTTAGCGCGCATTGAGAATCCAAGCTGTTGTATTCGCATGAAAACACTAGGTGGCAGTATTGGATATAAAGCCACAACACAGAAGGCTTCAAACTGGAAAAGTAGAAGCTGGACATTGATGAAGACAAACAGGACAAACACAGAGCCAAGCCAACCCATGTCCTCGAAGTGGCCCCCTGGTGTTGTAATGTCTCCTCTGTAAAACCCTAAGAACTTTAATTCATTAGATTAAACTGTCATTGATTATTTTTAACTGCTGGAATATGAAAGGAGGATGTAATTATAAAAAATGGCTCACTCCTAAGATAAGAATGCTTGACTGAGGTTTAATTCATTCTTTTGTCAATGAATTGTAAATTAATCCATTATGCGAGAAGGATGAAACAGGACAGAATAATGTGTGATTGCCATGAAACTCCTGGCAACAATGTTTCTGTTAAATTCAAGAGCCAAAAATCGGCCGACTGAATGATAGCAGATGAAATGTGGTGTTTGAAGCACAGTTTCCTCCCTAAAAAACAGGTTTCCATCCTTAAAAAATGTCTAATATCACAATTAAAATGAAAAATGTTTGCCAAATTAATGAAAATTCACATTTAGGACAAGAACTGTAAATTAAACATTTGTGAAAATGCAAAACCTCAATTTGCACTTTGATAAATTTAGGTTGGACCTGATTTCCAAACTCCCCCTCACAGCTCGGAATGACAAGCACCGCGCCACATTCTCAACTGAGCATGCAAAGAATAGGCTGTGGTTAAATGCACAAATAGATAAATGAATGAGCTGCTATAATGCTACATTTAGCCATTTTTTATTCAGCGACTTGCCGGGCTCGCCGTTCCTGGTGACCCTTACCATATGAGGGAGCTGGACATTAGCTAAACTGTTAATCAGTGACTGGCTGAGGTTGGCCAGCTCATGCAGGAGAGATTCATTTTGCTGTTCAATCACCTTGTTTTCCTCCTCTACAGACTTCAGGTTGGACTCCATTGTCGTGATCTGAGTGGAGGAGGATGACAGGGTGTTACAAGGGTACAAGCATGGGGGGATTGCAGGGCGCCAACGCAGGTAGCACGTGGGGTGGGGGGGACTTACCTGCGTTCTCAGTTTGATCATGTCCGCCTCCACCTGCGTATTGGATTCACTTAAGTCTTTGATTTCCTCGTCCAGCTGTTTGATCTCCTCCTCGTGCTCCAGCCCTGCGGATGAGCGGCGCCATTAGCACTGACACTTTAACGCAGGAACGCCGCCATAAATTAGATTAACGGCCTTTATGCCTGTGCTGAAGTGATTAAAAATGACACAATGTGACTCCGCGGCCGAGCGAAGATTCGGCCGGACTACGTGCCTTCACCTTTACAATGCAGCCGGTTCAGGTCATTTTAGCTGATTAAGACTCAACGGCCTCGCGGACAAATTACATTATGATCTTGTCACATTCCTCCACGAGGCAGTGAAATCTAGTGAAGTGTTCGGAAAAACGGACGATCTATTACTCAGATATTACACGTGTGATTACTCCGCTCTGTTATTTCAGATTGGAGCCACTCTTCTCATTACACTCTACTGAACGTGGCAGCTTATTTCCAATTTAAGCCGTTACTCTGATGTCGCTCACCGCACACAAACTCACACACACACACACACAGGCGCTGATATATGAAATTTGAAGCTCTGCTCAGTTCTCCATGTCGCTGATTGGCTGCAATGTGCGGGCGGGTGGTGGTTGGAGTTACCGTTGCTGGCGCGTTGCTGCTTTATTGTGAGCAGTTCCACTCCGGAGAGCCTGGCTTTCCTCATGGCGGAGGTGGCACGCGGACAACCCGACAGACTGCAGGCACAAACGAGAAGGGGAAGGACTGTTTCATTACATTCTACACACACATACACACACAATGAGCCTCTGTGGTTTTAGAGACAGTTGATGTTTTATACAAAGGGGAGAAGAGATGAAATGTTAAATCAGTGTCATGTTTAAAGGGGAAGTTTGGGAAGTCAAAGAAAGACTAAATCGAAGCTGGGGAGGCCACGATACCCTGACTAGTAGTCCCTGGTATGGGTCGACCTTTTATAAGACTACATTTCCCATAATGCATGATAAACTTTGGTGTGCAGGCTTTTCTGATCAGTATTTGTTGTTTTTAAACCCACGCCGAATTATCCTGGCTATTTTATTAGTCTTTAAAAACCTACTGCAGAGATACAGAAAAAAAAAGTACATCTGCTTTCTGAGGCAGAATAGTACTCGAGGGGAAGTCAAGGGTTGCTGCAGCTCAGGAGGTTAAGAGGGTCGTCCACTAACCAGAGGGTTGGTGGTTCGATCCCCAGCTCCTCTAGCCTGCTTTCCTAAGTGTCCTTGGGCAAGTTACTGAACTCCAAATTGGCAGCTGTGCTGTGTATGAATGATGTGTAATAGATAAAAGTGCTGCATATAGAAACTCTGTAAGAATGTGAGTGTGAATGGGTGAATGTGACTTGTATTCTAAAGCGATTTAAATGGTCGGTATTACTGGAAAACTGCTATATAAATACAATCCATTTGTAATCTAACATTTAAGTGAACCAGTCTTAATGTGAAAAATATAAATGGAATTACCCCTTTAAAGTTTGGTGCTCATGAATTATTACTGTCATCCGGCAGGTAGAGAAAGCTACACTACTTATGTAATTACTGTAATTACTCCTTTATTTCCCACAGAATGAAGGTTAGCACCTTGCCCCATATTTCCTATTAATATATTTCCTGTTTAAAATACCTTGAAGTTCTGTATAAAAAAAAACTTGGATTATGCCTATTGTAATTTTTTAAACCAAAGATGAATGGTCTGTATTTATAAAGTGGTGTTCCATTCTTGATGACCACTCACAGTATAGTTTTACTATTCACCCACACATTAACACAATGCATCCATGTGCACGTTGTACATCACACATCACTCAAAGACTAGTAGCACAGCTGTCAGGGGCAATTTGGGGTTCAGTAACTTGGCCATGGTTACAAGTGGATCAGCGTAGACTGGTATTAAACCACCGACCAACTAGTAAGTGGACGGCAGCTTCTTTAATGAGCGGTCGGAATCTGACATGAACAAAACTCTTCGGCTCATGGTAGCTGCTAAATTGTTTGGGTCATTTAATCTGAGCAAACCAAACCCTTGCAGTCTCGCACATTAGCTAGATTTTGAGAATGAAACATAAAGAGGTTAATTGCAAATTTGGATTTCTGTTTAGTCTTACATTCCCTAAGAAAAGGGGCTTTAAGGTGAGCACAGAAAACCCTTCTCCCTGCAGATGGATAATATCAGTCTGCACAGCGAAGCTCAGACAGGAGGCATTATTCAGCACTGCAGCCGTGTCCCCTGAACCCACCTCCGATGCGTCAGGAAGCTGCCGCTGACGTGACCCGAGCCGTCGCAGCCCGGAGTGGGGCAGGACATGCCCTCCGTCTTGCCAGACTTCCACGTGAACTGGATGCCATTTAGATAACCGTCCTTTTGTCTCTTGGCTGCTATGGGGCATCCGGACGCACTTCTGTGGGACGCGTACTTCCCGGTCACATGTCCCTGACCATCACAACCTGGGACTGGACACCTGGTAAGGAGAGAGTTAGTGTCTTATGTTAGCTACTGGACGGATTACAGATAAACTTGGGGCGCGTCTTTAAAGTTGCAAAATAGGGTGAATTTGTCATGCCTCTTGATGAAAAAAAAACATGCATGTTTAATGAACTGGTATTTATGAGAGTGGAAAATTTGGAACAGATCCAGATGAAATAATGATCTATAGTGATCTATGATGTTCTCTAAGTGTCTTTTTTACAGGTACTTTGGCTTTCACCCACGTTCCGAAGACATGCAGATTGGAGATTAGGTTGATTGGAATTCAACATTGGCCATATGTGCGAATGGTTGTTGGTCTCTGTGTGTTGACGTGTCTAGGGTGTACTTCGCCTCTTGCCCAATGTCAGCTGGGAGCCTATCCCAGCCCCTGTGCATGTTATTCCCATATATCTGATTACTTGTTTATCAGACATCTATTAATTGAACCACAAAAAAAAAACATTCACCTTTTAATGATTGAGACATTCAGAGACCTGCTGTTGTTGTGCTACACACCACAGTCTACTACTTCTGACGCCTGAAACACTACACAGTTGCAAATCTCATTCTTTTTTTCAGTTTCCCTCTCCCATCTCTTCTGCTTTGATATAAACAAAGATATGACCGTCTTATTTTAAAGCTGTCCCAGTGGCAGCCTTATCACACTTTCGGGATGCTGACAGTGCATCAACACCAGTGCTAATCAGATGCAATGAGGCAGTAAATCATTCTAAATGTCACACCAGTCGAAATGGATTTTGGCTAAAGCTAGCACGGGCTGTCAAAGTAACAGTTCTGAAATATGAAACTGCTGGTTTTAGTTCAGCTTCATGGATTTTTCAGTGCAGAGAAAGATACCGGGGGTCTGATGTGTACTGTACATTTAGATCAGTCATCGATCCAAACACCTTAACCCAGAAGGGTCAGGGCAAGTTACATTTCTATCAAACAGTCCCACCCTGTATTTCTGGACCTCCCCTTGTTTCTCTCTATACACTCTTAAAGGAGTGTAACATCCATTCATCCATTGTCTTTTGATTCTCTGAGTTTGGGTCATGGAGATATCCAGCCCAGTAGGGTGTCCCAGACATCCCTCTCCCTAACCACGCTTTCCAGCCCCACCTGGGGAATCCTGAGGCGTTGGAAGATCAGAGGCGTTGGAAGATCAGATGGCCTCAATCGAGGGTCTACCCCAGGTTTCCTCCTGGTCGGGTGTAACCATTAATCCACCAAGGGAAGGTAGACAGGAGGCATCCGGACTTGATGCCCGAACCACCTACCCTGACCCCTCTGGATGTCTGAACTCCCCACCATCTTTAAGCCTGAGCCCACCGACAGAGAAAACTAATTTCAGTTGACTGCATTCGTGCCCTCGTTCACTATCCAGAGCTTGTGACCATAGGTGATGTTCGGAAAGTATATCCACCAGTAAATCCAAAGCTTTGTCTAGCAGGTCAGCTCCATCTCCGCCTCACATCTCCGGTACGATCCCAACACTACTGCTGAGGCCGCGGCTACCTGCCTGTCCATCTCGTGCTCCATCATCCCCTCCGTTGTGAACAAGAGGCAGATCTAGAGATACTTTAACTCCTTCATTTGGGGCAGCGACCACCCCCTACACAGAGGGAGCAATCCTCCCTTTACCGGTCAACCTCAATAGGATTCCTGGGACAAATGAGATAATCCACAGTGTATTTGACTGTGTTGGTGCTGAACATGTTTCTTTTGAGTAATATTCCCTCATAAGTGTTCTTCATCCATATTTAATTACATGTTCATTTCACAAAAACAAAAACAAAGACTATTTTTCATACCCGAATAGTAAGTCTGAGCCATAATGAAGAGCAGTGAGAGTGTTTTTATACACTTTATTTGAGTTCAGACCTCCTCCATGAATTAGATGAGACTTTAAGATGTTACTTGATCTCTGAGATGATATCACAATCTAATCTTCTCTACCAGGTTTCAATATTTAGACCCATTTAATGAATAATAACATCAAATTCTAAAATCTGCTTCCCACTTGTTTGACCAAATCCACATTCTGTAACACTTAAAGATGATGGATAGGATCGTTATCAGCACCATCACTACAATACTTATTGTACCTCAAAATGTGGTTTTCCAGTGGGTAAAAATTAAAAAAGTTCAGTGAGGGTAATACTTAAATTTGACTTATGTAAAGGAGAATATGTAGGGGAGTGGGGGAGTCGTCCTCAAACGGGGGGCTGTGGAACCACGGTTGTCCCTGAAAGGATTTAAAAATATGTCTAATATCTTTCTAGGACATTTTTCTTGTGTTGTTCTTTCACATAACTAAGCACACCTATAAATATGAAATAGAATAATGAATTATTCCAAGAGACGTACATGAGGGGGTCCCCGGAAAAATGAATCAGGCTATTTAGGGAACTGGTATTTATTTGTGTCTTCAATTAAAAATCTGGTTTTAGAGAATTTGAATGTGGTTCAATATGGGGTCTGCAGGGCCTTTGCAGAGGTTTTTCTGTCTTTCCCTCTTTGTCTATCACTTTTACTATTCAGAGCAAATGATCAGACATATTCATCGCATCTTAGGCTGCTGTGTAAATAAATCCTATCTGTTGAGTTTCTTTCTGTAATATTGTAAGGTCTGAATCTTAATTTGCATGTATAAAAATATAAATAAAATTGAAACCTCCGCATGGACTTAAACAGATGAAAGCATCCCTCTAACATGTTTTCCTGCAGATCTGTGAATAATCCTGGTTGATGACTCATAATCATGATGCTCTAGAAAGGTCTTTACATTCTTCCTATTCTCTCTCAGCACTGCTCATTCTCTCATCTCCTCCGAACGCCAGTCAGATATCTGCTCACAGTGATATCAGTGACCTGGGAGCCAAATCCGGCAAACAAAACCCGGCAGAGAGCTGCTCTGTCGAGGGGCCAAGCCGTCCGTGCTCTGACAGAACAGAGCGGATGTCGTCCATGCATAATGTCCAGCAGGGAGAGCCTGACGAGAGCCGTGTTGTGGTTCATTCACAGCAGAGTGCCAGGTTAGGAAGTGTGTGAAAACGACTGGGGCCGGGGAGCGAGGCTGAACCCAGTGATTCATGTTTTAAACAAGCAACAATCCTCTCCCCCCCGCTCCCAAGGTGTTTGTATTTTTGACTTTTAATGCTCTTTGTTCTGTAGATTTGGGATTCTCTTTGGTGAATTTCAATAATTTAATGCCAACGAGCACACTGACAGGGATACCTGCGGCAAACTGTCCTCAGGACCCGCCAGAGCGACATGGTCGAGAAGCGTGTTGCTGCACCACCGGAGAAATCAATGCAGCTGCAGGGCTGAGGCCCGAGAAGCCCACAGTGGAATTTAGGCAGAGTCCAATCAATCTCCCTCTTTCTCTCTCTCTGCCTCTTTCTCTGCTTCTCTGCTCACCTCTCTCCGCCTTTTCCTACCTGTGCGCCTGCAGCAGCTCACCAGAGACCCCCCCCCCCCCCCCCCCCCGCCTCTCTAAACTACTACAAGCTTGCACTTCTGAAGTTTCCCCCTGCAACCTTTTAGATTCAGGTTGAAACTTTTACACCTCATAGCACATTTGTCTTGTCAGAGCTAATGCTGATTTATTCCTGCTTGCATCAGTGCATGTCAAAGAGCAAGGCACCGTTCTCTCATCCCAACATCAACCCTTTTGGCTTCCAGGTCCCTTGCATCATTTTGAAAACTGGAAAAAGGTAAAGTCATGTTATCCTTTTTCCACCCCATATTTCACATGGGAGATGTGTGAAGTGAGCTGAGAGCAGTTTGCGGTGTGGGTAGCAGGATGGGAATTTTTTTAAGGGGAGACAGAAGACTGATGACCAGTGTCTGGACTGTACCTGATAGGCTCCTGGTCCTCCTTGTTCTCTTTACTGTGTATGATCTTTATCCCACTTTTCCTGGCCCGCGGACACCCTGAGAGACTGCAGATAAATGACAGTGTTGCCAAGTTGAAGCGCAGGGTACGTGTTTGTGTGTGCGTGTGTTTGTGTGTGTGTGTGTGTGTGTGTGTGTGTGTGTGTGTGTGTGTGTGGAGAGATAGAGGAGGGGGAGTCAAGCAGAAGTAAAGTAATATAAGAACTTTAGGATGTTACAGTATGAGAGACGGAAAAGAGAGGTGTATTGAGAGAAGGGAGGGATGAGATAATGTTGAGTATGTGTGCTGTAGAATGTGTTTGTGTGTCTGTGTGCCTGTGTGTGTGTGTGTCTGTGTGTGTACCTTCTGTGTGAGGCGTAGTTGCCAGTGATATGTCCCGAACCATCGCACCCTGGTGTCGGGCACCTGGGGCAGAAAACACAAAAAGGGCTCAGGGTCTACAGCAAAGGTAGAGTGAACACGGGCTTTCCAAAAAGTATGTTTTTAATAAATCTATAACTACTATTAATTTAGTTAATATCATTGCAGCAGGTAAGCAGCATGATTGTCAACCCTCTGCTTACAGTATGTACAAGAAATACTTGCTGTCGGTTCACCCTCACTTTTCTGTGCATCTGACTCTCCTGGATTTCAGCATTAATTAACTTTACAGTCTAAATACGTAAGTTTCCCAGAGATTTACCAAAGCATTATTTTGAAGGATCCTTATTTTTCATTTTTCATTTTTCGTCCCTTTTTGGTTGATACTGAAAATTTAAATCATATGGTTCTCAAACAAAATGATGTATTTAGTACCACAGTACCCCTATCTGAAAGAAATGTTTTTTACATTACATTTTTGATGGTCTTGATTCCTGTAATTGTTCTGATCCCCAAAAAATGTTTAAGGCATATTTTATTTTCCATGTAAACTTTGAAATTGTTTATTAGTATCACCCTTTTTTCCCCCTCTTTTTCTATCTCTGTAATTTATCTTGTTTTCAACTCTTCACCCCTAAATCATTTCTTGAGTTTAAGTCCTATCCACTAACATGGAGGATGTGCGTTTATGACCTATACTGCACCGAGCCACCAGGTGGCGATCAACACACTTTTTGGGACATGCTAAAAAAAAGTTAAATCAAGAACAAAATCAGTCTCTTTTAAAGGCTTTCCTTGAGCTGTAGTAAATCTCCATATAATTGTAATATATATATAACATTATGTATTAATATAATATAATGTCTATCCACATTATACTTTACACGACCACTTTTTCCTCTGATATAAACTGACACGCTTAAGGTGGACCTGACACCAGGCAGGATGTTATCACAGACGCACAAATCATACACATGTGAGTCATCTCACGTCTTACTTGAGCTCTTGCGCGTTGTTGGCCAGCATACTTCGAATGCTTTTATCAGCTAAAGGGCAACCTGAGAGACTGAAAAATACACCAGCCGAACATTAGTTTCACCACAGCGACGACACAGCCCCAACCACTGACACACAGAGCAGCCTCTCTAACTCTCAGCCCGCACTCATCACATCCACATCATGAACCGACACATGCACACAGAAAAACAACAATCAGGAAATGCAAAATACCCCCAAAAACAAAAAAGCCAAGATGCAAGTGCAGGAAGTTGATTAGAAAACTTGAACCCTCTGAATATTTGCCCTGTAGGACTGAGTGGATATAGAAACCCCCTGCCCATGCAGCCGTATCAGGGTCCAGAAGTCTGAGACCTCGTTCCCATTCAGGCGTGTGGACCCCACTGTACTGGATATCATACAGTCCTTATCTCGCCCTGTAATTCTGCTCTGAATGGTAAATGCTTAGTCTGCAGAGCACTCTGGGAAGGGCCTGGAGGACTGAATGACATCAGCTTAGAAGGCTTTACACACACGACCCACTAGGTAGACATTTCATCCCAGGGTTCAGCATTAAAATGAGCATGTATCCAATCTTTAATTAATTTGGTCCTTCATTAATGATGCAATTGTTTCAGGGATGACAAGTAGCCAATAGTCAAAGGGCTAACAAACGAGAGAGAGAGAGAGAGAGAGAGAGAGAGAGAGAGAGAGAGAGAGAGAGAGAGAGAGAGCGAGAGAGAGAGAGATTTGGCCTATAGGTGATTTGACAGCATATTCGAGGTAAACTGAAAACAATAAAGAGAAGTAGACTTAGAATCCACCAGGAGGAAAGCAAGTCCCACCTTCGATGAAAGGCGTATTGCTCATCAAGTGACCACCTCCATTACAACCCAGTATGGGACATCT
Source organism: Platichthys flesus (assembly GCF_949316205.1). Classification (NCBI taxonomy): domain Eukaryota; kingdom Metazoa; phylum Chordata; class Actinopteri; order Pleuronectiformes; family Pleuronectidae; genus Platichthys; species Platichthys flesus. The sequence goes on from NC_084954.1 coordinate 16,939,015, forward strand.
GCCACCGGAACAATAGACTGATTGATAAGCCCAAAGGGGAGGAGAAGTAAACGTGGAAATTAGAGGAAAAAATTAAAAAGAGAGGAGGGATCGTCTCTTGATTGTTTTTTTTTTTTCAATTGTTTCCAGTTTGGCTTAACATTGTGTCTCCTGAGATCAGCCACACCTCTAAACGGCCTTGTACAGACAACTAGGCTTTTTCATTCCTATCATTATTCAAGAACATTTAGTCTGAGAGCAGAACTTGTCGATTTCTCATTCATGCTTTCATTCCAAACCTTGCGCCTGCACTCAAATAGCCCCTGCTGTGCATTGATGTGCTCTGCTGGTGCTCAAACCTAACGCTTACAATCCGATTTCCTGTGCTTCAATGCCAAGTATGGTGATGACGTAGGAAATTGCCCCTTCCTCGTTTCGGTTACTTTAACTGTGGGTGGCATCTGTTTTGTTTTTATATTTACATGTAACAATGTTCCCATAACTTCAAACTCTTGAAATCTATGATTTTGCTGCTACATGTTGATCAGTGATCTGCTGGACTCCTGCTTTGTAAAGGAGAGCACGAAACCAGTTAAAGTAACGCCCCGTTTATTGGATTCCTCTAAGATGAAGACAATGTCACTTGTCAACACTATTGCTGGAAGGGTATTGGTTGGGGTATTTTGACAGAGCTGGTGCACAGAAATCCAAGCACAGAAGAGAAATCAGAGAGGAGATGTTTCATGCGGTCACACAGAAGCCGCGTGTACGTGAGGAGAAGAGCTGAAGCTGGAGGGGAGAAAATCTGTGCTAGCACACAGTTTGAGCACAAGCAGAGAAGATCTAAGCACAAGCAGGGGCTAGTTGAGCGTGAACGCGGCATTATAGAATCTGACCTCAAACTGAAAGATCACACTCTTGAATAAAGATAGGTTAAAAAAAACATAGACAACTAGTGTTTGGGAAAGCATATAAAGAGAATGTGTGGGGGTTCTACGATAAACTCATCAGTGGGAGCTACGGGCTCTAAGATCAGTGTGGACAAATGGATAAAGCGGCCAAATGAAAGTCATATAGCAAGCCCCTGGATGGAGGGAGGGTAGGGGGAGGTTATTTGAGGTAAACTATATTACAAAGACGGATGAAAACAAAAGAAAGGTGGAAAAGAAAATATGGAGGCGTGGTGATGAGGGGGACGTTAAAGGAGAGCAGAGCTTGAGACGGGAGGAGAAGCAAGTTGTGGTCGAGTGGATGATGGGAGAGATTTCCGGCATTTTGGGTTAGAGTAAGGGAGAGAGCGTGGGGGGGGGGGGGGGGGGGCTCTTACGTTATCAGGTCCTTCTTGCTCTCCTTGCACTGGATGTACTTGGGCTTGGGGCTGGGCATGTTCACGTCGGTGGTGTAGGAGCGGTCGTCCAGCAGGTCCTGGAAGGGGTCCAGGTCATCCTGCTCAGGGTGAGAGGTTAGGCAGAGGGAGGGGAGAGGAGAGAGGAGAGAGGAGAGAGGAGAGAGGAGAGAGGAGAGAGGAGAGGGAGAGGAGGGAGGAGAGAGGAGAGAGGACAGCGGACAGGGAGAGGAGGGAGGAGAGAGGAGAGAGGAGAGAGGAGGGAGGAAGGGACATAAAAATATTTTCAGTTTCAGATTTTCAGATATATAGTTTATTTTCAAGAAATCATATTTGTGTGCATACAAACATATGCACTCTACAGTATGTATGTTGGAATGCAATGTAGTCAATTGCACAGGATAAAAAATCGTTGCCTCTGCCTGCCTCTCTCTTTCTCCCAAACACACACACACACACACACACACACACACACACACACACCTGTCAGCCCACAGAGTATAGTCAATTTGAATGCTAATGGTAGAGCCTGTATGAATATTGCACCTCACCTGTCAGTCTAACAGAGGAAGAAAATAGAATCCCTGAGAGGAAATAATGACTCAATGCCAAATGAACAGTGTGTGTGGTGTTTGTGCCACATGGTGGGACCTTGTACTCCTTATGTGGACAAAAATCAAGTCCCCATTGTAAATCACAAAATATGTAAGGTGAAGACATGGTTTATGCTTGGGTTGGGGATTCAGTGCAGGCGTCGTTAAGGTTAGGTTTAAGTAAGGCAAGTAGTAAGTATAGTTAAGGTTTGTGTGAGTCTCCACGAAATCAATGTAATGTCCTCTGAAGTCATGGAGACACGACTGTGTGCGTTTGTGTGTGTGCGTGTTTAGAATTTCAGACCATTGTTCTGTGCGTGCAGATCATTTCAGGGAGTCCGCCCGGGCGTACTCTTAAAATGCACCGCTCCGCCACTAGATGGTACTGTGGTGCAGCGTCAGGCCGCCGCCGCCGCTGCTGCCTCGTGTCAACGTGGGGCTGTGCTTTGTCTGCAGTGCACACAGCCAGGGCAAACTGGCTGTTGATGCAAATCCTCTTTCCCTTTCTTCCACGCTCGCAGGGTGTATATACAGTAATGCCCGTAGAGAGAGAGAGAGAGAGAGAGAGAGAGAGAGAGAGAGAGACGGGCCCAGAGTCGGCCCAAATTATCCCGCACTCAAGCTGTCTCGGGCGTGTGTGTGATGCTGGGTCAGCCAGCGAGCTCCTCCAATTAAAAGGGAGCGTTGGGCTGAGAGGCTGACAGGAAGGAGAACGACACATGCATACATACAGGGATGCAGAGCAAGAAGTAGGCTAGGGACGAGACTCGCACGTACACACAGACACACTCCCGAAGAGACGCGGGGTACAGACATGCACACGCTCGTATGAATATTCACATCTCACGCGCACGGCATTCAGAGGCACATGTACTGTACAGGCAAGCGCCTCCGCACACCGACAGGCGCGCCCAGCAGTGCTGCATTGATTTCCAGCAGCTCTTTGATGAGATGAGCCATTCCGATTCCCTCCCAAGGTGCTGCTTTGCATAATTCATTTTGGAGAGGAGCGAAATGTAAAAAACAGAAAGCGGGCATGCGGGGCCGCGCGATACAAACAGAGCAGCCACCTCTGTGCATGGCAATGCTGACATCAATTAACATGCAGATTCATTAGGTCTCCCTCAAAAAAAAAAGAAAGAAAAATAAATCCTTAATATGACTTTCTAATAGACTGCAAATGTAACAGCGAGTCAGACGGCAGGCAGGAAACCTAGAAGACGATCAGATGGCAAGGCAAATGTTTGACTTGGAGACCCTGTGTTGAATCAGGGGTTTGGAGAGAGATAATTTGGGCCGAGACACATGGAAGAGGCAGAATGCGCGACGCATGCCAACTGTACAGTCTATCAGCTCCGAACAGCACACACTAGCACACAGGATACAACTGCTAATAGTTACAACAGCCAGTGCCCGTTGTAAACCTGTCTTTTTGTAATGTTCTGTTCTCCTGGTCTGTGTTAATGCTCCCGGTTTATCTGCAATGAAGATTTTTCAAAAAATGAAATTGAATTTGCTCTAACTGTTGTTCACATGTGTGGCCCATACGTAGATAGCTTTGAACGATTTACTGATTTGCTGTTAATTTCTAATACATTGCATGTCGGCTATTTCAAAGGCATGTTTATTAACTGACACTAAGACCAAAGTTGACATCTTTTCAAAATAAAAGTTCTATAATTCACCTCGATATAAAGCATGACACTAACAGGCTTTGCTTTGAAGGCAAATTGCCAAACAGGAATTGATTATATGAATGTTGCTGCCATGACAAGATCACCCTTGAATGTGTGTGTTTGTCCGATATGGTGAAACACAAATAATCAGATAATCAACATGTCCTGTCAGGACAGATACTATTGACGGGGGCTGCCAGTTGTTGACCACTGCTGTAGTTTATAAAACAGACAATGAGTTATTCATATTTTATCAATTTTTAAGTATCGTGTGTCCAAATCGCACCAATATTCGTCACTTCACTGGGCCGTTAACAATACAAATTAAGAGTATGTTCTACCTTCTAATTCCACAAACATCTTGTTTATCCTTTTCACAACCATTGGCCCCTTAATTTCTAATCCCCCTGCCTAATTCTTCTTTTTATCCTTTTACTTCAATCGATCATGAACCTGTGGCTTTAGCTGATCAAAAGTAGAATACTTGCGTAATGAAAAAATGTGGAATTCTGCTTCGCAAAACACAAGTTCAGGCATCAACAGTCTTTCCTGAGCAGGAAACGGCACACAGCATGATTTCTAATTTATCTGTCCACCAACCAGAACAGCGGTGGTTCATACGTATTTACAGCACTCTCCTTGTCATTTCCACCTCTTTACCTCTTTCTCGTCCTCATCTATGTGTTCGATCTTGGTGTAGTCTACTGGCAGCTCCCAGCAGTCAGCAGCATCCCCCATGCCGTAGCAGCGGGAGCCCAGCAGGGCCGCTTGCCTCTGGGGGGACATCGGCTCTAGAGGGGTGAGCACAGAGTCTCCTCCGGCTCCACGACCGCACAGACGCTTGCTCATACTCAGGTCCAACGTGCCGTTCTCGTCTACGTCTACACTGGGACTCTGGAGGGTGTGTGTGTGTGTGTGGATGTGGTTTTTGTGCATGTGCGTGCGTGTGAGGTGAAGTCAGGTGAGGAGGAGATGATTTCAGTAAGATGATTATGAGGAAGGTGTAAAAGGATGCAGGAGGTAGGGGGTGGAGAGAGAGGGATAAAAAGAGAGAGAGAGAGTTTCTGATTAAATTGCAGTCAAACATACTCATAATCTAGGATCAGAGCTGGACAACAGTAGCTGAGTGCACGGAGAATGTATAGAAGACATGAAAAGAGACTCCTATTATTTCTGTTCCCACAGTAAGGATGCTCACTACTGAACTTTTCAGATGTCTGGAAAAGATGGATCAGGAACACTCGCAGTTCAAATATCCGAAACAATATTCCAACTACTTTTTTCTTTTTTTTGCCCAAGTCTGTCTCGCATGAAACATCAGAAACTTGCAGTGTACAGTAACAAGGTAGCAAAGAGAAGAAGAAGAGGTCATCAGTGCTGCAGGACGAGTACATCACTCTGTGAACCCCTCTTCTCCCCGTCTCTCTCTCCTTCCATCCCACTGTAGTCTGTACTGTGCAGATAGAAGAGGACGTGTGTGTGTGTGCATGACTTTGTGTGTGTGTGTGTGGGGGGGGGGGTACATGACTTTGTGTGCGTGTATGTGTGTGTGTGTGTGTGTGTGTGTGTGTGAGCCTAATGTGAGTGGACGCAAGCGCGGAGGGGGCAGGGCCTGAGGCTTAGGGGCCGGGTTGAGAGCAGTGACTCCAATGAGCTATGTTATCACATGTATTTTGTTCATGTTCATCATATTCATTACGTCACCTTACATCACTGAGCAATACTACATATTATGTAGCAAACCTATCTATATCACTGTATAGCTTTTACATGTCCTTACCACCCTTGTTATCTCGACTTTTGTTAAGTAATATTTTAATGTAGAACTCTATTTTATACTTATTTTGCTTATAATTACATTTTTTTATATATCTTTCTAGAATTTCTATGTTTATTTGTATATTTTCCATCAAGTGGGCTTGCTGGAGGCCTCAGAGTGCTGGTGGTGTCTGGACAGAGACAGGCCTTTAGCACACACACTCTGCAGCTGTCCTGAAGGTTCAGGGGTTTTGCCAAATGTCCCTTTCTCTCAGAGTCCATTTATTAACTTCTCGCCAACTGGACCCAGACTGCCCGTATGTGAGGAGGTAGCCCGGCTACTGGAGGACTGGAAATCCTCTTCGGCATTGTCACCATCATTGTGGCCCATCACTCTTGGTCTCCTGGCTGCGCTAGAACGATCATCATACAGGCTGCTCCAAGGTGGAGGACTGTGACTGGAAATGGGGGCTGTCCCACTTTATATTTCAGGTTTCAGCTCAAACCTAAAAAAATATATATATAAAGGTTATTTTTTGATATGTGTGGGTAAGTTGTTGTATATATCAGTTTTTCGTCTTTCTATGGATGTATACGCTCAGTATATGTGTTTATATATATAGCTAAATATTTTTCATTCTTCACCATTACTTGTCAATTTGTGAAGATTTGATCTGTTGTGAAAAAATAAAGAACTACTGACTGTAATTTGTATATTTTTCTGTATGATATATATCAGAGACAATTTGATTTGAAGATGACGCTTTTGCAATTTTGTAGAATTTTTCGTGAATTTAATAAAAAAATGTAACTACACTGTGTGAACCCCCCCCTGAGGCAAACATCTGCTGTGTGCTGTCGGACTCATCCAATGACAGCGGCTTCTCACTCCTGCGTTCGCTTTATCTCCTGACGCTTGTATCGTGAAATCAATGCACACATTTTACTTTTCTTAATCCAGATCAGGCACATACTGTCAAAAGATCCCAGACCTTCAGTTACTTACTGAACATATCTGTAAGTATGAACATGTGTTTATGACCTGGCCCTCGTTAATATCCCCTCTCTCCCTAATTTCCCATCTCCCCGTCTCGTCCTCCCTGCTCCTTTCACTCCCCATCACGAGTAGGAACGCACGCTCTAACGCTCATTCCACCCGACAGTGTCCCTGGGGGTGGATTCTCCTGGTGTCTGAAGCCAAAAACCTCTGTGACGCACGCTGACTCAAAATGCACGGGGTGATATTAGGACCGGGCGATGAATACTGCAAGAGTTGTGGCTTAGCAGAGGACATAAAAATAGCAGATGAAGAAGATGAAGAAGAAGAAAAAAAAACACGCGAATACTGTTAGGTCATTAGTCTGGTGAGAAACATAACTCAGGGTGAGGTATAGATGCGATTAAGGCAAAATAATAAGAAACACGGGGTGAACGAGCAAGACCAAATAATCTGTGTTTACATCTTTCCATGATGTGTGTATCATATACACACTCACTATTAAATCTACTGTTAACATTCAAATGTAGGTTTGGCCTCAGAAACGAAGAGAAGGGGGCCAAAAAAAAGGGAGTCGAGTAGAAAACGAGTGTGTGTTATGTATTCGGTGAAGTCGCTGAGGAATACGCCGGCCGTGACTCGTCCCGTCCTTGCCAACGTGCCCGGCGGACTGCCCTTCTCCTTGTCGGCCATTGTACTGTATGTCACAGTCCAATTAACGTGACCCACCCCTTCATATCGAATTAACAAGGGTGATATGTGAGGAAACTTACCCCCCCCCCCACCTCCTTCATTAGAGACCCACCCCCTTCCCGCTCTGACACCTCGGCAACCTCCTGACCCGGGTTGCCATGACGATGCTGGGAGGGGTCCCCTGATTCTCGTACCGACGCTTTACTTCCGCTCACCCATTCCCAGGTCTTAAATTAAAACCAGCGTTGTGTCCTGTCGTCCTCTCTGGCCTTTCCCCTGCTCCTCGTGTCTAATGTCCGTGTCTCTCGCTGCTCCTCCTCCTCCTCCTCCTCCTCTTCCTCCTTTTCCAACTTACCAACCATTCACAGTTGCCTGTATGTGTTGATGACAATTTGCTGACATCAGGATTATCTTATTTTGACTTAATGTAAGGACATCCTTGGAATCTATCGCAGCTTTGCTCAAATAAACAAAAAATATCCAAAGCTCGGGGGTTAATACATTGTCCGTGTCAACCTACATTCAACATCTTCACACTACATTTTTAAAGGTACAAATCATACTGTTAGTATCATCAATCCACAGTTGGAATGGACTGTAAATCTCAGGAATCTCTGTATTTAGATTTTTTTTAAACTGCTCATCAGAAATGGCACAGTATCCAAGAGAGGATTCCAAGGATGTGCAATGCCGACTGAGGAGATGCTTTTAAGAGCGTTTTTCAAAGAAAGCTTAACTAAAGACATTAAATGACTAAATGAAAACATTAACACGGTGCAACCATCCAACCGAGGGTTCTATGACATCACTGCTGTGTCACGATCGTGTCCGAGGGATTTGACAGCAGCTGCGTATCAATTCAGGGGCTGCATCTTTCAGAGGCTGCATTTGAAGAGGAACTGTGTCACAGCCATAGACTGTCACAGCGGAGTCTCTAACTTCGAGAATCAAGCTTCAACTTAACTGAACATCTAAAGTTACAAGTGTACTATAGGCGACAGCAGTAGGCTGGTGACGCCCATCAAGGAAACCTTCCATAAACAAGACTGCCTCATATCGGTTTGCACCCAACAGAACGCGTTCTCCATTGGCCGCATAGACTGGGTCGTCCCAACGGAGTTCCTGAAATGTGACAAGGATCAGTCTCCTTTATTAAATAAATGCATTTGATTTCAGTCTTTCCATCAATGTGCGTATCAATAAATCCAATGAGTAGACTGAGAGAAAGAGGAGCGAGCAGATAGGCAGCCTGGAAAAACAAGGAGGCGAGAATGTATGAGTGTGTGTGTGTGAAGTTTCATTCAGAGAGAAAGGAACAGTGTGTGCCGTTAGGTGTTAGATGAAAGAAAAAGAAGAAGAAGAAGAAATATCCTGATCTGAAATTCTGATCCGAAATCGGAGGTTTCCTGTCTTCCCGTTCTGCCCCGACAGCTTCCTGCCCGTCTGGCCCCCCCGAAGCACCAGAAGGACACACTATGAACTGAGATAGGACCAGAGCAGGGTCGCTTCAGGCATTTGTGGCTTTTCTTTCCTTTTCCTCCTTTCTTTCCTCCTCTTGTCCGCCGTCAACATTAGCATTGAGCCAGCGTTAGCCCTCTGCTGCATGATCGCTCTCTCTCTCTCTCTCTCTCTCTCTCTCTCTCTTTCTGGCCCCCATTTCCCCGCTCAGCATCAGGATGCAGATAACACAGTAACACCTTACCCTTATCTCCTCAGAAATGACACGCTGGGCTCACGCCGTGTCAAACGGCGCTTCGTCCTGCTCCTATCTGATCCCTAGACAGAAAATAAAAAACTGCCCCGCTGAGCCCTGAGTGTAAGACACAGCCTTGGATCTTTAATGGGATCTCTGTGTGAGTGTGTTTATGTGTACATGTGGTGCGCATATCTGAAATCTCCCTGTCTTTGACAGTGTTCGCTGCCAACATCAGGATAATGAAGCCCAGATCAAATCTTTTTTTCCTTTGTGTGGCTACAGTATGAGGACCGTCTTATACAGTAAACACTCATGTGTCATTTGAGGCAATATTTCTCAACAAAGGTTGATCTCATTAAACATTTACGTCATTGATCATTGCAGTGTCCCGCCTCCTACCTGCGAGCACAGGTCCTGCGGCTTCCCCCCCATGCTGTGAGGCATCTCTCTGCAGCGTGTGGACAGGTTGAGGATGGCCGTGGCCGCCATGTGGGCGGCCTCCATGTCGTGGCTGTAGTCAAAGCTGCTCTTGCTGCAAGTGCTGCTGGCGCTGCTGCCCCCTCCGCGTCCAGCACCCCCTCCGCCGCCGCCACCACAGCTCAGGCTGCTGCTGCTGCTGCTGGGAGCGTAGGTGCTGGTGGTGCTGCTGGCCGAACTGGAGTTTTTGCAGAAGCGTTTGGCTGCGGGACCGATGGAGAAAAATTCAATAGAGAGAAAAATAATTGGTTAGGGTTAGTCAAGGAGTACCAGAGGTTAAAAAAATGTAACACAATTGTTTTTACATTTAATGGCACAGTAAGCCATATTGCATCATACAATATACTTATACTTAATATACTGCTAATACCCTGTATTTGGGAAAGACTGCTTGACCATCCGAACATCACACCATTGTTCCAGCCAATCAGCAACAAGGGTATTCATGCACAGGAGGAGTGTGTAAAGATCACCTGTTACAACCGCCGCTACTGTTTCAGAAGGTTAGCCACTGGAAATTATATTTTCTTTCAAAGTGCTTAAACACCAAAGACTGCTGCTAACCCAAAGTAGATAAGATTAACAAAAGGGTGAAGACCTGCATGACCATCGTTGAGCCGTTTCAACAGGAGTTATCCCCAGACCAAGCAGTGGGCTGTGGTGACCACACACCGGTTCATAACATCATCTGATTCACTTAACCCATTGGTCCAGAGGAAACGGCTCATCAGTGTCTGACTGTCTGCTTCTTCAAGGGCAACACACAAGACACCTACAGTACACCGTCGTGGCTGATTCTGGTTGTTGAACATGTTGTTTGTATAAATACAGATAGTGTATTTCTTTACAGATATACACATTTCCGTGTGTGTGTGTGTGGGGGGGGGGGGGGTGTAGCGTCTGAGGGAGCAGTGAAGAAAGGGCTGTATTTGTTGTCGGGTATCAACAGTCGTTCCCCAGAATCATTAACTCCACCTTTAAGGGTGAGTTACTTCGGCTTAGGTAGGTTTGACATACGTAATAAAAGATTAGGATTTTCCCTGCCAAACCTTTTTATTTGTTCGATACTTAGATCATAGCTTTGTACTTAAAATATGGTTTATTAGGTTTGGGATCTTTAATGACACTCTAGTCCAAAAGCAACATAATATGCAATCACAAGATTTCACCAACAGTTTTCTGGACCTTGAGAAATGTGTGCTTAAGTCTGCAGCTATAGGGAATGTGAACTCCACACACTAGTGAATACAAAAGGTACATTCAGCATGGGAAGAATAAAAATAAAGACGTGTCACGGTAATGTCACAGCAGTGGAAATAAAGCTTTGCTCTGATGTAGTACCGTCGTATCCTTTCGGCGAGCTGTCCCTCTGTCCGTGCACCTTGGGCGCGATGGCCCGCTTCCCGTACACCTGGTGGTTGCTGCTGCCGTCGAAGGCGCTGTAGTCGAAGCTGGTCTTGGAGTACTTCTCCAGCTCCTTGGCCAGGTTGGAGCGCGGCGTGCTGGTGGAGACATTGTTCTTGTAACCATACTGTGGATAGTCCAGTTGTTTCACAAAGCACATAGGCCTGGAAAATAAATGACGAGGGGATGGAAGTTGGACCGAGGCAGTCAACATTGCCCAGGGAGGAAGGAGAGGGAACTCGGTGGGTTTGGGTAAAATAAGAAAAAAATGGGAGGATGCAGGGGGCAGGGGCAGACTGTCATGGTTAGACTTGGGGATAAGAATGTCAAGGACAATCCTGGCAGATGAAGGGGGGGTGGGTGGGGGGGGGGGGGGGGGGGGTAGGGTGCAGGACATGTGGTAGAGTGGATGAATTCCTCCTTTTCCATGAAAAAAGACAACCCTCTACCACAGTTTTTTTTGCATGCATAGTGAGTAGGAAACAGGAAAATTGAATTTCGACATCTTTTGATAAATTTTGTTTTTGATTTGCCTTTACAGGCTTAGAAACGACCTGGACAACTGAGATGTGAGATCTAATGCTGTGGATGTTCGGTTGGATATAAATATAAAATGTACAATTACTTAAAACTTGTCATGCTAATGTTTGATGACTACCAAAGTAAACCTCAATCAAAATGCTCTTACCTTTTCTATGATACATGTGCTATTTATTTTTATAATCTAATAAAGCGAATTCGCCTTTGATAGTGAGCAGGGAAATGAAGATGCAACGTATCCTCAGGAGACAGGAGAACAGACGGGGGCAGACATAAAATATCAATAGTTCTAGGATTTTAAAAAAAAGGAAAAAAAGATATACCAACACGGCTGAAAAACAGGTCTTCAAGTATTTTATTGTGTTTACGTTTTGACACAAAATCCATATTTGCTCGCCCTGTATATGATGTGGAAATAAAGCGGAGAGTGAGCACTACCTTAAGACTCGGTCGGAGGACTGGTTGGATTTGGGGCCGTCACAGCTCTGGTGCTTCTCCTGGGCTTTGGCCAGCTTCTCGGCTGCAGCGATGGGACATCCAGAGAGACTGAAAAAATGAGGAACACTGTCTTAAGTGGCGCTGCAGACTGTGCGTATTAGACACATTTTTTTTAGAGGTGAAAATATCACCGTTGAATGCATGTGCTGCCGCAGCTTGTCAGGTGGTGAGCACCAGTCAGTTCACATCTGTCTGTCGGCCAATGTTGACCAGTTTGAGAGTAACCGGACTCTAGTCCAGAAAGTATTTGTGCTTTAAATGATAAATCATTTGTTGTCTTTTACCACTTTAAATAACAACGCAATCAACAACAGCTTGCAGGTTTCCAGCTGAGCAGCTTGAAATAATTCTCAGAAAAGATATTCCCATATGGACAAATGTGCATTTCTATGTGTATCTAAATTTATTTCAAACGCACAGTGATAATTAACACATACACACACAAACACACACACACACAGAAACATGCAGTCTCTCAATAGTTGTGAGGACACTCATTTACATAATGCATTCTATAGTCCCTAACCATCACAATTAAATGCGTAACCCTGAGCCTAAACCCGAATTCTAACCATAACTCTAAAACCAAGTCTTCACCCTCAAACAGTTGGATTTGTGAGGACCAGAGAAAAATGTCCTCATAACGTTAAAATGTCCTCACAATGATGGTATCGAACCAAACTATAGACAGACATGTGCACACATCTCCATGACTTCAGAGGACAATACCTTGACTAAGATTGATTTCCTTGAGACTTACTCAAACCTTAGGTTCTCCTTGACTAACCCTAACCCTAACCAAAGCTCACGTTTTCCTAAACCTAACCTTAACCTACACCTTAAGCTTAACCAAAAACTAATCTTAGCCTAAACTTGACCTTAACCAAAGCTATCCCCAACAAACACACACACACACACACACACACACACACAAACAGACACTGACACTTGTAGTGTGTATCCACTGGAATTCAGAGCTTTAAAAAAACTTCCTTGTTACAATTAACTGACCAAATGTGACAAAAGTTCATGTTGTTATCCTTAACCCCCATTATTCTCCATCCTGTCTGTCAACTGTAGTGTGTCGGGGCCATGGTGAAAAAAACGGAGGTTGAGCCCAGCGTGTCATTTCTGAGGAGATAAGGGTACGGTGTTACTGTGTTATCTGCATCCTGATGCTGAGCGGGGAAATGGGGGCCAGAAAGAGAGAGAGAGAGAGAGAGAGAGAGAGAGAGAGAGCGATCATGCAGCAGAGGGCTAACGCTGGCTCAATGCTAATGTTGACGGCGGACAAGAGGAGGAAAGAAAGGAGGAAAATCGGACCAGCGAGTATATGGAGGTTTATATCGGCGCTTTGAAGTGAAAGTGAAAGTTTACTGCGTGTGTCCACGACTGCTTCTATTTCGCGCTGCGCACTCGTGTCATATGAGCGCAGCATGGAGGCACTCCGATCTTTCCAGGCCTGCACCTATCCTGTCACCCCGGCTGAGTGGCAGAAAGGTGCTAATGGCTGCTGCTACGCCCAACTCCCCGAACATCTGCTCCGGGTGACACTCCTCTTTCACTGTCACCTCACCACGTCTGACAGCACTGGCACCAGTGCTCTGCTATTTCAGTTTTTCTCCCTCCAAACTTGCACCTGATAGATGCCACTTTTTTGCCATGAGCTGATGAATGATTTATGCTGTGCTAGGTGTGAATAGCTGCATTCCAATCAGGCTCTGTTAAACTGTGGCACTATTGAGCAGCTGAACGGCTTCACTTAGTCCTTATTCAAAATATTGCAAACTTGCAGACTGAAACACACAAAGGTGAATGCACGTCTCCATGACTTCATAGTACATTAAAATAATATCATGAAAGACTTATTCACACCTTAACCATAGTTATAACTTGCCTAACCCTAACCAAAACGTTAACTTCAACCTAGCCTTCACCTTAACCTAAACACAACCTTACCTTAAAACATGTCTTCACCTTTAAATTTAATGATTAATGTTAACAGGATTTTTGTCCCCAGTAGGCAGACAAGTCTCCATAATGTGACTCCGCAAACATATTCAGGTCCCCACAACATGAGTAACCTGGACACACACACACACACACACACACACACACACACAATGTGTTGAACAAACAAAAATAAATTAGAATGACCAAAAATTAAACATCAGCAACAACAGCTCAACAAAAAAATGAACCAAGTTCCATGAAGAAAAGGAGGATGCGACATGGACAGTGCCAGTTTCATGTAGGCAGACTGTCACTTACCTTCTGTGGGAGTTTCTGTTGCTATTGACATGGCCGCGTCCCGTGCAGCCAGGCGTAGGACACTTAAGAACATTCTCATACATTGCCACAACTTCAGGCAGACGGGAGATAGGAGTGAAAGACAGGGAAGGTTAGGAGCCCCTTACAATCAAGCTCTATTAGTATGTGAGGAGCTTGGCATTATAAACATCATTAAGAAATGGGCCTGTTTGAACCCAAATGACCTCTTCTTCATTTTAATGAACACTAGTTTGAAAGGGCAGGCAAGGTTTCCCACCATATTGCTTCCACTTATCCTGCCCCTTTCAAATTAGTATTCATGGAATAGCGACAGTCATGAATAAAAAGATGTCATTTAAGTTTAACAGGACAAAGCCGGCGAGAGACAGAGATGGAGGGGACATTTTTTGGGCATGCAGCGAGCGGAGCGACCAACAGCCAGCAATCATGCAAAACACAAGCCTTGAAATCAATGGGAGAGGCAGACAGATGGAACACAGCTCCTTGATAGAGTGTGCTTTGTTATCATCTGCACGTTGTTAGGGTAGAGAGCGCAGTCTTCAATACCATTTACCATTAAAACAGTCCATAACTGTCCCGGATCCCCTCGGCAACCCGCCAATTAGATTAATGATCTATGGATGTCCGAGAGGAGCTGTTGGAGGGGGCGCGTGGAAAGGGTCGCCTCGATGCCAGTGGCACACGGGGCCAAACCCCATCGGCAGTAGCTTCATCATTATCACCCCCTTAAACTTTAACCCCTCATCATCCTCCTCTCCCTTACATACTAATTGGTATTCGGTGCAGGTAATTGGACAAAGCCTGCCACCTCAACATGCCACAAGCCAATGCATTATGCATATCCGGCTTCCACCCTGCCCTCTGCTTAGAGACCGGCAGAATGGCGAGAAATGAAAGCAATGGGCCTGAATTAGACAGCACAGGCAGAACTGCAGGGATGTAGCATAATAATGCGGGAAACAGAAGGTGATGTGGCGATAAAGTCTTTTAATATTGCAAAATATTTTGAGGACAAAACATATACTCTGAGATGAAACACTTCCAGGATTCTACAGGAGGGTGCTACAGTAAGCACAGGAATGTGATTTAATGTATTTCAGATATAATTTAATCGTCATTTTTCACATTTCCCAAGGAAGAGTCGTGGCCACACAGCGTGATTTCCCAATTAAATGAAGCCATTAATAATACATTGTCCATTCAGGCCAGAAAAAGTGTTAATAGGGGATCGAGAGTTTCCCACAGCGGAGTCCGCCCTGTAGGTATTCCCACATCTGACATATGCTTCCAAGTGGGGAAGGAGGGACCATCATTGACGGAAACATGGTGAATGGTGGCTTAATAGCTCACAATGTGGACACCTACTTTACTTCAATGTATTTTTGGTATCGTCTATGTTTTCCTTATCCTGTTGTATTATTTAACATCTGTCTTTGATTTTAAATGGCATTGTATTTTACTTACTTCTTGCCTTAAATGATTTTTATCAAGGTTTTTATTTGTTCACAAAGCACTTTGTATTATTACTGAGGCATGCCACTGTCTTGAAGGTGATGCCACAAAACTTTTGGTCCGTTAGTGGTATCATTTCCCCCAAAAAGTCAGCCCAATCAACACGGGTGATGAACAGGAGGAGGAACACGGACATCATATTCCCAGATCTCCAGTGACAATCAATTCAAGCCCTTTTCTAGATTCCATTTTGGGCCTCCAGTCAAGGTCAACCGCGTCCTTTGTGTGTCTCAGGTTAGGGACTTCTTTGAAAGCAGGGGCCTCCACAGGACAAGAGTCCTCAGCAACACCACTGATCTTTACAAGCCTCGCTTTAATGATAACTAATTTCTTTGCCATTATTAAATCCTTCTTTTATGTTGATTGCAGTCTGGGTCGTGGCAGATCATAACTTGATTTTCACACTGCGGGTTAATGAATCGTGTGAAAGGGGCTTTTATTGAGAAGTTTGCACAAGGTGAATGAGACTAAATAGCCGGGGTGAATTCTCGGAAGGGGAATCTCACTACTCAGTCAAAGCGTATGTGTATTGCCACTTCACTTGATCTGTGGAATAGACATTTTATACTGCCTTTCTACTCAATACAAGTTAATTGGGAGAGAAATACAAATAAATGAATGGGATTTATGGCATTGATGACTGTGCTACCGGGGTCTGTGGGCATTTTTAGGTTTTGTGAATAATGAAATGTTAAAACTTAAAATATAAAAAATAAAAGCATAAAAAGCATAGCATTCCCGAGTTGCTCAGTCATAAATGCACTGAGCAACTGTGCTGTGAAAGCTTTTTTTCAGATATGTACTCTTGGTTTTTGGTATTGGTCCAAACAAATGTCTCAGGAAAATGTCTAGAACATTCAGACAAAGTTTGGCGCCTGGACAGATCATGCAGGGCGCAGGATACAATGTGTCAAAATCTTTTTTTCCAAATTTGCGTTGGGCCTTTTCGTCAAAAGCTCCCGAACTCGTTGTCTTTCCAAATTGACATAATTGTCTTCATCCTCTGCATGAAGGGCTCATCTTTGTAATGCAGTAATATTGGTATTCTTTTCGTTTTTTTCCCTTTTGCGTCCGTCACGTGTCATAAACATGCCCTCTCACTTGCGGTGAATTTTCCAGATTTTCCGAAGCATTCTCACATGGAATCACTTTGACCTTTTCTGGGCATTTTACTCCAGAAAATCTCCAGCGCGACCGCCTCCAACATTTGTATTTTACATACAACCACCAAAAGAGTATCCGGGAGTTCAGTGAATGTCTGAAAGCAGCTGAAGAGGCATGCAACCCATTTAAAGCATCCCCTATTATATGATCTCAGTCCATGTCAGTCCATGTAGCAGAGGAAGGGGTGACATACACTCAAGTGGATCACTGATTTACAGCTCTTTACCTACCCACTAATCACTGCACCGCCACTAGTCACACATCAGTGAGGGCTCATTGCCTCATCACCACCTCACACTACGCAAGCAATCAGCAACCCATGCAAAAAAGGTCAGAGGAAAGTGCAGCTGCAGTCCGTCTGACCCTCACTGTACACCCCACAGACATATCAAACACAGTCCGGCCACGACAGCAAAGTACACAGATCATGCCAGGCACATCAGTGGTCGCAGGAAACATGCTAATTATTTAACATCAAAGAACATCAAAGCCACAGGTCGACTAAATAAACAGAAAATAATGTGTTTGTTGCGGGTGTGGGACTGACAATGCTTACTTTCTGGCGGCACCCTGTCTTTGTGCGGACAGCCAGATAGACTCCGATGATGCGGGTACAAGCCAGTCACGTGCCCGGTGCCGTCACAGCCAGGCGTCGGACAGCGGCTTTCCTTCTTGTCCGCACGAGAAGCATCTGGGAACAGAGAGGCAAATGCATGTGATTACATTGTGAGCTCATGGCAGTGTTCGACATGAAATGGTTTGTGTCACTAAAACTCGGGTTGAGTCTTGGGTCGCTCCGTTGTTCAAGTGAAAGTGGCCAAAGACGAGTCAGGGTGAGGCCGGACTATACAAGGCCATAATATTCATCACTACATATAAGGTTAGACCTAAAACAATTCTCTTATAGTTATAGTATAGGTGAGCCCTGAACCATCCCTTACATATGCTGCTTTAGGCCTAGGACTGCTGGGGAAACTCCCATCATGCAATGAGCACTACGCGCTCTCCCTCTCTACGTCTCTCTGCCCTCCCATTTATTTTTACCACAAGTCAGTACGAGTCTGAGTCACAAGTCCTGAAAACCTGAACTTAAGTCCGACTCAAGTGTGACTCCTGGACTCCAGTGCTACTTCACTGCAACAGTGGCTCAAGGCAATAAGCTTAACATGAATCAGAGAGTGATTTGTGGTTCTCTTTTCTTCCAGGCTTCATATCCCAGGCTCTAAACAAGGCGACTTCCTCTGATTGATGGAGGTTTTATCTGCGGCAAGAGAGGAAGTCTGTATATACAACTTAATTTACTGGAAAAAAATTTAATTCATATTTCTGATCACAGTCAGTATTGTCCCAAAATGATGGTGGAACATAACATCATGTTTGAGAAAACTAAATAATGATATTGGACAATGAAGGTCCAATATCAGGCACACAAACTCACACAAACACACACATGCCGGATGAGATCTTCTTTCCCTCCCCAAAACCTGTCTCTCCTGTTTCACCCAAACTCAGATATGGTTACCCCCAAAAAGCAGGAGTGCCAATCCGTGCCAACAGGCATTGTTTCTGCAACTGCACCTTGCGACACATCGACTCACACAAGGTCAAGGACTCTTCTTTCTGTCAAGATGTAATGACATCTTAACTGTAGGACCCTGTTTACATTCGAATTTCAGTAATTTTATAGCATAATATAACAGCCTATAACATCGTCTTCACAGCAGAGTCAAAGGAGGTGAGAGATGTGTCATATTGTGGAATCAATCTAGGATCTCATGGAAGATCAGACAGACGAGGGGCCATTACGCCTCAGAAAGAGACCACTGACGGAAAATTTAAAGACCTGTGTAAGTCAGTAGCTCCACCTCAGTGACAAAGCCAGGCAAACCCAGAGGCTGTAGAGTAAGAGCAGAAAGACGAATAATTGAGACAAGAATGAAATTAAGAGCTGGCATGGAGCAAACTTACTCATACATTTACACACACGTCACCAAATGAAATCCCATGTCCCATTAATCAGAAAAAAAGGCCCTCGTTATCCTCCGTGGCTGTCATCTATCTATGTCATGTTGGGGGCACATGAGTTACATATATATTGCTATGTCATGTCTCCTCTGTCAGGCACCAGTGCAATAGGGGAAAGGGGGGGGGGGGGGGGTCATGTTGATAAAAGAACTTGTTCTGAATGTTAAATGTGGCTTCCTAATAATGGCTTCTTTTCGGCGGGCCCATTATTACAGAGAGTGTTAGTGTTTGAACAGGGCGTCTGGAAATAATTCTCCATTTGCACATGCACGGACACTCACACACACGTGATGACTGTGCGTTCTGCAGGCTGCGGTTCCGTTGCGGAGAGTGGAGGCAGCCAAGTGGAAGGCATATTAGAAAGCAGGGGATATTGATTGTGGCTGGGGATGGTCGGCGCTTTGCATAGCAAATGGCCCCCATTACCATACCATCTCTGGATAATTAATGTGTAGTCAGTGGGCCTGTCGTTCGTTATCGGTCATTCTGATAATGTTAAATTTTCATCTCAGCCTCATGTTTCTCTTAGAGAGCCGGCCCTCCCTCTGAATCCCC
Source organism: Platichthys flesus (assembly GCF_949316205.1). Classification (NCBI taxonomy): domain Eukaryota; kingdom Metazoa; phylum Chordata; class Actinopteri; order Pleuronectiformes; family Pleuronectidae; genus Platichthys; species Platichthys flesus. The sequence continues at coordinate 16,958,219 of NC_084954.1, forward strand.
CCTGCCCCCTGCCCCACCAGCACCAGCACCCTCCCACCCCCTCCTTTTGGCCATGCTCTGTTTTATAAATCACACACAAGAGTCCTGGTCAACGAGTGTCTGCTGCTATCTCGCCCGGGGAGAGATGCTATCGTGATGTAACTGTCTCGCATCCTCTCATTATTCCAACATTAGCCAGACACCAGGGCAATGGGGAGGCTCTCGAAATTAACATTTTGCGTGGCATTTAAGTTGGAATATACAGTATGCTTGATGTGAGCCCACTCGGCATTTAAGGCGTAATATCGCCCCGCTGCTGATTTCGCCCGCTCGTATTTGTCACTCTCACCTGATATCTTCCTTATGGGAGCAAATTGCGTAACCTGAGCGTGAAGGTTGTTGCTGTAAAGGATATGATGTGAGGAATAAGCAGAGTTAAACGATGGAGCTCGCAGAGCCACCACTGTAAATGCCAACACAATGTTTCTGTTCCTGCGACTCCGCGCTGCAGGTACACAGCCATATCCAGCTCACTGTAAAACAATGACCACTGAATTTGATTATGGTATAAGTGCATTTGTCTCTCTGGCACATCAATAAGCCTCAATATGAAAGTTGGGTCATAAGCATGATAACCAAACAAAAAGAGACGTCTTGTTCTCCTTTTCCCAAAGGCGGGAGGGCCCTGTTTGGTAGCTTCCTCTCCCAAGTGCCATCTCAGAGTTTAAAAATAGGCAGCTTTACCCCAAGCTGCATCGCAGGGATGAGATTTGCGGTCCTAACAGGCCGTGCAGATTGCCATTACTTATGCCTGACAAGCCTACCCTCTGATGTTTCCATGCTGGCCTATTTTAACAACATAAGCCGCTGCTGCCGCTCCCGCTGCTACCAAGATGCGAATTTCCAAATTGGTTGAAAAAAAGCTTTTCCTGGGGTTGTAGTCAAGTTCCCAGAATGCACGTGGGCTGTCTAGTCCCCGGCACAACACAGAGCCAAACACTATCAGACATTGTCACCTGAGCTTTTTAAATGAGGTAAACATGCATCACCATGTTTGAAAGAGCCACTCACCTTTGTGATAAAAAGGCTTCTTCATGCCATCATGAAGGCGGGCTTTACGCTCAACACCATAGCCATGTCGTGGGCCATGATCGTCGTGGTTATACCTCACCCCATCTCTCCTGGCAGCCTCAGCCGCCATTTTATCTCGCATTGCCTTGGCGCGTTCGGACTCTAGTGCAATGGCCTTCTCCAGTAGCGACAGGTTGCCCTTTGTCATGTCAAACACCTCTTCAGATCGGTCCGACGTGACTGAGGCGGTGTCCTCATCGAAGTCCCGGTGGCTGGTGTGATACCGGTCATCCTGTGCGCAACTGGCGAAAGCTTTGGAGCGCGGGCTCAGCTGCTCCTCCAACTTCAAGAGATTGTCCATGTCGGAATAGTTCCGCCTGTCGTCTTGGCCATGGTGGAAATCCCCATAGCCGTGGTGCTGGAGCTGCTGATTGGGATCCCCGCACAAGAAATGGTTTTGCTGGGAAGGTCCGTTTCGGTCGGTGGACTTTGTTTCGCTTAGTTTCCGAGCTAGGTCAAAGCACTGATTTCGTAGGCACTCCAAACTGCTTAAACACACTTCCTCATCGCTGTTTTCAATTTGTCCATTGCTGGAGGTCTTAAGGTGTCCACCATTGTGTGCATTTCCCCCATTATTGGTACGGTCAGTCCCGTTCAAAGCGCCATCCTCAAACTCCTGTCCATCTAAATTGTCAGACAACACCGCACCGTGACCTTGTGCCAGCAGTTTTAGGGAGTCCACTGTCTCCCGAACCACATCACTGTCAACGTCCAAGGTTAGAGCTCCCCTCTGCGTTTCACCCCCCTCCCCCTCTTCTTCCTCCTCTTCCTCTTCCTCCTCTTCCTCCTCTTCTTCATCATCATCATCCCCTTCCTCTTCTTCCTCTTCCTCCTCCTCCTCCTCTTCCTCTCCACTGTTAGAGGAGTTGCTGTTCAGCTCAGACTCAGTCAAGGCCCGGTTGGCGGCGTCTTCTGCAATCTTGCCCAGGTTCAAGAGGGACTTTGCGACGAGCTCGTCGTAGTTTTCGTACTCCTCATTGTTGTTGTTGTCCTTCTCCGTCGTCTGGCCAGATTTTGCATTGCCAGCACCACCGCCACCGCCACCTCTGCTGTCGCCCTCGCCCCCCTCGCTGCTGCTCATCTGATCGTCCTCTGTTGGAAAGAAATAACAAACGTCTTGTAATATCATTTCCAGCATTCTATTTTACTGGCAAATCAGATTTCTGGGTTTGGTCCATCTAAATTGGATAAGGAACTCTTTGCTTCCCCTAATAATTTACTTTGAGAGTCTTAACAGCAGCTCTTGTTCTGAAGAACAGGAAGTTTAAAAATGTTGTGGTTTGGGAAAGTTCCAGTGAAATATACTCTTGTAAATGAGAATCTATGAAACCAGGGACTACTTCTCTGGCAAGTATAATATTTGTCCTAATTTCCTGTTTTTCATTAGAAAATGATATTTATAGCTTTTAAAATTACCCAGCCATTCTGCAAATAGCTGCAAATGAGCTGCACATTTCATTCAGATTAAATCAAAACATTGTGAGAAAACCTTTAAATGAGCGACATTTTTTTACAGGAGAAGCTCAAATCTGCGAGCTAATATGGAGTTCCATCTCCCACATGATGAACTCCGGTCCACAGCTATTCATCGTTTGCTACTACAGTCCCTTTTTTTCCATTCAATCATCAGTATCTTTACAATTCTTTTCATTGCTTAATTGATTCTGACAGGCTGCAAAAGGTTACTGAACCTCTTCTGTCAGTAATTTCGAGCACTCACTCCTGGAGCACTTCCAATCTCTTTTTTTTTTCCACATTTCCGCCCTGAGCCACCAAGAGCAAGTCGCTCCTGCCACTTACGTTCCTGCGGAGAAAATTAACCCAGAGGCCCACACACAAACACTCAGAAAATAATAAATAAGGGTTTCTTTTAGCTCCTGGTGGGGACAAGCAAATTGCACGACAAAAGAGAGAAACAATAGAGACAAAAAACATTGTTATTTATTATTGTCGGTGTATTATTTGTGGTTAAAATATTACTTTTCACCAGGTTACATGACCTCTGTGATCAGTACTCTGAACCCGACTGTATTCTTCAGATGGAAGTGTTCAAACACATTAGAGAATCTGAATAATATCCAATTGCACACACTGTGTAAGAGTTTTAGGGCAATAGTCAATAAAGAAATATTGAGATTTCAAAAAGGCATGCTATTACAAGAATAAAGTTGTAATTGAGAAGAAACTCATAAAGTTGCGAGAAAGAAGTTGTGAAATTGTGAGAATAAGGTGGTAATTTTACCTCTTAAAATATAACACAGATATTACCAATGATAATGTGCCAAATATTAAGTGGAATATTAAGAAGATGCTCCACATTCCGTGTTTAAGCACAGGCAAACACATTTTTTTCTGATCTTCCCCATGCAGAATGACACAAAGTTTAAAGCTAATTCTTTCTTCTTGTTATTGTTAATTATGACTTTATCTTTGGTATATTTTGAATATCGAGTTGTTTTTTCATCAACATGCCTCTAATACTCTGTTGTAGTACATAGACTACGCAAAGACTCTTGCTGACTTTCGTCCCTCGCGCACTGCACACGCACGCTAACACACACTCCAATCTAATGAGAGCAACATAATATTGGTGCTTGGGGGGTTAGAATGCTTCAGAGCGGGAAGAGGGAACAGTCACGAATGACCAGGCACATATTTTGACAGAGGAAGGCTTCTTACAGCAACCTCCTGCACCAGGGGTTTAATTTTGGATGGTGTGAAACATGGCACAGGAAAGCAATTTGAAGAGCAATCAAGGTACATAAAAGGGATATAGAAGCGAAACCGATTAAAGGAGGAACAGAGCGGCTGCCCTGACGGCGCTGAATTGGCTCTGGATTAGCCACAGAGATGTGCATGCCACCGAGAAAAACACAGAAGCTTCCGAATGTCACCTCTATTGCATTTAGCAGATTGTAATCTGCCCGGTGACCATCCAGCGCTGAGGTCTTGGTGCTAATGGGGAACATGGTAATGATGCATATTGAAAGAGTGATCTTTTGAAAGAAGAAACGCTGCAGATTAAGATGCTGCGACGCCCTTTAAATCTGGGTAAGGTAGACATTGTAATGATCACAGAGCTCGGCAATGAAAAGAATTTGCAGGATAACAACAGCTCCCACTGTGGCATGTGCACAGCACTTCAATCTCTCATAAATATATGGTAATCAGCTAGCACCTCTAGAAGGAGGAGGCTGTTGACAGGCTGAGGAGACAGTGGCAACGGTCCACTGTGTCAGAGTTAAGGGTGAGGGCTCGTCTGTGGGCTCTAATGAACACCAGTCTGCAGAGATGTTCTCACATGTCTGCGAGAAAATAAGAGCACCGGCTGCCGAGACGCCACATCAACACTTGGTGGGTAGAGCTGCTGCGCTCACAGGGTTAACGCACTCCTCTCTCAGAGCCTCACTCCTAATTGGACTTGAAGGCACTGTCAGGTCCAATCGTGATGCAAAGCAGAGTCTGCTGGAGACGAACCTGCCAAATCTGGTGTTGGGCACGTCAGAGTGCAGGGGGGGCAACAAATGGGGCACGAGTTTCTGAAAAGATGGTGTTTTTTTATCATTTTTCAGGAGAGACTTAGTATCTAGATCAAATTTGCTTAGGCTTAAAATCGGAAACTTCTAACGTTTTGAAAATTATTAGTTTGTTTGTATTTGTTCGTTTCTGAAGGGTACAAACAATAATCATGGCTGCAGTTTAGCAAGATCTGTTCCATTTAGGTTCTAGCAAAGATCTTAAAAACACTTAGACAAACATGTTAAATATTTCATAGGGAAATAAAGAGAGGGAGCAAAGCTGAGTTCTAAGACAGAGTATTAGGGACACAAAGAAAGAAAAATAAATCTGAGACTTCAAGTATAAGGTTATTATATTACACTGTCAAAGTTGTAATATTAAGAGAAAATTATTAATTAGATTAGATTCAACTTTATTGTCACTGCACAGTACAAGTACTTATACAACGAAATGCAGTTTAGCATCTAACCAGAAGTGCAAAAAAAAGGAGTTAAAGTGCAGAGTATTGTGCGTATATGAAATGTAAATAAATAAGATATGGAAATTATATACATTATATGGAGTTATACTTAAGGTTTCAGAAATAATAAAATACTTTAATACTTTTAAACTGAATTTATTCTGCGAAAGAACATGACGAACTTGCAGGTTGCAGAACATGCCTCTTTGGTGGAGGAGGAAATGTTAGGCAGTGGTCTCTCATTAATAAATCTGCGTCTTATTCAAAGAGGCTTCGTAGTTTCTAAAGAAACAAAAAGATTCGTCATCTGAACTCTGTCGAGCACAGACTCTTCAAATTAATTTCATGACATTTTTCTCAATAAATTACAGCTTTCTACTTAATTACAGCTTTATTCCTGCAATATTACAGCCTTATTCTTAAAAATCTCAGATTGTCGCAGATTTCAGCAATTAGATATTTCTTCCTATTCCAATGCAAAACACTCTGCAGTTGAACATCAAGACCAACTGCCACAATTAAAAATACAAAACCAGACATTTGCAAATCTTTTCTTGAAAAATATTATTTTTCCATGAAAGAAAATCTTTCATTAGAGCAATTCACCATTTTGGGAAACACATTTATTTGCTGATTTAGTGTTAAGTTTAAATTTAGTGCAGGGAAAAGGTTGAAACACAAATTGGTTACCACCATTATACAGATATGCATTTCATTATTATTAAATCCAAATTTACCTTTTACTCTGCAAAGTTATGGTCACGCTAACTAACCATGGTTTATAGTTGGATGATAACTAGCTAGATGGCTGTATGTCACAGCCAGCAGCCAGTTGGCCTACCTCAGAATTAACCAGCAACTACCAGCCCATCTAACGCTCTTTGAATACTCTTATATCTTGTGTTTGGAAAAACAAAAGTATAAAAACTTTTTTCTGTTTTAAGTGCGGTAACTTGCCAAACTATTTCTTGGCAGTTACCAGGCAACCAGTGGAGAATCCTGGATGCTACTGGGCCCAGCCAAGAAATATTCCAACACATTTCCTCCCGATAAAAAGTTATGCCGATGTCTGTTGTTACCAAGATTAAACACATGAGATATAACATGTAACTGGTAGGTGGACTTTGTGATGATTGAATGGCTGGTGATCATATTCTCCATCTTTGCGCTAAGCCTGGCTCCTTGACCCTTAAGTCTACTGCACAGACATGACAGTGGTATTGACCTTGTTGTTTTTCAGTAAAAAAACTAATTAACAATTTTTCTAAAATGTTCAACCGTTTCTTTTGAAATTCCCAAAAAGTAGTTCCAGTGCATTTGACAAAATTGGCTCATGTAGTGTGATGGGAGAGTGTCCTCACCTTGCCCTTGACTCTGCTCTCCTTCTTCCGACTCTCCCCCTTCATAGTCAGCTTCCTCTACTGCTTCCTCCTCCTCATCCTCCTCTTCCTCCTCCGCCTCCTCCACCCGTTCCTCATCGCCCTCCTCCTCTTCTTGCTCCACCTCTACCTCCTCTTCTTCCTCCTCCTCCTCCCCAGCGCCTCTGTCCACCTCCCCCTCTTCGGGCTCCATTTGCTCTACGTTGTAGTCCATGTAGCCCTCCACCTCCTCCTCTTCCTCCTCCTCCACTTCCCCCTCCTCCACCTCTACGGCTCCCTCCTCCTCCTCTTCCTCCCTGTCGTCCATCTCCTCGGTCCCGTCTGTCTCGTAGCATTCCTCCATCGTGGAGTTGTCCATGTCATCTAGGTAGGTGCTCCTCTTGGGGGATGTTTCCAGGGTCTGTCTGTCTAGACTCTTTCTCTTCTTGGCCAGGGGGCAGCCATACACACTGCGGGGGAGAGATAAGAGGGCAGCCATTAGCCTTTAGCCTCACCTGGCCGTCGATGCTCATTTGCACTCAGGTGTCTGTAAAGAGTCGTGGTTAACAAACTACAACAGAGTAGGAATGCAACAAGGAACAAGGGCCTTTTACTGCAGGAAAAGCAATGCCTCTTATATCTGTCTGCTGGGGAAAATATGGAACTTTGCTCAGCCGACCTTAATTAGACACGTACTCATTAGCTATTGAGCAATTATAATAAAATGCCATGCTCCATTTCTTCTAGAAAACAGTTACAAAGGGATAAAATCTCTTTCTCTGAAGCACCCACAGCTGCAGATTCACTTTACTCCCATATTCATTAATATTTAGGTAACAATTTGTTCTTCGGGCCACGAGGAAAAAAATCTCTGTGCGTGCTCTGCAAACACTCAGCGCCGCGGACTGATATGCCCTTGCTGTGACGCGAGCCGAACGCACCACAACACTAGTGTGTGTCGGGGACTGACTGTAAGAAGGCAGGACCTGTAGCCTGAATAATTGAATCTTGCCAAAGCACCTCAGGTTTTTAATGTATTCTCCGGCTCCCCGAGGCAAGTTGGGGGGGGCAGATCCTAATCTGATAATCTGATAATCTGTGTATTCGCTCAGGCTGTTGATCACAGGGACTTAATCCATTTCACTCATAAAACCTGTGAGAGCCCCCGAGCTGCTACCTGCCCGCCCCCCCTCCTCTCCATGTGTGCTCAACGTGTGCATGCTGCCGCTGCCACATCAGTGCATGTGTGGGTATCGTCGCTGTGTTCACGCGTTTCTGGCACGTTTGAACAAAGGCACCCACACAGTCAGAATTATGATGCGTTCCTCTGACTGTTTTGGCCATCAAATAAACCCCCTGTCGAGGTTCGAGTGTAAAGGAGCTAAACACGCTTTTGGGCATGTTCAATCGGCTGTGAAATATCCCTGGCTCCTATTTTTACAACCTCTGGATGTTTCCCCGGCTCCACGCTACTTAGAGTAAGACCTGATGTGAATGAATGGCACAAGGCTGCCTGTGAGAGTAAGAAAATGGATGTTGTTATACAACGTGCACCGCATTTGTGGCGGATCAGCGGTTGCAGGCGCTGATGGAGGACTGGAGTTCTAACCTGCTTCCAGACATGCACTGAACTCCTGATAATCTCTGGACATTCTCCGTAGGGGCTGAGAACACAAATGTTTGAGTGATAGAATCTTTCTCCAGAGTTTCTCCGTGAAAAAAACTTTGGAGAATGTCCGAATGATGCGATGTGAGAACACAGAATGAGATCCTCTGCTCGATTCACTGTGAGTGGGTAGGTGTGTTGATGACCTTTTCAACACGCAACTGAAACAAAAATATATATATATATTGAAGGAAACTAACATCTCAAGATGAAAAAGTAGTAACATACATGAAGAAGACACCAATAATGAAGTCAAGAGAGTTTTTGATGGTATGGGGCGATGAGCTGGAAATGTCATGCCGCAGCAGAATGTATACGTAAGCCTGCCTCCGCCTGCTGCACCGCTCCGGAGAGTTTGATAGACTGGTCTGAGCAGACAATCTCCTGCTGCATTGTTCATGTGTGAGGCAAACTCCTGAGAAAGTCTGCACCTATTTCTGTGGACAGTCTCTGGAGTTCGTGTCCGAAACGGCTATAGAAAACTATTTCAGCTCCCTCTACTTCGACTCTGTTTTTCACGTCAGTCTGTCCCACAGTCCAATATCCTATCTGTCCTCCCCTCTCCCTCTCTCACCCTCTCTCCTTGGTCCAACCCGTCCATCAGTCAGTCAGGGTCCAGTCACCTGGCAGGCTCAATCTCGCCAAGCCCAGGGATTCCTTAATGGTCTGACCCCCTGCAACCAGGGGCCTTATTTCATTAATCTAAGCCCACATGGAAACTCATTCCCTGCCTGACAGCCAGACCTCTCCCCCGGGGCAGTGTGAGGGTCTGCGGGACAGTGAGAGAGGAGGGGTGTGTGTGGTGCGCTGCGGCACTGTGATCAATAATGCTTGTGACCAAACATCTCAAAAGCACATTAAAATGCCACTCATCCTGGGCCCCTCCATTCCGGGGCCCTCTCCAAATAAATCAAGGGCCGGTCCCAGCAGGTTAGCGGCTGCCAAGGCAGGCGGGCTGGCAGCAGAGGAGGATAGGTGAGTGGGAGGACGGAGGGGGAGGGAGGGGAGGCAGGGAGGGAGAGAGGGGAAAGTGGTGTGGGAAAGTCAGATAGTCACAGCCGCTCACCACTCGTCTCCCTCCTCTGTCTTCTCGTCCGGCCTCACCACCTTTATCTTACCAGTAAAGTGGCTCATGCTGTCGAGCGCAGAGCCGCAGCAGAGCTCGGCGGCTGACAGGTGCGACTGCGCCGGAATCACTCGGAAAAAACGGCCGTTGAATAGCTGTAATTGCTCTGCAACATCAGCTAATGGACAAAAAATAATAAACACTTGGCTGTGTATTTCTTTTTTTCATTGTGTCTTCAATAAAGACAAGTGCACTTTAATATTTCGGGTCAGGACTGTACAAACAAAGAGGTCTTTTGATGGCAGAGAGTGAGCGTGTTTTAAAAACTTCACTCCGCTTAAAGTTCCACCTACGATGCCACCGATACTTGGCTCCCTTTTACAAAGCGCCTGCCTTTTTATAAAGCAGAGCGTCTTATGTAAATGACTTGTAATCACACTCGCGTTAAGAGGCGTTGAACACACAATAACTCTGGTCTCAGGTGTCCTCCCGTCCCTGAGCTGTCAGGCTGCTGTGACACTGCGCGTGAGTTTGCCCCGGCGCTCCCCCAAGCCCCGGTGATGACTAAGACGCAGGAAGCCTCCGCGGCTCCGCCATCCCACGTGTTTTCTGGCTCTGTCGCCGTGTGACCTTGGCTGCAGCGTTCGTCATCGCAGGCGCTGCATCCCACTCACTGCACTTGGCAATTAAAATTCGAGAAACAATTAGGTGGCGTTTAAAATGAGAAAAAAAAAGGAGAAATTGTGCAGGATTCATGCAGAGAGAAAAGGACGGAGATGAGAAAAATACTGTAGGTTTTAGTGATTCGCAGATGTTCAATTACACTTGCGGTTGATCCGCGGGTCGGGTGGGTGGGGTCGTGGAAATTAAGTCCTGATTAATAGTGGATTGGTTTGGGTGAGTGAAATAGGCCAATTGGAAAAGTCCTCAAAAGACCATGCGCTTTCTTTTTGGAAGACAATCTTCATTCTGCGCAGCCGGGTGCATCATGAGGCGAGGCCGAGTCGCCCAAATCCCGGCACAGTGGAAGTTATTTGATTTATTGAATGTTCATGCTGGTGCAGGTCTCTTAATCAGTGAATAAAATTCCTTCGGGTGGGTAATGGGTGGATGAGTCAGGCGTAAGTGCGGATAGGGATGACGTCAGAGCCGATCGGTGCATCTCTGGTAAGTTTCTCTTTGTGGGAAGAATCACAAAATCCTGGAAATGTGAAAGTGAAGGCCCCGTTTTCTGGAGCTTTAATGTGAGGCGGGAGAGCAGAGCTGCAGGAGAGGGAGGGCTCCTGTTCGGCTAATTTTGGGCGACAGTTGAGCGACTGCTGGAATGCGACAGCGTTGCACGGCGCCTTTATTAGCAGTCATATTAGCGGCTGTTCTCAGCAGGGGCAAAAGCTTTAGCCAGTCATTAGCATCACACGCTATTTGTCTCCCTGACACAGGGATGAGGCTGCCGGTGCCTCTCCCTCTGCCTCCTCTCACCGCCGCTCTCTTTCTCTCGACTCCTCTCTCATCATCTCCTGCTGTCACCCCACATTCTCACCTCATATTTCTCCCTCATGGTTCTCACTCATCATAACCTCACCTCCACAGCCCCCCCCCCCTCGTCTATATACCTTGGAGTGTACATTGCCGCACCTCTCCCACACCAATTCACCCCAGCTCCATTGTTGTCTCTTCCCGCTTTTTCTCTCCCACCAGAGCGTGAGTGGAGATGCACCACCTCTGGCTGTGCCCCCGATCCAGCAGAAGGATCTATAGACACGTGTGGCAGAGCCCCGTCTCCATGGTGATACCCTGCAGAAATCCATGAGGGATTCGCCATCCTCACAGCCAGACAGTGAGGAAAAATGAAAGAGAGAGAGGAAGACAGACAAGGAGAGAAAATGAGAGGTGGTGGGGGGGGGGGGGGGGGGTATAAGGGCTATAGGGGGAGACAGATGGCGTCTATGGTTATTGTGCATGTTTGCATGTGTGTATAAACAGTACTTGTTTTTTGGCCCCACAAAATTGGGAAATGTATAGGAGAGGAGTTACAAAGAGGATCAAAAATGTGTGTGTGCGTGTGTGTGCGTGTGTGTGCGTGTGTGTGTGTGGGGGGAGATAGAGCAGAGAGGATCATTTCAGAGCTGTCAGGCTTCTCCTGCTAGCAGGGGAGAACAAAAGACAGTGTCTTGGTGCAGGAGGCTCAGCGCATGGCAGACGCTGCAATTTGGGGCGTTTTCTTGCGGCTCAGGCTCCAGCTCGCATATCAGCCGCCACTGCTCTCACACACGCACGCACAGACACAGAAGAATGCCTGTCAGTTACTCAGTGTTGAAATAATCCTCAGTAAAACTTAAAATGATGCTTGTGTGCGAATGCTTATGCCCAGAAACTAAATGTCCACTTGGACTTACGCTGAAGTCTCAACAACGATTAAAGTCAGATCTCCCGGTGTTTGGTTACATATTTGAACAAAAGCACTGACAATCCAACTTCTACGTTCCTTTGACAATGCGGCGGTTGGTTTGTCTCAGACCGTGCAGAGCAGTGGAGAAGTAGCCGACAGGCATCGGAATCCGACAGACATGCTGTTCAGCTCACTGGTTCAGTAAGCCAGTTGTGGCCCATTGGCTGCTCCAGCTCTAATGTTTGGTAGCCGGGAGCCAACAAACCCCGTCTCAACTTTAGTCATATACACTCTGCCCCTTGCATCGCCTTGACTCTTGCCGTTAACTCTTGCACTTGTTTTATCCGTGCCACTGCCACCGCCTCATGCCCTACAGTCTGTGTAGTCTCCTCCTTATCCCGAGCCCAGCGTGAGCCTCAGAGCTCACACTGAGATGCAGGGCCGTGGCTGGCAACCACTCTACTGGGCACAGCAACATCTTCCTACATTTCATCCTCTCTCCCTGAGCCCATGCAAGGCCTCAGCTGCTCCCTTAGAAAACCATATCTGCCAAGGACAGAACATCAGGCTCCCTCATTAATATTTGATGTGCCTAATGGTGTCTTTATCAAGGAGATGGAATATAATTGGTGGAGAATCTTAGATGAAGCTGAGGGCATGAGAGATAGACACGGAAGAGCTGCTCAGACAGTGAGATATTTAATTATTTCCTTTTGCAAAACAAAGATTGGGACCTTAATTTGATGAGTCAATACAGCTCAACAATTATTCAGGATTTAAAAATACTGTTTTCTCTCTGAATATAAATTTTGATCATCAGCCATATTTTAAGGATCCAAGGTAGACTTACCACAAGCTATGAGATAGTGAAACGATGTTATATTCTCTCCTGTACAAACCACAAGTCAGCATTAAATATATTTTATTTACGATGTCAAGGAGAAGCACTACACTACCCATAATCCTCAGGTGACATGATAGGAGGAGCTCACTGTTTTCATGAAAGTGTTTTAACAAAGATGAGGAAAAGTGTTCAAAGGTGAAAATCCCTACCACAAGGTTAAATTATAGAGAAGTCATTGGAAAGGGATCAAACGCAATGGTTTATGGGATGTGTAGTTCATTCACTCTTTAAATGATTATGTCCACAGTCTTGTACCATTGTCTTTTTACTGTTTTTACAAACAAAAATTGCGCAGAATCAAATGCTCGATGGTCAAGATTCATCTCATAGATGGTCGGCCTGGTTCCACACTTGAAACTCTTTATATGAGGATTTTCTGACAGTCAATGGAGAAAATGAATTGGAAATTTACTCCAAGATCCAGAGCCGTTCTTACTGTTATGATTTATCAAACTTTAGGCTGCTTTTTTAAGCATTTTTTGCCTCCAGCTCCTCAAATGTGAAGATTTTTCTTGTCTTACATAACAGTAAATTAAATATCTTTGGGATTTGCTCTGTTTAAAGACCACACATCCATTTGCAGATGTAATTTATCTCAATGTAGTACAAGAAACAGATCTCATCAGCTGTTTGACCAGAACTCCAACTGTGTTGTCCAACTCAACTGAAACACAACTGAACAAAGTCTCCTCCTCGTGACACGGCTTCCTGAACCTGAAGAGCGGATGTTGTATGAGAAACCAAACTCCATTTACAATTCTGTACACTTTAAAAGAATTACAAAGTATTTTTATCTGACCTTAAAGTAATTGGAACGGGTAGGGGTTACCATTGTACCCATTAGAAATTAATGTAAAATCTAAATTATTTTAAAGATAAAATATTTCAGCTTTTGAAATCATAATAATAATAATAATAAACTTTATTTATGTTGCAGTTTTCAAAACAAAGTTACAAAGTGCTTAACAAGTAAACATGATAAAAGCATTTGAAAAACAGCTTAAATTTCAATGAATAATTTATCAAAAGAAGCAACATAAAAGAAACAAAGACATATAATGGAACAATGCCATATAATTAAAATAAGGAAATAAATTAGGGGTTACAAAAAGCCATGGTTTAAGATATTGGTGATACAAGATGACTTGAAAAATAAAAGTAAATTCAGACCACAAGCGCGGTTAACACAAATAAAAAAAAAAAGGATTGTAAAAGAGGATAAGAACTCAGCGAGTCTGACTTTGCCATAACAGAAAAGATCTAGTCAACCTTGGTTATCAGCCTTTTTTGTGGACTGTCTATTATATAATCTGAATTTATATAATCTAACAACACAAAGGTTTAGAGTCACAAACTATTAGGGATTTGGGTCTTCAGACTCGTGGGAACATTGAGTTCAGGAATTTTGAGTCAGACCTGGCAGAGTATTGACATTTGTGTCACACAAGATATTTTGCATAATTTTCGAGTGGAGGTCCTGAGCGGGGGAGCTCATCGGACAGCACATTCTGAGCGTGTAATGCGGCTATCTGTCATCCTGAAGCTAAATTCACTCCTGGATTAGCCAAGTAAGGAGTCTCTCTCTCCCTCTCTCACTACCAGCGTAATGACTCCAATCAATCACCCGAACTCCAAGACACACACCAGACACATAGACAGAGGCCAGCTAGTTAGCTGCTAGCCCGGCAGCCATTTTGGAAAAGGAATCCCTTCCTCTAGCTTGTCAATTTGTCTCTGTAAACCACAGTGGAGGCTGTCGCAGGAGTGGGTTATTTGGATGAGCTGATAGAATTGATTAGATGTGAATGAATTGGAAAAAAAAACAAGGTAGTTTAATTAAACTGGCAGCACAAATACAAATGATAATTTATTTTAATCATTGCATTTGATACTGAATAATGTCATGCATCAAGTCACTCACAATAGAATATATTATTTACATGTGGAACTAAACTATGAATGTAAAGATTGATTATTGATTAAATCTGTGTGGAGTTGGAAAGACGTGAACACATCAGACCTCTGTAGCCTGCTCCTCGTCTCTGCTAGAGGTTATAGAGGCTTGAGGCCACAATAGCCACTACTAGCATAACACACCCAAACCTCTGACCCAGCTGTCAGTGGTCAACTTGCATCTTGGGTAATGTAGGCAACCGGGTTTTGACAGGGAGGAAAAATGCATACAAATCTCCACTCAGTCTGTTCTGAAAAAAATAGATCAACAGAGACCTTGTAATCCAAACAACAAAAAGTAAAAAAATGTTTTGTTATTGGTTACGTTATTTTAATAGTGAGGTCTGGGACTCACTCTATAAAGTGCCTTGTTGTAATTTATGCGATGATTTTAACTCCTTAACATAAAGCTTTATTAGTGACCACACCTGATTCAAAACATATCACTCAGTAACACAATGATATGCTACTAACTGCCACTGAATCGACAACACTTTGTTTTCTGAACTAGTTTTGGATATATTTGTGGTAAAAAAACATAAAAGGCACAATTAACACCTCTATTAGTAACTTGGATAAAAAATACACAACCCAATGCTTTTGAATATTAAGGTGTGTTTATAAACTCTATATTCATGACCAATTTAACATATTTTTTTTAAGCTTGTTCTACAGGAACATGTGAAGACATAAAGCTGGAGAAGGTGGAACATCACGCTGCACTAATGTACAGTTAGTATTGGTCTTTTCGTGAGATTAATTAAGATAATAACGATAAAATAAATGAAAAAACATCAGCCTTTTCCTTTACAGTAATTCTCGCACAGTAAAGTAGCTGTGTTGCCGCTCTGCATCGTGTTTACCAGGCTCCATCTCCTCAGCACAGGAGGAGGGCTTTCTGACACTGATGTAATTTAGTTGGCAGCTGCTCTGAGGAGAGGGCTTGCCCCGAGGTGGGATTATGGGGGGAGGCTGTGACTGGGGAGAGAGAACTCGTGGTGGGGGGGAGAGTCAGGGGTTAGAGGTCAGGATGTGCCCAGCCTGGAGCTGGCCCTGAGCGAACTGCTGCCCCCCCTTCCTCCCACCACCCTGAAACCCTCATTCTCCATGCCCACGTTCCCCTGGCACGCTCCGCACTCACTGCACATGATCTGTTATTCCCTGTGATGTCTTTCCTCGGGGATGGCAGTTATGAAAAAAAAGAGAGTGAATAAAAAAAGAGGAGGACGGGGAAAAAAGCGTAAAACACCACCTGTTTATCTGTCGCCGGGTAATGTCAGAGAGGTACTTTTTAGGGTTGTCATACAATGCACAGGAGGCAAATAATGGTGCGGGGGTTACAATGGGAAAAATAAACAAAAGGCATGAGAGAGGAAGTCATGATGAGGGATGTGCCTGTGGAAATCTGGTGGCCGCGGTTATGAAGCGCTTTCAAAGTGAGGGGTTTATGTGAGGACAGGAAATGCAGCAAGAAAAAAAAAC
Source organism: Platichthys flesus (assembly GCF_949316205.1). Lineage (NCBI taxonomy): Eukaryota > Metazoa > Chordata > Actinopteri > Pleuronectiformes > Pleuronectidae > Platichthys > Platichthys flesus. Next base: position 16,974,126 of record NC_084954.1, read on the forward strand.
ACCTCTTTAAAGTGCCATGAAGGAGACGTAGAGATGTAGAATAGATAATGTAGTATCTACCTACGAATCCCACAAACGTCTGTCTGGCTGTGTTTTTGTCTGTCTTCTACAAACAGTTCATCTTACTGGCTGCAGGCTTTGTGTGTGTGTGTGTTGTTAATGGCTCGAGCAAGTGAAGTGTTAGTAATATTTGGACACGTGATACGTTCAATATTAATCAAATTTGAATAGACAGGAGAGCGGCGCTCTGTAGCAGTCGAAGGGGGTTGGTCGAAGTTGTGTACTTGTGTTAGCAGTTGCTTAACAGACCTCATGCATTGATAGAATAAATTTAACACTCACACAGTTTTAGTTCATGAACAGAATTTACCATTTAATCTTCTCTGCAGATAAACCAGGAGGATGAACACAAAGTTCTCTAACATTTCTCTGCACCATAGAGTGCGCACAATGTCCAGCACGCAAACAATAACAACCGACAGCATGTTGTGGAACTGTTTGAGGAAGACTCACTAATGACAAGGAATAATTCTGAAGAAGCTCCGGACAGCCCAAACAGGCAGGTTTAGAACTAGCACTGAACCAGTGGTTACAATACACTGCTATTACCGCTACTGCTCAAGACAAGGACCAATCTCTGTCCGGCTCCGTTCTCCACTCGTGAAACGATAACAACAGTATCAGAGCCAAACTGAAAGGAGCCCCAAGGCTGCTTACGCCGTCTCAAGTGCATAAGCTAATGACTGAGCTGACAGATCCAACCAACTCTGTTCTTTTCACCCTCAGCCCACACTGCCTTTTCGGTGATATAAAGCTTCCCCATTAAATATGGAAATTTCCGTTTCGGTGACAGATACTTCACAGAGGGGGGCTGATGGCAGAGACGGTGTTTTTTTGGAAGGGGAAGTGGCAGATTTTGATTAATGCGACCTTATCTGGTTCTGCACATGGAGGCAGAGGGGTTGCTGAGCTTGGCGGGGGTGGATGGCTTGCTTGTTCTCCTCTTCCCTCTTCCAGGCCTCTTTCTCACTCTCTCTGTCTCTATTTGAAATGGTTTTACTAACTCGCTCGCTCGCTCTGCATTTCTGCTCCTGCCGTCCCCTCGTTCTCACTTTTGTGGTTAGCACACTTATCTCTGCGATAATGTAAGCTTTGCTCCAACGTCTTGTAGTCGCACTGTTCTTCAACTTCATATGGCCCTCTGATAATTCTGTGTGATTTCTCTCTTCACCCTCTGTCCCCTCTTCACCCTGTTCATCTCTACATCCCTTCTCCCTTTTTCCTTTTCCTATTCCACTTAGACATTTCCTCTTAAAACTGCTCCTCCCCTCTCCTCTCATCTTCCTGCCCCCTTCCTCTGCCTCTCTATCTACTTTCCCTCTCCTCTCCTCCTTCCCCTTACTTCTTCCTCTCCTCTGCACCTTTCCCTCTCCTCTCCACTCCCTCCTGTCTCGCCTCATCCTCTCCTCTTTCACACCCTCTGCTCTTCCTCTCCCTATCATCTTTCTCTCCCTCTTCCTCCTCTTCTCTCCTCTCGGGCAGAGAGTGGGGTGCAGCGGTGCCACCGCTTCCCTCTGTCACTCCATCACCATGCACCTGGCCCAGTTCCAATGCTTTTAGTGGGAGCTATCTGTCAAGCTATGAATAATACAGGCCCAAGGCTGGTGCTAGCTTGCTAGCTAGCTATGTGGAATCCAAATGAGGTCTACAGCAGGAAGAGAGCACTTGACTTTAGCTTGCTACCACGCTCCCCCTACCAAGACAGGCAATTACTCAGCCCACAAACCCAGCTGCAGTCATGGCAATCATAATCGCAACCCTTCGTATCCCTGTCTGCACACACACACACACACACACACACACACACACACACACACACACACACACACACACACACACACACACACACACACACACACACACACTCACTTCCTGATCCAAATAACACCAACATTATCTATTGAGAGAAACAAAGTGTGAACAACTTTCCTGCCATTCATGACATGAATCTCTTCTTGTACTGAATGAATGGGGTACGTTCATCTTTCACCAGGTTCATTGGAAAAACAAAATGTGTTTACAGTGATTTCAAGGAGGATAATGACAAAATCATGCGGGGCTGGATTACTCCAGTCCATCTATAAGATATATCTATATGTAGTAGCCTATAATAGCTTTTAAAATCATCTTCATAGAATAATGTTATTATGTCTATTGATTTTTGCCATTGATTCCCGCATGTTTCTATGTCTGTTCTCTGTGTTTCAGGAGGTTTTTGTGTTATCTGTCCCTGATTGTATTTATACATGAATCTTCTTTATTTCATTTGCTGCCCATTTTATCCAGGACTCCCTGGCGGAAGAGATATTGTATCTCAATGGGACTTCTGCCAAAGCAAAACAGCTCTGTACGGAGTTACTTTTAAGTTCTCTAGATACACATTTTCATCTGGATCTGCACCAAATTGCACAAACTCATAAATATCGGTCTGCTAAACATCTCAGATGTGTTGTTGAAAAATGGCCAAACCTACCGCAAGGTTAAAGACAGACCCCTGATTTGGCTCAATGCACAAACTGAATGGATTCGTCCCCGACCCACACTGCTTCCTTCCACCAAGTTTCGCGGCAATACATCAATTTTTGTATATTTCTGCTTGCAAACAAAAAAACAACAACCAAGGACAAATCCTGGGTTGGAGCCGGGGGGGGGGGGGGGCCTGAGGTCTTTTTAATTTATTTAATAAACCAGTCACTTATTAACTATACTATCAACATTAATAATAAATATGACAATTTGCTAATAATAGTTTTATTTTCTAAGATTTGTGAAATACACAATGTGAACAAGGAATAATTAACAAGACATATTCAATGATATGAGACTTTTCTCTTATCTATAGAGCTAACACTGAACAAGGAATGACTTAGATGTGCACCTTACTGAATCAGGAATTGTGCACGGTTGTTGGACATATAATTGGCCCCTCTGTGTAGTTTGAGGCCCCTTTATGGCCCCTGATTTAGAGAAATCCAAGATCCACCACTGCAACCAACAAACAGACAGGGGTGAAAACATAACATTGCTTTACTTTTTCATTGCAGAAGAAGTTTAACGTTTGGAGACACACACTCTGACTCAAATGTCACCAAAGGAGCTCCTCCTGTCTTTCTGTTATTCCATATTAAAGCCGGCGCAGAGCCGCAAAGATCCATTATCAGCGGCGGAGTCACTTCATCACGTCTTATCTGATGATTAACAGGAGACACGTCGTCCACCTTTATCTTACTTGTTCTACAGTTATGGCAGGAGTCTGAGAGGGCTATCACATGTATCAGACATATGACACATGTACGGCAGTGTAATTAGCTTTGCGCCGAGGCATCCTGAGGTGACAGTGTTAACCCATCCGTCATTGCTTCTAATCATTCGTCGGCGGAGTGTGGGATGTAATTACAGAGTGCTAGGCAACGACAGGCTTCACAGGTAAAAATAGTCATGCAAGGATGAAGAGACTCCTGCATGTGTTTGGCATGTGGAGCGTGTGCGCAAAGTGTTTGTGCATGCGGGTGGGAGGTGGGGGGGAGAAGTGTGCGAGCATGGCTGTGGGTGTCTGTGCGTACGCATGCCTGGGTGTATTGTGGTAATGAGATCTAGTTAGTGATGCTCCAGAGTGTCTTATTAACAAATAATAACAGCACTCCTTTGTTTTTTTTACCTCTCCCCCCATCTATTATTCACACCTCACAGATTTACTCATGATTCATTTATAGGAGCATCTTGTGCAACCTAGAAACTAAATGTCACCCAAAACATCACTTTCAGATGGAGCTGTGTGTATGAGCTTGTACATAGTTTTTTTTTATTTTTTATGTATGAATCGAATCAGAGCATGTGTGTCTTTGTGTTTCATCACTCCCTGGGAGTGTGTCCACCTTCAATTTGCCCTGCACTGAATAAACGGCGATAACAACCCAACAGTGCTGCAGGAAGCAAAAATCTGCCATCTAGCTCCGTTTGTATGTGCACACGTGTCTGCAAATGATAGAGCGCCATTGAAATAGACGAATCTGATCGTGGTGAGGCTGTGTTGAGGCCATTCTGCCATTCAACCCTCCCTGCAGTGAAACCAGCATGATGCCCGGTGTACTTTAGAGGGATTCTGTTTCCGCTGAAATTGCCAGGTTGGAGAGCGGCACTCAGCTGGGAATGCTGCTCTACATGTGAAGTAGGTTGCGTGTGTGAGGGCTTCGGAGGTGCCTGCGTGCGTGTGTGTGGTTGGTGTGTCTATATTTGTGTTGGCGCGGATTAAGAGCGACAACGTGGGTGTGAGTGTGCGTGCGAACTTGTGTGTCAGTGCGTTGCCCTTTGCCTCGCTCCCCTCTCTCTCCAGGTGAAGAGCCTGCTCTGAAGGCTCTGCTCCAGTCGAGGGCCCTCGAAGTCAGCCTGGCAGCACTTTACCCAGACAGAGGTAAGCCTACAGGAGACCATCTGTCTTAGCCTCAAACACTTAATGGACCATCAGACGACGGCCACAAGTAGTTTAGCATCAGCAGCCAGCACCGCCCTTGTAGAGCATTTTGTAGGTGCAGAGAAGCCAAATATTAATATTAAAAAATTAAGTTCTTCAGGGCTTATTTAACTTACAAATTCAGTCTCATTGCATAGGCTTACTATCAAATTGGACCCGGGATTATCACGTCAAAAGTAATTGATGGATCAAGGATTTGGAATCCTACAACATTAAATAGACCAAACCCAAACAACAAACAACAAAACTTAAAACAATAATCCAATAGACGCTACAACATATAGGTGTGTGTCATGCTATTTTGAGGTCATCAGTTTAGCGCTAATATCTGCATCATTTCCATGGTGCGTGACACAGGGGTTGTATACAAGCAAGTCAAGTTTCATTCAAGTGAGTGCAAACGATATCTTCTTATACACGTTAAAAACTAAGTTATTGTATTATTCTATTGAAACATGAAAATGCACGCAAATGAAAAACTGTCAGTCATTTGTAATAAGCCTAATCATTTTATTTTGTCAAGATATTTTCACTGTTTCAGAATAGACAGTAAACACTATACTGTATTATACTACAAAGAAAGATGTCAAAGTAAAAGGACAAGTCAGAACTTTCTATTTATCTGACTTATTGACAATTTCCCCATCCTGTCTGCGGCAGTAAGTCACGAGTCAGTTTTTTTTTTAGCAAAGTTACTCGAACCATAGCAACAGTGAATGTATCAAAGAGAAGTTTCATCCGCAGAATCATGGCGCTCATGAGTTTGTGTCTTCATGATGTAGGTTGTGAAAATACTCCATGTTTTTTCTGCTGCGGTTTGCGTCATTACCTGGTTTATTCACCCAATCAACATATTTTATCACATAAAGTCCGACAGTTGTGGAATTAATTGGAAAAATGCTCCAGCGGGAAAAAAAAACTGTAGACCTCCAAACAAGCCTCCACTGTATTTCTGTCAGTCGTTGGGCTCATTGTAAGTACTGTCACCCTCCTTGTACTCATTTGTATTTATATAAGGCACCAGTGTTGTACTCTCCTGCATCAACAAGTATGTGAGGGTCAGAGCCATCTAAATTTGTGCATCGGGGGGGATGAGGAAATTTACCTCAACAATTCAAACAACAGATTTGTGCAGATGTCTGTCGATGCACCAGAGCGGTCCCTACATCACAACGTCAGTGACTATGCGTGGTCAGCATCAACCTGACTAGAAAGTAGTAGCTGATACATGTCACAGACAATTTAGATAAGGATGGACGACATGACAGTGCCCCAAAGGCCAATCCAGATCCCCACCCGGTGGTTGGTTACAGAATAGATCATCAAATGCCGCCTGCTCCATGTTAGTGGATGGGGCATATAACAATTCAAAAAGTCAAGTGCACGTTAAATAAGTTTTTAACAAACTCCAGGTAGTAGGTAGTCCTTATCAGGGTAAGGATTGTCAGAGTGTCAATTTTACCATTAAGTTTTGTTTTAATTAGTTGGTTAATGTTATACAAATGGGGTGAAACATCAAGATTGACCCCTGAGACTGAAACGCATTTTGTCAAGTGCGTATATCTACTGGATCTCATACTCCGTCCTCCGAGCACTACTGTGCAGACGCTGGCTTCAAATTATTCAGAGGAATTGTAAATGTCCATCTGTACAGTTTATGGTACATGTCCACAAGGCAGTGTCTGTGAGTGAAATGTTAATTCAACAACACCAGCTACAAATTATTATTAGCTTTCAATGTCTCATCATTGTTTCTGTTCAGTGCAATTTAAAAATACTGATCAGTTTGGTCACTGTAATCACGACATGAAATTCTCACACTCATCTCTAATGTGTCCAGAGTCGATTGTTGTCCATCATTTACTATTTGCTTCACAATGTGCACAAGCCAATGATGTGTTGGTCCTCTTGCCCCCTTCCTGTTGTTGTGGAGCTCCTCCTGTGTCGATGCCCTGAGACTCATTGTGCCACTCTGCTGGTTGCTTGCTGCTCTCATATCAGGCTGAGTGCTTTGAGAGCATGACATGGAGAGGGTGGAGATGGCCGTGTGTGTGTGTGTGTGTGTGTGGGGGGGGTTATGATGGAGTAAATAGCATCCCAGCTGTAGAGATGGCATTTAAGTGTCTCTCCCTTTGCACTCCTATGGTACTGCAGACCCATTACCTTAGTGTATGAGTGTGTGTGTGTGTGTGTGTGTGTGTGTGTGTGTGTGTGTGTGTCTCCTAGGCTCTGCGTGTGCTTGTGTGCGGCTACAAATGTATTTCCGAGCTATTCCTCCAATCATCTCCATGCTCCCACGCGCCTCACCCTCTACCTTTCTGCTCTGATCCTTCTCTCATTCATCATGCTTCCCTCCCTGCCCTCTTGCCAGAGGTCTCGGCTAAGGTGTAATTTAGCTCCTGCTGTTCTCTAATTTCTGCCGTAGTCAGGAGGGGCGTGGCTGGCCCCCCGACACCATGGATACAATCTGTCAATCATTACCACCAGGAAATTGCATTCAGAGTGAGAGTAATTATAAAGTCTGCCCTGTGTGGGTTGAAGTGAACACCCTTTCAGTTTGGCACATGGAAAATATGTATTTAGTGGTACCACCAGGGCGATTTGCGAAGCCTATACTGTTGCTAACAACAATGTGAGGAGTCTCCTCATCTCACCCTAGTCTTGTCTGATCTCTGTCTTTTCCTTTACATCTGTTTCCATCCCTCCACACTTTTTTTTCTTTTGATACTTTTTTCAAACCATTCTTTTGCTTTTCCATTATCAACCCTGCTCTACTCTTTCACACTGCTCTGCCCTGCCTCTGTCCTGCATCTATCCTACTGAGCCTATGTCATAGTCTACAGTCATTGACCTACACCGTTGTGAACATTTATGCTTGTGTGCTGGTGTGTCACAATAACACCACGAAGACCAACACCAAACCAAGTCTGGGATCCCAGTTACCTTTTTCCTTTGATCGCCAAAATCTAAAATCTACCAATTAGTCCCCGTGAACGATTTGAAACATTCTTGAAACAAGAATGGTATGGACACACAAACAACCTGAAAACATAATGCCTCCAGCCATTGGCTGTTGCCGGCATGGAGACATTAGAAGAAAGGACATCTAAAGAGATGATGAATATGACCATTCCTCGACAAAACCAAGTGGGTTTATCATAGTTGTTAATTCACAGTTCTGGGGCAAATAAATATAAATGTGTTTTTACTCAAATGGGCGAAAAAGAAATATATCCACAATGGGGTAATCAAAGCTAGTGTTGATGGTCTCCTGTTGTAAAAAATATCTATGCGACATAAACTGCAGCCTTTCTACATTGATTCTGTCCAACACACATAATACTAATGCAGAAAGCCTCTCCTTGCTGTACCTGCAGAGGCAGCGACATGAAGAAGTGAGACAACAACAGAGGTGAAAGCAAGAGGCTGAAAGAAAACCTACTTATTTCTATCATATTCAGCGATGTAGTTGTTGGAATTCCTGTCAGAGTCCTCGAAAAGCGGAAATCAAAACTCGTGACTTACAGCGTTGTAAACGCTCCTCTTCCTTCACTGGTTGAATTATTGAAACCTACTTTAGAAAACACTTGAATTCCCTGGTTACATTTATGTTCTACAGAAAAAAACGTTGATTTATTCTCATCGCTCTCTTTCATTCCACAAACCTCTTACCTCTCATTGCCAACATGAATGTCAGAATTATGTCGATTTAGTAATTTCCAAATAGGAAGGTTAAACTCAAAGTTAACAGCAGACCATGACACAAAAGCTTGGTCAAAGGCATCAATTCGGGGCATTCCATTTTCAATTAATGTCAAAGCCACAGTTGCTTGTTAAATCAGAAACATGTATCAACAGCCACTAATCTACAATACACTGCCAGCCAAGCCTCTTTATAACAGCCAACCCCACTGACCCATTAACCTTTGTTCCTTAGCAGATAAATGTGAATTAAAGGGACGTTGCTCTCCTGCAACATTAAGCGACAGTTATTGTCAAGTCACCTTCACTAGCACTAAGCTGTACAGTATTCTGATTAAAGGCTACATGTTCGATACAAACATGCAAATGGAACTGAACCTTCAGTCCGTACTTTTATGCATGTCTTCCGAAAGCTTAAAAATACAGATGAAACCAATCAGTAGCATCAGAAATCATATGGGCTATGAGACGAGGAAGAAATTTCAATAATGGTCAAGTTTTTGCAAATACAAATTTAGGAAGTTAATCATTTTCTCCTTAACTTGAGAAGTAGCATTAACTTTGCAGAATTTTAAAGCTTATGTCAGAATTTCATTTGTGATCAACTCTTCCAAGTTTGTTTGTTTACCTGTTTCCGGTCTTGCAAAATGCTAAATTTAGTTGCTCTCGACAAGCGTGAGACCAATGTGAGGCTTGAGAGGTCCGCCTTGCCTTGGTAACAGCTGATCAGGCAGTGGCCGGACAATATACTATTCTGAAAAGAAGTGAAGCGAATGGTCAGTTGTGCAACGTGATCATAATATGGCTATGAACTGTGTACATGGCCCTAATCCATGACCACACACGTAACTATTTGTAGCACACACAAACACACACACACACACACACACACAACCACACACATAAACACACGTGCAAACAGTGTGAAACTACCCTTACCCCCATATGTGGTTGGCTACAGAGTCTAACAGCATTTGCAGGGCCTCTGAGGGTATTCAGACATTCAAAGGCAGCATGTGAAGCGGAGAGAGAGGTGGAGGATATGGATGGTGCGCTTCCGTCTAAAGATGAGGGGGCGTCGGTTGGGGGGTCGGGGGGGGGGGTGTAATTAACATATTAATGACCCCACCTTCCTACAGCTTCTGTCGGGTAGTCCAAACACTTTGATAAGTATGCAAATGAGAGCTGCGCCATCTGAAGAGGGAATTAGCTCTGCCAGAGACAGCCGACAGAGAGAGAGAGAGAGAGAGAGGGAGCAAGAAAGGGACAGGGTGTTAGGAAAGGAAAGGGGAACTAAAAAGGGGGCGGGAAGGAGAGTGGAGGAAGGAGGAGAGGGAGCGACCAAAGCCAGCGAATGCGATAGGAAGGAGCCTCAGACGTGCCGATGAACTGATATCCCTGTGTTTGTTTTAGTCGTCTTTAATCATGACGTGCGCAGTAGGCAAATGTGCGGGTATGTGTGGGTATGTGTGGGTATGTGTGGGTATGTGTGGGTATGTGTGGGTATGTGTGCGGCGCTAGACAAAGAGACAGAGGCAGTGGAGTGCAGGAGGGGGCTCTTTTCATTCTCGTGCTCTCCACCTCTCAAGATCAATATGCCAGTGCCTGTCAGCCCCGGAGTGATGTGCAGAATGGCTGCAGGGGCTCGGGCCAGTGGGCATACAGGCTGAGGTTGGAGGAGTAACGACCCCGAGGAGACAAGGGCGAGTAATTATAACGGAGACTGATCCCGCTCGTTGTATCGCTGTGGAGAATGGTGGGTAATAAGGATGAGGGGAGAGCACTATGGGAAAGCAAGTGTTCACATGTGGGTGAGACAAAGGGAAGGAGAGAGAGAGACCCAGAGAGAGAGAGAGCGCGCGTGCGTGTGTGGTTGTGAGTGTTTGAGAGCGAGACACCTCTTGTGAACATCCAGGCCAGGGATTCTCCGACACGCTAATCACGCTCCACAATTATGTTGAATAATTAAAAGGTTTCATTAACTTGATCATTTCCTGTTCGGCCATGTTTCAGCTCTGACACCGGCAATTAAAGCCGGGGCAGCACAACGCCGGCCTCGTTCAGCCGGCTCGCGACAGAGGACAACCGTATGTCTCTTGTGCGGAGGCGGGAATCTGACAGGGGAAAAATGAGGGGCTTTAGCAGTTATCCACCCAACTTAACTGTTCTCAACACCTCAGGTCCGGGGCGCACGGATCTGACAATGAAATCTATGTGCTCAAGGTGAAATCGTGCAAATCTGGATTTTGTTTCCTTGGATTTCTTCTTCTTCTTTTTTTTCTTTCTTTTTTTTATTTATGCAAATAAGGGAGTGAACAGTTTACCTCTGCGAGTGCACCCAAGGCATCGAGACATCTACCTTGAAAATCTTTACATATTGATAGCTTATTTTTTTTCTGATACCTGCATTCAAGTGAACAAATACCTTACTCCTGTAAGCCAGACATCCATCACCTTTTGCATACTGATGGATTAAGCTCTGGTTTATCATGTGAAGCGGTATGAGCCGCACAACAACACAAAAGTATCTTCGCAAATCGTCGCTGTTTTTTTTTTTAAATGAGCTGGATTATTTTTCACTCTGCATTAACACCATAATTAGTAAAAGCTCGTCCTGTCCTAGTTACATAAGACGTCTTTTTGAAATTGGATTACTCCAGGATGAGCCATTTATTTTCAGAAATGGGGGTGTTGGGGGCAATTTATTATTTCAGAGTCCCTGCTATAGAATCTCTGGCACGAAGCTATCCTCCCCTATTGAGCTTATACTGTATACGCACCAATAAACATGATTTGCATGGCAGACTGTAAATATGCAAATGACAATTGAGATGTGGAGGGTGACTGCTTATGCCGTGAGTCTCTGTCTCGCACAGTCCAGCCTCCTCTTGAAGAAACACCTTCCGCATCTTTCATATTCGCTGCTGCCTGGTGGATGCATTACACAGACCGTATGGCAGTTGCAATTTAACACACACCGTAAACAAAATCTCAAACGTTCTTTCCAACCTAAATTTTTGGAATCCATATTGTCTCTCCATCACTATCCACCTCGATTACAGCAGTGGTCCTGTAAGTCTATATTACTATGGTCCTGTTCATACCTGGCATCAACAGGCATTTTGGGTGATCTGGGTCTCAGTAGCTCAGTTAACACTGAACAGATCTCACGCTCATCATGACTGATTGCGGAGACAAAATGTTTTGTAGTTTGTTATTGATAAAACTGACTGAATATTTTCTGTAGTGCATTGTTTTTCAAATTTGAAGATATGTCCAATCATGAATAATTAACCTCAATAAGTCCGGATACAACTAACCAGGAAAGTCAGGTTTAAAGACTGTAGCAATTGAAAAACTCCAGATTAATGTTCCCAGTTTATTGATTTGTAATGATGGAGGAAGAGGGTCCATAACTTCCAGTTGATCCCACTGGTTGTGTTGTGGGACCATATGATCGCCTGTGATCACTAGAGCTCGATCAATATAGGGATTAGCAGATTTTTTTACAGTGTTTTATGTCAAATCTGTTTCTTTTAGTGTTTCTTTTTATTTATAATAAAGGAATCATTGCCACATTTTCACAATTTCTTTTCAGATATTATATCGGTCGATGCAGTTGAGCTTTACCGCCCCAATATCGGTATCAGCCCCTAAAAATCCATATCAGTCAGGCTCTAGTGATCCCAGGTCTTTACCCTGATCTCTTCTCAGTCACAGCCTTGTTACATGTGATGCGTGTGAGTATTTAAAAACCCTGCAGTTAGTTAGTTTGCATCCCCTCAGTTCCAGTCGCTCTCTGTAATTTGCTCTCACTCACCTGACACTTATCAATACACCTCACTCTGAGCCCATTCATGTGTGTGTGTGTGTGTGTGTGTGTGTGTGTGTGCAGGTTCTGTATGTGAGTGCAGTTTTACATGGCTGTAGACAAGAAGGGTACGCACATATTTACAAGCATGCATACGCACAAACACACACACACACACACACACACACACACAAGCGTAGCAGCAGCAGCCTCTGTGACCCAGGCCGAGCCGCTCCATGCAAAGTCAAGCGTGTTTGTCCTGAAGACTATCAGCTCTCCGGGGAGAGAGGCCATCGAGCAGCATTATCGACATTATAGACGCCTCGGCCTGGAGATAGGCTTCACATCGATCCCCTGATTAATTACTATCTGCAGGCAGCAGCAGGGTGAGGGAGAGAAAGAGAGGATGAGAGGGGAAAAGTGAGAGAGGGAGGAGAAAATGATAGAAAATGGCGAAAGTAGGGAATGAATGAAATCGGAGCGGAGAGAGAGGAGGGAGAGTACACCTTGTACTATCTATGAAAATCAGCTAAAGGCTACACAGTAATCTTCCAGGTGGAATATTATTTATTGATATATAGGTAGGCAGGAACGCTTATCGTCACTGCAACCAGCCCTGAACACACGGCCAAGGACAAAATGAAATTCACACATTACTGCGGTAGAAACGACTTGCAAAGACGAGTAGAGGACAATGAAACAGCCACCCTCGAATCCCCGAGCACATTATACTCAACAAACTACAAATGATAGTGGAAATAATTAGAAAGAAAAAAATGTATATATATGTATATATACACATATATACTAGTAAAAACATCCTGGACATTTGCTCCAGCCTCGGTGTGCATGGTAAACTTCACTGGCACAAATGGAACTCGTGTGGACAAGCGGACAGACCTGCGAGCATTAATGAACTTAGGTTAGATCCTCTGGGCTGCACAGCAGAGACTCCCCAGAGACTGCGCAGCACATTGTGCAACATAAGTCAATAAGATGTTACCACGTGCAAGCATCAGTCGGGCCAATGTGACGGCTCTGAGTGGCTGGTGCATTTGAATGGCTGATAAAGCAATTTTTTTGTTGAGATACATTTTTTTCCCCTCATATTGACAGTCAAATCACTGCACTTAGAAAAAAAAAAGGAGTTGGACCGATGCAGGATAACAACATTGCAGGTTATTTTGTTTTACAGCTGGGTTCAGCTTCGCTGCCAAATGCTAAAAACTACTTTTGAAGCAAACGCTCAAAAGAGACGCTGCTCCTTGCACTGAATTCCAAACTAACACAGTCGCCTCACAACAAGTGGGTTCTTACCCCGGCTCCACCAGGGCCTTTCTCTTGGGAGTTTGCATGTTCTTCCTGCGCCTGCAGGGCTTGTCTCCAGGTGGTTTCAAAGTAACCTTGTTTTGTCCTACATTTCAGACTTTTTTGGTTTAATCCAAACTAAAATAAAAGGCTCTGAAGATTCCTCACATCACAGTCCATACAAGCAGACCAACCTTTTATCCGACCAAAAGAGCTGCCCCTTGTCCGTGGTACAGATCGTGAGTGTGAATTTTTTTTTTTTCGACCAAACATGATAAGTTTCTATGCACTTAATCAAAAACGTTGCCATCTTAACAACACGCCAGATACATGCCTGTCTACAAAGCAATCATTGTCAGTTATAGAAAAGATGAAGTCCACATAGGTGACGATGACAGGACACACGTATGTCGTTACATCAAACTTTACAATGAAACAAAGGAATGAACCTTGGTGTGGACCTTTGTCCAGACTTTCACGTGTGAAAACACCCTCCCTCTAAACCCACAGGAGCGAATGGGAGTGTGAATGGTTGTTTGTCTCTATAAGTCAGCCCTGCGATTCACTGGCGACCTGACAGGTTGAACCCCACCCCTCTCCCCCCAATATCGACTGCGTTTGGCTCCAGCCCCAGCACCCCCGACCCTGACAAAAGGACAAGCGGTAGATAATGGATGGCTAATCTGATTCAGGCCAAACCATCATATTGAGCCAGTACCCTGTATGAAAACATGTCCTTCTTTTCACATGGCTCTAAGCGAAATGTTACATTATATTGTGCAGAAAGGCCCACGTGACAGCAATTAAATGACAACTACACTACTATGTATTAACATTCATTTCATAGCGATTATAACAAAAAAGCCAATAGCTGTTGAAAATATAGTGGGCAGAAACTTTCCCAGTGTCAAAGAAAAGCATTGAATTTGAAATAAAGTTGTGTTCTACCTTCCACCCACTCAATTCACCCAACAGGAACTTTAAAGCTGTGGGCGTAGAACGAGAGAAGGAGTTGTGCTGCATGGGTAATGAACTGATAATTGGCTATCATGCTAAATATCATCAAGCATACGAGACAAAAACAGAATTATGTAGCTCGGCTAGTTGGAACATTAAAAGAGGAGAAAACCCTCTTGTTTAATATTTCATATGGGGGAAACGTATTATCTAGAGGGGAGGAAGAGTTTTGGTGTTTCTCTGACGTTGTTAACATCATTTGTGACATTGAAGACATCCACAGAAAGCGAGGGAGACAAAGTGAGATATTCGCACTATGAGGGAGGGATGCAGTGAACGCGAAATAACCTCAACTATGGCTTTGTGATGGAGGAAACAAATAAAAGAGGAGGAGGTGAAATCTGAGGGCAAAACAGTGAGTTGCTGCTGATGTGAAGGAAGCGATCAGACAGTACAGGAGACGCAGCGGCTTCGTCACGAACAAGGTCAGTGACGACACAGAGACACGCGTGAGTTTGTGTACGTGTGTGTGTGTGTGTGTGTCGGTGCAGTGCAGCCCTTCAATTCCACTGACCTGAAAAGCTCTGTTAACGCCGGATCCACAGGCACTGAGAGAGAGAGAGGGAGAGAGAGAGAGAGAATGATTATGAAACACGACAGACTAGAACATGCTACGTCCACAGCTTCTTTGTACAACACATATATGAACCCGTCTGTGCAGGTTTAACATAGTATAAAAATGAAAAGGTTAAATCAAATGTTATTTGATTTGTTTAGCCCATACTCCCACATCTCACAAAGAAAAAAAAATAAACAATCTGTAAAGGGTTCCATGTCCTCCGTCCTTAACCCTCAGTAAAATATTTTGTGTTTGGGTGAAGATATCAACTGAAAATGTGATTATTCATTTGTCTTCATTTAAAACTTCAGAAATATATTAAATACATAAGGCAGTAGATCAGTTCAGTTTTTTCAGGGTCTGGAAAATGCTATATAAATGCTTTTAGATACATTATTGACTGTGGTAAGAATTAAGATTGGTGAAAAAGAAAATAAGAAAATAAGAATTTCTATATATGTATAAGTCAGTTTGGTGCAATATAATACCTCACTGTTATATTTTCAAAACAGATATCCGGAGTATTGATGTATCAGAGTTTTGAATGGAAATAAAGTAAAGTAAAAGCAGTTGGATGATTTTAAAGAGACAAATCTGAAGTGAGATATTCTGTGCTGTCACATTTGATAAAAATTGGTTCTACCGTGTTTTATAATTCTTAGGAGTTTAAATCAGTGATTCGTGTTCTTATGCTGTTTTGATGTTTTGTTGATAAAAAATGTATTTTTATTCAATGGCCTGTCAAGTGAAATAGTTAAAATAACTCATATAAACATAATTGACCCCCACCAAGATGAAGATTGGGATTTGGATCTTCAGACGTAAGAAATATTTCAGCAATACAGTCTTTGGGATAAGTAATACATTTTTTTTTTTTCCATCGTGAGAGAGGGAGAGCTTACACAGACATGTTTGAAATCACTGCTCATGATCTATACTTATTTTTGTCACCCATTTTGATTTTAGGCTTTGAATTATGAGCATAAAATGTATGCATCGCGCCCTCAACTCTTAGCAAAGAAGTGTTCTGCGTACACTCTGGAGGATTCTGACACAGAGGGAGAAATGAATGAGTGAAGACGGAGTGATTTAGGACAGGGTTATAAAAGACCACCAGAGTGCCAAATCCTCCACTCCCCCTCTCTCCCTCCCTTGCCGGCCGACAAGCAGAGGACGGCTGTAACTCAATCAAACCGGGGCCTTGTGGTCGCAGCCCTCAGACAGGGTGCCTGCTCCACACCATGTAGGAACAATAGTCACCCCCCCCCCCTCCTCGTTTGGTCAAAGATGTTACAGAATTTCTGAAGTTAGAGGTGATGAAATATGGATCAAGACATTTCTCTGATGGACACCTCTTTTCGAGTTCTCTAAACCTAGCGCGGGGGGGGGGGGGGGGGGGGTGCTGAGGGAGTCTAACGGTTTGCCAGGCCTTTTCAAGGTTTGTCATAGTTTCCTGGGAGGAGGTGGGGCGGCTGTTTTTACTGTCACTACTGCAGTGCCCGTTCTAAACCTGCCGTTTTGTAATGGACTCTTCTCTAGTTCTGGACTCCAGAGATATACTTCAGAATTAATCCTTGTCACTTTTGAGTCCTCTTCAACCAGGTTAATAATATAATGTCACTTTTCAATTTCAGTTTGTGTGCTGGATGTTGTGTGAGGAGCTTTTTTTGGTCTATGGTGCAGAGTAAAGTTAGAAATCTTTGAGTTCATCCTACCTGGTTTATCTGCAGTGAAGATTCAATGCTTCAAAAAAAAAAGATTAAACAGAATTTGCTTTATTACTGTTCACATTTGTGGTTATATATATACAATTACAATTACACTCTTAACTTAACTGCTGTTTTTTTTCCATATATTCATTGTCAACTTTTTCAGACCCAAGTTCACAACTTTTCAAAATAAAAGTTCTCAGGCCGATATAAAGCCTTGCAGTGACAAAACAAAAGTGACTTTACTTTGAATACCTCTTGCAAGTAGTTCTATAAATGTTGCTGCCATGATGGAAATCAGCACCATTCACGCTGGTTAACGACTGTGTCAGTCAATTATTGTGAAATAAAAGATTTTGACTCGTGAGCTGATCCAGTTCCTGACAGATGTTGTTTATTTGAGGAGGTGAAAGAAGACACGTTCAACTCAGTCCACAGACTGGAGGCACTGACTGCTACAGAGAACTGGTCACCTGTTCAGTGACTGGTTTCTGTCACTGGTTTGTCAGGTAAAACCCAAAGTTACCTGTTCTTTAAAAAGTATGCTTTTGTTGGATGATACTATAAGTCACTGTTGGGGGTATTTCACTGTTGAATAGAGCTCCTAAAAACATGCACTGTGATTATAGGAGAAAAAACAAGAGAGCGATAGAGAACGCGAGAGCAGCGAGAAAAGGCAACTCGAGTGTCACGGTCTGCGATTTGTGCAGTTGTGTGTACAGTGAACGTGTGTGTCTGTGCATGTGTGTTTGAGTTGGGGAAGTGAAGGTCACCCTGAACGGCATTGTAACCTGTGTGTGAGTGTGTATGTGTGTGGGAATCCATGCGGTTACCTTTGGAGCGTGTTCGATGGCGCTTATCGTCTGCATCCAGCTCCATCTGCAGAGAAGCAACAAACAAGCTGTTCAACACACAACACACAACACACAACACACAGCACCGCAAAAAATGGGTCTTTCATTCGGGTTCGGATTCCTTCAGCTTCAAAGTGCTTTTCTCTTCCTCCTTGTCGAACAGGAGTTTCACACCTGATGTTGCAACGCTTAGACGCGACATGTCGTGCAGGTGAAGGAGTGACTGACGGTGTTTGTGTGAATGATGTGAGGAATTTAAATACAAAGGAAAATCATCGCTTCAGATGCTTTTTCACCGATACACACCCCCTGTGGATTTGACATGAATGCATTGATGAAAAACTGATCTCCCCAATGAAAAAGAAAAATCTATATTAAGACTCTGAATAGTCGTTAAAAAGGCGTATGAGATTATCAATGACCTCACACACGTCCTCTACAGTTACTGCTACGGTTTTAGATGGTACATAAAACTAAGAGGAAGAAGTTTGGGGTGTATTCCCTCAGACTGGTGAACAGTCCCAATGGGAGGCATGGCCACTTTACATTGATGAACACACTTTAACCTTATCCATCCTTGTAATTGTTTTTTATTTTATAGATTTCTAATTCAAAAAAGTCTAAAAAGAAATTCAGCTTTGTCGGAATTAGTGTTGTCCTTTATATGCAGTTTTGTTTCTTTCCTGCTTGCTGCCTTGAACTGGGCCATGTGGCCGCTCTACAACATTTCCATTTATGTCTCAGAGAGTAATTCATGGATCTAGATTCTAGATGTTGATGGTTAGGGGACTAATATTAATGACTGTGTGTAATAAACACCCTAGTCGAATTAAATGTGGATTCTTATGGAGACCTTGGGCCTGGTGGAGGTATGCACTTTACAGTTTATTTCAGCAAAACCCTCTCTCTGACCATCTCATCCATTTTCCACACCGTTTGCATGAAATTTAGAGATTTCACAGATGTATTGAAGAAATGACATCATCCTACATCAACTGTGAGGTTTCCATTTATTCTTTATGCTCCTCAGTATTCAAACCTTTCAGGCTCTCTACATGCCACAGGAAGCATTATAAGCCACTTCTAGGTCTTCTTCTTCTTCATGTATGTCCGACCTACACATCCTTCTAAAGGTGGGTCTATCCCCTTACCAACACATCATAAATTGTTGAGGAGCCCCAGCGCCTCGGGACATCACTGTTATTTCCAGATGTCCCTAAATATTCGTACATGCTGCATTCGGAATATGACAGGGGCTGTGGTCCTGTTTGGATGTCTCTTTTTATTAAACATGATTTATTAACACCACACTTAGTGCACTGTAGAGCCCCTCAGCCCTAATGGTGTGTTACTTTATGAATGGCTATAAATGTTTCAACGGGAGAAAAATAAAATCATGAAAGGCAAGGATACCTTGTAAATCTTATTAGTGGAGCAGGGAGGGAACGACCGGGAGTATTTTGGGGGCGGCTGAGGATATTGTGTGGGTGTGTGAGAGGAAGCTTGGAATGTCCACAGAGACACACACACAAACACACATATATACACAGTGGTTGATTACTATAACTGAATTAGCTTCTGCATGATTTTCATGCTCAGCTGAACGATAATTTGTTTGCAATATAACACTGATCATCACATGGTGATCAATACTTTTCTTAAATGAGTAAAATCTTCTCCATAGCTGCACATTCATTCATATAATACAGCTCGTCTCTAGCGCTGACACCCACACACCAACACACGCAAGCACACACACACACTTACACACACACACACACACATGCACACGCATACAAACTTGTGTGGAGAGCCAGAGGAGATGACGGGGCACGCTCGATTTGACTCGATTCAGTTAAAACGGTAAACTATAACTTTTAACACTATATCCATGATCATTATATATATATATATAATGACCACCAGAGAAACTTTGACTTTCTCTGGGTGGAGCTCTCTTCATACAGTAGAAGGTGGTGTTGCTGTCAGCCTCCACATTTGTTGGAAAAGCAAATCTTTCCCACAGCAGCCATTCACATCCCAGTCGGGTTGAGAAATGAAGCTGCAAAAAGTTGTTAAAGAACAAAAAGACTACCTGTTCGCAAAACGATTCCCCTGTTATCGGTGAAATATTAAATATCCATTGTGGACTAAAATTTGTGACACACGCACACACACACACACACAGCCTATCTGAAGCTGCCAGGCTCTCTCTGAGGGCCCCGGTTTTAAGCGAGTTCTGAACACAGTGTCAACAACAACTGAATCCAGCAGCAGAATAAAACAACAGCAACAATAACGGTGGCAGCAGTGTAAGTCATGTCGCCTCCTCTTCCTCCCCTCAAGGCTCCTCATGAGAGTTGGACCCGGGAAGCTTGCACGCCTCTGCAGCTCGCCATATGTTGGAGAGCCCTTCATATTCGGCCTACCCCCCCATCTCTCATTCTCCCTCCCTCCCTCTCTCTCTCTCTCTCTCTCACTCTCTCTCTCAGCGCCCCATGGGAAAATGTCACGGCTGTAATGAAGGTTAGCCTGCTTATTGAGGATTAGGAGGAGGCCCACTCCTTCTCAGTCTGTGTCTCAATTAGACCCTGGATCAATGGCATTACGGGCCCAGATGAATAGCCGCACGGTAATGTTCATGCCGCCTCCAAAAGTTGAGGTTGGCCGAGCAAAACACATACAATGATGCAAACTTCATAAGAAATTCTCCGTGTTTTTTTTTTTTTGTTTTTTACCTCACAACCAGCAACTTTAATAACTAGGACGGTGTTTAACACTGCCAAGGCCCAACAGACCCCTTCAATTCATTCAAACTGCAGCACATTTCACATGATCAGTACTAATGTGCCAGATCTTTCAACATCCACAATAAAGTCAACAAGTTCTTCCTTGACCCGTACAGCATCCTTCTACTCGGTAAAGTTGTGTGAATCAACATTTCATTCACAAACAACCTCCACTGGGGTTCAGTTGTCATATTTAAAACGAACCAGCAGGTGATTTCATAAAAACAAACTTTTGGAGCTCACATTCCTGTTTCCAATTCTGCACCTCCAAATGTGCAAGATAGAAATATCAAAAATTTGCATTCATGATTTTATTTATCCACTTGCCATATTGTGCAGCATATATTGTATAAGGATTTCAGTCACTTTCAACACACACATGGACACACGGACACACGGACACACACACACACACACACACACACACACACAAGTGCACATGCATGAGGTGCAGGCTGATTTCAAATTCATCTGCTACAGTAAGCCTGCAGACCAAAGTGTTTAAATCAGCACCAAGTGGAATTCTCTCAGACGACAGAGGGCCTCGCAGAATACATGCATGTTGTGATTTGAATGTGGAACGCAGCTAAAGTTTTTATGCAGTTCACACATGAGGGGGGAAAAGCAGCCGTGTGTGTGTGTGTGTGTGTGTGTGAGTGTTTTTGAGGGAGTGTGTGCGTATTGATCATACAGTCATCAGTACAAGTATCACATGTAAATTGCCAGTTGTTGTTGTTATTAGTGCGTCTTTATGATTAGAAGGGACTCGAGAGCGCCACCAGACACCGACAAATTGATGGGGGGTCTCGCTCTTTGATAGAGAAGAATCAGGATATTCCTGAATGAAGCGCGATAAGAAATACAGCGATTATTGTGTTAGGAACTGAGACATAAAAACTAGCATTTTGCACGTGTGTGTGACTTTGTGCGTGCGTGTGTGGGCTCTTATCATTTTGGTGGTGTGGAAGGAGGGAAGGGGGGGCTTAGACATCTGTCACAACAATTCACATCGTTATCAGTTTCCCTTTGTTTTCACCTTGAAGTTTTGGGAGAATGCATTTCAAGCATATGGCGCCCAACAACCCCACCCCCCTCCTCCTCCACGCACACACACACACACACACGCACACCACCACACCCGCACTTACGCACACACACACACCCATTGGTATTCCATACAGTGTAGCAATGGGGAGCCAACTAAACTCCGCTGGCATTATCATATTTCACTGCGAACACGTATTTACGCCATGCATCATAGTGACAGTAAACATGCGTGCCAAACCGGAGCTAAGTGCATCTGAATTAGTGTGAAGGGCTGCAGAGATCGCATCTGAGTGGGCGCTGAGAGCGAGAGAGAGAGAGAGGGGGGGGGGGGGGGGCGGGGCGATCAGAGTGAGACGGAGAGCGAGCGTGATAAAGAGAGAGTGAAATCTGGCGAGCGATTCCTAACTAGTATGGTAAACGGCTTTGGTGGGTGATGGCTCCAGAGCGTTAAGGAGTGAGAAGCTGTGATGTGAATACAATACGAGTGTTTATCAGCCGGCGCAGTGAGGTCAGAGTGCAGGGATTAAACTCAGGTGTATTTATAACTGACTGGATTGTCACAGAGCCTGAGTGGACCTGAGGTTGTTTGACACTTTTTGCCCCCCTAAATAAATGTTGATTTGATTTAGCTGTGTTGCCCAGTATCTTTGAAAACTGCATTCACTACATAGGGACTGGAATCCATGTAATTGCTATTGGAGGTCAGAAACTAAGTGTGTTTTTGTCAAGAGAAATCATAAATTCAAATGAATGTGCAGTATGTTTTAACATCTAAATAAGCTTAAAGGACGCCCTGTCAGCTGCAAGGATTTGTTTTATTGTGAAAGCCTGTGACTCAACCTTTGACCTTCCACTTAAATAACTGTCACTACTGACAGCGGACTAGCTAGATCATCAAAATGAATCACATAGAGACCAAGGAAGCCAGTGGTGGATGTGTTCTCAGTGGTTTCGCTGCTTGTAAGAACTGCCGAAAAGTATTAGCCTCTGATAACAGCATGCTAGGTGGAGGAGCCCAGGTGCTGCGACAGTTGACAAATACTTTACCACGGACACGAGACTGTCCGTAGCATGTGTGTTAAATCACAGGTGTCTGGTTGGGTCACGATTCAAATGCTAATCGGTTCAGATGGGTCCAGATTTGACTTCGATTTAATTGTGGGTAGTGGAGCAGGTTTCGTACAAACCTCAGAGGATTGCAAACAGATGACCTCTACAGTCAGTGGACTGGTTTCTACTGTTTCTAATGTTTAACTATGGACTTTTAAAATTCATATTATTTACCTGTAAGTGCAAAATGCAGTGTTTTCTGAAACTGATTCCATCAAATAAATAATTCATAAATCTTCATGAAAAGCTAATTTAACATGCAAATCTGAATCAGGACAAGCAAAGACGATTATAAAGCTAGACTTTTGATGAGTTAGGTGTGACCACATGTTGAAAGAGACTCTACCTGAAATGGTTTGGGGTTGAGGCAGCTCTTTGGTCCAGACCCCTGCTTCCACTGGGACCGAGTGAAGTTCAGCTGGACGGAAACGGCTCACCACATCTCCTCCACGATCATTTTCTGCATAGAGGGCAGAAGAAAAAGAGGACGGTGAACATACATCATTAAAAACCATTTGCAGAACAATCACATTCACACGCAGCCATGACGGGATTGGAAATTTCCTCCTCTCCTTCTGACTGCGGGGCTCATGAATAGTCATATACCATCAGCTATGCGGCACACGCCAAAAAACCCAACGTCGATTTCCGGCATAACAACGGCCGCTTGCCGCGTGCGACAGGCTTGGCCACATGGGGTAATTAGCCAGATCTATCATCTTCTGCAGGAAGTGGGGGACAAATATAGCTAATGATCCGTGCCTGCCTTCATGATTTCCCTCCTCAGCTCTCCATCCTTCGCTGAGTTGGAGGAGAGGGGAGGGACAGGGGAGGGGTTGAGCTAAGGGGGTCGATGTCCCACCTTGTCACAGAAAAAGGTGAAATAACCGCACACGGAAAGAGAACAAGACACATTGGGGGAAAAAAAGGGAGTGTGAGTGAAAATGTGCATTCAGACTCTGCCTGAGTGCTCTGCCTGTCTTTGTTTTCTCCATCCGCTGCTGCTAATTAAGCAAATGTATGGGAGAGAACAGATGAGGTGCCGATAGTGTATAGGGACCATCACACAGAATGAAGGCCCCCATAGGGAGCACACCAGATGGCCCATCACGCACACACACACACACGCACACACACACACACATGCACACACACACACACACACACACACACACGCTCAGCAGTCATTCCCAATCTGTCTCAAAGTAGCTCAAATAAAAACAATAGCTGGTCCCTCAGGACACGCACCACCACAGGCGTACAGTGAGTGTTCAGGGTGCCCGTTGTGTGTTATGTAAAAGGAGCGCGGGTGGTGTTTTAGAGCACAAGCGGACTTTACTTTCAACCAGCAGGGGTTCTCTTTCTACCCCTTCATCACACACATACACATTTTTTCTGTCCATTTCCTTTGTAGTGGGAATAATGAGCGAGGCAAAGTTGGAAACAGCCTGTGAGAGTTGCAAGGGGACAGTGGAAAACAACTTTGAAAAGGCCTGTTAACGTGAAGCCCTAATGTGAAACAATGGCCCACTCAAAGTATATTTTACACGTTACAGCTACAGATGTGCCGTCTTTCATGCTTTTTGAAAAAGGGCGTCAGAGGTTTGGTTTGTATTTGATTAAAGTCGCTGGTGCAGCCCGAAAGCATTTACAGTGATTTACTAGAATTACCATCCTGTGGCTCCAAGCCTCCGCCAAACTGTGAAGCTGCAGTTTACATCCTCGTCCATCCAGATTCACATAATACATGTGGTTGAGACTTTGAGGGAATAAAGGTGTTGCGTGTATTTTTGTTGTTGTTGTCACATTGAGATAAAGCACCACAAAACAGAGTCAAATTCCTTGTGTGTGTTCGTTCAACACAAAATGCTGTGGACAATGCTTCAAATAGGGAGGTTGCTGCAAAGACGCTAGACATTATTAAAGCTGGATGCTTCACATGCGCCTTCAACAACCGTTACAGCTCTATACAATCAGGATAGTTTCAAACAGATTCCCCCTACTTCTGAATTATGACGTGAAGTTATGGTGGTGAAGTTGACCCAACACCTTTATTGACCTTAAAATGTCACAAGTTTGAAGATCTGTATTTGTACATCTCACAAAAAGTTCCTGAGAAATCGTGGTCACAAGAATGCAATGGATGGACAGACGGATAGATGGATGGATGGATGGATGGATGGATGGATGTAGGGATGGATGGATGGATGGATGGATGGATGTAGGGATGGATAGATGGATGGATGGATGTAGGGATGGACAGATGGACAGATGGATGGATGGATGTAGGGATGGACAGATGGATGGATGGATGGTCAAACCAAACAAGCCTCTGGCCACATTTGTCACAATCACAATTGTATAGAAGTGCGGCAAAGTGAAAATGAATTTGGACATGGGTAAGAGTTATATTGTCTGTATCAGATTATAAAAAGCTCCTTTTCTCACTTGTCGAAGAAACACTTACATCTGGCTTTTGTCTGGAAAATGGGGCATTACTCTACCTATCTATTTAATAAAACCCAGTGTGTGTTATGTTTATAACTCAATTTGTGGAATAATTTCACCTGCTTCTACCTCATAAAATATAAACCGCACACACACACACACACACACACACACACACACACACTCACTAATCCATGGCCCCTTGGTCATTCTAATCAGCGTGTATGTGATGGGTCTGTCCTCTGATGAAGGTCTTCATGTGGAGGCTGATGACAAATCACAGCTCCCTGACTCCTCATCAGGACACGGCCCACACTCCCCTGGTGTGTGTGTATGTGTGTGTGTGCGTGTGTGCGTGTGTGTGTGTGTGCGTGTGTGCGTGTGTGTATGTGTGTGTGTGAGTGTGCGTGTGTGTCTCAGAATAAAAGGAGAGGGGAAAATGACAAATGAATAGAGTCTGATGGGACAACATAAAAAGCAGAAAAAGATACAGCACAACGAGGAAATACAACATGTGTGAGTGTGTACTTTGTGTCAGTATGTGTGTGGTTGGTATTCTAGTCATGGAGTTGCAGAGCTAGTCTGTTTCAGCACCAAGGACAGTGACAGACAGAGCAAACACACTTGCGGTCTCCTTTTCTTCTTCTCTACTGACAATTCTACAAGTGTGTGTGTGTGTGAGTGTGTGTGTGTGTGTGTACGTGTGTATGTGTGTTTGTGTGTGTGTGTGGATATGAGAGAGAGAGTGAAAGAGAAGTGATATTTCTCACAGTCTATTCCTTGGAGAAAAAGAGGGGACCGTCCCTGTGCTTTACTGGGCTCCTATATCTATCAAAGCCAGAGAGCATACCGTAAATAGCCTGGAAAGACTGGCTGCTCTGGCACACCCTCCTACCCACACACACACAAACACACACACACACAGACTCATATTACTGTAATGAAACCCTATTATATAGTTACATATGAGGCCTTAAGAGAGGGAGGCTGTGATGTCCGCTGTGACATTCTTTGACACATACTGTACATGACAGGCATTTTAGAAACACACCCTCACATACACATGTGCGCAAGCACGCAGGCACACACACAAAAGAAGTCAAACCCATCATATAGAGAAACACATACGGCACATGAGGACAAGGGGGCACACACAAATTTGCACATGTTACAAAAGAGACACATGCTTTATTCATGTGTTGTGCGTGAACACACACACAGACATACACACGCACGGCAATCTCCTTCTCCCAGGCTCTGAGAGTGACTGGGGCTGCCTGACCTACATTCTAGCAGATATGTATAAACAGGCAGAGAGGAGATGAAATCTCTCTCTCCATTGCTCTGCCTCTCTCTGTTCCATATTCTGTGTTCTTTTCAGTGCCTGTTCATTGCCTCTTGGACACACACACACACACACACACACACATACCCACACACACAGGAGGTGAAGAAGCAGCTCTGATTTCTTGGTCTGACTGTCCCCATGCTGCAGATGAAACAGGCATTGTCAGTGTGTCGCCATAGTACATGGATTTTGATGGTGAGAGCGGGATCCCTGTACATTCCATCTTTCTCCCTGTTGCATATGGACCATCCAACAAAGTACAATTTTCTCTTTTGTGTACTGTATGTCAATAAATTATTTAAAGCCAAAAACATACTGTTAGTCAAACCTACGTCCAAACACCAGGGAACAAATGGTGAAGTAGAGAGGGGATGATGGGTTGGAAGAGAAGAAGACAACTTGGGGATGAGAAGTGGTGGTGGTCTGTGGGAGCAGGTCTGGTTAGATCAAGAGTAGGAAGTGGGATTGTTCTGATAATAAAGCCAGTTGGCACGTTTACTTATTTTCCTCTTCAGCTAACAGATGACAAACCAACGCGTCGCTGTACAAAGGCAGAGTTGCCCAGACAGCACAGAGGTTAGTCAATGAAAAGCTTTTCATCTCAGAAATAGAAAACAAGATTCACTTTATCTTAAAACTGAAATATTTCAACCTGTAAAGTCCACTGAGGCGTTACACAGTGACACCACAGAAACCCACAATGAATTTCAAACGATGAAAGAAATGTTTTAGTTTTAATAATTAATTAAATAATTTAACATTTTTGTTAATTTATATTTCAGTGTCAATATTAATCATTCATTCTATTATAAAATGTTTGTTTTATATTGAATACTTATACTATTGAATAAAAGTTAACCGTCATAGCCCATTAAATAGTTTAGGTATACCCAAATTATTGAATAGGCTAATATGCATTGAGATTGATTATTTAGCTGTATGCTACTTATTTTAGACATATCAACATGGCGCTGACAGGAAACATGCAAAATATTAAAATATATTGACTGATGCCAATTTTTACAGAAATTGGCATCAGTCAAGAGGAATACCTCTAACTGCTGAATGTAGGTGCGGAGCTGAGGCCAGCTCACACAGGTCAGCAGGTTTAACCAAGTTTAACCAGTAAACATAGAGCGACAAGCAGAGGAAACCACAAAGCAATCTGTGATAAATCACCATGTTGCCTGCTGGCTGAACAGCTGAAAAGAGTCAATGTGTCAGCTGGGCTGACCGTCTCCTGTAAAAATATCTTTGGACACAGCGGCGTTCTCGGAGACACTGGGGGTTGAAGGGTGAGAGGAGCTGTCAGGTGGTGAAGTGGGCCGGCTCTTTAGGACTTTTTCCTGCTCCTATCAAAGAGGAAGAGTGAGCTAAGGTAACAGCAGCTTTCTGACCCAATTTCATCTTCAAGGACACGAGAGATGGAACTGACCGCGTGCCTGACCCGCTGCATCACACAGCGTTCTGCTCACAAACACACACACACACACACACTGTCCACGCAGGAAGTGTGGATAAGCCAACCCAAGAAACAATATTTATATAATATCTATATATCTACAAACAGTGGACCTCAGAGTGTATACATAAGACACACACAAAGCTAAAAGTGCATCTCTCCATCCCTCTGCCGTCTCATGGGAGGCGCCCCCTTCCTCTGTGAAGCCAGAGTGTGGGGGAAATAACATCGAGCGAAATGCCGCCGCAATTACCCACAGTGGGGTAATCACCAGCACAATGCACTACGGGTCGGCTGCCTGGGAAAGAGAGTGAAATACTCAGGTGAGAAGAGAAGCCAGACAGCAATCAGCCCAGCAGGAAGTGGAAGAGAGAGAGCGAGACTCAGAGGGAGGGCGAGAGAGAGGGATGGAGGGAGGGGAAGAGAGAGATAAGAGCAAAGGGCCATTCCTTTAATTTCCATGGGAGAGCCGGGGTCTTAATTACTTGATGAGTCTCTGTCTCGCTCTTTCTCTCGCTCTGCAGTGTGGTTGTAAAAAGGTGTGTGTGTGTGTGTGTGTGTGTGTTTATATGGCCCATTATCACACTGGGAAGACTCCATCACCTCTCAGTGCTGATAGCGAGTGAAGAGAACAACATTGCAGTGAGAGGCAGCAAGAGAGACAGAAAGAGAGTGCGTGTGTGTGCGTGTGTGTTTGGAGTGTGTGTGTGTGTGTGTGGGGGGGGGGGATTGCAGGGAAAGAGGGAAAGTAGGAAAGAAGGAAAGCGAGGGAGAGAGGGAGGTGATTTACGCCTTTAGAAGTGTTAACGCCATCTCTCATCCCCAGCAGCTCGAGAACAGCAAGGTCGAGGAGTGAGACAGCAGAGACTTGAAATAGCCACAGGAAAACAGAGCTGTACGCCACCTCTGCCCAAAGACAACCACACATCCTACATGGGAGCGGCCAACAGTCTACAACGGGGACCTGCTGTGTGACCCGGCCTCTATACAAAAGATATATCGCATAAATCGCATATGTAACAGGTGGTAATAATAATAATAATAACTGGAACAGTAACATTAAAAACCATTTCGACACAATTGGAGAAGTGGCTGAGTTGCTATCCACAATGACGATGGATGAACCAACGACAGCGACACTTTGCAGCGGTGACGCGTTCATCACACGTTGATGATCTGCTTTTCCTTCGGACCAGTTTGCAAGAGCAAAGGACCAAACCCGTGTCTGGAAAGCTGCTGTTGTCTGGTGTGCATCATTCCTCTGAACCTGAAACGCAACGTGTGCAGGTTTTATTTGACTTGTATCGAAACCAAAATAGTAAAACGAGATAATAAATTTGACAAGATTGAGATATAACACTCTTATTGATGCATTGGCGGATGATTTAAAAAAAAAAAATCGAATATAATCCATTGGTAAGAAACAACAGAAATACTGATTGGGAAACAGCTGAGAACCTCCCAGCTTCACTGTTAACTATCTCAAACATTTCTATGGCGTTTCTCTAATTATCAGCTAATACGCACTCTGTTATTGGACTGTAATTCAGATCTGATTAAACGCTATTAAACTCTAAAGCCACCTACAAAGCTTCAAAAGAATTAGCAGGCGCCACACTGTTTGTTGGTGGTAATCTCATGTGTTCCTTCTTTTTCCTTAATTCTGCAGTAATGAGTCTTATTGAATTGAGAAGTCTCCAAGTGTGCAAGCCGTATGTTTGATGCCGGCGTCACAGCAACAATAGATTTTTATAATTTTGTCCGACATTTTTTGTTAGTGCAATAAAAGTTTTTTAAAAGTGTCCATGAGACGAAATACATGTTGACCATCCAGACTTTGGATTGTTTATAACATGGCTGCTCCGCAAAAGTGAAGCCAAAGTGCCACGATCACCACCTGGTGGCGATGTGCAGTACATTTTGAAAAGCCCTTCCTCCTCCATGTAAGACTTGAGTCAAACTCAAAAGTAAATGTACATGTCAAATGAGTAGATTCGCAAAGATGCTTTCTGTCATTTGAGGTAGTTCTTATCACACTGATGTTCATGTTAATTTTCAAGTACGTTTGGATTTAAGCAGCTATGTGATGCTTTAAAAATGGATGAGACAGCTGATACTGGTCATTACTGGAAAGACTGTCTCCAAATGCCCAAATTGCCCGACGTCTGAGTTGGTGATATTTTGGCCTGATTTCTGGACAGCCGGAGGAAGTGGAGACGTGTGGTCCACCTTCATACACCGTCCATGATACCGACCAATGAAAACAACTCCGTCGTCACTCATTGCTCCGCTTGTCCTCAGAAACGTGGACATAAGCAGATCTGAGTGTTTCGCTGGCAGATGTTATTAGATCCTGGGCGTCGGGGGGGGGGGGGGGGGGGGGGGGGGGGACCCGATACCCCTCCACGTGGCCGTCTGTCAACAAAGGCTGGATCCTTATTTACAGAGAAGGCTGGTACAGTCGTTCCTCAACAGACAGACAGTGAGGTGAAACCAAAGTGGCAGTTTTGCAGGGTCTACGCAGTATTGAGGACGGCAACCAGTCTTTGAAGGTTAGCTGTCTTTCATCACATCAGACGGGAGTTTAACCCTCAGCTATGCTGCACTGACGCTGTGTCAGACCACGGCTTCTCCTTTGAGGACGTTCTCCAACGTTTAATCCTCGTGGCGACGTCCTTCCTGTTATTCACATCAGATCTCCCTTGAGAATTATGCTGAGGACGTCCCCACGTGCGTGTATGTGCGTGAGTGTGCGTGTGTGTGAGTGTGAGTGTGTGTATTTGTGTGTGTGTGCACTTGCATTTACCATGACTTATCTGACTGAGTGGGAGATATGTGTGCATGTGCAGGCATGCTTATATGTGCACAGGGCTGTATGCAGTGAACAAATACATGCGCTAGTGTGTGTATATGTGTGTGCATGTTTCTGTGTATGCGTGTGTGTGTGTTTGTGTCTGTCTGATTGCAGCCAGGTCTCATTGCACTGATGAGCTCTATTGTTCTCCTTCTCTATTTTTTCTCTAATTCTCTCGTTACGACCCCCCACCCATCCACCCTAGTCTCTCCTTCTCTCTCTCTCTCTTCCATCTTTCCTTCTTTCCCTCGCACCCCCCCCGAACCCCCTGCTTGGCTGCCTGTGTCTACCCAGAATACCAATGATGCAGTCTGCAGATAGATAGATACGGCTGTCTGTCACATGACCCTATGTGTCCCCAGGCTTTACCCCAGGATGACAGCAGGTGCAGCATGCACGCTTACATCCCCCCACACACACACACACTCACACCCACACGCACACACACACACACACAAAGGTACCTCATCTTGGCATGCTGTATCTCAGCACAGGCACAGAACCAAGCAGGCAGGCAAACACACACACACACACATACACACACACGCAGACACACGGCATTGAAGACGTTCACATTCACACACTCAGGCAAGCTAATGGGCATACACACACTGAATCACCGCGGGGGAGCAAACCAGAAAGAGAGAGAGAATATCCCACCACTGTACACACATGCTGTCGCTCTCCCTTTCTCTCGCTTTCTGTCACATACACAGTCCTGCAGGCAAGATAGAAAAACAGTGAACACCCCCCCAATTCCCTCCATCTTAAACACACGCACGCACACACATAAATTCTTGTGGGAAGGCACCCCACCCCTGTTTCTAACACAAACACATTCGTCACTGACAGGGCTCTACACAGTCACTGGGTATCCTGTGGCACCAAAAATAGCAGCCTAATAGAACGGAATAGAAAATGTCCCCCCACTCCACTCAACCAGGACCCATACACAGAGTGGGAGTCAAAGGCAGCGGACACCACGAGACAGTTTGTTCGGATTTGAATGATGGAACATGACAATCATAATCGCCTCTTGACACACAGAGAGCACTCAGGGACACAGGCGTGCGTCCGCACACACACACACACACACACACACACACACACACACACTTTTTACTACCTGACGCCCCGTCTGCCGGGTTCAAGCTCAGACGTTACTCCACATATATATATGAACTCGAACAGAAAGGCTGCCTACGGATTAGATTGGTACATGTTATCAAATTATTTGTGAGTCAATTATGATGATATTATTATTTGTCCTGTGTGTTCTATAATGATTTTGCAGTGCAGTGCCAATACTGCTAGGGCTGCAGGAAGAGGAAGAAGCAGGCAGGAGACTGAATAAAAATCGCAGAATTCACTTAAAACTCGGGATAATGACACATATTGAAGAATGTTATAATATTGCACTGGGTTGTTCTCTTTCAAACAGGACCCACTCTCACTAACATCTGGATTTTGTCTCCAGTGGGAAAGGGCAAAATCAGCATTCGTACCCAGGTCAAATCACTCTGCGGTATTCCCCAGTATGTATCGGCTCAAGCTCCAATCAGCAGTAATGGAAACATGATACCGTGATGGTTATGCTTAATTTCATCCAAAACACCCACAGATCCATCCATCTCTGTTAAAACGGCACTCCATGATAAACCACATGTTCATTTTGTTTTAAAAAATCATGAAGTGGGAAGTTGTGTTACTATTTGTATGGGGGTGGAGAGGGGATCTCCAAAATGTGTAGGGGTGGTTTTGGAACCCTATATATATGTATAGGGTTTTGGAACCCTATATATATATATATATCAAACAGTCATGGCTTACTATACTGAGACACTTTATTAGCGTAAAATCATTATTTATAGTGTAAGTAACATCTATGATGTGGTCTGAGAAGCACAGGAGAAATTCAAATGTAATATGTCAATATTTTAATTTGTCACAATTTCTAATAGTAGAAAATCAAGACATTGAAACATATACAACAATTTTCATAGATCTATTCATTTCTCAGCTCTGTGGCACCTGTTTGACTAAAGCAGAGCTGTAAAAACATGCACTGACTTTAAACATAAACCAAAGAAACAGGTGCTTCAGGCAGGAACTGTACATTGACTTGATTCTGAAATACAAGCTGGAAAACAAATCATCCTGAAACACGGCCTGTGTGCGTACATATGCAAACGTACATGCGGACCTGCACTGCACGAACGCCTGTATGTGTCTACGTATATATGTCTGTTTCCTCAGGGCTGAATCGCCTATGTGCTTATTTGGGTTTAGCCTCTTCTTCTTGCACCCCCCCCCCCACACCCATACTGACTCTGAACACCTGTTGGGACATATGTATATATGCATTTCTGGATTTTTGTCAGAAAACTTGTTATGTTTATATCACACTCTTCGCTGCAGCTTCATCAAGGTGACGGCTAGAGAGAGGGTGGGATGTTTTTATGCAAATGAGAGCAAAGACAAGTCTGAATAGAAACTGGAACAAGGGAAACGCACGCGTGGCTGCGCTGGTTTGTACTGTATACGTGAATGTGCGTCCCGTTTCTGCATGTGCCCGCGTGAATGTGGGCGCGGGCGCATGTGTGCAATTGCATCCGTTTGTGTTGTGGTGGGGTGAGGGAGGCACATGTGCATGTATGAGTGGGCTCAGGTGGTTTGTGAACTCAGCAGATGGACATTTGGAGCAGCTTTGCACCCTGCAGCAAAACACAGCACAGACGCACACACACACACGCACACACTCGCACACACACACACACACACACACACACACACGGCTGTAACATTAACCTTGTGTAACTCCAGCCAGAGAAAGCCATAAAAAAAAAAACATCCTCAGCCCCTCGAATCGCGTATCGACACACTGATTCAGTATTGCAACCGTCAAAACACAAGGTAAATCAAAACCTACTATTTCGTCTGCGTCCTGAAAATACCTTTGCACTCTAGACTTTTTCCTTACCATTAGCATTCAAGCGTTTTTTCAACATTAGGTAAAACATTTCCTCTGGTCTGGAAATATGATCAGAGAATATCATGTGACACAAACAGGCAACAGCAATGTCTCCGTCTCTTTGGAAAAAACAAATGAAACCTTTTTCTCACATTGTCCTTTCAGTCTATTTTTCCACTTTCTCTGCACTTGCATGACCTCTCCACATTAACACGCTCTGAGAGCTCTATTGCATTGGTTTAGTTGCCCACTGGTCGTTGCAAATGTTGCCATGGCAGCAAACTGTGTTTAATGCAAAGAACAATAAAAGTGAATTAGATATAACAATTTCACAGAAATGTATAAGCACTTGGGTTTATTGGCAAAGTACATCTTGAAGGACCAATGTACAGTTTATGATTACAATGAATGTTATAAATGAGCTACACGTAGAGCACCACGTGGGAGCAAGTCCTGCAACAACCTCCCTGAAGTGTGTTTGCCCTCTTTTGCGTCATAAGTAGCAGGTACACACTGTTTTTTTAAATATGGGTAAACCTGCTGAAAACGGCGATTGACTATGCATTCCTCTTAGGTGTTTACCTTTCTACTTTTTCATGTCATAAACGTGCTTTCTCAATTCTGACAGGTGCTGCATTTTGCACAATACCATAAAAGAGAGAGACAAAAGAAAGAAGTGTATAAAACAAACAAGTACACAATGTCAATGCCTGGAAGTGCAATGTGCATCATTACGTAGCGTAGAAAAGGTGCATGTAAATGGACAAAATATAGAGTTTCTATCCTTGTCAATCAGAGCTGAAGCCAATAACAACCTTTGTCTACTGCAGAGTCATTTGACCCTGGAGTGAAAGCCGATTCAGAGGCTTTACAGAGGAGAGGAAGGGGAGAGGAAGAGGAGGAGAACTCTAGATGCTTTCATTCCTGTTTTCAGTCAAGCCAACCCATCCCTAGATGGCATTCGTCCCTCTGACACTAATTTTGCACACGTTTCCCTTTTCTCACCTTTCCCTGCCACTGTATGCAACAAATCTCCCCCTTCATCTCCTTGTCTCTCCATGGATGGAGGGATGAAGGGATGGGTGGACGGCTGGGGGAATGTAGACGCAGGCTGTGCGGAGCAGCTCTCTCCCCGAGGAGCCTCTTCCGCCAGCCCAGTGCCACAGATCAGCAGTCAGCCAGCCAGCCGTGCACTGACCTCACCCCCCTCTCTCTCTCTCTCCCTCTCCCTCCCTCGCTTTCTCTCTCCTCCTCTATTTCTGTCTCCCTCCATCTCGCTCCCCCTCTCTGCCAGAGGCACTTGCTGTCCCCATGTCTCCTTCCTACGCCAACTGCCTGTCCTGCTACCAACAGTGCATGTCTGTCTGGCAACCTCCCTGCCTGCATTTCTGTCTGCTGCTCTGCATGTGTCTCTCTCTCTCTCTCTCTCTCTCTCCTCCCCTCCTCCAGTCCTCCTGTCTGTCTGCTTCTGTGTCTGTGTGCATGGGTTTCTGCCTGTCCATCTGCCTGTCTGCCTGCCAGCCACTCTTTCCAGCCAATACCTCCCTGCCGGAGAGCGGCCAGGCTGTCAGCCGTTCTGCCAATCTGTCTGACTATCTCCCCGTCTACTCGTCATCTGTTTGTCTCTCTATTTGTTTGCCTGTTTCGTCTGTCTGCCTGTTTACCTGTCTGCCTGTCCATCTGTCCGTCATCTATTCATTTTCCGGTCTTTATCTGACCGTCTTGTCGTATGTCCGTCTGTGTCAAGGCAATCGTCAATTGACAAACACGGAGCCCCAATCTCATTCTACAGGAGCTGGTTCTCCCTTCGATCTCAGCAAGACTTAATGACATAACAGGAAAACTGTGGTATGAGGAAGGAAGCCTAAAGCTCATTCCTTCACATTCCTGGGCACTAATCAACCTGTGAAGACCCAACAAACCACTGCTGACTTGTGTTCATGTTCGATCAACAAGCCACCACACTGTCACCAAAGACTCTGCATTACTTGTTCCATCATTAGCTGTTTTCAGACATGAACTCCAAATCGCAAAATGTCCGGAAAACTGGGTGTGGATATTACACAGAGTTGGAAGAAAGCAGCAGGAGATGAACATGAATGTCTCATACCGTATACTACTACACTGTACTACACCATATAAACTCCTGAGCAGTTTTAGTTTCTTTAGTGGAGTATTTGTAGTATTTAGCATAGTATAGCTACTGTTACTGTCCTGTCCTGTCTGCTGTGTTCAGGGTTATGATGCTTGAAACGATCCGTCTCAGAGCTGCTTTGTGAAAACCTAATTTTTTAAATCACAACACACTCGTCAGTGCACTGCAGAAGAATGTGTACGTACTGAGGTCGGTCACACAGTTACTGATAGATTCAGCGTTTCTATATCAGGGACTAGCTGAATTGAAATCCTTATTTTATGAATCAAAGCACACTTGTAAAATCACTACCAGTCTATAATAATTTTTTTAAAGCACTTTCTAAATAAAAAGGGACTTTAGGGCCTTGATAAAAAATTGATGATTGATGGAAAAGTAGCCATGAGCAGTAAGATAGAAAATTCAGGGGACGTGATAGTGCCGGGGTAGAGCAGGATGCAGGACCTGATGTAGAAATCCTGCTGTGGAAAGGACAGCATTAGTCTTTTAGGCACATCGACACTGGTGCTGGCTCCTCTCTGTAAAAACTCTCCGATCTCGTCTTTTCAAGTGGACATCTCCGTCTTCCACGTGTATTTCTCCTCCTTTGTAATTTTCCAGTTTTGTGTTCGTTGTGTGAGTGATCGACTCGCCTGCTGTGAGTTTTCCTGGAAATCTTCCTGCTCTCTTCTCGAGTGGGCCCAATCACACTTGTCCTGGACATTTTATTAAAATGTCGGAACATAGTAATAATCTCTCTGTATTTACGTTTGGTAGAATGAGTTCCACCTTGCCATTCCACGGAGAGGAGACGTCTTTTCAAGGAGGAAAAGCTCTACCAGCATTGATGCACTGCAATTTATGAGGGTTTCTTTCTTGGCAGACAATGTCTATTCATTCACTGTCTTTCCAAACAAGATGCCCGGAGCTCTCCCCTGTCTTCAGACGCTTAGTCATCAGGCCAACATCCTGCTAATACTCTGCCTATCTCGTTCACAGCTCTCGGTGGCTTTAGGAATATGTTTGCTGAATTGAAAGAGGCCCTCTCCTCTCTATTCTCTCTCTCTCTCTCTCTCCCTCTCTCATTCTCCCATGTCCTCTCTTATTCTCGTCTCAACAGGAGAGCGAGGGAGCGTTTGACTGGCTCCTCTCAACCAAAGGCTGCACCGTGCGCTCACGCGGCAGTCAAGGACAACTCTAATAGAGCTAGAACAAAAGAAACAGAAAGCAGAAAGAGGGGTGGAGGTTTGTGTGTGTGTGTGTGTGTGTGGGGGGGGGGGGGGGGCAGGGGTGCAAGGGTCTTTACGAGGGAAATTATACATATTGTAAAATAATAGTAGTGTGTGATTTCTATTCAGTTGTGCCGACCTTTGCCCCGAGCCACTGTCCAAAGGTGAGAGGAGTGAGAAAGAAAGGGAATTTCAATCCATCTCTATTTTACATATCACACAGCTCAATAGGCATCTTCCAAAGAACGACTCGCTCCCGAACATGTACAGACACGTTTACAGCATATTCAATAAACTGCTGAACACATGTTTTTCTAGATAGCTAGCATTTCAGACTTGAATTCTGGACAATTTGTGAAAAATTGGGTCTGGACACATTCAGGAGTTGACCTGAATTTCACTGCAGAACGCAAAACATCTAAGTCTACAGCACATGGTCACCGGCGTTGGTCCTTATCATCGAAAGCTTTCGAATCTCATCCTCTCTCCACGTTGACCTCTTTGTCCTATTTCATCCTGAAATATGAATCTCCCAGTGTCACGTCCAACGCGTGCCATAATCAGCTCACTTGTTTTCTTTACATTTTCCCTGACCTTTGCGGAGCCATTGTCCACAGGTGGGGTTGCTGTGAGAGCGGGGGAATTTCAATCCATCTCTGTTTTACATATCACACAGCTCAATAGGCAGCATTCAAAGAGCGACTCACTTCATCTTCCCCTGAGCATGTACAGACACGTATACAGTATATTCAATAAACTGCTGAATATAATCTATAGTTTATATCTTCAGCGACCCATCTCCATCGTCTTCTGTCTTGCGAAAATTGTCTCCTCGCATCTCTCCTTATGGTGCAGTGTCCTGCTGTAGCTGATAATTCAATGATAGCATGTCATTGTATTAAACGATGAAGTGGCTTGAATTGTAATGCTAGAATATTATATTTTCTCTGTAACATGGCTCCTCTATGATGTTCAAATTCAATGAAATCAATTAAAAAAGCGATAGAATAGAGTAAACTGCTTTTCCTTCTTTCTTTCCTTCGTTTCCCTGACACCTTGGTACGTGTTTGTGTTTACAGTCACTCCCACATAAAGCGCACAGTCGCTATGAGCATATTTAAATGCCTCTGCAGCTCGATAGCTGTAATCCTTGTTGTGGATTGGCCCAGTTAGTGGTTCCCCGCTTTTGGAAGGGGATGCTCAACTGGGGATGAGGTGGTAGCTGGGTGGGGGGTATGTGTTTCTCTATTTATAATGGTAAACCCAGCCCATATTTCTGCTGCACTGATAGATGTTATCTGTGTCAGCCTTTGTTTCTTCCTCTCTCTCTCTCTCCCTCTCTCTCCTCCTTTGTGTTCCCTCTGTTTTTCCCAGTCTGTTTCCTGCTACCTCTCTCTCCATCTCGCGCTCTCTCTCTCTTTCATATTCCCAGTGTTTTTGCCTTGTTTTCATCTTCTACTTCTCTCCTTCTCTCTCTATCTGGTGCCCAGATGCAGAGCAGGCAGCTGTGTTGTGTTTAAAAGTGTGCCCGGTTGAAACCACTGTGCCTGGCATCTGCTGCTGGCCCCAAAAAATGAAAAAGAGAATGAAAAAAAAAAGAGAAAGGAAAAAACCAACCCCCACTATAGGCATCTCTCTCTCTCTCTGTCTCTCTCTCTCTCTCTCTCGCCATCTTGCAGCCTTTAATCCTCTGAAATGAGATGAAAGACAAACTGCAGTCGTGTCAGGGAGGAGAGGGTTAACCAGCTACCCAGCTCCTCTTCCAGAAAGCTCACTAATAACCACCAATTACTGAACTATACATCAGGGCAGGAGGAGAATGGAGGGAAGAAGAAAGAGGTCTCTGTTAGTCAGGGCTTGTTAGCACAGAGGTCCTGTTGGCTAGCTGGCTAACTAGTTCCTTGACTAGAGTAGCCATAAATGAGGTCCCTGCAGATCTGTGTGTTAGACGCGATCTAGAAATCTCCTGATCAAGCTAATGAGCTAGCCTCACCGGCTGCCCGTCTGGCAGCCCGTCTCATAACTGTCAACAAAGAGAATGACAATATAGCCAGTTAGCTGGGGATCTCATTTAAGCCGGACTAATCAGACAGAGCCGCGCTTTGTGCTGAGGTGGAGCCCTCCTGAGACCACAGCTCCGGAGACAGGGGGGGGGGGGCACATCGTCGGTGCCAGGGAAGATGCACCCAAACATGGGGGCTGAGGGAGATGCACGCAGGCTGTGGGAGCCGGGGCTGTAATTAGGTGCCCTGAGCTCGACGCCCACACGCCTCGAACGAGACGCCATCCATCCCTCCCCTCGGCGGATAGACTCCCCGGCACCTGGCCCACACAAAAACACACGTACATTCAGTAAATGGATATATATGTAGGTGTGCCTGTGTGCGTGTAGCGAAAAGCTGCATCTCTGAACGTTAAACAGTTCCAATTGAGGAATTTGGTACACCCAATATATACATATATATATTTGTATTTATATTGGGTATACCAAATTTATATATATTACTGCCATTTATTTTTTTTGTCCTGCCCTTTTTTAAGTTTGTGTATTGTTTTGTTCTTTGAATTATAATGAAGTCAACATTAACAACACATTTGGTGCTTCTTTATATATATATAACATACAAAACACATACATGCTGGTCCACTATATGTGTAAGTACATGTTTTATATAGATATATAAACAATGTGCATGTGTATGCTTTGTACACACGATTTTTCTCAAAAGTGTTTTTGGTCCATGAATGCACCAGATCGGTTTTAGTCTGTCTGCTTTTTACGATTTTAGCTCAACTGAAACACAGAACTATAAATACATGCCAATATAATTTCTGCTGTCGACCAAAATAAAAAAACAAGTATCAATCCGGAGCAGAGTATAGAAAAAAAAGAGCTAGCTATCTCCGCTGCAGAGCCTGTCTCCCCATCTCCCCTGGTCCGCGAGAGCAGAACACACTGGTGCACTGGCTTTTGACCGCGGCAATTTTAATCAGTCTTTTTCACACTTCATTGGGAATTCATCGCCGCCTTCCCCCTTCAAACATTGTTTGGGAGAGTTATCAGCGGCAGGCAGCATATCCGGTAATTATACATGCAAGGTAACGCTGGGAGCTGGGCTGAATATTTCAGCCAAATGCATGTGGTGCTGCGAGGCACTGGAGGGTACAGCTGCTTCATAATGCTGGGTCTGTGGCAGACATGATTGAAGGATGGAGCCGCAGAGGCGCATCCAGAGAGTGCTTGTTCGCCGCACGCGATGGGAGCTGGACTAAAACATTAAGAGCCTGATCTACTGAAGGTTTGCGCGGGAAAAAAACGCATGCAAACAGGATTTCGACCACAATCGGTGCGCACTGAGGATTGAGTACAGAATAACATGCGCTCCCCATTTAGTACGCTTGCTTTAATGAATATAAATTACCGGGTGTTACTACCCGAGTGTGAGCAGTAGAGGCAAATACGTTAATTTAGCAAACAGAATGTGATTTACAAAACCTGAAAATAATTTTGGTGGTTGTGACCACAGCCATCTGTGGGGAACGTTGGCTAATCACCACCGTTCCCTACAGATGGCTAAAGTTAGGGAATGAAAGAAGAAGGAGAGAATAGTTGTTTTTATGCTCATGTCAGCATGTCTGGATTGACAGAAGCTGAAATAATGTCCATCGTCACATCAGACACGGCTGCCTGGTGTGCACTCCGTGTGCTCTACGATGAACCAAGTTTTGAACCATAGCGCCTGTGCTACAGAAAGTGAACTGCACCTGCTGCTCAATATTGGTCAGAGGCATCTCTTCCACCGGCCCCCCCACATGCTCTATTTGCCGAGGTTTTATAATGAGCATTTTTTTTCTTTTGTTCTTGGTCTTATTTCCTGCCTTTTTCTTTCAACTTCGTCTGTTGTTCTTTTTGTTTTACCCACAGCATTTACTTTTCGCAGATACTCTCCCATAGCGCGTTTAATATTCCTTTCCCTCTTCTTCTAACACCTCCAATTCTATGGCAATCAGTTTTGCTTTGTGCTTGTGGTCACTCTGCTCTCCGTTATGCTCCATGGCAGAAACCAGAAACGCAAGCAAAACACTCATTTGAATAATACTGGTTCTACCATGTTTTGCACCTTTTATCATTTGAGCAAATATTTTCAGTAGATCAGCCGACAAATGTCAACAATCCGAACGTGCAATCTGTTTTAATGCACAAGCTTATTAAGAGCTCTTTATTTAGGATCTTAGCAGATCAGGCCCTAACTGTAAAGCAACATGATTTGCATTAAAACTAACCAATTAGGCAAAGGTGTTGTTCTTTAATGTAAGTTCGTCCCACAAATGAAAGCAGATTGTTGAGTTGCAGATACGAGCACACAGCTGAAGATTGTGTTGTGATGTGAAAGTGTTTTCGCCACTTTGCATATTTGAATGTGTTGCAGGGGCACGGTGCAAACCCGACGAGAGACTAGATCGCAAAAAATGTTGATGGTTCTCCATGTTTGTTTACTGTGTGAGTAAGAGTCCAGCTGTTAATAGGGTCTGAACACACAGCCAAACAAAAAAATATACACACACACACACAGAAAACACCAGTCAGACACTAGAGGGTCCTCTGGGGAACATAGCAGCGGAGGCATAACAGTGACTCATCCAACGATCACGGAACACACACACACACACACACACGAACACAGCCATGGTAGCCAGGCTGTCAGATAGCATCACCACCCGGCCCATGGAGTACTGTTGACAGGTGTGGCCCGCCAGTCACGCACACACACCATCCAGCAACGTCCTCCAACCCCTTGCCTGACAAGGAACCGCATGTGATAATGTACCCCACTCAGTGTGTGTGTGTGTGTGTGTGTGTCTGTCTGTGTGTGTGCGTGTGTGGTAGACAGAGAGGGATAAAGTCAGAGGTTGTATGTTTTGTCAGAGTGCACGTGTGTGTGTCTGTACTATCTGTGAGTGTGTTTCATCTCTTGGTTTATCTGCATGCTGTACAGTAGTTTGTGTGTGTCTGTGTGTGTGTGTGTGTGTGCCACTTTGTCACATCAAGGCCTATCTACACTGTGCTTGTAGAAGTGAGTGCTACAGTAGCTGTGGATGCAGTGTACAGAGGGATGGCTGCAGCTCCAGCATTGCAGTGGGATCAATAGAATAATACAGAGTCACGTGCCTCTGCCTGTCTGATGTGTTTTTATCACTGCTCACGGTGGGAATGGTCTTTTTGGGTGGACACCTGGCAAGGTAGTGGCCCTGACACCGATGTGTGTATACATGCACAGACACACACCTCCAGTTTGCAGTGAACGCAGCGTGTGTGTAGGAGGGGAGCAGGTGCGCCCTGTGAGTGCATATCTGCATCTCTATCTGTGAATGAACATTGCAGAACAGAGCGCCTTTCACAAAAACAACTCCCACTGCTGCCCACAGGTACAGAAATGAACACGCAGCACAAACAGACACGCACAGACACACACAAACACACACACACACACACACACACACAGCCTTCAGACCAAAACCGAGATACCTGCATATGGACACACTCACGTCACATTGGCTGTGAAAACTGTCTGTCTGAGCTTTTCCCACCTGTATCGCTGCTCATTGCTCAGTCCTAATTAGAAAGCCATATGTTTGGTGTATGAAACAAATCATTTTATTGTTATTAGGGGAGCGCATGCGAACACACACGCAGGCACGTGCGTTGCATGCAAATATGGGAACAGATGGACAAACATGCTCGCACACACACACGGACACACACACACACACACACACACACACACACACACACACACACAAACACGAAGACATACAGTACACAACCCACTCTTGCCTTTAAGCAGTCTAGTCCAGTTACTACAAAGCCCACCAAGAGTTCTTTGCAGATCAAATAATCATGCCTTCCATCTGCTTCCATTTCTCTACATTAGCTTTGCGAAGGCGCCCTACAGACCCCGTTAAGAAGCACCGCAGCCATGGGTAAAATAATGATTCCGCTCTCAACCCCCCTACTCCTCATTAGCTCCATCCAAAGCCGACTCAATGACAGGGAGTAGATATGGGCCCAATGCATGTATGGCCCTTATATTGTCCTGGTAATGCCGTCTCACTGTGATATTACGCAGGCCTTGCAAAGTGAAGGGCTTGGAATAGCATACGAATGGTTATTTTAGATGCAGTTATAGTTCAAAATATAGATCATAGTTAGCTTTGAATCTGAATTACCCATGGGATTAATAAAGTATCCATCTATCTATCTATTTATCTATCTTTGTTGAAATATTTTTGACTTGAATCCTTTAGATTTGTCCTTGTATCACCTTGGCAGTGTGACTATGCATCCTTTTCCCAGTCATGTATAAAAAAATCGAATCATCAAAACTATATGGAGGTCATTTTGATCAGTGGTTTGACCCAGTTGCCGACCTCTGCTGCGGTTAAACCGAAGACGTGGAAGATGAGATGTTCAACTCGGTCCACGGACTAAAGATGCACCAAATGCGCCAAATCGCACCAAACGCGACACTGCACCTCCTCGAGCCATGAACAATACACATGTCAGGTGTGAGGCTGAGTAGATGAACGGTCTGCAAGATACACATTCCACATACAGACAGAACTGGTGGAATTAATAGTTAGGTCAATTTCACCAAGTCAGACTCTGAAATGACATCATGGATAAAACAGACCGAATAAAAATCCAGCAAAAGCTGTTGGAGCGAGAGTGAATGACTGAAATTAATAATATCAACCTACTTCTTCACACAATAAGGGGGGGAATTTGATATCCATCCTGTGGGAGTATTTACCACCCCACCATTGAACTTAGGGAGGGGGGGGGGGGGTGTTTGTACCCTGTTATGCAAGATGGAAATGAGTTTGCCACGCTTTGCTGTAGCGAAGCTATTTTGGAACGGCTCACATCAGAAAAACGCTGGGCAGAGCAGGAAAATTAGGTCACTTACACCGAGCAGGGCAGTGCCATTTTCTGGATTGCAAGCGGTGGCGGTAGGGTTGAGACTAAAGGACTCAAACGTGTATTTATTCAGGACAGGGGGGTACACCGATTTGAGCGGAATGAACAAGATTGGGGAGCTTAACACAGAAGCGTTTTGAACAGAGACCTGGAAATGACCTGAATACATTGCAGCAATGGAAGGACGGTGAGAGTGAGAACTTCAGATTTCCTTCTGCATTTTGTAAAAGATCACACTGCACACTTTGACTTTCTTGTCTGTGTGGCAGAGACACATGCTGACACAGTGGGTCTGATTTACTATGCATGGGACTGTTGGGGCACTATGGTTGCGCGGGGGGGGGGGGGGGGGATGAGAAAAGATGGCATCCTGCTTGTTAACAGTAAATACGTGATCCATCCCCCTCATTAACCGCTGAACTGAGAGGAAGAAGGGAAGCCAAAAACTTGCCCCCCCCCCCCCCCCCGAACTCGGTTACACATGAACTAATCATCCACTAGGACGGAAAAAATCCTGTTGGATGTCAAACGATGAAAGAGAGATGCACTGTAGTCGGGGGGGGGGGGGGGGGGGGGCGAAAGGATACACAGGAGGTAGGGAGAGACAGAGAGGTGAAGGAGGTGCAGGGGACAGCATGAGGTCACAGACGGACGGAGAGAGAGAGAGCGAGAGAGAGCGAGAGAAAGAGAGAGAGAGAGAGAAACACGGTTCACCATAAAGGAAATGACAGCGGGAGCAGAGAAAGGACAGACAGGGAGAGGGTAAATGAGGAGAGACTGTTGTGTGTGTATGTGTGTGTGAGGCCATGTGTGTGTGCGTGAGTCCATGTGTGTGTGTGTGTGTATGTATGTGGAGATTGTAGAAAGGCCCAGAGGTGTCTTGTCAGCGGTTTCAGTGGGCCGTGTCTGAGGAGTCCTCCGGGTGGCAGGTGGATATGCCCTAGTTTAAGGGAGCGGCGCCTCTCGTCTCC
The DNA here is from genome assembly GCF_949316205.1 of Platichthys flesus. NCBI lineage: Eukaryota > Metazoa > Chordata > Actinopteri > Pleuronectiformes > Pleuronectidae > Platichthys > Platichthys flesus. Next base: position 17,018,959 of record NC_084954.1, read on the forward strand.
TTGCAGGGTAAACTCACTTACACTTACAAAGCCACATATACGCACAGATGTAGAGGAGGCGTGTGCACAAAGCATGTAAACAAACACACGTGACCCGAGGTCGGTCCCCCCCCCTTAACTCCTTTTACATTATATTTAACACTTCAGTCCCTGAGGTTCACTGCGGGTGTTTTCACAACTGAAAGGTCAAAAGCAATGTTAATTCCTTTATTGGATTGTTAGCAGCTCATCGGTTCGTTTCACATTGTAATTTAGGGAGCAGACTAAAGACTTTAATGTTAGATACTCGGGTCTTGTTGTTATCATAAGTTTGCTGTATCTACCTCTACTTGACACTGATTGGTTTGTAGACGGTCGGGCGCCTGATGTTGGCGTGTTGTCAATTTGGCTGCTCGCCAGTGTTTTTTTAATTAATGGAATGAAAAAAAAGTTATATTTACATTTGAATGGAGAAAATGAAGGAACAGGTTCATTATGTTGATTTTATTGCATATGTGATATCATTATGGAATCACCATCAGCAAAATGAAGGTCCGTGTTTTTTTAATATTTCCTCTATTGTTTAATGAGGTCCCAATCACCTCAAATTGGTCTGTGGTTCTGTACCGGGGTCCGAGGCTCCTGTCACACCCCTTATATCGGTTCGGACTAATTTGAAAAGTCCTAAGACCCTGACATTTAATAATTATATAGCAGGTTTTGGAGGACGTCTCTGTCAAAAGAGGATTTACCTATAGTTATACCAAAAGGACTTTGAATCTTATTCCTGCATTTCCCCCAAAGTAGTAGCAAAAGACTCTCTGTCTGTATACAATGGATTTACTGATAACTGAGCTTCTCTGACAAAATGTCAAACTACAGCCAGGCTCTAAAAAACAGTGGACTACCAAAAACCCAGTGATCGATGTGCCTCAAGTGCACACGACAGAAGGACAGATTAGCCAAACTAAAATGGCCTTTCCAATTCAAAGAGCCGTTCTGACGCCTCTTAAAAAGGAGCCAAATCAAAAACGGAGTGTGCTTGGATTATTGTCTGACACAATTCTTTTTGCATCTGAGTTTGATTTTCAGAGGGAGACAAAGCAAGACATAAGCACTGGGTGGTCACAACTGAACCTGAGTCATTGTTCCCCAAACAAAAGCTGTATGTTCATGTAATGAAGCTATTGATCTGCGCTTTGTTGTGTGCTTTCCTCTCAGTTTGTCTGGAATTTTTGTGTGTGTGTGTTTTTGAATATTTTTCCATTTATGTTCCAACTGTTGCAAGCATTGGCCTCAACTTTCATGTTTGCATGCGTGTGCATTTGCACACATTTGCTGCTGCATGCATGTGTGTGAGTGTGTGCGTGTGTGTGTGTGTGTGTTTATGTGTGTGTGTTTTCAATGCGCCGTCAGTCCTAAAGAGGGGCTGTGCTGCTGTCATGTGATGACACCTCTCATTTGCTGCTGTCCTGTGAAGTGGAGCTGAAGGCAGGGGTCAGGCCACCCTCACAGAGACGCCACGACTCAGAGCACATCATGTCTGCCTGCCTGCCACTGTACTGAAGACACACACACACGAAAACACACTCATGCATAAAACAATCGCGCACAATTGTTGCACACACTCACATAGACACACACATACACACACACACAGAAACCCTCACCCTTGTCCACACACCAGCCGCGTTCATCATTTATCAGAATTTTTCAATTAAGTCTACTTCTTTTGAAACAAGCTGCAAATACAATTATTGAGTGCACACAGAATAAACTGCACAGAAATCGTATTACCGCAAAAAAAAAAAAAAAATGGCTGTTTCGCTGTCAATAACAATAACCACTCCGAGGCCTGACTGAAACAATGCCCTCTTTACTCAGCCATGCGTACACGTCTGGATTCATAGTCATTCTGTCCTACACATCGCTGCCTCCATGGAAAAGAGGAACCGCGATCACATAATATGAGGAGACCTGGGATACGCCTGCTGAATGCAACGCCACGCTCATCCCACCCCCCATCCCCCCCCACCCCACACCTCCAGCCTCCCCCTCCCCTCCCCTTGCTCCTGTAGGCCGTCCATTCATTTTGATCGGTGTCACATGCCGTCATCAATTACCCATTAGACAGTGTAATATTCGCCCAATATTGCCGCCGTGTGACTGGGAGATTTTAGAGTGATCAAAACCGACAAATCTGATTTACAGAGCTGGCATAAATAAGGAGATTGTGCCCTCCCTGATTGCCCTGTTGAATAATGGATGCCTGTTTGGTAATCATTTTCCAATATCACAGCACTTCTCCCTGAGACTGGTCTGGCGGAGTCCTAGATTTCCGTTTCTTCTTTTCTGTTCTTTTTCTTCCAGTTTTTCTTTCTTTCTCTATCATCTTTTTCCCTTCGGTTCCCCATCTTCTTGTCATCTGTATACTCACTGACCTGCAAGAGCTAAGATTTCCTAAACCCGCCTCTTTGTTTGTTTTGACCCAAAGGATGTGCAGACATGGCCTGACTCTCAGTCGTGATGCGACAGCGTCATCGCTGAGGAGGCGGGTGTTGTTGTGACTGAAACATTGGCTCTTCTGATTCATCCTACCATTGTTTGGAGAGAGAGAATGTCACCGGGTGCGAAGGCTGCAGCGGAATCGATGTGTAAAAGTACAGTATATGCAAACTATGAAGGAGGAACTTGACGAAAATACATTTATTTTGACAGTAAAACAGCTAAAATAAAGGAGGCTTGCATTTACTTCCGCTGACCAGCTCATATCTATATATCTATATAGCTTTCCCTCAATGTGTAATGTACGGGATAATGTTTCAGGATTATTCATTCCTGATCGTGCATTGGATCATACTTCCTCACCCTTCTGTGGCTGACATCAGCCAAACAGTTTAGTGTGAACACCCAACAGTTGTGCACATCACTGCGCTTCGTGTCAACCCTCAGCTACGGCTTGATGGATGGGAGGCTTAGCTCACTAAACTTGCCCGAATTAGAATCTCCGACATTTCTTCCCTCTCTGATGGTGTGTGTAGGCAGGCTACCAGGGGATATAGGAAAACATTACCATACAGAAGGTTTAGCAGGGGGCACAAAAGATTGAATTGCCTGCCTGTGTACCTTCCCTACTGTTTGCATATGCAGCCTTCAGCTCGCACTACAAGCAGCACTAAAACTAATTGTAATCGCATGACAACCACACAAGCCGTCTCAAGGTCAGAGCTTTGATGATATCGTAGCAGCGCTCCAAACAGCTGCTCCTGTGCTTCTTGTAATATTCTTCAAGGCGCAGTCGTGCCTCTAATGGGAAAAGGCCAAGCCAGGTTATGAAAATCCTTATTTACAGCGGGCTGCCAGGCTGTGTGAAGTAGGTCACAGCAGCTCCTGAAATGGAACGGGCCGCGCTCGCACCGTTTAATACTTTTCTTGTGAATGCTCGCCGCCTCACAATGGCACCAGAGGGGAAAGACACAAACACGCCGCTTTCACTCCTCCTTTAGCAAAAGAGTCTTGACTCCACTGTTGAAATTGGGCCGGCACCCTTTGGGAATGTCCAGCGTTCGCCCGACAAAACAACAGAAATAGGCGGCCGACTCCACAGCCCGTGATATATCAGCAGAGGGAGGAGGTTGGGCTATCAATACAATAGCACCACTGCAGGAATTCTCTTTTCAGAATAGCATATCCTCTATGTGGAGCCACATTCAGTTAGGACACGGTCTTACACAAAAATTACAATGGCCTCACAGGTCAGGCAAGCTTAGACAAAGCTACTCTAATCTAATCTGACACTTACTGCTCATCATCATCATCCTCATCATCATCATGTACTCAGAGTCTTGCAGCCTACAAAACATATATACGACAGTGCTGGGCGGGTGTTGGGTCTGGTGTTTAGGGGAGCGTTATCCCCTGCGGTGATGGATGCCTGTGGGAGGCTGTTATGCCACAAGGTGAAAATGTCCATTAATCAGCCCCCACTTCCTCCACTGCCTTGGCTTTCCCATTACCAGCGCTCTTCAAGTAGCCTGATTGGTTTTTAATTGGCCTGCCCGCCAAGAGATAGATCATGTTTTCCCCGAGGAAAGGCACAGAGGTGTGTGTGCGTGGCGGCTCGGGGGGCACCTGAGCTCTCTTGGAAAGGGATACCCGCATCCTGATCCGTCTGAGTACTTCTTTCACAAGAGGGACAAACAAAAGGACCAAGATCGTGTAATGTCACAATAAGTATTATTCCTTTTGCAAAGAAAAGAAAGAAGTGTAACCTCTCTTTTGAAATTTCACAGGTGAAATGACAGATACCAATTATGCAAGTGTATCTCTCTACCTATGAAGTCGAAATGAGCTTATCCAAAAACCACATCTTGAGTTTTCAGGAAAATTACTCATAATCCCCTCAGACTGTGACAGTTAATTGGTTGGACTGCGACAGAAGGCCAGGCGTAGAACTGTCTGTGACTTACTTACAGACTCAAAGCTACACCATTGGTTGGCCGGTCCAGTGTTGGGCTTTTCTCATTGGCCATTGCTCTTTCTTTTAAATATGCTTTGGTGGCGTTGGCAGTTCCCAAGATAGGGATCTCTGCTGGCAGTGCCAATACTTTACGTAGAGCGACAAACCAATCAAAGGAACGCACTAATTGGAAACGACCTTGTCACACCGGGTGACATCATTATTAGCAGACTGATTCAGGAGCAACAATCCAGTGTGGTAGGTTTGTATGACTATGAGCTATGACCATGATGTCAACGTTATGTCTATTTGAAAAATGCTCTAACAGGGTCAAGCCATATACTAGCTCTAGCTCTGGGCTTGTCCGGAGAAAGATTTCCTTAAGCTAAATGGGAGCACCCCCTTTGAATCAATTTTTTACCAAATACAAAAGAACACAACAATTGTTATTTAGACAAGAACTGTTGTGGCTTTAATTTCATACCACTTTCATTCTTTATTTCATGAAATAGGCTGCTCTACATGAAAAAAATAGTTAAAACAGAACAGAAGCTTAAAAAGGATGATATTATGACAATAAGGACTAATATATAAAAAAAGGGAAATATCAAGACAAGGTAAATATTAAGAAATGTTAAGGATTTAGACAAAAGAAAAGACATGGTTGAAATGTATTAAAAGCAGAGTTTTGAATTATTTGCATTATTGCTGACCACTATCACCTTCTCCATGTCCAGACCACAGTGTTGCAGTAACTCAATACAGCTGCACCAAATCCCTACACCAGCGACTGCTACAAACAATGAATTTGGGACTGAGTGATGAGCGTGGCATAATTAATAGCCTGTAGCGGCAAGCGTAGCAAGGATGCATGTGTGAAGGACACAAGAGCAGCTACATCTTACACTGAGTAGACGTCGGTATTGACATTGTGTCCGCTCAAATAGATCAATCCCCTCCCTCCGCCTTCTGCTGACCGATTGGAAGATCACATCGTCTCCCTGTGGTGTGTTCACAGAGGTTCGTGGGGATGCACGGTGGAAGCCCAGCCACAGACTGATTCTTCCGGCCTTTGTGGCAGTTAGAGAAAGAAATAAAATTCATATTCGTGACAAAATGTTTGAAGTGATCCCAGGTGCTGCATAATTGATTTGCGGCGTGCTATGATTCGTCCCGAGGAAAGACAGCAGGTGTACCCACAATGTTATCGGCAAACACAGTCTATTGCAAACCAGCACTTCTGTTCGCGCACCACAGCGTGACGTCAAGGGCAGGTTATGTATGAAGGCCGGCCAATAAGCTGGTCTCAGCCTTCACGGCAGGGAGGGAGGGCGATCTGCTCTGTGTTGGGGAGATGGGCTCCTGGTGTGGAGCTGAAGGAAGCGCAGTCTACTGAGAGCTGCACCCACGACAGCAGAGGCTGCAGAGAGGAGAAACTGGGACGCACTGGGAAGTGGTTCTAGACGTGTGCAGTGGTGTAATTCAAGATTAAATCAACTTCACAGATTTGGTGGTAGAATGAGATTGTATTTCTACAATCCCTACATTTTGTGGTAATAATATTTGATGTAACAGTGCGGTGCATTGTGCAGCCAACATTGAAATAGGCAACTGGTTTTGATGTTGAGGCTGATGCTGTATTTCCTTTTCTTCCCAGGTATGCCATGCATTTCTTCTGTGGTGTTCTCTCATACACTAACCTGGAGACCAGACCAATCAAAGAGCTCATATTCAGTCACTCTCACAGAGTGATTTCGAAGTGGTTTGGCCAATCATAACCTTTTATCAATGACTGACAGAGCAGCGGCCAATGGGAGAATTTTGTTACAGACAAAGACAGCTACCTCCGAGGTGGAGAGGTCGGTTGAATCCGATCACATAACTGTTTAAAAACACTTATAAATATCTGTCGCTCTGCTCTACGTCACATGTCCCACTGCTGTGATTGGTCGTATCTCTCCTCTGAAAATCTAAAATCAAATTGGTCTGGTGGTTCCAGGCTACTCTCATACAGCAGCTTATTCCTGGTCGCATGGCAGCAAAGAGCTTCACAGGGCATGTGAGGTTCACACTGTCCTCTTTTGATCCTGTCCTCTGTATGTCGGATACGCATACTAGTGCAGCAAGAGCAGCAATTGGGTGGGAGTCACTGGAAATTTTAGCTAATTTGTACTCAATCTGTTTAGCATTTTGATGTAAAAAAAAAAAAACAGCTTGTGGTCTCCAGCAGAATTAAAACTAAACTACTTTTTTGTACATATACATACATATATTTAAAATTGCCTCCATTATTCAAGTGAGGGTTTGATGACATGTTAAGGCTTAGTAAATTCATATCCCTGCATTGTTCCATATGTGAAAGCATTTACAGGAGTGGCCACCACAGGCGGCTCACGCAGGCAGTCTCGCATGAATGCAGAGTCATGCTGAAGCATATATGACTCAGACATACTAAGCGTATAGCGTGTGCTCCAGCCGCTCAACATGGAGGCTAACCCCCCCCCCAGCCGGTTGCATGCAGGGGATCCCCAGGAGGCTTTTAGCTGCTCATGCATTAGGCTGCTGAGGAATGAGGGTCACACAGTGCCTCTCCATCCTTCTGCGTCCATACGTGATATAAAAAAAATTCTGCAGGTTTTCTTTAACACATTACATACACATATATGAATAATTACAATTAAGAGCAAAGAGAAAATTACGCAGTCACGCACTGAGCAGAGGTAGGAAACGGTCGTCACATGTTACAGTACCAGCGCATCAGTACATTTCTTATGACCTTAGAGTCCATATTCTGCTTTCCCATCAACACCCAATTCCCTCTACCCTCCAGCTCTGACTACACTGTTGTGATTATAAGGGGCTGGATTCGTCTGCTTCTATACCAGAGAGAGAGAGAGAGAGAGAGAGAGAGAGGAGAGAGAGAGAGAGAGAGAGAGAGAGAGAGAGAGAGAGAGATGATGAGGGAAGGGAGGGAGGGAGGGGGGTTCCCGCAATGTTGGTCTCAGTAAGACCCAGGTAGCGTGCTTTCCCTCTATAATTTAATCACATTCAGCTGTCTCCCTGTCCGCGGCTCGCTCAGCAAAGCACATCAGGCACCGCGGTGGCACAAACACGCACACACACATGCACACAGTCACAGACACACACACACACACACACACACACAATCTCTGCACACTAACACAAGTCTCCCTCTAACAAGCAAGACATTTCCTTCCTCTTGCAGCTAAAGGAACATCCCAAAGAACATGGCTTCACCTCATGCTAAGCGGCTTGTCCTGACCGCCTCAATAAAGTGGCACAGCCGTCTGTAAGGTACAGAGCACCGAGGGAAAGTGTACTAAATACAGCTCAACCTTCACTTATCCCTGGGTTTATTATAAAAACAGAATAAATCTATGACCATAGACCTTCAGGATCGAATATTGATATTAGCAGGACTGCTATCCTGAAGGTTGGTTTCTTGTTCGGAGAAATTCTTCCCGGAACAGTTAACAATCCCTCGCAGTATCCACACATGTCTCCAAATATTGTCTCCATCATCTGTTGACATGAGGAACATTCATTCTGACACATTTTGGGCAACGGAGACGCAAGTGGCTCACTTTGTATCAGAGCTTTGTTTGTCTTGACAGAAGGAAACATGTTGCGGCGCATCTGCTGTGTGTGTATAGAGCGTGTGCCACCCACAGGAGCGCACACACACGCAGGCTCACACAGCAACATCTGCATTGTCTTTTGTTGCAAAGCAGAAATAAATAATAAAGTAGGATAAGGTGTAGGATGAAACGGTGACTGGAGGGGCTGGCGCACCCGAGTGGACCATTATTTAGAGGCAGCCAACTTCGGCAAAGACTTAACTGTATTTGAGACTCTTCCAGCTTGAAATTATCTGTCTTCATTTCCTCTACTTCTAATTGTTTTCTGTTAGTCAACCGTCCCTGGATACATAACTGCGTCAGAGTGATAGCAACAGAAATGTAATATAAGGCACAACAAGGGAGACTCATCATGGCTGAGGCTTCAGGAGCAGCAAAATGTAAAAAAAACAAATGATATCAATTTTAATTTTTCAATAACAAAACAGCATGTCACTGAGGATGAGGACCGTCTCTACAAGAAGTAGCTCTCCTCCTCCTGAAGTCAACAGAAGTTTGCAGTGCAGCATTATCCACGGGAGACGCGCAGAACTTGCAGAACAAACTTTTAAACTGGTGCCCCCATTAGAATACCACTTCTAAAAGCTGCCTCGTGGAACAATAAGCATTTCATTCAGCAGGAGAACATTCATTTTCAGAAGGTAAAGCTATTCTACTTAGAGTCAAAGGAAAAATGAAAAAGAAACTAATAGTAGAAAATCCAGAGCAGCATGACTGGAACGATACTGAACTGAAAAACCATCTCAGTGACACTGTGCTCCTTCTCACTAAAGTCACTGCACCTGTGCCATTGTACCACAATAGGTAAACATATCTCAACAATACAACACAGGAGCAATTAACACATAGAACTGTGTAGAATTAAGGCTCAGAATTTCTTCACCCATCTCAGATTAAAGATGTGTTTTACTCTTTGGGCTCAATTCACTCAAACACACTCTTGCAATAATTGTACATGCACATCATTTGTTCCACAACAGCAAAGGCTCAGTCATGAGATGGCACAAGCAAGTTACGTACCAGCTGCAGTCTTCTCTTTTTAAACTTTTCGTCCTCCTCTCCCGAACAACGCGTCCCCCTTTCCAGCCTTTTTCCTTTCTCTCCCTTCGATTCACTAACTGTGCTCACTGCAAAGTTCTGCTCTCCTCCTGCATGCAAATCATTTTTACGACTTGCGAGAGATGACTGAGAATGAGGGGAGGAGGAGGGAGAGCGAAGGGAGAAAGGATGACAGAGGGGTGGAGGAGTGGAGATAATGGTTGGGAGGCAGGCGACCAATGGGCCTGGAGCCTAATGGAAAAAAAGGGAATCAGGACACACCAATGAGGCGCAGCCTGGAGAGAGAGAGAGTGAGAGAGAGAGTGAGAGAGAGAGAGAGAGAGAGAGGAAGTGAGCGAGAGAGAGAGGGAGCAGGGGAAGCAGGCGAGAGAAGCAGGGATGGCGAGAGTCACAGCCGGGGAGGAGATGGTGTAACGCAGACCCAGAAAGACACTGAGAGGAGAGGGAGAGCACACAGAGGAAAAACAGAGAGAGAGAGAGAGAGAGAGAGAGGGAGAGAGAGGGGGGGGAGAGAGCTGTGCATAGCGGATGTGCACAGTAGGTGGAGAGAGGCGAGAGTCCCATGCGAGCTGGAGAGACTGCACATCAGAGAGAGCGAAAAAGGGGAGAGAAGCTCAAAGACAGAGAGAAGGAAAAGACAGAGACAGAGGAAGGAAGGAAGGAAGAAAGGGAGAGAAGAAAGGAGCTGACTTACCCGAGCACTCTGAGTAGCATCCTTCACACACTGCCTTCTCAGACTCCACACATACACACACACGCACACACACATGTACACACATGCACCCACCCCAGCGATAGAGGCGCACGCCGCGTTGCCGCTGAGACTAACCAATAGCAAAGACAACAAAAGAGAGGACTGCCAAAGCCGACTGGTATACCCTAAAGCAAACGTGCCTGTTTGTATGTGTGTGTGTGTGTGCGTGTGTGTGCGTGTGAGTGTGTGTGTCAGAGAGGGAGGGTGGGCGAGTGTATGAGCATGTGTTTGTGCTGGGGAGAGGAGAGGGAGAGACCATTGAAGGAAGCTTAAAAAATCCTCTCTCTCTCCCGTCTGTGTATTATAACCTGAACAGCTTTCCTCCTCTCTCTCTCTCTCTCTTCGTCTTTCTCCCTCTCTCTGTGTATCTCGCTCCCTGTACCACTGTGCATGTATGTCCTCCAACACTCAATGTGTTCCCTCTCTCTCCCTCCGTTTCTCCATCTCTCTCTCTTAGCCTGCTAAAGTGCCCTCCCTTCCCCTCTCACACATTTACTCAGGGCTGCAGACTGTCTGCTCCCGGAGTCGGCTCTTCCCACGGGCCCCAGGTAGAGATGGAGCGAGGGATGGAAAGGAGAGACAAGAAGGAGAAATAGGGGTGGGGGGGGTGAGGGGTGTACAGTGCATTCATTTAAAATGGGAGCGACACAATTTGAGCCGTTAAAAAAGAGGCGAAATTGGGTCGCACTCGTGGTTGGGTGCACATTATTTGGGCCCGAGATCATACAGGGAGCTGAGGTGCAAACTTAAAGGAAGTCTCCGGCTGATCACTGGCTCTCTGTTAATTTATGGTACCCCCAACCCCCTCCCCCCACTCCCCCCCTCCACTACCCAGTCCCAGGCTTCAGGCTGGCTGAGCACCAGAATTAAGAATGCACAAGATGGATGGAGTATTGAAACAAGCTAGTTGTAGCCTTGTGTTGGCTGATGAGCGCCGCTCTCAACCAGGACACAAAATTTACAATACAATCAGGCTCGAACCATAAAAGAAGGTGACATTTATGCGCACTCTGGCGTGCATGGAAAGAGGAATGCCAACACGATGATTTCAATATTTACTCAGATATGCAAACAAGGAGAATTCTAATTTGATCCCTGAGACATCATCATAATTTGATTGTAAATTAGGTTTATTTCTTGCTGGACACACAGTGCTAATTCATTTGTTTTCCACCAGTGGGGGGGGGGGGGGGGGGGGGACACTCGGCTAGGAATGCGGCAGACGCTCTTGTAGGCAGCGCAGAATACTGGGGGACTTCTCCCCGCATGTGACTGTGGCGAGCCATAAATATATTCAAATAAATGCATGTTTACACATCAATATTCAGAATAACATTCAAAGACATGGGCCGGTATTGTGCTCCTCCAATCCAGTGTGCATGTATACGAGGCTGTTTTGATCTTCGCCATATCAGTGAACAAATCAAATTCCATACAGCAGTATTTTACAGAGCCATCGAGCGCCGCTCTCTCCGACAGTGCTGCCAGGCAGTTGAGGAAGGCATGATAAGTACTCTGGTGGGTTGGGACACAGATGCCCGCGGGGCGTTCAATATTAGCAATTTCAAACTCTTATTTGGCTATGTTAATGCCAGTCAAGCACAATTAATTTAGCCCACATTCTTAAACAAATAAACAAAGAGGGAGAACGCACATCAAAATAAAAGGGCCGCTAACGTGAGGGAGACATTACACATTAATACTGGCCAGAAAGCTGGGTTTGAACAGTTGCTGTTTTTATGATACTCGCTGGTGGATCAGCACAGAGGCAAAGTGACACGTCGGTGCTGACTGTGATAACCTGGATATAAGTGACTGTTTTAAGTGTCTCCTCAGTTATAGAGTGATTACAGTGTAAAATCAGTCTGTGGTTGAATTGGGAACAAATTTAAACAAAAAGGCAGTGTTTGCCATCTGGTAATTTTGTATCTGTTATGTGCATTAATGTATTTGATGAATGTTACTAGATAAAAACATTAAGAATTCTTGGCTATTATCTACGTCACCAATTAACACCGGACAAACTCACCCACTGGCTAGTTTGGTTCTAATTGGTACAAAAGATCTACTGTGGCGTTTACAGACGGGAGTCTCTCTCTACTGGACTTGACATTCCTGACAGACACTTCATCCCCCAATCCCAAGCGAACAATCAGAGAAGCCATGGCTTTTCAGGGGGAAGGCAGGAATCTGGACTCTCTCCGGACTCTTTGACAACAACGGAAAAATCTCCAGAGATTTCAGAAGAGGAGTGGTGCCTGGGCAGAGCGTTCAGTAGGCAGTAAGCACATCGACGCCCGCATCGCTTCTTATGACCTAAAGCCCTCGAATCGTATTGTCTTTCCAAGTTATCCTCTCCGTCTGCATCCATACATGTACAAAACCTCTTTTACATCCTAAGATCTTTGGTTTCATTTTAGCCTTTTGTTCAGTTTAGCTTTAGTCAGGAATGTAATCAACGCCCCCACTTTCTAGCTGTTAAACTTTCGGACACTATCCTAATGTATTCTCCCATACGCTCATTCAGACAAATACTCTTCATTTTACTAGGAGGCTTTGAAAGCAGCATGAGTCTAATTAATATAAATACACAGTCAAGATAGTAATCATATTGTGAATGAACGCTATGACAGCCGTTTTAAACCTAATTCAGAAAAGCAGAAAATGGAGGACAAAGAAAAAAATCATTACATTCTTAGGCACTGAATAATAGTGTGAAAAATGAACCTGTTTCAAGTCAAAGTCTTATTCACCTACCTGCATCGTCCAATCCCACACTGAAGCCACTTGACCTGTTGCACTGCCGTTAATAAGAAACACCTCACCGAGTTATGTTTCTACCAGTAATGTTATCTGGTGTGAGCTTTTTTGGAGGAAATAGATTCATGACCTGAATTCAGACATTTCACCAAGAATTAGATGAGAGCCGGCTTCTCTTTTGAGAGCTGTTGATGAAGATCGTCAATATCCAGGTTGTCTTTGGGCTCATCCTGAATATATTTTTTTTTTATCATGATCATTTCACAATCTGAGAGCATTGAGAGAAATCTGAGAGTTGTACGACTGCAGAGAAGCAGCCTAAGCGCGATGAGACCGACTCAAACTGAAGCATGGGGCATTTGTGCAGCATCAGCATATGTGAAAGAGTTGAGCAGGAAATTGACGTTTGTGCAGGAGTTGTTTGAGAGATAGGTCAGGGGTCAACGGGAAAACATTACAACATCCAAATAAAGGAATAATTCTCAAAATAAAAGACCACCTTCTTAAAAGATAGGAGAGAAACTCCATGGGGGTTATAACTGAGTATTTCTGTAAAAGGTTACAGAGCAGACCACTGAGTTGTTAAATTGAACCTGTCTCTGACGGTAAATCTACAAGAAATCTGCTTCAATGATTTGAAAATAAAACGTATACAAGGTATCACTTGGTCAACAAATACAGTTTGCTTGGAGTGTTACACACTATTTTTCGTGTTAAAACTTTTTGTTTTAACCTCAGGTCGAATCTTCTCAAAACTTGGATGTCACTGTAAATATCTCCTTGAATTAAGCTCCATTCACGTTTACAGCACTTGAAATGTTGGCAGATCATTTTGAAGTCACATATACCTCAGCAAGTGTCTTGTGCATACTGAAGGAACTGTGTTGTCGGGCTACACACTTACATGTGCAACATATACGCATTAATGTGTGTGCAGAAATGCATTTACAAAAAAAAATGAAGCCATATACTCAGACTCGTCCACCCATATAAATACAGATGCATTAAAACTACAATACGATTTCGTGCCTTAGTGAGAATGAAGTGAGCGACGGCATGCAGAGACAGAGCCAGAAGAAAGTGTGAGAGAAATGGAGGAATCCCATCACTCGCATCACGATGGAAGGAGCACGGGAGAGGGATCTTGTTCAGGTTAGAGGTTTTGATGCTGCAGAGTGAAAAGCAAACTCAAGCCATGGGAGCCGAAGAAGCGGGAGAGAGAGAGAGAGAGAGAGAATGGTGAGCGTATTGGGACTTGAGACAATGGCGTGGGAGAAGGTGAAGGCTTGTTGTTCATTGGGACCAAGGGAGAAGAGCGGGCGGGGTGAGGGGAAAGGAGAGGAGGAGGAAGAGACGGATACCTTAGGGGAGCACAGAGAGATTAATAAGGGAGGAGAAGTTGCCTTGTTTGTGGATTGGGAGTATAAGAGAGAGGAGGTATAACAAGCTTCAGCCTACATATGTACAGTATGGTGTGTGTGTGTGTGTGTGTGTGTGTGTGCGCGTGTGTGTGTGTGTGTGTGTGTGTGTGTTTGTGTGTGTGTGGTGTGTTACAAAAACTTGTGTCTTTGGAATGGAATGACAAATGTGGGAAACATGAAAGACCAGAACGCACACACATAAAACCCTTAGGAAGCCATTTTACCTGCATATACACACACACAAACACACACACACAGCAGCAGCACACTGCTACATAAAATAACAGTGGCTTCAGGGGATAAGGACACACACATACAAGTTGGAATCACTGTACTTGTGAGGACCGTCAGTAACTAGATTTAGATTTTGGCTGCAAAACCTGTGGTAACTTTACCGCCCGAAAACTACAAGTTGGCGAGCATGTTATCCAAACCCAGGTTTTTATACCAAATTGAATCTATTGTCTATTTAAAAATAGAACAAAGGTGAGAGGCCACACAGAAATGAATCCTATAAAAGTTTTAACATTCTTTTCATCATGTTTTGAGAAAAGCTCAAATCTCATACTATCAACAGAGTCAATGATGGAAGCTAATGTCAGTCAGGAACAGGAGTCAGGCAGATAAGTAAACTAAGGTCCTGAGCAGGAGGACATCTAGTACAGCAAATACTGAGCAGGTTTTTTAAACCTGAAAGTCCGGACCAAGGTTCATGTCTTCTGTTGATTGTTTTGCATTAGATTCACATTCAAACCTCATGTAGCTAGTGTGAGATAAAAGGGGCCAGCCATCCTGCAAACCTCGGCAACTCCATTTCTGGAGAGACCGGTAAGGCTTCTATTGTTGTCAATGAATCGCTGGTCCAAGGCACCTTTCACACCTATTTTTTTGTTAGTCTATAGGTCTGGACCAAAGTACGTGTGAAAGCGTCCAAGTGTGAGGGACATGGCTGGGTCTGAAGTTACACACTAGTGAGTGACGGTGAAATCACGGAACAGGCACAAAAGTGGCAGGAACCATGACATCGCCACAACTTCCACTCACTGACCCTGTTTCAAGCAGGCGCACGAAGCTGGAAACAGAAAGGTTTAGTTTACAAGTAAAACTTTAGCTGTGACATTGAGTTTAATTATTTCAGTTGTGTCAAGTCTGTCTTTGTAAAATATATATATGCTCACTTTGAGGTCTACAACTGAACAAGAACAGCTGTTCCCAAACACACAGACCTACACTTGCAAGAACACGTATACACCCGTGTGTGCGCACATACTTTAGTGGGAAAAAATGCATTAACACACAAAAATGCATGAGCTCATGATGGCGAGTACATTCACAATCACGGCACATGCTTATGTAAATTCAAAAAGCACCCACATGAGAACAAAGCATGGCATGGACGTAAAAAAGAGGGCATACATAAACATTACATGTCGGCAAATTATGCGGGCACATGCACACATCCAAGCTCCGACAGACACTCAAACACACATACACCCCATTCACCTCATTCATAAAGGTAAGACCACGCATCATTTCATCCCCTCACTCTCTCTCTCTCTCTCTCTCTCGTCCCCAGATCCATGGCATATGACCTTCTGTGGGACAGATAAAGAATGTGCTTATCAGTCATGCAAATGAGGCTGAATTCATTTTCCACAACAGATGGCCCCATAGATAATGATGATGGAGGAGAGAAAATTAAATGTCTCTCGCTCGGTGACCATGGCAACCGTGCCTCTGCGGCGTAATATCAATAATAAGTGCGCCGCATAATAAGGTTGTCAGTCCTGTGAATCAAAACCTCCCATGATGGGATAGGGCAAGGGGGTTGAGGTCTGTCTGAAAGTTGGTTGACTCTGTAGGGCACTGTGGGAGGTCCGCTGAGGTTGTACTGAACTGACATTTAAACATGGGAACTTGTTCACGTTAACAAGGCTTTGATATTTTGATTTAAATGGTTAATTTATAATAATCCGATGTCATTAGTTGTTTTTTAACAACTGCTTCAATATGTTTACTCTGAATTCATTACAGCGTTGTTTCAAAAAAACTGTTCTGAAATGTATCGTGGATCATAATCTGTTTAATAAACGTCATATATTTGATATTTAGTGCCACTAGATGTCTCACTCTCACCTGTGTCTCAGATCAACGCAAACTTTTTGTTAGCCAACATCTGGTTGTTGCCAAACAAAGACAAAACAATTCAGCTACCTGCTGGAAATGGATCCGTCAATCTCATCCATGGGCTGGTCAGCTGGCTCTGGGTCGATAGGCTTAGTACATCAAATATCTGTGTTTAACTTGGTGCATAATTCATAATATTAAAGGTGTAGTGTCACTGATTAAAGTGAAAGGGATTTATTGGCACAAACTAAATATAAATAATCCGGGGGATGTTTTTATAGTGTGCGTTTCATCTAATTTGTACAAATTGTTGTTTTCTTTACCCTAGTATGGGCCTTTTTAAATTTAAATACTTTATATTTATATCGGGAGCAGGTCTTCTATACGGTGGCTGCAATGTTTTTTAACACTAATCCAAACTGGACAAACCAAACACCTTTTGAGTTTTCAAGGTTTGGAAGGGGAACATGCAACATCACCAGTAGATGTCACTAAATACCACACACTGCACCTTAAAATGGCCTCCAACCAGACTAGCAGCTAGTTAGCAACGTATAGCTGCGCCATGTGTGTAGCTAATAAACAGTTTAAAATTAGGATGTAGCCACAGTGGCCTGGTTTAACAGATCTAGTGGGCAGATGAAAGGTTTCTAAAGAGTGTTTGTGGAGCTGGAGCCGTCTAGGGAGGGACTCACATGTGCTAATATTGAACGCACACTTAAACCCACGACCAAACAAAGATCATAGAAACTCAGATTACAAACAGACGGAGTGTGACTTTATTCTCTGCTCAGGAAAAAAATACTAACCCTAACCCATATTTTCTACATGGAGAATATGTATACTGCAAAATCTTTAATAGGTTATTAACATTTGCAACTGCAGATTTCGGTTTTTGTAATCCATTCGCCAGTTCAGCTTTACATCCATTGCTTATTCATGGCTGGGTTGCTGTGGCAGCAGGCTGAGCTTGGTAGTCCATCAGTATCTTCATGCTCTTCTGTATTCCCCAGTTTGATATAACAAACATAATCTCCCCAGCGAGTTATGGTTCAATCCAAGGTCTCGTACCAGGAAAACCTTTAAAGAAAGGTAGGAGAAGTGTGTAGCAGACTGCAGGTCCATCTCAACTGGGTTCTTTCAGCACAAAAGAACGCCACTCCAATGTTCCGCCAAATGTTTGACCTCCCTGCTGTACCAAATCCAATCAGTCACTTATCATAGGAATAGTTTAGCATTTTGAAATATATAAAATAGAATATACCCTTTCTTAAAAATATGAGAATTCTCACGCCTGTGAAAGTTTCAGCTAACAACCAACAAGCCTAAACCTTAGTTGAACGAATTCAAGAGGCAGAAATTGCTATCCTGGGTCTGTACACAGAAGGAAAAACCTGTCTAAAATCTCTGAAGCTCACTAAATAACCTCATGTGCCAAGTTGCAGATTCGTAGTGGTTCATGGGCACAAGCTTTGTATTTAGCGTACAAACATGAGAATGGTACTGATCTTTTCATCTCACCCTCAGCAAGAGAGCAAATGAGCGTGATTCCCAAAACAAATCTTTCAACATTAATAACAGCAGCCACTGTTAATTAATAAGTGAGAATCAACCACTTGATATAGTAAACTACAAATCAATTTGCCGATTTGAATACTTTTGCTCAGTTCAAAGATTTATACCTACTGATGTAGTTCAATCACTTTCTTCTCAGCGATCACATCTCTGCTCACATCCACTTCAGTTTATACACACAAGTAAGATTTCACGTCGGAACTCTCCTCACAGATTCTAGCTATTTCAACCTGTAACATTTCACTCAGGCTTACAAGCACCGTTTTTTAACACCTGAACCAGCCCTGCAGCCACCAACTGGAAGGTTGTGTGGCTTTGTCTGTCTTTCCATACAGCTTTATTTAGTAAGTAACACATTATGTGTCATGGCTGAGATGACCTTGGTACTCTTAGTTACCAGTAGATCAATTTTTTTAATTTACTGATGCCGTAGGTGGCACTGATGATGTAATGCAGTCAGTGTAGTTTGAGGATTCATTGTTAAACATTTAATGGTGAATGAGAAATCCACTTTGTTCAGTTGTTGAGGAGCCAGAAGAAGAAGCAAAAAAGTGACACTGAAGAAGTTTAAAGGGTTCTTTATAACCGTGTCAACCAAAATCTGGTTTCAATGGTACTTTTCACCTAGTTGCTTAGTATGGTTCAATTTGGTTGTTACCCATCAGTGACCTGGTTTGCAGTAGGTGGGTTCCTAGTTGATGAAAGATTGTCATGTTTCGGCTGGTCACTCAAAACTGTGATTATAACACAAGAGCTCAGTTTGCTAAACTCTGATATAGAAAATGTAATTCTGATTAAAGTTGTGGGGTTGGTTGCCATGTTTCCAGGCCACTGTCAAATCAAATCTCCTCAAATTACCCCCACAAAGTCTGTTTACCTCTTAATTACCAACAGTGTTGCCATAGTTACTTTGAAAGAGTAACTTAGTTACTTTTCAAGTTACTTGCTTTTAAAAGTAACTAAGTTAGATTAAAAGTTACTTGATTTTAAAAGTAACTAAGTTAGATTACAAGTTACTTTATTAGTTACATTCAGCAGCTGCCGACAAAACCCCAGCCGCCTAAACATAAAAATGACAACCGGTTTAGCCAACATTCACTTTATTAGAAACCGCCGGAGGCCCCCCCCCCCCCCCAACGCGTGAACCGAGGGTTCCCACAACGGGAACTGTAGCTGAGGTGATCCGCGAGACGGGACCGACACGCGTCCAGAGTCGCTGCCGCCGACCGCCGTACCCGGTCCCCTCCAACGGCCCGCCTTCCGCAGCGCCGACGGACACCGCTCCGCGGCGCACTAGAGGGAAAGCCCCCGCACTGCAGACGAGCACCTCCCCCACCAAAAAAACGCAGAGGCGTGCCGCACACAGAGCCTCCGGCGGCGTGGTGAGGAGGGTGACGGGGCGACTGCTCCCCCAGCCACAGGACGTGCCCAGCGGTTTAACCACAAATACCGAAATAGTAACGCAAGGTGACTTGGACAAGTAACTTTAATCTGATTACTGGTTTGGAAATAGTAACGCGTTAGATTACTCGTTACTGAAAAAAGTGGTCAGAATAGAGTAACGCGCTACTAAGTAACGCGCTACTAAGTAACGCGTTACCGGCATCACTGATTACCAAGACCTAACCTCTTACATAAATGATCAAACTAATAAAACAGATTTAAACAAACCTGTACATATCACATATTGATTTTTTAAAGTTTCAAAGAATTTCGTTTCAAAATAAGAATTTCAGAGCTTTTAATATAGCAGGTTAATCAAGGTTATAACAATGTTGTACTGTTTCTCCTGTACGGAAAAGCGGATGAACATCTCTATTGTTGAGTGATTGTTAGGTGTCACATTGCAGGGTCTCTATTGAACTATAGGATGTAAGAATAAATAAGTGACTCTCCTCGTCACATTTATTCGTGGTGAAATATGAATTGATATCAACTCTCATCGCGGAATTTAATAGCAACTCACTCAGGAAAACGGGAAAAATCATAGTTATAAGCTAACCAGCTCAGCTCAGCCTGTATCCTTTAAATATAGATCTCATCCTGTTCTTCAACATTCTGGTATTTAAGTGCCACTCTTCAACCCTACATCCCTGAAAGTCCTTGAGTGAGAGGTCAGCAGCCAGAGTTTGTGGAGTTTCTCCATTGGCCATCGCTCTGTCAAAATGAATAGAAAGCAATTTGTTATCGGGAATGTAAAACTAAGAAAGAAACACCTAGCGACAGATTGAGCAACTTTTTTGACAAGCCTTATTCCATGAGTGGCAGCGAGGTGCAGTGTTGGTTTGATACCCTACCCTTTGATAGACAAACTGCTTTCACACATGCTCTGCAACTACTCTAAACATTACCCAGCGGAGCTGTGAGTGGGAATGTGAATGTCCAACTCCTTGTAAGCTCCCAAGTATAAAGTTTGTAGAAAGCTTGTACAGATACAAAGTGTTCACAATACGAATATGCTAATTAGCACATTTGGGGTTCCACAACAATTTTCAACTACAGCCTCAATTTCACAGATTGACCACACACGGCCGAGCCATATGCTGGGTTTGGACCTCATCTCGTTAATTGAAAATCATGGTTTGACAGAGGTAGAACGACTCCTAATGGAATCTCTACACCTGCAGTTTACACATTCAATCTAATTCGCTGCTGATATTGTTACAGACAAAAGTTTGCGTGCCATTAGGCAGCACAAGTCCTCCTTCAAGAATAATAATTGAATCTCTAAAATTCAATGAGACAGGTTGTGGCAGAGAGCATGTGAGCTCCGATCCTTTTCGCAACACAGTTTGCCTAATTACAGAGCTGATTTATTTGCTATTATTTAATCTCAAGCCCCAGCAACACTGGTCCTGATGAAAACAGTGATTATCGCCGAAGTATCGGCCAGAGTGGAGGACTGAACTTTCAGGCCCCCAGAATTTGGAAAGAGGAATTCTGTGTAAAGGAGCGGGGAGACTGTGACATTGTAAAAGTGGGCTAATGTTTTTATTTCTTAAAATGACATTGGGGACTTTTCAGCATCATCTTTCTCTTTAATGATCAGTTTCTCTCTCTCACGCACACACACACACACACACACACACACACAGTATAGTACTCATGCTTTCTCCTCTCTTCAGCAAACGACTGCTCAAAACAGAAATACCACATAGTTGCTTTACTCCCTGGTCTGCACCTTTGTTTTCAGCTTTATCAAAAACACATCAATGACTGCTTCCCTCCTCCTGCTGCTGCACGATAGCTCTCGGTGGACTCTTGGCTAATTTGGCCTAAATATAAACTTCTAACAATATGCATAATCAACTAGGGCTGTGAAAGAAATATTGATACTGACTATTGCAGTACGTTTTACCATAATAGTGTATCGATAGCCCAACTTTGTTTAAATTTGAGGAGAGCGGTGCAGACCTGCCTCGTGCTGGCAAGAGTTGATGGTGCCACTGTGATAAATGTGCGCTAGCGGAAACAGATATCGTGTGGTCCTTGCCAATATGCAATTGTATTATCGATAAAGCTGTAGTTCTGTCTTTACTCCTCTTTTTCGTATTGAAGCCTGAGCTGTGTGTAATGGATTTTAGATCTTTCATCAGAAAAAAAGAAAAGTATAGATAAAAAAAAACATATATATATGTTTGTATGTACAGGTGGTACTATTATATGAAATGATCTAACCCTCTTGTCATCTCTCTGGCTCTCTCTCTCTCCTGTAGCTGTATCGTGCCCTCTCGCCCCCTCTTC
This sequence comes from Platichthys flesus, assembly GCF_949316205.1. Taxonomy (NCBI): domain Eukaryota; kingdom Metazoa; phylum Chordata; class Actinopteri; order Pleuronectiformes; family Pleuronectidae; genus Platichthys; species Platichthys flesus. Next base: position 17,040,496 of record NC_084954.1, read on the forward strand.
TCCTCTGTGTCTGCCAGCCAGACACTCTCAATATAGCTTTGCTCATAAACACAGAGACAGAGGGAGAGGAAGAGGCAGCAGGAGAGTGAGAGAAAGGCTCCTGTGACAGTAATAAAAATGAGCGAGGGGCAGAGGAGAGATGGAGATTGGGGTGAACGAGTGGGAGGAGAGAAGGAGGGGGGAGAGGACACACTCATGTAGAGCAGCCTAAAGTATGTGTCTGTACATGTGTGTGTGTGTGATAGAGAGAGCAAGAAAGAGAGACCGGAGAATCAAGCAAACCAGAGGCATAAGGCAATGAGCAAGACAGTGGGAGAGAGAAAAGGAAAATGAGAGAGGGGAAGGAAACGCAAGAAATGACGCAAGACAGCGGGAGAGAGGAGGCCGGGAAAAAGAGAAAAGGAGACAAAAAAAAAAGAAGGAGATACTGGTGTGAAGTGGTAAATCGAGGAAGGAGACGAGGGGTGGGACGGGAGAGGCTGAGAAAGAGGAAGGGTGAGAGAAAGGAGAGCAAGGCACAAGAAGATAGTGAGGTAGCTCTGAAGGCCGGGCTGTCCTACTTTAACCACTCCTGTAAATAATGAATCCTGTGGCTGGAGGGGCCAAACACACATGCACACATATGTGCACATGCTTTTTACTCACCTCTCAAAACTTACCTGGTTTGTTTGACAAGCTTTAACACGATAATGGATAGAACATCTTTTTATGCCACAAAATACACACACTGATAAAAAAAGGACAACCAGTCAATAATTGATGTTAAATCTGTTCATGTTAACAGTAGTCTGATCAGTTCTCAATATATTAGCAATGGATCAAATGACAGTGAGTAATGTGGAATGGCAGCTGCCAGTAATTAAGGAACAGAGAATAATTATTCTGTAGTTCTTTTAGCTCAGTTTCTCTAGAGTTGTTTTTCTTGAGCAGCAGAATCCAGCTGTTCTCAGACGAAGAAACAAAAGCCCCTGTTTGCTGTCTGTCCAGCATCAGAGAGCAGACGTTCTGATGATTGATTGATCATCAAAGCTGTTTTCATACATGGACTGAACATGCACAGTATTGTCTCTGGAGGAGGAGGATGTGTGAACACAAAATATTGTGGGGACTTTCTCTGCCTGGCCTTTGAGTAGAAAGTCCGTAGAAAGTCAGAAGTCTCCGATGTGGGAACACAGCAGAATTCACGAGTAACGCTTCTAACCCACGACAGACAGCAACAATTAATAAAACTTTTAGAAAACAATAAGAGCTTACGCCAGTGTCAATGTTTGGTCAAGAAAACCAAGTGATCTCTGCAGCGGAGTTAAAACACCACTTGCTGACTCTGTCTGCTGCACCCGGCTACTTCACCTCTTGCGTGAATAATGTGGGGGATTCGATTGCTGTTGTGAAGTGTCTGTGCTATCACCTCCCGCAGTGTTTTGCACGTGTTAAAGGCAAACTCTGGGTAAACTCCGGACTCAATTCTCCAGACTTTACCTGCAGGTCATGTCTGAAAACTGCTATAGTTAATCATGTCCAGTGTTGCCACAGTTACTATGAAAAAGTAACAGATTACTTGATTTTAAAAGCAACTTAGTTACTTTACTGATTACTTGATTTTAAAAGTAACTAAATTAGATTACAAGTTACTTTATTAGTTACATTCGGCAGCTGCCGACAACAACCCCGCCACCTCAACATAAAAATGACAACCGGTTTTGCCAACACTCACTTTATTAGAAACCGCTGGAGGAGGCCCCCCTGCGTGAACGGAGGGTTCCCCCAGCGGGCGCCATAGCTGAGGTGATCCGCGAGAAGGGCCCGACACGCGTCCAGAGTCGCTGCCGCCGACCGCCGTACCCGGTCCCCTCCAACCGGTCCCCGCCTTCCGCACCGCCTACGGCCACGTCCCCGGCCCAAGAGAAGGAAAGCCCCCGCACCAGCGATGCACTGAGGCGCAGCGGTCGAGGATTCACATTTAACTCAAAACAGCCTAATTAACACAGTGTGTTTAGCCTAGATGTCCACTGTTATCTTCTCCCGGAGCTTCGTCTGTGATAGAATTTCATTTTTGGGTGAACTATCCATATAGGTCCAATATTCTGCTTTTAGATCTGTTTTGGTCTCCAAGTCATGAGGGAAGTATCTGATTTTATAGTTACTAATTTCTCTGCGCTGCTTACTACTGTCTCCGGTTTTACAGTTAAAACAGCTGCCCACTGTGGCTTCTAACAGGGTTTATACCAACATAGACCTAATCAAAACAACACATTTGTTGGGCCATAAAACAATGTGCTCTCTCTGGGCTCACGGTGAGCTGCTTCTCTTAGTAGAGCGGTGTATTTTGGGGTCTAGTTTATGGGGGGGGGGGGGGGGGGTGGAGCTTGAGATGGACAGGTGGTTGATGCGGATCAACAGTAATGTTGGCGTGATACCAGTTGTGATGATGAAGGAGGTGACAAGCAGGGCAAAGCCTTGATTTAGCGGTCGACCTACGTTTCAACCCTCAGCAATCTTCACACCTCTGGTCAGTGAGCGAAAGAAAGAGAACGCAAACACGAAGTTTCATGCGCCTTAGAGATAGAATGATAAGTTTAGACCTATAGGGGGAGCCTCTCCACATTGAGTTGGGTACGGCATCTTATCACGATGGCTTCTGGCCATCTTCCAGTGGAGGGTTAACGGCGTGCTCAACTGCGAGGAGAGCCGGGGGTAGACACACACTTGCTTGGGGGAGTACATATCGCCTCAGGATCCCCAGGCGGAGAGGGAAGTTTGACCGTGGAGAGGGATATCAGGACCATTCAAAGCCAGTTACCTCCTCGAACAGATCTTGAATGCAGAAGACAATGGATGAATACATGGATGGATGACAGTGAGCTGAATGTTGCCTACATAATGATGGGGGAAATTCTTTGTAGATTCATCATGATTTGTCTATGGCATTAATAGTAAATTGATGTATTGTACATATAAAATATTAAGTGGTAGAGCTTTTAAACTGCCAACTGTTTGGTATTTTGGAAGTGCACATAGTTGAGGCATATAACTGTAATATCCTGTTTTTTTTCGACTACCTCATGTTCTTTTCATTTCCTAGACCTCTGCTATCTATTCAAAAACATATTTCATTTAATAAAGCAGCTCCATTTATATGATTCATAAAATGCCAATACTGCCTTTGTAAGGAAATATTATTATTTCTAATGTACATTCTTTGACCAGTTTTATTATTGTATTTTTATATTATATTATATTATTGTAGCACACAGAAGGGTCTGGTCTCTGGATGTGTCATTTGTATGCGAGTCTTCATTCAGCCAATCAACCCCAACTTCCCGTTAACCTTGCGCACACAGGCATGTAAGACAGGAAGGTGTGAATGGCTGGAAGAGTGAGACAGAAGACAACATTGTAATTACCGACTGCATGCTGGCTGGCAATCATAGCCTCTCTCCTCACTTGTGTTTCCTCTCATGCTCCGACCCCCCCGCCCCCATCCTCATCTCCTGCAGACCTCCGACATCGCGTCACCTCATCGGGGTCTGAACAGGCCTGCGCAAGTGGGTTGCAGCTTTTGGCATAAGTAGCCTGCTGGGCAGCTATCGAGGGAATGTAGATATACACTGTAGCCATCAGACACTACTTACTCTTTTACACAGAAAACAGAAGAGAGTGAGGGCAGCCGAGGGAGCCCGGGATAATTACAGACATTACTGGCCTGTCTATGCCGGCCTCAGCAACCTGCAGGTATTGTTCCCTCAACAAAAGGGCATATGCCAAGCTGGGGCATATATTTATATATAGGTTTGATCCTCAGTCTTCCCCATCTGCATGCCAAAGTTTGCTTGGGCAAGATACTGAATCACTAAATGGCCCATCATAGATGTTGAATGCATTCATTATAAGAATGTTTTTGGGGGGGATAGAGTGTACTCCAAATGTAATGTAATATTTGTACACTTATTCACAATATTTGTGGTAGGCTTTCTATGATGGAAAGGCATAGTTTATTAATATACATTTATGTATTTACAGATGAACTTTTTAAAATACTCTTGGTTCCTGTAATTATTATTCTTGTATTATTATCATAACCACAATCACAACATGGGTCATTATTATGGCAAAATAATGTTAATTTTTTAAAAACGTGTTATATACTTCAAGACTACTGACATCATGATCAAGTCATCATTGAAAGAACATTTACACATGCAGGTTTGTCAACAGTTATTTAATATTAACCAAATGGGGTTCCCCAGGGTTCTAAGCTGGGACATCAGTTATTCCTTTGAGATTCAAAACATCACAAATAGTATTTAAGTCTATACAAATAATTGTAGTTTAAATCAAGAGTTTCATTCAAAACTATATCTTTAATTGGAAAATGACACAATGGAGACTAGACTTTTGGTATAATCTAAAACAATGAAATGTTGAGGGCCAGTTCTTACTTCTTCTATGACACATACACTGACAACTTCCTCTGAGCCATGCAAACTGGAGCCTGTAAACAAATAGAAGCTTAATTTAGTTTATTTCCTTACAAATGTTTAAATACAGAGATTGTAGATCTTAATTTGTGAGTATCAGCAGCTCTTTTCTGAAACTATTGCAAACTGTTTACTATGTTTAGTAACCGATTCCATCCATCATGCAGTATTTCAGCTGTGAGCGTTTGTATAACAGTGCATTGATTCTGGAGGCTATAAATGATAGACAGCTACAGGTGGGAGTATATTGACATGCAGGCAGCAGAAAGTTGGTTATAGCGGTTTGGTTTTAATCGGCCTCTGCAGAAAACACAACACTCTGGGGGAAATTGAATCATGTTTGTTTCTTAACAGGAGGAACATTCGGCATAATTACAATACAGTGTAGTCCAATACGATAAGGAAGTAAAAGTACCCCAGACTGTCATAACCTGATGGACCTGAGATAAACGTTGAAACAAATGCATTTTCACTGTGCTAGGTATATTTCAAGATCTCCGACAAATCATTTCTACTTAGCTGCTCTAATGATCCTGGAGATATAACTCTCAGTACACAAAGCCATGGTGTCTGCTCCGGTCTACATGCATCGAAGGGGAAAAAAAGCAGAGATGTGAGCAGCGTACCTATTCCAACAAAATCCATCACCTCACACCCTAAAGCATCACATCATTATAAACTCAAAACCACAAGAGGTATGCAGGGGTAGGCAGGATCCACTGTCTGGCCTTATACTGGTGGTATTCAACTATTCATGAGCGGCGAAGCCTCCTGTTCCCCTCTTACTGGGAGTGTGAGCTGAGACAGAAGGCTGGGAGGAGGGGGGAGGAGGGTGGGATGCTGCTGGGTTTTCTACCGCAGAGTTTGGTGAAAGTGAAGGGCAAGTTCTTGTCTCTGCGGCGGCAGCGGAGGATAGAAACATCAGGGCGCTGTGTGGTGTCTCCCACAATCAGCGGCAGGGATTTCTTCCAGAGGACAGATCAGTGGGATTTACGGTGCAGCATGCCTCACAGGGCCCTCGCCGCACACTGTGATTCACCTTAGACAGTTAATCAGTTTATTGAACAAAACCATGTGTGTCAGCTTGTGCTGGTCGGTGTTCTAATTTGAAAAAAAAAAAATGACACGTTTACAGAGGTCATTGGAAGCTACACTATAGGCCCGGGGCAATATGTGTGTTTGGTAGAGACAGATAAGCCCATTATTTAGAAAATTGGCACAAAACATTTATAATTTACATTGCTGCTGATGTTTCAGCGCACATCATTTTACTAGTGGGCATTTCGTCCCTATTATTTTTGATGAAGATAAATATACTGATGTATAGAATGCTAAGATCTCAAAGTTATTGTCAGCAATCAAACATCAACCTTTTAATGAAAGACAGGTCCTGGATCAGAGTGTTGATTATCGTCTCTATGTTCATTGGACATACAAGCCTGGACCTGGTTGAGTTACAAACAGTATCCATCACAGCTGCAGGAGCCAGTCCACTGTCTCTCAGGGGTCCAACCCGGAACATAGTTAAACAGTAAGTGCTTTTCCCTACGCTGCTACCTTTAGGCACCATGTCTGTCTTTCATGCTCCTCCCAAAGTCTGAAGACGTTCCAGTAGTGCATTTTGCTAAGGAACTTTCCAGTATTTCAGAGGGCACCATAATAAGAGCTGTCCGAATACTAAATTATAACATGCTAGTCATGCTACCTATCTTGTCTCCTTCAGCATAGGAAACATCGGATCTTCCTTTAAGATGCTGCCCGAAAATTGAAAACTGAAGGGAAAACATATTTTCTTTGACGTGTCCTTCTGTTTAGGACAGGAATCTTTATTATAACTGTCTGTGCACAGCCAACAGCACAAAGTACCTTACAGTTTCTGCATATTTTCTTTTATAGGGTGGCTGTGGCTGAGCAGTAGAACGGTCGTCCTCCCCCCAGAAGTTCGGCAGTTCGATCCCAGTCTTCTTCATCTGCATGCCGAAATGTCCTTGGGCAAGATGCTGAACCATGAAGTTCTGGGTTAAAAGTGGACTTTAAGTTGACCATGGATGTGAGTGTTAATGGTCGTTTGTCTCAATGTTGGTGCACTATCCGGGGTGTATCCCACCTCTTGTCCGATATCAGAGGAGAAGTGGTATTGCTCATGGATAGATGGACTAATGGATAAATGTCTTTAATTTTCAATCTCATCCCAAGGCAGAAGAAAGAGAGCCGCAGGGTTCCCTCTGCTAAGATATTATTGAGAAAATACAGATATGTGATATAAGATGGTGTGGCTACTGCTGTGTGATTACATGTAAATAATAGAGAATAGATTTAATAAGAAGAAAATCAACGAGGTATTTGTAACTGAATCAAATGATTTAAGTAAATTAGATGTAAACATGTGCAGTAACACTTAACTCCACCTTATGAATGAATAAATAAATAAATGGCATAAGAACTATTAATATTGATACTTGATTGATACTGAGAAATTCTACACTACACAATAATTCCTGTTTACATTCCCTGTAAAACTCACATGACCTTTCCTCCCATCCTACTACTACTACAACTACATCGGACAAATGTGTATCCTAAGTATCTTCCTCAGTTAAGTGGGGACCCATAGATGAGCCTCTGAGCTGGATCCACCTAGGCTTGTTGAGATTGTAGTGTGTTTCACAATGAAGTGATGATTTCTGAAGTGCAATCAGTCTCTAGCCAAACTAAACTAGCTGTTGATGGTAAACCCCTTCAGTCTGTGCGCCGGCTGCTTGTTAAGATCCCATGTCTCTCTTTCCTCTTTCCTTCCTGTCCTCACGTCTTACGTAAGAGGATGTGACATGTGGGGGCAGCAGCTTTTAAGTTGACTCCCACAGAGCACCCATATTGGCTTGATTTCTGTGTAGCTGCAGAAGGTACACACGCAAGCACACGCACGCACACACAGGAGGGCAGTTAATGACTGCAGCACAGCCATCCGTCCCTGTCAGTGGAAGCCATATGATGTGCACACACACAGAGAGAAAGATAGAGCGTGGGTTTCTGTCAGGGAAGAGTGTCTGAGTCACTGCTCTGTGTGTGTGTGTGTGTGTGTGTGTGTGTGTGTGTGTGTGTGTGTGTTTGTGTGTGTGTGTGTGTGAGAGTTGCATATTAATTAGTTTGTTTCATGTTGCATGTGATCAAAGCTCTGATGTGTGTGTCCTTCCTGGCGTGTTATGCTTTACGTCTTATGTGTGTGTCCGTGTGAGTTCGCGTGCATGTTGCATCCTTCATGCGTGTGCCTGGGACATGACCAGTGCTAGCAGACAGACATGAGAGCTGATTGGCTGACGCTCCTCAGACACCTGACTAGGCATTCTGTCAGAGTGCGTTCAAACGCAGCGGGTCACCTTATTTTTTTTTTTTTATAGTGATTGTTGACCTTTATTGTTGATTTCCAAAAGACTCAGCAGCCCAGAGCTAGCTTACCAGATTTTTCAGTTTTCATGTTGTTTTTGCCAGTTTGGTAACCACATGCGAAAACTGCTCTCAGATCAATCCAACCAGCACCAGTGGAATAACACGAGTACATCTGTTTGCCTGTTTACCAAAGCATAGAAAAGCAACAAACATTTTAGGAAACAAAGGAGGAGACAGCTGTTAGTAATATAACTGCGAACCAGTATGCCCCCTCTGTAAAAACTCTCCACATCCACACAGAGTTGATTTCATGCACCAAAACTCCACACTTCTCTAAGGCAAAGCAAAACAGCACTTCTTCACTCCCAGCCACCTCCTGTGTAAGCTCTGGGACAAATTAATCATAAATCCTCTTATGCAAACAATTTTCATAAATAAAATAAAATGTTGATATTCGGGTCCAGCTTTTGTACATTTAATTGGTTCTTGGCTCACATCCCATCCGTCCACCATGTTTTGTGGAAATGGTTCTGTAGTTTTTGTGAACCAAGAAACGGTCACGGGAGAAAGCATAACCTCAAACATAGCTGTGGTGTGTGTGTGTTTGTTTGTGTGTGTGTGTTTGTGTGTGTGTGTGTGTGTGTGTGTGTGTGTGTGTGTGACAGAAGTGGGGGGATTCGTTGAGTAGGCATGGCTGGTTGATCACACTGCACCTGGGCCTCCCAGACAAACTGTCATCACCAATTAGCACAAATACTAACGAGTGAAATCCCATAATGTAGATGCAGTATCATAGCAGAGCAGACTTTACCAGATCATGTAAGAATCCTTACATAAAATGTATAATTATAAAAAAATAAAAAAAAATAAAAAAACACACGCTGGTGAAAAATCAGGCACATTAAGTAATGGTAAATGGTATTGTATTTATATAGCGTCTATCTAGTCTTGATGACCACTCAAAGCGCTTTACAGTACAATTTTACATTCACCAATTCACACACATTCATACAGTGCATCTATTCGCAGCACTCTGTTTTTCTATGGGGGGTCATTCGGGTTTCAGCATCTTGCCCAAGGACACTTCTGCACGTAGATGGGTCAGACTGGGGATCGAACTGCCGACCTTCAGGTTGGAGGACGACCACTCTACCCTTCACCCACAACCACCGTGTACTTAAAAACGCCACTGACTTATATCTTGATAATATTCTATTACCTAGTTTTCATAGTTTAATTTTATTACATTTGGTGGCAGCTGTATCACCACTGAATGAAGATTTTTTAAATGATATATATATATATGTGAGTCACCTCAAAATAACAGTGACATCAACATTCGCTAAATGTACCTCTTGATTAGTTTCTTACCAACCTGCAAAGTCTGTCCTCAAAAAGTTCATCCATTGTTGAGATTTCTTCCTGTTGAACTATTTGCTACACTGTCTGTACAACGTTTTTCAGTGCTACCGCTCCATTTAGTCTGTTTCAGCCATATCTGAGAGCTTTCAGAAAACATTCACAAAGACGGAGGTAAGGAACGCAGAGTAGGGACAGAAGGTTGTGTCCCTACACGTATCTAACGTTGAGCATTAATGAGCTGTAAGATTGGGCCGTTTACGTTTCTTTGCCCTCTTGTTTGTAAGCCCTCTGCATCTTATTTTAATTCACCCGCCTATAAATAGACCTTTACCATCACTGGGGTTGCTCTGGCTGTGTTGCTGACATTCAGAGGTGATGCAGAACAAGGTGAAAGAGAAACAAATAAGCAGGAACCATAATCAGCGCAACACATCACCTTCAGCTGCCATCCGCCGCAGCACCCTCTGCAGCAGAGCTATCAAACTGTGCAGCTTGCTTAATTAGCAGACAGTTAAGTGTTTCAATCCGCTTTGAGTGTCCCTCGCCAGAAGCTCACATCTTTCCCATTCGAACATTTGGACGTGGCCCAAACCCGCTGATGTGGAAAATAATAACAATACTGGGCTCTGGACTCGGATGCGAAAGCGTCACGATCAACTCGCTGTGTGTGTTAACAGGGGCAAACTTCTGCTGTTATCGTATGGCACTGGTGCAGTGTGTGTGTGTGTGTGTGTGTGTGTTTGTGGGTGTGTGTGTGTGTGTGTGTGTGTCTGTGTGCGTGTGGGGTACGAAGCGCTGTGTGTGGGGTAATGGGGTGTGTTTGAGGGGGCTTGAGGCCATTGGTGCTAGATAAGACTCCATCAGCATCAGTGATGTATAAATAGCTTTGCCCTGGTTTGTTGCTGGCACCCTCTTAAACCTATACACACACACATACAAACACACACACACACACACACACACACACACAGATTCACACAGTGTAACCCTGATCCAGCTGCCACTGCACAGTCTTTCCGTGCGGTTTGGCTGCCCTTCAGAAGTGCATATGTGCGTATTTGGGAAGGGGTGTTTGTCGGGCTGCCTCAACCTAACCCTCTGCGTGTCTGTCCGCGTGGGCCCGTGTGTACACTTTAATGCCCTGTTTGGCGCCCACTGCAAACAGATGGAAAGAAAAAAAATTGGTTAACTGCTGTAAATTACTGGAATCTGCATGTTTACACCTGTATTCCTGCAGCAACGGGCTCGTAAACAGGAGCAAATAACGCTCAGATGCCGGTCACCCATTGCAAAGAATAAACTCGTGAAACTCAATAACGTACTAATTCATACTTTTTTTCTCCTTCGTCATCCAAACATTTTTACCACCCTTGCATAGAGGACATAAAATTCTCCAAAATCTCCTCTAATCCCTGACAGATTATTTTTCCTTCCTCCTACATCGCAGCCACGCTGTCCTGATCTTACTGCTGAACTACTGAAGTCTCGCTCTCACATAGACTGAAAGGACAAGAAAACCACAAAGTGCTTGATAAGATGCGGTCGGAGAGGGTGGGAGAGGGAATAAAATGTTATGAGATATCACTTCATAGGGTTTCGGAGACAGTGAGAGTAACAGTGCAGTGTGTCAGGGCTGCACAACAGATCAAGACATAATCCTGACCTCACGGCAAGAGTTGGACTGTAGCTGAACGGGAGAAAGAGACGACAGGGGATTGTGTGACTGGGGGGGGGGGGGGGATTTAGAATCTGACTTCTTTTAAATCGATTGTCACCCTGTAATAAAGTCAAATTAAGAAATCTGAATGTAGTGTTGCATTATAATATTTTTATTCCCTCGTTATAGTTACCTATTCAATATCATATAGTTAGATAAATTCTAAATTTTTTGCATGCAAGATCCAAAAGGATGTGTCCTAGGGGGTAGAGTGGGTGTTCTCCAACAAGAAGGTTGCCGGTTCAATCCCCACTCTTCCTCATCTGCATGCTGAAGTGTCGTTGGCAAGAAACTGAACCCCTTAATGGCCCCTCAGAAATGTTGACTGTACTAAAAATGTAAGTCGCTTTGGACAAAAGCGTCAGCTAAATGAAATGTAATGCAATGTAATATAATGTAATGTGTCCAAAGATCACTCTATACATACATATATACATACTTATATTCATGACCAAGTGTCTTAATTGTCTCACATTTTTTAACACTCTAGTACGTTAAATTCCCACAACAAAAATGTGCCCATTTAATGCAAAAACTTCGATTTACTCATGAAGAATTGTAAAGTCTTTGGGGATACACTGACTAAGTACCGTAGATAGTATATCAATATTGCCTTGGCAGCTCCCCAGAAGTAGAGTCAGAGGCCCAATCCCATTTCACCCCTCGACCATACCCCTACCCCATCCCCTTTTTTTCAATGATTATCTTGCCCCTTGTAAGGGAGTCACAAGAGGTAGCGGTTGATATCTTCCCCTCCGAATTGGGACAGCCCTTCAAAAAGCCGTTACATCATCACTAGTCGTTGCACAAATCAGACGAAAAATACGGGATTATCAAGCAAAAAAACATTGTTAGCATGCTAACACTAGTATGCTAAAGGTAGCGCACTCTCAATCTTTATTTTAAGGTTGTTGTGAAAAAAAGGGACCATAATACATTGAAATGATATTAAACTACAATATTATCTAATCATTATCTTAATTTTTAAATCCTTATTCATGGAGAAAACACCACATTTGTGGGTCTCTCTACCAGCCTGCCGGCGATTCGCAAGGCATTCTTGGTACCCCTCTGTTTGAAGTGAGGGTCTAATAAAAATCTCCGTTTGGAGGGGTATCAGCCCCACCCCTCAGCCACACCCCTCAGCCCCAACAGGTATTAGGACAGCCTACCCTACACGTGAACGTGCAAAACAAAGGGAAAAGGCTAACGGGCAGGGCGAAGGGGACAAATGGGCTATGAACAAAGCGTCTTAATGGCCACCTTGTGGTTGGCTGCAGTAGACGTAAATCCCTCCTCTATGTTAGTAGATGGGACATGGGCCAAACTAAAAAAGGGCTGCTGTAGTTTCCGGTTTAAACCTACACTGCAGATTTATGTACCTATCTTAGCGGTTTCTGTTCCAGCTTGTACTTCAGTTCAACTGTGTCGGTGTGAGAAAAGAGCATCAGCTGATATTACAAACATTTTCCATTGCCTTTTTGTTTCTGTTTTAAGTTACTCCAACTTTGTTCAGGAAACAGGGATCTATTGTAAATACAATATCCTTTTTTTTTTATCATTTAAGAGAACGATAAACTTATCTGACCATCACATAATGTAATAGTTTGCTGGAACAAGGGGCACTGGATGAAGTAAGTGCGACACACAGACAGGAAAGGGACAGCAGGCGTCAGATAAGGGCAAATGTTTTCCATTTTAAATGCAGCCCAACATCAACAGGCCACTCATGATGTATGATGCTACAGAATATGAAATGCTGGGCTGAAACAAGTGAAAGGCCAGTGATGATTGATATGAAGTGATGTATGCACCAGTAGGTCACCAGGACAAACCAGCACACGGTACAACACTGTTGAGTTTTAATGTTGTACAGACTTACTGGGTCCTTTATCGTGTTTAAGAAGATGATTCTGTGTGTTTGCATGTTTATTTTTCTTTAACAGAGATTGTAATACGCTTGCTGGTTTCTGTTCATACAAAATGTTTTTGAACGAAGGAAGCAGCATATTTACACCCCAGCAGAGTCACTGATAGACGAACAAAGCACACGCCTGTAACACCAGAGACTGGGGTAACCACAGTCCTGTCTGTGGTAAGGTTAAAACAACAAAATCACTTCGGTTGACTGCAGGAAAAGATTGTGGTTTGGGGTAAAAATGAATAAATACATTGTGACCATCAAATATCCATTAAATTATTGAATAATGCTGTAGTAAACTGTGTGAAATGTGAATGTGGTATGAGGTCTAGTTTTTCAATTTAACTCATTGTTCAGTATCTGTGTATTTGTTGGAGAGCATTAGGAACAATCAATTCTGAGAATATGAGAATAAATCAATTAAGGAAAAGGGTCATATTACAAGAAGTCATAATTTAACAGGAAACAAGACGAAAGAACTCAATTATTTGCCAAAGTATATTTTTTATTTATTTATTCTTGTTATACTATGACTTTAGCCTCGAAATCTCAGAAATGTTTTTCTTCAACATAGTCCAACTTGATCCTGTAATAAAATATATTTGTTGCAGTAGCTGTATATAATTTCAAGGATATTGGGTTGTACACACACACACACACACACAAAACACACATATATGTCTGTGTTCACATGTATGTTCGTGTGACCCGTCTGTCCCTGCAGTCTGGCACCCCTGCCAATGGCCTGACGACTGCTGTTGCCAAGATACTGTGTGTGTGTGTGTGTGTGTGTGTGTGTGTGCTTGTTTGTGTGTGTTTCCACACTGAAATACAACCTATTTCAGTTATATATGGTTAAACAATGAACTTGCTGTCAATCAAGAACACACACCTACACAATCAAATACAGTAGTTGAGCACTGCTGATGATGTATCATGGGTACAATAGTGAGTCATGGTTTGTGTGGGTGAACCATTTACGTACATAAGGAGTACCAACAGTCCTCCACCAGAAAATATCACATTTCCTGCTATAGTGCACTCACTGCGGAGAATTTTTTTGTTTAGACTTCTCAAATGGAAAATAAATAATTCACTCGAGTCAAAAATGCAAAAAGCCAACTGACCTGTGGGGGAGCAGTTCACCGTTCCCACAGTTCACACAGAGCCAATAATATAAATCTCACTGCATGCATAATATCACAGGATTATAGTGCAAACATTCACAGAGTTTCTCACTTTCTGTCATGTTATAATGGGATTTAACTCAAACTTTTAACTGAGACGCCTAAAAAGGGCACGCAACCATTTCCACATACAAAGGCAATCTACTAAACACTATTGGCAAATCAGAAAACACATGAAATTTAGCAGCATTACAGAAAGTTTAAAATCCAATATTGTTCAAAATCACAGATTGACCATCCAACTTGATTGGGAGACCAACGCTTCATAGATACCAATGATTCAATTTTTTCAGATTTTTCTTTCAGTTCCCTGGGGGTCTCCAAATCAACCATTTTTTTCTGTATTTTACTGATACAGATTTTTTTTTTAATCAGTTGTAGATCAATGTGATTAAAAGAGGTCCTACTTTTAAGTGTCAAGGGATCCGTCTGAGGAGGGTTAACACAGCTGGAGTAGGAAACAATCCAAACACCAGGTAATCAATACAAAAGCCCATAAGAGTGGAACATGTGGGAAAGTGTGAGAAGGCATGGACACGTTGAAGTGAGGAGACTGAATGAGGGGTTTACTGGCAGCATTGAAGAGGGGCAGGATGTGGGCGGGTACAGGCGGGGAAGGTAAAGCCTCAGCATTAATTGAAATGACAGGAAATGTTTGTACTCTACAAAATAAAACAGGGAACACAGAATGTGAAGTGATGCCCTGCACTAATTAAATCTATAAACTAAACTTTGTCAACATACAGAGAGACTGATGATGTGCTAAATGCTAAATGTTTCACACCATAATTTACTAAATGAGAATCATGTTGTAAAGAAGACTTAAAGCTAGCACTTGAGACCATAAACTCTTCATGTACATTTTTAATGACGGTATAAATCAAGTTAAATGTCGGGTCATTTCATTATAGACTTCTACAGAAACTGACCTCTTTTTAAAACCTCTGCTGCTTATTCGAGAGATTATAGGTTTATTTAAATTTATATTTTATATACAGTCCTTGGTATTGACATGGGGAGAAGACTTTTTGTGACTAATATTCCAACAGACATGATCAAAGAAGATTTCTAAATTAAGCAATTTCGATTTTTCCTTTTCTCTGTAACATCAGCTCATGGAAGACAAGTTAAAAGATACATCACTGTCATTATAGTGTAGATGTCAACAAATACTACAAATATTCTAAGTCTCATAGGGAAGCCTTATATAGATTGTATTACAAAGTAGTGGGATGTTACTGTAGATTGAATAGAGCAGAAAAGGCCTTTCCATTGCCCATAATTATTGATTGTATGGTATCAGCCAATACTCTAATGCAAGGATTCTCAAACTTTTGCAAGCTGGGCCCCCCCCCCAAAGCTGGTTAGGGGTAGTTGGAAGGAGTGAGTCTTTAAAAAGACTGTTTATAAAGCAATGAATATCTGAATTATAGAGGAAACAAGAGCGATCGCACAAACTCTGGAGGGTGTCATCTCAGTGAGGGTGAGCGCTGACCATGCCTGCAGTTACTTTTATGCTCGGAAGCAACTCGCATTCAAATGATAAGACTCCTCTTTTGATTGGTGGATCAGGAACGAAAGAGTATTCGATTTGTTTGTGTCAGTCCAGTCCCTTGCATTCGCCACTGATGGAGCTTTCACTAACCAGTGACAGGTCGTCTGTCTTTTATTTTTTATAGTTTTTATTTATTTATTTTTTGTCTGTGAAATTGAGAGTGTCCGCACCACCCCCCCCCCACACACACACACACACACACACTTTGAGAACCACTACTCTAATGTGAATATGGACAAATTAGAGTAGCTTATATGAGCTGACCCAACCTACGCTACCCGATCTGAGTGTGTTCGCACCTGTACTCTACCTGTGGTGTAGACCTGTCCGCTTGTGATCGGATCACAGAAACCACATGTTAACCAGCTGTGTATTGGGCCAGAGAGAGATCTTTTGCTCCGATGTAGGAGGATCAGCAAATCCCAAAGTAGCTGAGATGAAATGGGAACGTTTTATGCTGCATGTGTGTGTGCTGTGTTGTTGTGTGGTTGTGTGCATAGTGTACATTCAGGTGCTGGAGAATGACAGTGCTAAGAGGTGATATAGGTTTGATTCTGTCTCTGACGTCCACAGACGGCAGGGTTGAACCACACCCACCTTCAGCTTCAAGGGTAGGGGTGCTGGGCTGGAATGGGGGATGACCTCTCCCTACCTTCAGTTCTCCCTCTGCCTGCTCTCCCCCACGCTACTCATTTTGAGAAGGTCAGAGAGTCAGAGGGAGGGAGCTCTCCTCCGCCTCCTCTCTCATTTTGTCCTGAATTGTGTGTCCTGTTTACTGCACCAAAGCAGAGCCTTGAACGCAACCTTTCCCAACAGCCCACCACTCAACTACTGAGTGCGCTTTAAGGATGATTACAGTTATTTTCAACCTGGCCTTTATTTCCCTAGTTGTTGCTGACATGACAATCAATGATAGTTTCAAATTTTCATCACCTACTTCAATGGAGAGCTTTTCATAACTACAGGTCACCAGCAGGGTTTGAGCACAACACTACCATCATAGTTATACATCTTTAAGTAGCTGCAACAATGTCAAATGTTTCACTTATGAAAGTATATTTGATTGATCCAGACCTGCACCACACGTTTTCCTTTTCAAAGATTTTATCGAACTGACACCTTTTTTTTGTGCGGTTAATTTGCACTTTGTTAGTAATTTTGGAAACCTGAACAAGTCAGTGTGAGCTTTCACGACAGCAACATACGTTTTTTGAGCAATATTACAGCGATATTTATGTTTCTGGACCATGGTCAAGTTTTTTCAAGGTTTAACTTGCCACGATGAATGTGACTTGTTTGTATATGTCTTTATGGTTCATGTGATGTTCAGGATGTTGCCTTTTTTCGGTGGGTTGACTGTATTGAAATGACTGTGAAAACAAATGTCCCTCATGGCATAATAAAATCTAAACCAGGTGCTGCTTAAGTCACAACAATTTCAAAATATCAAGAGAATAGAAAAATAATATTTGAAACTCCAACAAGACACAGAGATGTGACAAGCCCTATAAAAAAATGGCTAAAAACAAACAATAAAATAAACATGAATAAATCAAAAATGTCTGTAGAAATCAGACCAATAAGAATGCACCACATTTTGAAGAAGTAGTTTAAGAAGAAGAACAACTTCCTCTTCTATCCTTTTGCCTTTAAAGATTTAGTTAAGTTCAAGCAAAAGGGCGACACAACTGCTGTCAGAGTAGATAATTGAACCGAATGTGCACTGCTGAGACTGTTAACAAACAAACAGGACCTTCCTCAAATTTAAAATACTTTTTATCTTGTTGCCAGCTGTTTCAGGAGTTCTTCAACTTCACCAAGTTCTGCTCTCTTCATCAATAATTAGTGTACACAGGTATTTCAGGTTGTTTCTGTTCTTCCTCTTCTTTGCTCGTCGAGGTGCATCACTACCATCCACTGTACATCTTATTACCCTCGGATGAATGCAATCAAATTAGTTGAACACTTCCTCTTCCTCCTCTCCCCCTACTTGGTCCATTGGATTTTTTCATCTTACCTTTGAAGTAATGTTTGCCTTTTAATCTATTTGCTAAATCATGTGCTCTTTAATTGTGATTGCCTGAGATGATCGAAGGCCTTCATTTCTTTGCTACCTGTATTTTTGGGTTCGGGTTTTCTTAAGAGACCGACTTTAGCTGCTTCGACTTCATTTGACTCATTGAAACACTCACATCATCAATCATTTGTGATGCATTTTTCATCGGCAGAATACAATAAATAACTTTGAACACAGAGTAGTGATGGATTATTTTTTTTACAGCAGACAGATGGGGTTGTGTTTAAACCATTTCCCATAGAGACGTGTACAAACATTCTCCGATATTTACATTTGCTCATTTATTAAGTATGGGATTCCTTTCAAAAGCAGCTAATTCGACAAATATTACAAGCTTAACTTTCAGCATCACAGACTGATGTTACGGTTAATGTTAGGGAAAGACGATGGTGTCACAGGCCAGTATCTCTACATTTTCATTGTATATTGTGAACTGCTTTTTTGAATTAAATGTAAACTTTCCCTTACTTTAACATACCTTAACTTAAACCAAAACTTTTATTTGCCTGACCATGAACGTTCCAAGTTCAATGTCACATTACCACAACTGTATATGGAAGGACCAAGGTGAGGTGAGGTAAGGTGCCCTTACAATGGTTGAGTTTTCTGTTTATTCTACCACATTCTAGAGCAATACATTTATTACATAGGTAGAATATAAGAAATAAGAAGATTTTAAATGTTTAGAATTGTATTATTCTATAACAGGGGTGTCCAAACTTTTTATCCAGAGGGCCACATATAAAAATATAAAAAAATATGAAGGTCTGGGCCACTCATGCCGCCACGCCCCCCTGCCCTGGAGCAGACTGCTGACAGTGGGGGGGGGGGGGGGGGGGGGGGGGGGGGGGGAGGGCGTGGCGGCATTCTGAGGGACAGCTGCAATACAGTGGTCCATAGTCCATCACATTACACATCATTTAGCTGACGCTTTTATCCAAAGCGACTTACAATAAGTGCATTCAAGGGTACTAACCCAGAACAACAAGAATCAAGAAGGGACAATTTCTTCAAAAATAGAGCAAAACTATAAAGTGCTGTAATTAAGTACCCTCTAAGAGCTACTAAATTGTTAGTTAAAAAAAATATATATAATTTAATTTTTGTTTTGATTTAATTTTGTAATTTTTTTTGGCAGGCCGCAGATCGCCCACGGTCTGTAGTTTGGGATCACGATGATACAATAACCCATTATGATCAATTGTTTACACAAAGACGAGGGAGCAGGCAAGTGACCGTTTCAGTTAAGCAGTTGGTTTACAGTTACAGCTTAATTTAAAGCTTGAAGTTGAATGATTTTAACATAAATGGAATAAGACAATCCCTTTATGAAGCTGTACTGAGAAACATGCCATTTTTTTCTTATTTATGTATGTGTGAGATTTTCAGGCAGCGAGAGCACACATCATCACACCAGCATACTGACTTTTGCTCAAGTGTTCGTGACAGCAATCATTTCCAGGCTGAAGTGCCCTTTTTGCAAAGTACCGTGTCAGAGGCGAGACAAAAAAAAAAGAATTCCCCAGCCAGGATCAATAATGTGTGTCTGTGATAACAGTGGTCTTTACAGTCACTGAAGCAACATCAGCATACTGATGTCAGTGGATTCCAGGGAGCTCCATTGTACTCACGCTCTTAAATTAAGTGTTGACGGCGTGTGCAGCATCAACAACCTTGAATTATCTGTCAGCACAAAAGCAGCATCAAGGTGACTTGTAGCAACTATTGTCAGATGGGCCACGCTTCTCTTCAGCAAAGCGTGAAAGTGAAAAGACCCAGTGAATTCTCCAAGTCCCTCAACGCTAAATGGAAAATCTTACAATGCACACAGTCCAAATTAAACAGCACAGAGGAGAGGGGATCAAACTTGTGTTCACTATTCTGTGAGCACTAAATATGTATTAATATAATAACGGTTATATAAAACTGTCAACTGCTATCTACCTACTAATTCCACAAACACCTGTGTGCCTGTCTGTGGAATGCATATCTCGAGAACTCTTCATCCTATTAGTGCAGCGTTGAATCTGGTGTTGTAATATTCAATATTAAGATAATTAGAATAAACAGGCGACCACTGCCTTGCAATGAGTGGGTGGAGCTTAACAGGCAGTCTGCGAACCGAGTTGAACTTGCCTTCTTCTTCCTCTTCGGATAAACTACAGCAGTGGTCAGCAACTGGTGGCCCAAGGGTCAGAAACTCAGCCAAAACATTTTCTCTTAGTTTTATAAAAACTAAAACTCATTTACATTGGACGTAAACAGATAATCATCAGTTTTACAGTTGATCTCCGTCATGGCAGCAACATTCATAGAATCAATTCCTCTTTGTCTTCAAAGTAAAAGCGCATGGTTGGTTTTGTTGCTGCAATGCTTCATATCCTGCAGAATTACTGGGCTTTATTTTTGAAGAGTTAGGTCTTGAAGATTATGTGCAGTCCAAACATATATATATGTCTCTTACGTGAGTAGCAATAGAGCAAATTCAGTTTGAAAGTATGCAGAAAAATTTACTATAAAATCCTCACTCCAGATAAACCAGGGAGGATGAACACAAAGTTATCTGACTCCACTGTGCATCATAGACAAGTAAACAGTCCATTCCAGACAGGCCGAAGCAGATACAATAACAAAGATTTAATGCTAATAAAAGAAGAGATCAGGTTTGTTTGTATTGGTAAACTTCAGCATTAATAGTTTTTTTAAAGTCATATCGGAGACTATATGAAATCTTGATACTCATTTTACTAAAGCTTGCCTCCAAATTGCATTTCTCCAAAGGATCATCACAAACCAGGCAAAAATCGAATTGGCAGATACACAACCCTCTGATCCCACTGCACTGTAACGCACCATGTCTTCTTATCAGTTCCTGTGTTTGCAGGTCAGCCTTCCCTTTGCAACATACCAGGTCCGCCGTTCCAAGTCAGCTTCCATGGGGTTTGTTTTTATCCTCATTTGTTTGCTTGTTTGTTTGTGCATTCGCTCTGCTCTGCAGCTGAGCTAACAAGGCACCATTTTTTTCCCCGCGCCCCACCAGTAAGGTCCAATTAAAGCGTGTGATCAGCCAGAACGATTTAATGATGGTTGTGGTGCTGCATTTGACCGGCTTACAGAGAGACAGAGTGGGGAAGGGAAAGAGATGGCGTGCTGTGAGGTGGTGACTGCAGCGCACCAGTGTTGTGGCTCAGTGGCTCGGCTGCAGACAGGAGACAGGGTAAAATTAGCCTTTCTCTCCTTCAGTCAGGAGGAAGGAGGAAGGAGGAAGGCCAGCCAGCTGTGGGAGCAATCAGTCTCACAGTCCTATAAGCTACCATCTCTGGTTGAGGCTGGCTTCCTGGTACTGTAAATGAACAGTCACTGCACAATGCTCATTTGAAAACAACACGCAAAACTATCTTAATAGGATGGAAAGAAGTGCTAGGTATTTGCATGGCGATCGATGACATGCTCTTTATGGGGATGTAAATAAGAAGTGCAAAAGGATTAATGAGATCACAAACCCACCAGGATTATCTGCAATCCAAAATTACCAAAAATCAGACATATGAGTTGTAAAGAAATGTGATTTGTGTCTTAAACAGCAGCATATCTATTGGTCTGAATTTCTGTCGATGTTTTTTCCACTGTCCATTATTTGGTTGGTTTGATTGCTTGTGAGAAGAATTGCAAAAAAACTGCAGATTTCAACCAAACTTGGTGAAAGGATGGAACATGAGCCATGAAGTTAAAGGGACTGTGTGTACATTCATATATTTTGAAAAAATTATATGTGAAACTTTGAAACCTTCAGTCTTCTGTTATAGGCATTATTATGTTATTCATTACAAAATTAATTTTTTTTACAAGGTTTCCATGCTTGATTGTAACATTATGAAGTAAAGATATGGAAATATAACTATACATTTAAAACTAGACTAGCACAAACTTTAAAGTTCTATTTATTTCAATAAAGCTGCACCAAACGCATAAATATTAGTTACCCTTTTTGTAAATGGCATACATTTGTTTAGATCAAGATCCATATTAGTGCCTAGAAAATAACCAAAAAGCTAAAAAAAAATTACATACCTCACCATGTTAAAAGATATGAAAAGATAAAAACTGGATCGGCCCCCTGATTTAGATTCAAAACAAACTTCAGTGGGTTCTTCACTGACTCATATCACAACTCTTCACTTAATTTCATTGGGTAGTTATTGTGTAATACTGCTAACTAACAACTTACAAATGTTAATGAAAACATATCCTCCTTGACGGAGGTAATATATTGAAACTAGGTCAAATCTAAAAATTACTCACCCGATAAATTTAAACAACGAAACACGATAATCAAAATCATGTATGGATTTCCCTCTGTGTTTCTGGGCTGAGCTGCGGTGGAGGGCAGCAGCAGACACTCACATTTAATACTGAAATGACTGTTACCTTGGGAGATACACATTTTTGTTGTGGACCTCACACTGTGAAAGGCTCTTTCAATAAACTTGTTCCCCATCACTAACAATGGAATCATATGAGAAATGGATCTCCTCATGGCCGTGATGAACATGTTGACAACAAGCGAAATCTGTTTCTCTGTAAATTCAAGGGCCTGATGACTGTTTTGAGACAGACATGACAAAGTGTGAGATCTTCCTTTAATGGAGGAGAGCAATGTAAAATAAATGACATGTTTTAGGATCACAGCCACACAGTTAAGCATCTCAGCTGAGGTTCCAAATCACCAGTCACACATCCCGTCCCTCGCTCCCCACTCACTGTCACATTCCATCACACACCCACTGGTAAATACACACACAGACAAACAGCGGCGCACAAATGTTACATCGGAGCATGTTTATGAAATACCCTCACGTACTAATGCTCAGATACACACACGCTGTCTATACCTAACTGTGCGTCGGCGTATGTGTGCATTGGTTTTTGTATCCATGTGGCACATGTGCAACTGAGGGTGGATGTGTGTGTGTTTGTGTGTGTGTTTGTGTGTATAGCATCCGACCCCTTGGCTCTCAGCAGAGGCCAGCGTCTGTTGTGGAGCCCTCTAATGGACGCCCAGCTGGAGTCAGGCACACACAAGGGCAGCCAAGGTCACTGCCACTGCCTCTTAGGACCCCATCATTTGGCAGAGCTCTGCAGCTTGCAGTCTGCTCTGCTCTGTGGGTGTGCGGCTCTGCCTATGGGTTTAGTGTTTCTGTACATAAGTGACTGCTGTGTATTTTTCTGTGTTGTATTCTGTTTTTCTGCACATTTGAATGGGTGTGGGTGTGTTATGTGCCTCGAAAAGAAGAAACGACATGGGTACATTGTGGATCAAGGACCAAACACACACTCATCCTTCTCACAAACACACAGCTGGAAGCAGTGGAATGTATATTGTTAGTTGTAAACAGAACAGGCAACTAATATATGAGACAACAAAAGACGAACCTGGATTGATCTGTCCAAAAATCCAAGAGTCTCCCTACCCTGTCTAGTGCCCCTGAGCAAGGCACCTTACTCCCCCAAAATCTGCTCCCCGGGCGCCGTACATGGTCGCTCACTGCTCTGTGTGTCCTGCACCAGATGGGTCAGAAGAAGAAGTTAAATTTCCCTGCCTGCATGAGTGTGCCTTTGCATGTGTTTGGGACGAATAAATGCATCTTAATCTTAATCTTCTTCTTCTTTGTTCGGTTTGTTGGCGGGTCGCAACTAACATCAAGGTGCATTACGGCCATCTACTGTGTTGGTAAACCGTTCTACATCTTCTTCTTCTTTTTTATTTTTCGGTTTAATGGCGTTTGCAACATCATGGTGCATTACCT
The DNA here is from genome assembly GCF_949316205.1 of Platichthys flesus. NCBI lineage: Eukaryota > Metazoa > Chordata > Actinopteri > Pleuronectiformes > Pleuronectidae > Platichthys > Platichthys flesus. The sequence goes on from NC_084954.1 coordinate 17,063,987, forward strand.
GCCAATAAACCCTTCTTCTTTGTTTGGTTTATTGGTGAGTGGTAACCAACGTCAAGGTGCATTACCACCATCTACTGTTTGGCTGCAGCGTTCCTACAGCTAATGCATCAAGCAGGACTGATTATTCCCTGGGAAGTTTTTCTAATGAAACAATAACAAGGTTTAAAAATAAATTTAAGAAAAAGTTCGGAATTATTTTGTCTTTCCAACTTTGCACATTACGTATTTATTCTTGTCTTGTTGGCCTGATGTGTAGAGTCAGCACAGTAGATACTGTTCTCTCCAGCACAGGCAGATAGAGACAGAGAGACAGACATAGATAAGAAAGTGTGTGAGTGTCTTGTGTGGTCCACCGTTTTGATCTTCCATGCAGGCTGCGGGACTCGAAGTTCAGAGCATCAAACAGAATGCTTCACATGGTCAAGGTTCTTCCTCAAGAATCAAACATTCCACTTACAACAGACATGCTGCCGCTTGATTTGTGTGTGATGCAAAATTGAAACTGTTGTGGTTACAGGCTTTTGTGTTTTGCCATCAAAAACAACCAAAAACCATTTGCAACAACTTGCAAGACAAAAAGCCAATTGAAACAGCACATATTTTTTACATGTCACGATTTCAGTAGTTTAGATCAAGAAGACTGTTTTTTCAGCAGTGTGTCTTTCCTCAGTGATAAAGTTCTGGTGATAGACTTTGCATTAAGGAGTTTTAAGGATCATTTATGCTGTTTTTACATGCGAAGACAGATACTTTCATTTCAAACGATGTAACTGTCACTGCCCATACACTTGCATACCGTGTTTCCTTTACGTTGCAGTTGTTAAGCCGTACTCTTCACTTGAGGACAGATCACAATCTAGGGTTTCTGACAACAACATACATGGTGAAGGTGGGGGAGGTAGTGAATGTACACCTTGAGAAAGGAAAAACTGCCTGTTTTTTTTTTTTATCTTCATGTAGATGCCTGCAGTTTCTAGCCAACTTGCAAATTCTCTTCTCAAAAAGTTAGGCCATTGTTTCTTCTGTCCTACGGTCGTCTGCCTCAATCTAGTGGCTCCACTGCCCCCCATGGCTTCCACTGGTAGTGCTGTAGCAGTAAGCTTTCAGGAGAGTTGCACAAAAACAGACAAGGCAAATCACTGTCCGATCCAATTCAAGTGTAAAGACAGGGAGGACCTTTGCCCTTCTAACTTCAGCCTGGTAGATTCATTATTGCAAAACAATACGTAGCCAAAATCATGTGGTAAATTTGCTCTACCCTTTAGTTTGCTTTGGTTTATTAGGTCAGGCCTGCTTATCAACTTAGCTAGCATGCTAACAATACTAACAGGCTTATCTGCCCTCGGTTTGCAATTTGGCTAAGTAGGTAGCTTGCTTGGTAGGTCATTTGATGAGCAAGAGTTTATTTCTTAGAATTCAACTAAACAAAAACTACTTTTAAATCAAAGAGTGAGTAGAACAGACTTTAAAATATTCCCTTTACACTATCTAATGAGTACCGACTATTTAAATTGTAAGTGTAACTAATTACACATACTCGTAGTTTGTACTGTAAATACATAACTGTAACATGTATTCTGTGATACCTCTACATTGATTATGCTTAAGTAAAAATATAAAAAAACTTTAATTAAAAATTGTAAGATCAGAATCATTGATCGTGTGTGTGTGTGCGTGTGTGTGTGTGTGTGTGTGTGTGTGTGTGTGTGTGTGTGTGTGTGTTTGTCAAGTGGGATGGCATAAGGTATATTTCGTATTCCTGAATGTGCATGTGAACATCTGCGTCTGGCAAATGCAGCATTCTGTTTATCTGACTGTTATGTTATTGTATGTGTATCTATTCCATCAGTGTCTGTACAGTACGTGTGTGACTGACTGAGAGTGAAAGAGTGTCCCTGTGCGTCTGTCGGAGTGTGTGCCTGTTAGAGTCTGAACACCACCACCACCACTGCGGATTATTTCCCTTCATGCCTGTGATCTGAGAGGAGAGATAAGTGAGAGCATTAGCACATAGATCAAGAGGGGGTGCGGGTTCGGGAACTACATGTGGTCAAAATGGCAGCGTCCATTCATCTTGTGTAAAACACCCAAAACTGCTCCATGTGTTCTATCTCAGAATTTCATTTTTGGAATATGCTGAATAATTTCTTTTTTTAAATATATATTTAATCAGAAGCAATATAATAATTCAATGAAAGAATTACACTATGACACATTATTTCATATTAACAGTGGATTTTCTTTAATGAATCTATATGCACAAATCAACAATGCTCTGAAATTCCTTTGGAACATATACCCTGTATATAAAAATTAACGACAAAAGTGAATCCAATACATCCCAGGTGCAGGCACTGCCATCTTGCCCTGGCTGATTTGGTCCCAGAGTCTGGATGGAGCTTCAGTATAGACAGAAACAATTTAAGAGAACATTTTATGATAATGATAAAACATGACTGCATCTTAAACACAATAATGGTTCCATAATTAAGTAAAACAGCTACACAAAAGGCCAAAGCAAAAGATCTGAGTGTGTTTCCAAGGGCTTTGTTTGGTTGGAGGTGAGTGAGAGAATCAGAGGTGACTTTTAGGCAGCTGGAACAGCTCCAAGCCTGCTCCTTCAAAGCTGCAATAATCAATGGTTTGAAATTACCAGTGGATCAAATGGCTGTATGCAATGTGAAAGAAGTCACTTGTAGCCCCGAACCCTCAGAGGGTTGTTATGGTCTCACTGGTCTCGATCACTTGTTTCCAGTTGCAGCTGCAGTTCCAACATCCACTGTGCTCTACCTGAAACAATCAAACAGCAGTCACACACAGATACAGACCAGCAGGTGAACATACAACAGAGCATTTCTGTAACAAACCTTTGATCACTGAGCTGAAAACTGTGCTGTGTGCACCACTAACAGTGAGTCTGGCCAATTAGGTTTTCTACTTGCCTACTTAAAGGAACACACGCAACCATCCGGAACGCCTACATCCCCATAACCAAGAATATCAGACGTGTCCCTGAACTCGAGCAATAACCATTCCCCCAAACATCCCAGAATATTCAGAACCAGAAACACCTTCAAACACTGCACCTGGTTACAAATTATTGATTCAGAACTCTGGTCTAAATTCGAAATTATAAAGGGAAAACACATTAAGAACATGTGAATAATCAAAGGAAGCATGTTTCTAGTATTGCATAACAGTGTTGTGCATGAACGAACGCAAAAGAACGCGTTCCTTGAACACGTTCACTTTTGTGAGAACGGTGAACTGAACGCAACTCGATGACAAATAATGAATTTGAACGGTGAACACGTTCATATTTCAGCGTCCTCGCTTATAGACGACAGGAAACTTCTCTCTTTATGTGTAACTTTATTAAAGTCCAGCAAACACAACACACTTCTTGTTGTAACTCCGACACTCCTATCATCCACCACTGTGTTCTTCACTCCCCTTCCTCATTCACCCTTGACATGCCAACTCATCAGCCAATGAGAGCCTGTCTTGCCAGGTAACTCTCCAGCCATTGGTCTAGAACTGTCACTTGCCCCACCCCGACTGGTTCACTGACCTTCTGGAAATCCCAATACTTATTGACATGGTGTAGTTAGCTGAACATAAGTCATAACAAACACATAGCAGTGAAACAGAACATAAACCTAACTACCAGTCCGTTACAATATTATCTGAGGTTTAGCTAAAACGTTACAGAATGTTTTCCTTCTCCTGAGGAGAGACGCTGTCTAAATCGAATGCTTTCACCATGTCGTTGCTCAGTGCCCGTGAAATGTCCGCGATGTAGCCTAACCTGATCCAAGTAACTCGACTTCGCACTACGTTACCCATGATTCATTGCACACACACATGCAGACCGAACAAGCAACGTATTCCAAGTGTTTTCTTCTCTGGCCAGTGCCTCGGCTCCGAACCGTAGTCTGGAGCTCGGCTCACGGGTTATCTTGGCTCGCTGTCTGGCCGGTAACCAGCCGTAATAAAGTGGAATGTGGCCACTTCATTTCTCGGATATACAGCAGGAGCAACACTTGCATCCCCTCTAGGTGGTCCGTCACTTCTCCTTATAAACACACTTTTAACGTCTCTTCCCACAATACCCAGGTGCACTACGTCACACACTACAAACTTTCCTTAAAGGGGCAGGCCATACCTGCAACACAACTGCTCTGGCCTCTTACAAAAAAGGCTCACTTTCCACCTTAAACTATGAAATGAACTGAACTATGAACTAGTTCAGAATTTAAATGGTGAACTATGAACGTGAACTATTCCTATTTACTTGTGTGAACTGAACTTTGAACTAGTTCATGAGAGGTGTGAACTTGCACAACACTGTTGCATAGTGAGGCTAAACAACAGGATCAATGGGTCTTTTACAACATGTACAGATTTGTTTTTAGGAGAGCTATGAGTGATGTTTCACAACAGGTGTTGCACAGGGTTGAATCCGAACACTTTCCAGAGCTGATTCAGTTTTGCATGAATTTGGTGCAGTGTAATTTTTCCAATTGCAGCATTTTTTGAGGTTTCAGCAGCTCTGATTCACACAAATAGCTGATCTCTTTTACTGTTAGCAGCAGAGAATGGTAGATGATGGAACAAGATGATTTCTAAGAGTAAGAAAAGACAGATGGTCATCATACTGAATCATTATATTATCCAGACATCGAGGATATGTATCATGAGAATACAAATTTTGAAATGGAATATACTTCCAGAAGCAGGGCTGAACCAATAGTCATGGTGTGACCTCCTCTTTATGAATCATTCTGTCGTGGTTTAAGACCACACACCCTTAAATATAAATACACTTATGGAAATAGTCATTAACTAAAGGCTGCAAGCTATGTCTCATTATGAGCAACAGTGACATCATTTCTTCTTATCAGCAGAATCCAGATCTAATTCTGTACATGTGATCCCAGGGTAGACTGAAGCATCTGGTTGTTTTTCTGTCAATATCAGCATTCTCTCTCTCTTTCTCTCCCTTTTTTTCCAGCCTGTGGGCTTTGAGACGTTCCCACGTTCATCTTTGGGCTTCCCGCTGGAGCACAAATGGGCGGAGAGCGAATTCCATCACTGGCAAGCGTTGAAACCACTCTGATCAAATAACTGTTGGCAGGCAGGTGGAAGGACTGTGTGTGTGTGTGTGTGTGTGTGTGTGTGTGCTTGTCCCATTTTTACCTGCTTTCTTCCCTGTCATGTATATCTTCATATCGTTCTCAACTTAATACCCGTGTCACATCTGTCTGTACGCCTGGATTTGACTCTGTGTGCATGGGTGTGTGTGAGTGTGTGTGTGTGTGTGTGTGTGTGTATGTGTTTGTGTGCGCCCTCACTGTACTGGCTTGTGTGGTGTGAGAAAAGTCAACATCATCTTTTAAGCCTGTTTGACGCGGCTCCGTGCTCCCGCTCCCTCTGATCTGCGGACTCTCCCTGTGTGTCCAGGCTGTGAGAGTAAATGTCAGGCTCACGTTCACCATGCCCTTAACACACGCAGTAGGGACTGCTGCGTACAGGTCTGTGACATGCATGGGTGATTCTTCAACACACTTAAACCCAAATCTTATTTTTCTAACTTTCATCACTCATAAATAATCAAGCAATACCTGAGTACTTGGTATTTTAGCCACACACAATTTGACCTTGTCTAATTTTGAATAAAATGCTGATTAAAGTTTTAATTAAGCATAACGAGCCCAAGTGATCAGTCAGTTTATGTCCATTTTAGCGGTTGTTATTTCCAGTTGCTCACATTCTCCTGTCTAAGTGACAAAGTATAATGTGTTGGCTTAGCAAATATTAATGTATAAAAGTATTACTCTCTTACCTGCAGTACAGAACTTGTGTCTCCTCCCTCTGGCAGTGACAGTAATTACACAAACACTGTAAAATACAATAACATTTTACAGGTACACAGACAACTCCAAATATTGTTTAAATGCCAACCTGTCCTACAGCATTAAGTCTTCAATCCCTGTCTGCCCTCAGTCCCCTCTCTTCTTTCAGCCCTCTCCAATAAGGAAGAGCCACACTGCTGGTGATCTGTGTTTGTCCTCGGCATTGATGGCTTTGTTTCTAGACTGTAATCCTTCCTCAGAACGGTTTCTTTTTTTTGTCTGGAGCATCACAAACTTTTCTTGGACACCTCCTGGGTCTTTCCACCTAATCCAATTAACTGAAGCCTACTCCATCTCCCCTGCTTTGGTTGCTCCCCTCTCCATCCCTGGTAAACCAATCGTTCCTGGTTGACGTAAAATACATTGCTACCGATGCACAGAGTAAGAAGTTACAACTCCGATATACTGCAAAATACAAATAGAGTTTAATGGAGGTGACAGCCTTAATCAGCATGGTGTAAACAGTCACTGGTTCTGCAAAGGGCTCTGATGTTACAGACATTCCCCTAACCCGCTGATTTTCCACACTTTTGGGGTTTCTCTACTGCCACCAAGCAGGTTATGTTTTTATCTCTGTCTGATTGTTTGTTTATTTGTTAGTAAGATTACACACAAAAACTGAATGGATTTCCTGTGAAAGGATTTGGTATGGCACCATTAAATTGTGTTGCGGATCAAAGAAATGTCTCATCACTTTCATTAACATTGTGATATATTTCTTAACACTTACATAACGGCGATGAAACAGGTACTGAAGAATGTGATGCACATGGTAATAGCAGTAATTGAAGCCCTTTCAACAATAACAATAATTTTTTTTATTCTTAATATTTTGGTCCAGCCAATCTAAAGTTACACAGCTTCCTTTAGTCCATTTACAAAACATTACTATTTTAGAAAGTAGAATCAAAGTTCACCACAATGTGTACCTCTTACCAAAACAAAATATCTGCTTCTTTTTTGCAGAATCCAAAGATCATAGAGGTTCGGAATCAGGGAGTTGCACAAAGGTCCAAGGGACTTTCAATGCTTATCCTGCATTCATTAAAAGCTGAATAGGTATTTTTATTCATATTTATCTAATGTTATTTATTGTAAAGGATAGTAAAGTATATGTGTTTATTAAGATGGGATAGTTTCTCTCAGGGGGAATCCATTCGTAAAGCATTAACCTAAAAGGAAGGGTCTTACAGGAGCAAAGTGAGAGAGTCATTTTCAAAGATTTATTGTAAAACTAATACAAATTGTGTGGTGACAGAGTTAATGATCATCGAGTCCAACAGGCCAGTGAGCCGTCAGAGATCATAGAGGTGAGGCTGACACAAAGGCTGCAGGAGTTCAACATGGAAGAGTGGTCATGAGATCTGGCTGAGCATGGCCGGAACAGAAGTCATGTAGATGATGTTCGGCGCCGGGAAAAAACAGACAGAAATAAATATTCAGCAGATAGGCAGGTGACAGAAAAAGGTTTTAAAAGGGGCAGAGGAATAGGCAGAGCTTTTCTACCTCGATGGAGAACAACAATCTGGCAGAGTGTTGACGTTACCTGCAGCACGACCAAGTGGCGTTGATGAGATGAGACTCACCGTGATCAGTGCGGGACCGCAGCGCCGTGTTCCTGCTGCAGGACTGCAATGTGAGGTTTCTGGTATTACAACTTCAGTTCCTCATATAAAAGCATGGCTTTATACACAATTGAAAGCAATGATAATCAAAACATTGTTAAAATAAATGAGTCGATAGAAAGTCACGCATTAGTTGTTTTACTTTTAAACGGGTACAGGAAGTGTTGAAAATATTTATGTTTTGACATATTCAAGAGATAAACATTGAAATTGTGGTGAAAAATCATTTTCACTGTCTATTCCGCCAATAGAAACAAAAAGGGGAAACCTAGATTCTCTGGAGGAGAATGCGTCCCCCCCCCAACACAGAGCTCACATGGCCAGTGTGGCCTTTACGTTGGGTGGGTTCTTCTGAAACATTATTCTGATATTTTTCAAGTAACTTTCATTAACATCAAGATTTTTTTTTTAAATCAATCATATTTTCTTTTGTCCTGTTTCTCTGCCACTCAAAATTCATGTATGTTATTAAAAAAAATCTGATATATAATTTTACCCACGCACAGAGTTGAGTGTGTGAGCACACACTTGTTTAACACACTGGCCTTGATCAGGCCTCTATTCACTGTCGTTGAATTCTCTCCCACTATTCTCTGCCAGGGACTCCCAACAACGTGGACTCTGAACTGGCCCATTGTCCCTCAGTCTAAAGCTATTGTGGCCTCTGCAAGGATTCATGCTGGAAAGCAACTTTAAAAATCCTCTCTCTCTCTCTCTATCACACACACACACACACACACACACACACACACACACACACACACACACACACACACACACACACACACACACACTTGCACCATTTAGGGCAGGCTCAAAGATCAGCTTTTTCTCATTTACAGACACAACTTGTGTCCCAGTTTGAACAAGGTGTGCCCAATTAACTGCTCTTTGGACTGACATTTGTCCCCAAAATGTAGTCTATGACAGACCTTCACAAACACACACTCACACACACACATACACACACACACACACACACAAACACACACACTCACACACACACACACGCACACACACACACATACCACACACCCACACACACTCGTCCCAGTGTCCTTCAGACAGCATCAGTGTAACCTGCTCCCCTCCCCTGGGTCAGGTCCAGTGAGGCTGGTGGCAGAGACAGTAACGTAGCACCATGACTGTCACTGCTGCTGCTGCTGGGCCACATTCAGACATTCAGCTGAATTATATCACAGACGATAACATTCACTGACATGTCTCCTGATCCAAAGCTTCTGTTACACACTACTAAAGTATAGGATTCATAGAAGTTTAACCACTGTCTTTATGAACACTCAGTACATTAAAGTAATTTCCTTTGGTGATGGATTCCTTGTACAACTTGAATGGCCCTCAGTAGACACTCATAGATACCAGTGACTTAGTTGTGCCTTATTTTGGATTGAAATTCTGAGTGTAAAACCTCGTTAATTGGTTTATAAGTGATGACGTCAGCAACTTGGCAACATCTCTACTTCTCGAGTTGTTGTTCCACAGAAGCACTGACATGAATTTTCCAAGTCAGGAACTACTGCATCACACCTGGCTTGCTTACTACCTGTGTGATCATCGGATTTCCTGTGTGTGTCTGGCGTGCACATTAACCTAAAGGATATTGATGCCCAAAACAGATTCATCCTTCAAGAGACCACATTGTTTTCTCTCACCACAGTCTCAGCCGATAGTGTTGAATCCTAAATAACCCAATTTTTTGGGAGAAACAGCCAAAAGGAAACCTGCCAAACACAGCTATTTTGTGACCTACTGCAAAAAAAACCTGACTAAAGCGGAGCTAACCTGCTTCCCTTAGCCCACCTAAGGCTGCTGAGGGGAAAAAAACTCTCTTATCCAAGAGGATTGACTGTAAACTTGCCTTGAGCTGCAATTAAAAAGAGCATTAGCCCCCCCCCCCTGCCAATATTTTAAGAAGGATTGGGTTATGCGGAAGAGTGGCATTTTAAAGCCAACTAAGGTGTTTTTTTAAAGGTGTTTCTTGGCATACAAAATTATGATAACTGGAAGCATCAAGCCATTTAAAGCTGAATAGAAATAGAAACACATTTTTCTAATAATTTCAGTTATTAGTTATTATTCAGTTGTGCTTTGGGCTCATTTGGGGTTTAAGGCGAAGGAGCTGAATAGAAGTTGACCTGAACCTAAAAATAAGGGTATGGTATAGGAGAACGTCAGAGATAATGAGTAAAAGGTTGACAAAATTGGCACTGAAATATGCCCAGGACCCTGAAAGGTGCCAGAGAAAACAAACACCTTGATGTGGAGTTAGTACAGGAGGAAAGAGAAGAGGATGAGTGAGATGGAACGCTTCTAATTTCAGTGGCCAGGCAGGCAGGCGTGGAGGAAGGGATTTAAACTGAGCTCTGGTCCAGATTCTTCCCTGTTAGACTGACACAGCAACAACCATGCCACTGGCCTAATCCTCCAAATCACCCCTCAACCAGTAGAGCAGAGACAAGGCAAGGATGGGAGGGGAATCCAATGGACGGGTGAGAAAGGAGCGGGGAGGAAAGGAAACATGGGAGGGAAGGACAAATGGACGGACAGATAAGGGAGACTGAGAGCAGAAAGAAACAGGGGTGCGATTACGCATGGAGGGGTGGGAGGTGAGCGCTGTGTGTAGAACCAAGTGGACAAATGAGGAGAAGGTATGGGGAGGCAAATGAATGGAGAAGGGAGAGGGAGAACAACAGAGGGGCAAATTGGCTGAGAAGGGTGGAGTGAGGACGGCGATGGAGAGAGTGTGGAGACAGATGAGAGTTAGCGAGAGAGGGACATCAGCAGAGAATGAATGAAAGAGGGGGGGGGGGGCACCAGCTTTGAGCTGGTGTTTCAGCTCCATCCAACAGCGGGTCTTGCTGGCACTAATGAGTGTGGCTGCTCTCGGGAGTGAGAGTGTGTGTGTGAGTGTGTTTGTGTGTGTGTGTAGAGAGAGACATAGAGTGTATAAAGATCCTATGCATGTGTTCGGTGTGTGTGTGTGTGTGTGTGTTTGTGTGTAAAGAGACATAGAGTGTATAAAGATGCCTTGTATGTGTGTGTGTGTTTGTGGGGAAGCTGGTTGTTTGCTTGGCACTGCCAAAGCACACCCCCTCCCCACCACGTTTCTTTTTGTTTTTTGCCTTGATGCACACCCTTTCATCCCTCTCTTCTTCTCTTCCTTCCTCCCTCCCTCGCTCATTAGTATGATTGAATACCCCCCCTCCCTCTTTCGTCTGCTATCTGCCAGGGTCAGTGAACATGCAGAGCATTTTCTAAGCCCACTGCATCACCCCCTCACACACACACACACACCCACACCCACACCCACACCCCCCCCCACACACACACACACACACCCACACCCACACCCACACACACACACACAGACACACACACCCACACCCACATCCACAACCACACATCCATCCCTCTCTATCTTCCTCCACGCAAAACATGCACTGCCTCTGAGAGCTTCTTGCAGCTACGGGCTGGCCTCGCTGCCAACATCCACAGAGCTGGAGGTTTGTGGCCTCCAGCCCCCCCCCCCCCCCCCCCCCCCCCGGTCCTCTAACCACCTCGAGGCCCCCCCCTCCCCAAATAAAACCAAGGATTCGCTGTTGTTTCCCTCAACAACCAAGCTTCTCCTCTGCTTGCTCCCTTCCTCCTTCCTCCCACTGGCGCTCCTCCTGAAACCAGGTCTGCCATTGATTGTTAAGGGTGTGAAAGGGCAATCAATAAGGCTTTCCTGGTGTGCATGGAAACTGTGGAGCTTACACGGAGAAGCACGCTGGGTCAAAATCGGTCACGGGGCAGGAGGTTGTGTGTGGTGGGCATCTATGCTCTGTACATTGGCACGATGGGAAACTCGGGTGAGGAAGGAGAGGAGAGGAGAGCTGTATATGGTGTAGATGAGTTGTATGGTTTCACACACACATGCAGTCACAGACACACTGCCCCGCCCACCCGCCAAATGAGGGACCTCTTTAAAAATTCATTCAGTCAATAATGACCCTTCGTCCTCCCAGTCTCTCCTATGAGCTAGCAGAGCTGCCGCCTCCTACACAGCCTCTCACTTTTCTCTTTCTCCTCTCTCCATCCCTCCCTCTTTGAGAGACACACAGGCATACACACACACAAAGCTTTACTTATCAAGACTTTGAAATAACTTCATTTCATTTTGGACAGCAGAACCAAAACCTTATGCCTTAACACCATCCTCAACCATGACCAATCCATACCTAACCAGAACTCACATCTTACCCCCAACCTTAACCAGGACCTCAGAAATGACTTTTTGCCTCATTATCATTCCGATAACCCAAATTCGGGGGAACAAACTTTTTCTTCTTTGTTTGAGCTTACATCGTCCACACACTGCAACAATTAAGGGCTACTTAAAAATGTATGGCAACAAAATACAAGTAGTATAATTGACAAGATTGCTACAAATTTAAAGAAAAAGTACTGAATAAATGAATTAAATCAAAAAACAAATCATTTGTAGGGTTTGGTAAATCCCAATCAATTTCAAAAGGAAAACATATTCATACTGCAGGATTTTTTTTTGATTTATTATTTAGATTTACCAAACATCTGAGTAAAATTTATTTGGATTCAACAAATAACAATCCTTTTTTTAACCTATATTTTAGCATATCTTTTGTGGTTCAACTAAGAGACAGGGATATTCTTACCTATCTATACATTAAATCATTGTTTAAATTTAAATTTGAATTTGTATCACAGCACATTAAATCTATTCAATATTGTTGGTGTTTTTAAAATCTTCCAAAAGTTTTCAAAGCCCATGTAAATACATGTCAAACGAAGTGTTTGGAAAATGACGTCACATCTAACGTTTGATTAGCCCTGCAAGGTCTAATCAATAAATAAATTATAAGTTAAAACAAAACTAAGCATTATTACCCGACATTACTGGCATCCACAGGAATGTGCCTTGCCCAATAGCACTTTGACCACAGTGTTCTTCTACAGGGTTGATGTAGAATTTATCGCCACCTAATGGCCTGATATGCTGTTTGAGTGTTTGTAGTAGTTTCTGTGTTCTCATCTGGATGGAGATAGTTTGTGAAGCAAAGGTTGTGTGAATCCATTCAAAAATATCTGCAGTAGTGGAATAAAGGACTTAGGTCCCCATGAGGACTCCTGGTCTGGTCAAGGTCGGTGTTGGAAAAAGCTTGGAGTTGTTATCAAAAACAACAACCACACACACATGCACACACACAAACCCCATCCTCTCAGGATTTCAGTCAGGGAACCTAAGGAGCACCTTTTGATGGGCTGTAGCATCCCTATTAGTTATTCTAGCATGACAGGTTCAAATGTTACACTTTGTTCACTCTACCTGTCCGCACAGTTATCTCATGAATAACAGCGGAGGTATTTTCTAGTCGGACAGATTTTTGAAGTGGTTTTCCGTCAAACGACAGAAGAAGAGTTACCGTTTGACTTTGCCAGTGGCTCAACAAATTAGCAGTGCTATCTGGTGGCGAGTCTAGCAGAGATAAGCGTCATGGCACACAGACGATGGGACTCGGATCCAGTCATCCATGTTGTCTGCTCTCCGCCGGGATGGCTCCCATTTATCTGATTACTCATACCTCAGGATCGCGAGTCTTGGACCAGAGAAAAACATTCAAATGTATTTTAGGAATACTGGAGAGGCCCCAAAGTCTGGGCTGAGAGCCAAGCTTTTCCTTCATGGCTTGTGTGTCATTGATTTATTTTGTGTTTGTGCCACGTTGGACCTCATTTGCTGGGTACGCCGACCAGGACTACTTATCTTGCTTTCTCATTCAAACTGGCTGATAAAATGGACTTTAAATTTACTTAGCAAACAATATACCCATTCTGTGTAGAAACCAAATTTGACAATTTTACATGAATATGGGTATTTATGTCCTTTTTACCTTCATTATGTATGAGACAGGTTGGCATGGGTTAGGAGAGAGTGAACCAGAAAGTGAATTGGACCCTGAAAAACCTAGCCATCTTTCAGTAAATATACAGTGGGTAGGCATGTACTTTAATAATGATGTTGTTTTTTCATTTGATTGTAGATATATATTTGAATATACTGTGGCTTAATACAATTTCCCCTTTTTTCTAAACATGGATATATATTTTTTTCAGATTTTAAATTTAATTTACATTTAGAATGGGAGGCCTCCTAAATTAAATAACATTCCATATCTATGATTACTTAGTCTATGTTTAAAACTTTTATAAGATGTTTTCTGAAATACTCCTATCCCGGTTGCCTTGACACAAAGACTTCTACAAGTAATGCATCCGAGCCAACTGCTTATGGAAATGCAGACCTCAAACCCTGTGTTCACCTTTGACTTCACCTGTGCCTGTTCTCCTTATCACCCATTACCACCCATTACCACCTTTCACTGTTTCCAGGAGGACGTCCCTGGTGGCAGCCTGTTCCCCCTTGCGCTCAGCATGGCACCGGCCCTCCTCCTCCCCTCCATCCCTCCCTCTCTCCTTCTATTCATCCATCATGAGTAGGCTGCTAAATGGAGCACAGCGCCTCGCCTCTGACCCCTTTCAGTGAAGCATTGGGTCTTTCAGGGGTGCAACACTCCACTGGTCCCAGGGGGGAGCGATTTGGAGCAACCCCGCTCACATCGATAATGTCCCATAGCATTCAGGGTGCATTAAGCCTGTGGACATCCCCTCCGTCCGGACCTTTCTCTCTCTTTCCCCCCTGTCCCCAGACATCATTTTCTTTCTGCCTCCATTCTTCCTCCTGTTCCATTTTGGCGCACCTGACATAGTTGGAAAAAATAGTAGAAATGATTCCACACTTATTGTCCTCATTTAAAATCATTTATCTATGTTCTTGCAGAAATGAATTATATACAATGTATGTTAAATTAATGTCATAGTATAACATATATGACAAAAACTGTAAGCGGAATTTAACAGTTTTTCAATTATTTCATTGAAATGGTGCCAACTTAACCAGCTCTATTTATCCCATTCTCTTATTACTTATGTGGTAAAGTCATTATCTCTGTGCAGTGTATATGGAAGCAAAGATTAGCCAATTAAAGGGATCTGGATCCTTTAAGCAGCCGAGCATGATGTTGTCCTGTTCAGACACATTCCCAACAACAGGAAACTATCCAGAACTTTCAGGCGATTGGTTGGAGTATCCTGTAATAGTTTGTGTCTTGTGTCCATTGTGTTTTGGAAATATACTCAACACGCCCACTTACTTGTTGTCAAATATATGATAGACAACCTTTTCCTGCTGTATTCTCACCTGGACTCACTCAGACATTGTACTTGGGCTCTGGCAGGAAAAGTTCCGGAAACACAAATATTCGGAATCTGACAAACAGCCCCTCGGGATTTCAGGAAAATGTCTTCACTGCATGTCTGAGTCAGTTTAACTGAATAAATGCGGAATATGTAAATACAAATCACTGAGTATAAGCTATGACGTTTAAGCATGCTAGGATTTGCTAATCAGCAGTAAACACAATATACAACTGAGGCTGATGGGAATGTTATCGTTATTTTTGTTTCTTTCAAACCCACATGTCAACTTTATGATGTTAAACAAAACCAAAGGCATCACCAAGTTCACAAGGCCTTATTCTGAGGGATGGTTAATGTTTGTGTTACATTTTGTGACAGCTAAACCAATAGCTTCTTGTATTTTAACCTGTACCAAAGTGGTGAACTGACCTTGGCAAAGTCCCACTGCTAACATGGATCGAAACATTCCAACCTGAAAAACAAGGATCAGCAACCAGTCATGTGAAGTAAATAGGTATTTAGAGTAAAGTATCTGATTTAAGTCAAAATTATCTCCTGGAATGTTTAAATCACACAAATTCAAATAGTTTTAAAAGTTATGGATAGGGTCTTTTCCACATTAGACAGTCAGGTATTAAAATGGCTTATAATTACAGCCTGTCTTTGCTGTCCACACAGCAGAAACATCTAAAAGTCCCATCGATTTGATCATGTATATTACATCGCCTATCTGTACGTTAGCCATGTTGACTTTTGCATATTCCTCCATCTCCACTGTCAGCAGACTGTAAAATCCCAATCCCTCATCTTATTATTATTATCGTTCCATTACCCCTGAACCATCCGTGCATCTCTGTCTACCGTCTCTTAAATAGCCTACTTCACTCACCCTGTCTGCCACCTGTCCATCCCATCAACACGTCCTCCTCCTCCACCATTTCTCCTGCCAGCCATCCATCCACTTGTCTTCCTCAATCCATCAGTTCTTTTCTTCCTCCCTCCATGCCTTTAGTACTTCCGCACTCCCCCATTCATTATTTCATGCCTCCCTCCCTATTTCCCTCACTCCGTTCAGCCCATCCATCTATTAATGTTATCCTCCTTCCATCCTTCATTTTACCCATCTTTCCTTTCCTGTTGTCACTTTGTCCAGTATATATGACAGTCAGACCCGTCCAACCCTAAGATAAGGCCACTCATGTCAGAGGAGAGCAGCGGGCAGAATGTGAACATCTGCCAATAATTCAGCGAAGAAGAAAATCCCAAAATGTTCCGGGTACAAACACCGCCATCTTGGTTATTTTGAGCTGAAGTCTGCGCAGGAGCAATTTGGGGAAGGAGCTACGGTAGCACATGACCAATCGAGGATCATTAACGTTTCATGTTTGTATAGGATCAATAACTGATTAAAACTAGACTTAAATGAAGAATTAGCACATGATCATACATCGGTGTTACACAAACTACCGTAAGTGACACAAACCATCTTTGAGAAAAATTTGATTCGTACTCAATTTTATTAGTTCATTTAGCTTTTAACATAGAGGAGGCAGGGTTTGTGATCTATACTACAGCCAGGCATCAGGAAATGATCAAGATACTTAGGTTTCACTTTTGGGAAGCACTCATGTCATCCATCCTTATATACAGTCTATGCTGGAGCACTTCCTTTCTAAACAGTATAGTATGGAGAATATATGTGCAAGACAATTGATATTTCCCACAAACCCTAAGAATCATGTCACTGTCAGATTTCATGTTTGTTGCTTGTTGCAGAGTTAACATTCTTCTAATGGATTATTCCAGCATGATTATTAAAAAATGACAAACTTGTTTAATAAGGATAAATCAGTGAGTTCGGTGAACTTCACTGGCCTTCACAGTCAACAGATATCACACTAGTGGACCATATTTGGAGGTAGGGAGATTGGCAGCATGAATGTGCATCTTGACAAATCAGTAGAATTTATTCGATTGAATCCCGACAACATTGATTGGAATTTGTGGAATCCATAGCACGGTGAACTGAAGCAGTTTCGATAGCAAGAGGAGGGTCAATAGTACGCTGTTCCAATAAAGTGCTCAGCAATTGTTCATACCAATCCCTAGATGCTTTGTGCAGCCATTGATCTGAGTATAGTATAAATCATTCCGTCTCAAGAAAAATCCAGCCCACCCAAACCCACAATCAAGCCGTTTGAGATGCAGCATCTGGATTCTTCTCCAAATCCCTTGATGCATGGAGCAGTGAGAGAGCAAAACAGAGAGGTGGCATTGTCAGCCTGCAATTGGATCCTCTGTTGTAGTCCCCTAGTTTTTAATCAACGCACATAATTACCGCCCATAATACAGCATTAGTTCTCATACCCTAAATTATGATTGCACAGAGAAATTGTGATTATGTCTTTTTCCGGGATGTAACCCTTTCTCGGCCGGCTTCATTATAGCCACTTATAGCTCTCAGCAGCAGAATGGCACCAGCCCTCAAGTTGGGACATTTTGTACCTTGTTCCAGAGGTGTCCGAGACAGTTCTTAACAAATGCACCTCTGCGGCAGCTCGCAGAGTGAGAGCAGTGCCGGATGAATGTGGCAATCAGTGCTTGGTGGGTATGAAAGAGTCATAGAGGCTGATTGCACGGTGGGAGCCACAGAGCACCGCTCCTCAGACTCTCTCCATGCTAGGAATAACAAGCTCCATCGCCCACAGTGTGAAACAACAGACTGCTAATTGGAATCAGCACGCCTCTCCCTGAGCTTTTTCTAATATCTGCCGGCTGCCTGCTTCGTGCTGTAGGTAAAAGGTATGGGGGTGTTTTGTTGCAGCTGTTGTCCATGGATGACGCAGATCTCTTCACCAGTGTATTTATTAACCATGCGTTGTGCTGGAACGCCCGGCATGAAAACATCGCACAGAACCCATCAAACCAAGTGCATGTTTGAAACTGCCTCCGCACCTTCATCTCTGCATCACATACCTCCGCCCTTATACGATGCAGCTGTTCACACTGCAGTTAATTCATGTGTTGTTTTCTGGATACCCAGACAATCAGGTGCCCAACCTGACCAATGACATTGTCATGGCCGTGAATAACCCATTAGCCGGTCCTTGGGCCACAGCACTAACCCTGTTCATCCTTGTTCCTCGGGCATCAATCTTATTAATCCTCACAACAGACAACAAAAGGTGGCTTCAGTAACCAACCTGTGCTTCTATACCACACTCCTCCATGGCCACAATGAGATTACAGACAGAAAAGTGTCTCTCGAAACCCAGTAATGTATTGATAAATGAACATTGTTATTAATTGACTTATCTATTCCCAGTTCTAATAGCAACACAAAGCTAACTAACACAGTGATGGAGGAGTGGAGGTGTGGGACCCCAGGGCAGGTGCAACCATACACATTTCCTGCAAAACCCCACATTTTATTCATATGATACATTTTGAAAGTCTCTATGCCACAGATATTTAAATTGTTCATTGTTCATGTGATTCAGCCTAAGCTTAAGTTCCAAGACAAGACCAAATGTAGATATGCTCCTGGACACCAATCCACCTTCTCACTATATATAAAGTGTGCCCAGTGCTAGTAGTGTATCATATGTAAGACCTGACCACCACGATGGTATCAAGAGAAACACATTTGAACCTGCTGCAGTAAAAACTCTTGTGGCGTTTTGAATGACAGTTTGCCGAGAGTGAACAGGACCCTCAGACTCGCCCTCAATCAGGCTGCTATGGCTTCTTCAATGAACACCCACATTAACACATCCTTCCTCCATGTGATCATGGGTTAACGTACAGTTTCATTTTATTCAGAGGCTGCACTTAGCTTGAATGGCACGTTTGACACAGCTTTGACAAGCCACTGTTCATTCACCGTAAACACAAAGACTGCTGCTTTCGCTCATAAACTCATGTACATGCGCATAGGTGTAAGCAGAATTACTCACTTCCATTTTCTGATCTGCGTATTCTTTGAGGGTCAAGGCGGGAGCTAGAGCCAATCCCAGCTGAGATTGACAGAAAGGTCTGGTTCACCCTGGATGTATCGCAGCCTGAGAGACAAACTAAGCTGGACTGGGCTAAGAACACTGCTGCCCTCTACAAGAAGGGCCAGTGCCGCCTCTATTTCCTGACGAGTTTCTTCAACATCTGCCAGACTATGCCGAGAACGTTTTATGCGATTGTGGTGGCCAGTGCTCTCCTGATTGCTGTTGTGTGCTGGGGCAGCAGACTGATGCTTGCGGACGCCAACAGACTCAACAAACTGATCCTTAAGGCCAGTGACGCTGTGGGGGAGAAAACTCAGACTTTGAGACATTTGGAAACTTCTCCAGCAGAATGTTAGACCATTAAAAAATAACAAGTTCGATAGATTTAGAAAAGGTGGATGGAGATTCCAGGGTGGATACGATGTCGTAAAAGAGGGGTCTGTTTTAGACCATAAACTTAATCCAGAAAGGCTCTGTTTTGTTTGTAGCTGGCTGAAAGAAAAACAACTCTACTTCAATGAAGTTTGGATTACACCAAAGTCCTTCGATGTCTCTAATCAAAAAATAGGACTCAGGCTCTCACTGGTCGAACCCTGAGACTCTGCAATCCAACAAGAACATGCCAACTCAACACGGAAAAGTCCCGGCCGAGCAGTGATTCAAACTTCTTGCTGTGAGGCGTCGGTGCTCACCTACAAATTATAATGGCCGAGAGCTTTCATAGTAATAGCAGAGGGAAGTCATTGGAGGCCATGATGTGCCGAGGAGCTGGACCTTAAAAGGAATAATAATAATGTGCTTTATTCATAGAGCACTTTAAAAACAAAGTTGACTAAGTGCTTTGCAACAAAGCAAGAAAAGCAAATACAAACTTCAAAGCAATAAAATTACAATAAAAATAAGTGAAAAATAAAGATATAAAGTGAAAAGAAAATGATAATGTCACAGTAAAACCACAATATTACATGAAAGCAAGTTTATAAAAATGAGTTTTAAGAAGTGATTTAAACGAAGCCACTCTGTGAGTCTTATTTCCTCAGGTAGGCCGTTCCAAACGGACAAGGAGCCAATGAGGAGAAGCAATGATCCGGTGTGATGTCGCCTTTTCAGACCAGTGAGAAGCCGAGCTGCTGCGTCCAGAAATATTTGGAGGGGGAAGAGGGACTTTTGGCTGATGCCTATGTACAGTTTTGCAACTTTACAGCAGGGAATCCCACCGGCTTTTGGCATTACAGCATTTGACTGGCCTTCACATTGACATCCACGGATCTGCATTCACAACCAACACCACTCAGCCACTCCGATTCTTTTTCAATCAAACAACCACAACACTATCTTCTGTAGGAGGTGGTGGTGGGGGGCCATGAATAATTCAATGCAGAATTGGGGAACAAAGGAGTCGAGTGACGGCGTTGTTTGTAATACAGTATATAACATCGCTGAAGGATTTTAATGACCGGCCGGCGGAGAGGGATATGTGCGATAGTGCACATCTTTTAGATCACTGCCTCGCCGCCACACGCAGTGCATGAGGATGATAAATTACCCGATTTGACAATAGTGGGTGTAACCGCCATCATCCATATCTCAATAGCTTAACAAGGGTTATCGTGTGCTGTTGTGGTTATAATGATTGCAGGGGTGGGGTGGGTGCTGTATGATGTGTGCCTGTTTTGTGATTTCATATCTGTATTTATGAGTGTGTGCGTGCGTGCTGTTTGGTTTCGCGCGAGCTCAAGTACGTGTGAAATGTTGTGTATTTGTGTGTGTGAATCGCACTCCAGCTGCAGCAGAGGATTATTGTGTGTGTGTGTGTATTTGTGGAGTGGAGTGGGAAGGTAGCGCCCCCCCCTTAACAAGCCATTATAGTCCTATTGATTTCTCATTAAAGCGCTGGTTAAAAATACAGCCTGATGTTGCCTTTGAGGGAAAAAACAGACAATGCGTGTGTCATCCACCTGAGGAGTGAAGACGTGATCTCCGCACGTGTTCGGGTCCACACCTACACAGCTAAAAATACACAAACATACACACACACAACTGGCAGAGGGCCACGCACATATACCTGTAGGCACACACGAACACACACCACAAACATGATGCATATTCACAACTGTCAGCAGCACACTCACAGTCCACCCCTTTGTATGATGTGTGACTGAGGGCGCGTACCCCCGCCACCTCAACCCCCCCACCCCTCCTTTTAATTAAAGCATGCAGTAAGTGTGAAATTAACTCTCTCCTACACCCGGCCTGACAGCTCTGAGTGGGAGGAGGGAGAATCGAGCGCCTTTGTCTACGCACATAATTAGAAGGATGGGAAGAAAGAGAGGGGTAAAGGGAGAAGGACAGAAAGACCAGGCAGTGCGCTGCATTGAGAAACCAGCAGTGAGGTGGAGGAGATGAAGGAGAGAAAGAAAGAACGAAAGAGAGAAAAAGAGAAAGAAAGCGAGAGAAAGAAGGAAAGAAACAAGAAGCGCATCCTCTCATGCTTGAGGATAATTTGATCTCACTCTTGCTCTGCAGCAAGAGTGAGAACCACAAGAGAGAATACCACAGAGCAAGAGAAGAGCGGAGAGGAAGAAGGGAGAGGTAGCGAGTGCAGTGGCGGGCTTGATAGATCGTACAATTTGGAAGAGAAGAGAGGCAGGGAGTCTTATGAGTTTAAGAATTGATGAAGACAAAATGGGCCTGGCTAGCCGGGGTAATAACTTGTGGTGCTTCATGCTGCTCCTTATGGGCCGTGTCCCCGCTCGGCCCGCCTCTGATGGACGGTTTCCCCGCCTTCCTCCGTCCAGCCTCACCACCTCCCTGCAGCCGACTTGAGAAAAAGGGGAGGAGCGTCGTGCCTGTTTGAAATGGGGGAGAGATGGCTGGGTGCGGGCGTGGCCGATTTGTCTTCATGAGTTGAGCTTTAACTTCGATTTAACTTCGACGCTGAAACTTCCACAGAACTTCTTAATTTCTAAACTGGCTGCATGGGTACAGGCAGGACATTGACAGGGGACCCAAGCTGAGTGGGGAGTGGGGATGCCAGAGAAAGGCTGATTACGTCAGTCGACAGGGACAACATTTTTGTGAGAACCCTCTTTGTACAGGAGACAGTATTGATACCATGGTCAGGCAACTACCTATTGAGGTCCCAGATGTTTGGTTGAAGAATAGAAAGTCTAAATATCTGTGTATGATGTGTCTGGGATGCTGGTGGGGGTTTGCACCTAAAGTTTATGACTTTAGTATTATATATATATGTGTATAGTATGCTCTTTGTTAATCATTTTGACAGCAAGGGAATCAATATGGGATTTAGGTGTGATGTATGATGTTGGTATCTTTTGTCTTGGGCCTCCGAAGACCCATCAAACATTCCTGTCTGAGCACTTGGAATACCCATAACTTCATGTAGCATGAGATGACAAAAAGAGTGGATCAGTGTATCTGATCGTCAAATGAATTGAATTCAGTCAAATGCAAATGTTAAGTTTTCACATAATAACATCATTCTTCTGCGTTAAGCAGATTTCAGACATGCACTGAACTCCAAATAATCCCCGGACATTCTCTGGAGGGACTGAAGGTGACAGCACAAATATATGAGTAAGAGCTTCCAGACTTTTTCCAGGGATTCTCCAGCAAGCCCCCAAAACTGTGCATAATGTCCAAGTGCGCCCATTTGAGAAAACAACAGGAGATTCCCCGCCACTCCGTTACCTGAGTGCTTCAGAGATCTCTGGATACTCTCTGGATATCATGTCTAAGGAGGCACTTTCAACTTCCCATCCCACAGCTGTGATGCCAAAGTGGATTTCAGGGTGGGGTCGTCGCACCAACACTTGGTGTAGTTACTGGTGCAACACGTTGTGGTAAAACATTACTCCAATGGGTAATTGAGTTATTCATTCAATTATTGGAGTAAACTACATCTACACACAAAGCACATATGATGTAGTACAGATCCACCATTGGGTCTAGAGAAGAAAAGAAGCCACTCTTCGTTTAAGCATTTGTAAACTGTTCGCTAGGACTGAATTATTTACAGAGCTGCATCCACAAAGGAATTCCAATTTATTTAGATGTAATTGTAGATGTTTGTGTTATGCATTCGACATTTCACAGCTCATATTATGTAATTCTGTTCTGTCTCTTGTGCTTTTCACTCCAAAACCTAAGGAAAGGAGTCATTTGCTCACAGAATGTTAATCTGAGCTCAAACCCAGTAGATTTACACATGGCTTGTCATTCCTTACTGACCCTAACTATAGTGCTAAACACTCATGACAGATGGTGTTTTGTTAGAGTCTGGAGTTGAAGACACAAAATAATTTATTAAAGATACCACCCCTTAGGGTTACTACTCTCATAGTGGATAGTTGAGAGTAATTTGTTACGCTTTGTTGTGTTTTATGACTTAAGTCTTGCCCGTGTACTTTTGTCTGAGATTTTTATCAGTTTGAAAACTTTCTATTCACCCAAGGAATGGTTCGTGATTTCGGAATGTGGTAAAAAAACACTGTAGTAAAGTTTGATAGGGATAGAAACACAAGCAGTGAAATGATCTGTTATCCAGATGATCTTAGCAGAAAGCTTATAAGAGTGCAGAGTTAAAGGATATTAAGATAAGAGTTTGAAGATTATACGGCAGACATATTTATTTTGAATGTAGAGATATTTTGTAATGGCAGCCTGAATTCACACTCCCTTTGGATTTGTTGTGTTCCCACGACCAATGTCTTAGTTGTGTCTCTTACATTGTAAGCATATAAACCATGTTATATTCTTTTAAGTGTGACTTTTGTGCACTTTTTCCGTTTCTGTTAGAACTGTTCAGATGTAGCACATATATAAAGGAACAAGGCTCTGATCTGCAGTGATGTTAACATAAAAAAAAACAGGGTAGACACACATCTTCTGCACTGTGAGGTCTCACATAGACACAAAATCACTGCAAACACTCCTGTGTACCACAATATGGTTAAACCAGTTAAACTGCAGCTAATGCTTAATAGTTTACAGTCTCCACACAGCAGGGCTATGATAAACATGCAAACCGTGCTAACGAACTGTCACAGCAGCTGGTTGGATAGTTACCTTCATCAAGGAGGTTATGTTTTCGCCCCTGTTTGTTTGTTTGTTGGTGTGTAAGCAAGATGTCCCGAAACAACAATACAGGATTCTACGAAACCTGGTGGAAGGATGTGGTAATTGTCAAGAAGGAACCCATTCAATTTCGGTATTAATCTGGGTCAGGGGGCGGCTCCAGGATTTATTTTTCGCTCTCTTTAATATGGTGATATAAAGCATTTTTCAGCATTTTCATTGTCGTTCAGAGAGTATAACTATTGGATCAGTGTGTGAAATTTGGTGCCCCTTGATTGGCACCTGTGGCTGAGGAGGGTAGAGTGGTCATCCTCAAACTGGAAGGTCGCCGGTTTTATCCCAGTCTTCCCCATCTGCATTCCGAAGTGTCCTTGGGACAAAACAATGAACCCTTTATAGAAAATGGGGTTGCCCATAGATTCACTGTAATAATGGGTGTGTGAATGGGTGAATGGCAAAACTGTACTGTAATGCAGTAGTTTTGAGTGGTCATCAAAACTAGAGGAAAGCAATAGAAGAAGAAGAAGAAGAAGAAGAAGAAGAAGAAGAAGAAGAAGAAGAAGAAGAAGAAGAAGAAGAAGTTGAAGAAGGTATGTGTTCTATTATATATATTCTATTGCATGCCATTCTAGTTTTTTATTTTGTGTTGCAACACCCATAGATTGAATTTGGGGGGGTTAGACTGCATAGAAGAAGAACTCTCCTCCAACAAGCAGCTGTGACACATTATCTGCTACTCAGAGCTGGGAACAGGCCTTAAACATGAGACATCCCACATGTAAAAACACATTCTTAAGAGTTGGTGAATACAACCACTCGTACAGCAAATGACAGGAAGGCAGGACAGGAGCTGAATCGAACATTTGAACGTGTAACATGGAAAGTGATTATCTTAAATAATTCTCATTCCTTCTGACTAAGCACACATCCGCAGCCCTGAATAATTGAATGTTATTCAATATTGTTGTTCTTATATATATATACAGTATGTTAGAATGGAGACCTACATGAGTTTGTGGTTGTGTCAGTTATTTCTGTCCCTGGCTCCTTACCGTACTTTCCCCAAGACTCTGGGAGCATTTCCTTTAAAAACCAAGGAAACCACCATAATTTCCTTACACAAACACTATTATAGCAGAGATGTTACATCACTGAAAAGCAACACGCTGCTCATTACTGCAACAGGTCAGGCGGCTACAGAGGAAGAAATATTTTGGCTGGCAAAGTAAACAGTTGCACTTATCAGGAGCTTCTGATGTGTGATTATGTAAATGCACAGAGGTTATTGAAGAATTATACTGCATCACGATAACAATGTTATTTCACATTCATTTTTTTCTTTATATTTTTTCAATGAAAGTTAATCCAAATATTTCAGAATAGTTATTTCAAGGGACATTTTACCTTTCTGTCTTTATGTTGATGGCAAGTGGCCAGAGTCATCATGTGTCTGGGTTGTCAATCCGTCCGTCTATTTGTCACATTCTGGTCTTAAGGGAATTTCGGTGCAAACATTCAGTGGGACTGGTGGTCAAAGGTTCAAGGTGACATCATGTTCTTGTGAACGTGATATAACGGGAATGCCCAAAGTTAATTTCATTACATCTGGAAAAAATATCCACTTGGACTCAAGGCTGACCTGATTAGAATTTGGAGGTCAAGGGTCAGTGGGACCTCTCCAAACACATTCTCCTCTCATGAAACCGGGTTTCGAAGAACACCTCAAGCGAATCTTCAAAAATTGCGCACAAATCTTCTCCTTGCCTCACGGGTTAACTTATTCGATTTGGGTTATTAAAAGGTCAAAGGTCAAGGTCATGGCGGCGTGACCAACATGTTTTTGGCCTCTTGAACATGAGCTCTCAAGTCTGCCTTGGGGGAATTTCCTTAAACTTGTCCCTCAGAGTCAAGATCAACTGTTTTGATTCAGTGTTCAAGGATCAGGATGACCTCAGATGAGTCTGGGAAAAGAATTTACGTTGAATGAAACTGCAGTGGTTGTTCCAGTTATACAACTGCAGGGCAGTTATACTGGTTTGCGTTATTTTCAATTAAATTTTCAATGAATTAAACGCCTGTCAATGAAAACATTTTCGTCGCAGTTCATGGTTGTGAAATGATCAACTGTCCTGATTCCAGTTGTAAATGTTAATATTTATTTATATTATACTTGAACAGACGCCATGTGTTATAACATTGTTTTTTACCAGAACCTTAAGGAAAATAACATCCGGCCTCATCATGCTGGTCAAAATATGACAAATAACTTTCACTTTGAATGTATATAATTAGTTTGAGCCGCAACTCTGACAGTTTGAATGGAATATTTTGTTTATTTGAAAGCACATGTGCCTGTCTTACACTAATGGGACCACTGATAAACAAGAGCAGTACTGTGTTATATGAAGGAACCAGACCGACGAAAGCCTCTACATGATATCAAGTGAGGAAAAAAAATGGAATATTGAGTTGCTCACCACGAAATGAATTTCAGTCAACTTGTCGATTCCCTCCGAGTCGGCCACTTAAACTGTCTTAAGTGTGAAAAGAGCACTGTCAAAGTGTCAGGAGCTAAATCTGCTGGTGACTTCACTATGCACTCTGTCGCTGATCCCTGAGTCTGTTTGTTCAACATCGGACCGTTCTATCTGTCACGTTCACAGCATCCCGGCTCTCGGCGTCAACATCCTCCTAGCGTTGCCAATATCGTCCTGTCCAAGCCGTCCATCAAAACATCTGCGTGACCCCGCCCCCTTTCCCCTCAATTACTGCACACAAACCCCCAGGCGGCTCCCTGGGACCAGACAGCCCGCCTTGGCCCCTGGCTCCGGCTATCGATTGGTTCTGACGGTAATGGGCGTCTGTCTCCCTATTGTCTAATTGGCTAAGTGATGGGATTGATCCTCAGATTGTTCACTAAGTTCATTTGCTGTGGCCAACATCAAGGCCAGCGAGTGGACTGCATCGCGTGTTGCAGAGCGGCTGGGAGCTGTGCGAGACATTCAGCGTAATGGCTTTGAAATTGATCAACTGGTGATGGTGGGTTGGGCTGGATGCATTAGTGCTGTAGGACGTTAAGAGAATGTTGATTAAGGCTCATTATGGCCGTCATTACGTGATAATCGATCAAGGTGCACGTGTTGTGTATGGCCTGATGTGTGTTTTTTAAACCTTTTATGTGATGTCTCGTCTGCAGAATCACTGATCTCCTGTCAGTTTTCTCTGCTTGTAGTGAAAGTGCACCTGCTAAAGATCCTGCATCAGTTGAAAACAAGCAGCTACAGATTTGGGGGATAATGATGAGAGATCCATATGAGTCATTCAATATGTTGCACCTAGACGGACGTTTAAACAACAACACAATTCAACTCCATCCAGGAAACCTCTTTATAGTCATATGCAAACAGGTATTTTCTCTTCTCGGCTAAAGCAGAGCCACAGAACTCTTTCTTAGCCTTTTCATTATCTATTCACACAAATATTTAAGCAATACGTCGGCATACACATGGCATTTTATTTTATCTTGAGCCAAAATAGCGCACACAGCCTGCCAGAGGCCTGCAGCCTCCAAGTCCTGTCCCAGTAGTAATAACACATACTTAATTTCATATCTCAGTCTCACCTTGCTACGCCCACACTCCTCGCATTGTTCCTCTCTCTGCTTACACAGAGTGGGCAGGGAGCGCGCTAGGTAGACGGATAGTTAGAGAGAGAGAGAGAGAGAGAGAGAGAGAGAGAGAGAGAGAGAGAGAGAGGGTAAGAAATGCACAAATGTTCCCATGAATCCACAACACTACCTCAGCACCACACATGCACTCGTTGATTAAACACAGGATTAACACCTCCAAGCGCCTGCACACACGCACACACTCACAAAATCGACAACATCATCATGCATGCACACTTGCCAGCAGCTTGCACAGCCCTCCACTACCACCGCTATGTGTTATCTCCCTCCCATATGTGTACCTCAGGGCCCCACCCTGTCTCTGTAATAGACTGTCTCGCTCAGTACCACTGAGTCTCTGTGCTGTGCTGCAGGGAATATGAATGGGAATGTGTGTGTGTGTGTGTGTGTGTGTGTGTGAAGGTGTGTGTTGAGGGTCGAGGCCGCCGTTTTTTCATGGCTGCCCCTCTCCCGTTAAACAATTGAATCCAAATTCCAACCCCAGCCTTCCCTTCCGCAGTGGGGCCGCAGTAATTGCGACAGACACACAGCAGTGGATTCAAGTGTGTGCCTGGGTTTGTGTGCGTGTTTGTGAATAGGCATGACAACATAACCGGCCTATGCCAGTTATGGGGTGTGTGTTTGTGTGTTCCTGCCTTCTCCGCCATTAGCTTCCATCTCCCATCAGCCTCATTAGGACTCATGACTCATAGAGACAATGTGAAACTCCCTCTGAATGATATTCATTCATATTCAGGTTAACGCAGCACATGTACAGTACGATCCCTCTGCCACACACATGGCAGCCATTTAAAAAAAAAAAAAGGGTTCAATGCCCCTGACAATGCTAATCCTCTGGTCACCACGTGCAGACGACAGGTCGGGAACCCAAAGACGAGCTCACACCGTGCATGTCACTTTGCTCTCAGTCCCATCTGAAATGTTTAGCCTGGAGGGTGAAGAATTCCACACAGGGGAGAAGAGGAGGAGAAACGAAAAGTGGAAGAGCGGAAGTGCCGCAAGAAAAAGCGAGATAAGAGAAGAGGTATAGAGAAGGAGAGAACAGGAGATTGCGAGAGGAGGAGGAGGATGGAACTAAAAGAGGAGACAGCGATACAGAGAGTTGTGTCGCCACAGAGGATAAAAAAGGTTGATCCATTTAACATGCTGCATATGGTCCCATAAGCTGCACGGCAATGGTGGGCTTCCCAGGACACATGCCCTTTAGGTAACGTTGCAAAAATTACCCTCTTGAATACACAATGTGGGTCAATGCAGGGGTCAGCGCTTATTAGAGATTGATGAGATAGGTAGAATTAGACGACTGAATTTAAAACCTTTGCAATGGACGTTGTTTAGGCTGCAGTGAGTCCCTGATGCTGCAGTCCCTGTAGCACATAAAGCCACAGCATGGATTGAAGGGAAGTACACGTGTTACCAAGACATGGAGGGATGATGAGCGCTAATAGTGACCCGCCGTGTGTGTGCTAGCTAGCAAGGACTCCAATTACAGACAGCAACGGGAGTAGCAGCAGAATCTATAGGTCGTTACTGTGATACAGAGCGTGGCTGGTCCCTGTTTAATGGACACCAGGGTGTCTGGACCATTAGGTGGCTTCCCTACAGCCATCTGGTCATCTGAAGAAACTCCTCTAACATCCGAACATTTCACATTATTATCACAGCCTTAGCTGGACATGAGCACGTAGCACGCGTGCGCGCGAGGGAATAAGTGGAAGTCTGCGCTTTGACAAACGGAGGTTAGCGCTCGGTCGATGATAGAATCTGCAAATGGACGCCACCTTCTGCAGCAGGCAGACCAGTCATTTTAGCAGCCTAATGGAATTTTTACAGCATGGGAATACAGTGTAGAGAAGGAGATATCATCTCTCGCAATAGGGAGAGACGCGTGCTGTGATGAATTCCGATATTTCTATTTATTCCCTCACAGCAGAAGACAAAACTTATTTCCAGTTGAGGTTAACACAGATGAGATTGCAAGGACCTTAGGACACAGCCCACAAGACGGAACCTGGTCTTCACTGGGTCTAAAAGTGAGGGTACCACCTAGTCTCCCAGGTACGGAAGACACTCGTTGATATAAAGATAATTTTCAGTGCCGTTTACCGCTCAGCCTGCACTTCAGCCCAAGCGCCTGCCTCTCGCGCAGCTAATTTATGACCACCTTTCCCTTCCAAGTCTGGCTTTTAATAAACGGAGCCCGGAGTCGTAAATAACTGTGAGATTTACTAAATCATTAGCCATTAGCCACTTTGCGTGCGTGTTTACAAAAGGTTTGCCAGGTGAGGTTTATGCGTGTTTATTGACCCTGTGAATTTTTAAGGAGGGCTTCGGAGAGTGCAGTAGATCAATAGCCTTTCTTTATGTGTTCTGCACTAAATCATTCCGCATTTGGAGTCATGGTACAACTTTGACAGTGTTGATGACGGACATTACGAGCAACAATACGGCTGACAGAATAAAAACTTTTACCTTACAGTCAATCACTATTATCACGAGAAGGGATAAACATCACTTTGAGGATGTGATTAAAAGATTTCTTATTGGTTCAAAGCCACACAAGAGTTTGGCAAAGCAAAGAGGGAGCAATCACGTATGGTCAGAGGTGTGTTTTGGTATCGACCAATCCAATGTAACTATCCTCAACGCTCCCACACAGACAGAATCATGAAAGTGCCACAGCCCTCTCTGCCTCAACCCTTTACATAGTGATGGCACCAACTTCACAAAAGGAACTGGGTCTTTTCAAGTAAAGCCAGTGAGGTAATGCCAACTTTAGCAGCTAATAATATACTTTTAAACACTGAATCAGATACTTGCCCGTTCCCCCTCCTGGTTTACAAAATCACGTGATGTTTTATTTGCAGAGGGAGTGTTCCCCCTGCCAAGGCCCAGCAGTCCCCTTATAAAAAAACACATTTAAATTCACTATATCCCGATTTTGATTTGCATCTGTACCAAATAAAACACACTCAGAAATATCAGTTAATATGATTCAGATCCATGAACCTTTGTTTGAGAAATCAACAGAAATGTTGAAAAGCACCGTTTCTCACAATGTTAAAGAAAGTTAAAGAAATAACCTGGATCCACCCCCCTGATCCAAATCCACCAAAACATTAACTGGGTTCTTTAATGACCCATACTGACTCACACTGTGTCCCAACAAAGGCCAACTGAGCTAATTCATGATGACACTCAACACTTACATTGTGATGAAAATCCCAACCTTACGACCTGAACAGCATGGTGTCCAATGTTCATATTTACTGCTCAATTTTGTTTTGGGGGGAAGGATATAAATCCAATTCTGATTAATATCACACATTGGATTGTCTCAGGTCATTGACTGTTTATCTTGATTTTTATAGAATAAGGTCATTTATAGAATGAACACATGGGGACTATGATGCTTTGCTTTCCATGCCATTTCCAGATCACACAGTTTATTTCAGTTTGCCGATGTGGCTGCTAGAAACATCTTTAGCCATACAACACAAAGCCATGTCCACTGAGGAGTGCAACCCGCAGCACCTCTCCAGGTGCCTGCTGATCTCACGCTTGGTTCCCGAAGAGGACCAGGAAGCGTAAGCTCTCATCTCCTTAGTAGCAAGCTGCTTTAAAGAGGCTTCTGAAGAGGGAAACGGGCTTTTGAGAAGCTGTGTGTAAAAGCAACATTCAGCCACAGATGAAGAGGGGAGGAGAAGAGATCCCCCCCCCCCCCCTCCCTCCGTGTCACTTCTTACCCAAAAGGCTATGGAAGATGGTTGGAGCAGGCAGCGTGCACAATCAGCCGTGAGAAAGACTTGCATCGCCATCCGTTGTCTAAATGCCGTAGCAGCATGACAACACAATTTGCATAGGAGAGATGGCAAACGGCTGAATGAGATTGTTTTTCTAATCTGTCTCCTCACTGCTGCATCTATCACTGGAGAAATAAAAAATATGTATAAACTGCATTCGCTATTACAGCAACACAATAAGTCGATCTGACCTCCATTTTGGGCCCATTTGCATCTTGTTGACATGTTACATGTAGAAACAATGCATCCTGCTTTCTCCCCAGGGAGCAGTTTTAGTGCAAACCTCGAAAGCCCTCTGCTCTGCCAATTTCCACTATCAAGCAGATTTGAATAATCATTCTATTAAGCTGTCAGGTCCCCACATCCCAATGCTAGTTTGGGAGGTTCAGATATTTCCAGACCTGTAAACAAGAAAATATGATTCCGATTTAAAAATAGCTCAGCCTGAAATATGCTCTGGGAAGAGGAGGACACCACAACTACAGGAAACATACATCAAATTCTAACAAGAGTTTCTGACACTGTAGACAATACAGAAATTAAGAAATGATAGACAAGAGTAGATTCACATTCAATTGAATAGGCAGGCGTCTGAAGGTAATGGACACAGACTGGTCTTATTTCCAGATACATTTTACGGAGCCTGTCTTATGTCTAAATCTTCCTCCCACAAGAATTTCGTCTGCTATGATTGATTTATTAGATTCATTTAGTGCTGTTATATAACAGATTATGTGCATCTAAAACATGAAATGTGACATAGTGCAGGTTTGGGTAGGGAACATACTTGTAGTGGGCAGAGAAAATTATTTTTAGGAGATTGAAAGTTTTGTAAGTGCTGGTAGAATATGAAAGTGCCCTCCAAGTAGAAATCCAGTAATGTTTTCAGGTGAAAGGAAATAGATTTGTATCAAATTGGACGAATCAAGAAAAGGGGAATCAAGCATTTTTAAAATAATGCTAGTTATGGGTAGGATTGTATCTATATTTCCTTTCCCCCGCTCTGCTCCCCTCCCTGTGTCGGACTCCTGGTTCCTGCTCCTCCCGCCTACTCCTCCATGCACCTCATTTTCGTCCAAGCAATTGCCGCTCACTCACCTGCAGAATATAAGGACCTGTCTCCTCACTGCTGGTGTTTTCAGACATGAATTCTGGAAAAAGGGTTCCGGACATTTTGGAGAGTTGGCCTCTCTCAAATGAAGAACACAGCAGGAGATTGTTTTGGTCAGATGCGTGGGATGGGGCCTGGACAGAGCATGCAGGAGGCAGGACACAACTTAGAACTTCCACTGCGGAAATCACATTTTTGTTCAGACACCGGTGTCGGCCTTTATCACCAAAAGCTTCCGTCCTTCCAAGTTGACATGTTTATGGCATATGAGACATTTGTGGTCTATGTTTTTTAGTCGGTTCAGTCTTAGAAACGTCATCAACATGCCCACTCACTCACTTGCTGCAATTTTTCCATCTGTACTCTCATATGAGCACATTTGACTTGTGTCCTAACCCTTTTCTGTTTTCCCTGATTCCAGGATCACCTGCATACCTTAGTCAGCCGCTCACATTCAGACACACTGCCCCCTGGATTCCTCCTTATAGCTGAGAGGAACCAAATACAGACACAGAAGCTTAGGCTGGTGAAAGTGTGAAACAAAAAAACAGACTTAACGTCTCCGGTGGCCGGCAATCAACACAAAAGCATGGGATCAATTCAAATAGGCTGCAGGGGTAACTGTGCTGAAACACATGAGGACAGGTGTAGACGCTCATAAGGAAAGGAAACGGGACAATTACAGGAAGAAGAGCAAGACTGACTGACAAGGAAAGAAGTTTCAAAAATAAAACAGAAATGGCCAAACATGGTGGGAAAACTAATCTCAAAACACAGAACACAAAAATGGAAATCCAAACACAGTGTGAACCAGGTAAATGTCCACAACATAAAAAAACAGAATCTCAAAATCATGACAAACACACTGATCGGATCGCCTGCATCCCCACACCTCTTTAGTAGTTAGTCACTTTGCTCTGTTTGCGCTTCACCTTGTTTTCTTGTTGGTGTTTTAAACAAATATTATCATGAAGCACTTTCCTAGTCTTGATGACGAGTCAAACCACTTAACTGTACAGTTTTTGAACCCTCTACACACATTTATCCAGTGCATCCATGTGGATATAATCTATCATATATCACTCTTACACCGCCAGCACAGCCATTAGGGACACTCTGGCATGCGGAATGGCAGTGACAGGGATCAAACCGCTGGTTGGTGGACGGCCCGCTTATCTCCTGAGCCACAGCCACCCACAGAGTTTGTAAAGAGGGATAGATTTTATAATATATGTAGATAAGCAGCTCTGTAGTGAGGCTGAGCTATACCTGACATTTATTCTCTGAGTATGATTTCTGCACTGCTCCAAGACAAATACTATATTATTGTTTATTCAAAGACACTATTCAAACTAAATGTTGGACACATCTACAGAAAACAGCTAAATCTCCACTGAAGAAGACAAATAAAAAGGCAAAACATATTTTTACATATCTTAAGCTGGCATCAGTTGTGTGGTATTGCTCAGTATGTCCAGTCCTTGTTATGAAACTCCAGAGTCCAGAAGTTATGTGGGCTGGTGAGGCAAAACTTGTCCGAATCATCCATCATCGGTGCGGTGACTACCTACCTCTGGTGGCACAGCTGTTTGGGCAGTGACACCAATGTGCCAACAGTGGCCCTTACATCTGCTGCTGGGTCGCTGTTGACAGGGTCATCGGTGGCGTTGTGGAGCACAACAGCCACCGCGGCGCCGTCTGCAGCAGATGGACCGAGAGACACGATACACGGGGTCAGAGGGCGGGAGGGGATGTTGTGAGAGGAAATTAGTTTGAGATTGAAGTTGATTTCATATCAGCCTGCAGCGTTGCTTATCTGCAAGGTAAAAAAGGTGGGAAGCTGCAAATATCCCACGCGTAAAACAATTCCTTACTGACTTTAAGTACTTGAGAGAAATGTTCAGTTTGCTGGTTAAACACCCAAAAGAACAGGATATATTTTATTTGAAAAATAAATGTATTCACCAGGAGTGAGATTGATCTGGTTAATTGTTTTTTCAGCAATAAATATAATTCAGTAAACATCGTGTTGTCTCATTCTCTGTATTAGTATGATTGAAAACACAGTTAATAAAACCTTCCCTTGCATCACATTCATCATGATGCATCACGCAAACCTTTCATTTTCAAATTCCCTCAGTGAATTTTTTCGACCCCCCTCCTCCCCAGTCACCTCTAGTCTCCATATTCATGGTCCATCCCATAGGTCCATCCCATTAACCGCCAGCAGTGTCTAGACCGTGGGAGGATTCCTATACTATGCAGCCAAACCCCCTTTAACCTTAATGACATCACTAGAGGTCTTAGCACCAAATAGTATATAGTAGCATTTATATCACATCACTTTATTCTCTTGTTGCTCAAGGCAAAACATTTTGTTTTATCCTCAAAGTCCCCCCTGGTTGGAATCTGTTCAGATTCTCTATCTGACCAAAAACCTATCCACAAGAATTAACATTTAGGTGACACCTTATATCCTCATAATAATTATATATTTGTCTCTCTTAAGAAAAATGTGCTTTTGTCTGAAATAAACCTTTTCCCGTTTCCATTCATGTTTCAACTATCTCCATTTCAGACATTCACTTAAACACACCTGGAAGAGGCCTCGGCAGTGAATTCCAAAGCAAGAGACTACAACATATAGAGGAGGATTGTGTAGTCAGCTTGATGGAGCACTGGAAAAGAAAGAGGAGAAAAGGGAGATGCTGTAAACACGACCAGGAGGAAGGATTAAGTCATTTTGGAGTTCAAACCCACAAACAAGCCCGAAGAGCTGATGGGAGGGGAGGATGCTGCTGCTCCTCTCCTCAGCTGCTCCACCCCAGCGAGCGTCTCCTCTCACCTCCCCTGCTGAGAAGTCGGCTTTCATGTTCTTTTCAAAGTCTCAGGTAGTATTACCCAGGGCGACCTCGACAGAGCCCGGGGCAAAGGCAGCGCTCGGCTCTCTGTACCTGAACAAGCGCGTCGATCGTGTGGCAGGTACACGCTCGCTGGCTGCAGCACATGCACGCGATTGTTCAACCAGCCAACCACACACCGTCACCTCCGTCAGGCTGGCATTGATGTTCCTCTTCCGACCCACCCACACACTACCTACACACACACACACACACACCCACACACACACAGCCTTTGATTGTCTCCACGTCGTGGCTGTCATCAAGACTCATTAGGGGGATGGTTTTATTGAAGGCGGTCGTGTTGAGGCATCCGGTGAATTATTCATACTTGCCTACCACTGCACTCTCTCACTCTCTCTCTCTCTCTCTCACATTAACACACACGCATGCCGCCGAAATGCAGGAAGCTGGTGCAGACGAGAGAGATGCAGCCTATATAGGTCACTTCCTCCTCCACCCGCATCGTTCAGAAAGTGGAACTGGAAGGCGGGAGGGAGACAAAGAGCAAGGCTTATTATAGCAGGCAGGCAGGATGACACACACACACACACACACACACACACACACATACACACGCACCAACACACACTGAGGCCTCAGCAGATAAAGGAGCACACACCTCAGAGAGTAGATTGTCACAGCCATGAATGAAGCTCAGAGTGGCTTTTGCCATAAGGTAATACTAATTCATTGTTGAGAGGCCCGGTGAGACAGGGCTTTGTGTGTGTGTGTGTGTGTGTGTGTGTGTCTGGGGTGTGAAGGTTGGGTTGGAGGTGTGGGGGCCATGAAAGCGGGGGAGTGGGGGGGGGAGTAAGGACCAACTGAGGGATTTGATTAAACGTCCACATTTCATGACATGAACTCCCCCACAGCGCCGAACACACGGCATACAGTATGCACGGAAATGGATACACATTTACATTTGGTTTGATCATATATTCCATCAAATATTCATCACATACAATCGCAGTTTAATATGCACAATCACGTGGCCGCAATAGAAGGCAAAAAGCTAAACTAAGTGCTGTGGATAAATGCACACTGGAGGCAAAAAATAATTGTGATTGTTACGTTCACCGAGATTTATTTTACAAATGGGCTTTTTATTTTTGTACATATGGCCACTATTTTTCAATCACGGATGAAAACACTGTCCTCATCAGGTTTGTTGTGTAGGTATGCGGCAGCCTCTCTAGAACTCACTTCAGTGGGTCCAGAACGTGTACCAAATATCAACCAAACTGTCAATTTAGAGACTAATTTCATGGTTCAGGTTTGACTAACTGTACTCACCAGTTGTCTGCACACAGTTTTCCAGTGCAGTGAGCAGAGGTGGGTGGGCAGAGTACAGTATGTACCCACCTCTGGGCCATGTGGAGAAATGTATTGGAAGAAAATTTCAACATTTTGTGAGGTAAGCAACAGAGAGAGTTTGAGGGCATTTTCACACCTGGAAATCCAAGTCATAGTCCGGACCAAGTTAGTTCAGATTTCCCATTGTAATTAAGGGAGTGAATGTGAGACCGACATACATAGGTCCTGTTGTAATTACCTATGGGGGCTGTGTCTAGGGCTTTTGTTTGACGATTGTATTAGTGAACAGTTTTTTATTAAAGTGCAAGGAAGAAAAGTAGTCTTCCCTTGAATGAACCGATTCACTAATGTTTTTGCAACTGTAAAATATAAATATGGATCATCATTTCATGCAACCAGCCCAATGTTTAAACATGATATCATTTGAGGTGAGACGACAAGCCATCCTGCTTCTTTTTTCTTCTTCTATTGTTTAATGCCGTCTCAACTTCCTGCAATTAGTGCGAAAGTCAGAACTATCAACAACAACAGAATTCAATCTGCAATCGATCTGAACGATGATTCAATGGGATCAGACTGAGACCACTCCTCTCTGTTGGACTAAGTTTTGGTCTGTTGGTTCAAACCATGGTCCAAGCCTCCTTTCACACCTGATATTGTACTTCATACTAAACTAAAAAGTCTGAATGACAGGTAGATGTTAGAAGCCCCCTTAGACACTTTTATTGTGATGAATCTTCATTATCATACCCACTATATGTAACTCTATGCCAGAAGGTGTCTCTCAATCACAAGAAAGAGTTTGGTTACATCGTAAAAGTAGCGCAGGATCACAAGAGTGGTTGTCTTCACCGACATTTTGGTTGCAATTCAACTTTCATCATTCAGGAGCTTTTAACTGTGAGCTGAATTTTCCTCCTGCAACAGTTTCCTCCTCTCCAAAACAAATGGGCCTGGTGATTAAGTCCCAGAAAAAAGGAGAAGAATAAAGAAGAATAACACCAAGACTTCCAGGGAACAAAATCCTTCATCTGGTGAAAATAGTCTCAGCCAGGGAGGAGAGACAAATGCTAGCATGCAACAAAAGTCAGCACGCTATTGAAGGCCAGGGTGGAGAGGAAGATGTGAGGCTGCGATGAATGCTGGAGGCCGTCACTGTCAGAAGAGAGAGAGAGAAGAGAGACCGAGAGAGAGACAGATGTAGATGTATGGACAAATCTTTAAAAACAGATCTCTTTTCATGAGGAAATCGCTGCAGCAGGTGGAGGATCAGTGGAAGTTTGATCTGACGTCTTTATTGTCGTCGGTTTGATCAGAGCACAAAGAAGAATTTAGAGTCCCACTTATGAAGCCAGACAGATGCTGCTGAGATCAGTGAACAGGGGAGACTCTTTTTGTTTGTTTGCTTCTCTGACTGATGGGAGAACAATAGAGCCATGAGGCAAATTGAAGTGAGATAATGATGATAATAACCATGTATAAATGAATTTGCAACTTCAGCCATATGACAGTAAGCTTGATTGCGGAACTTTCATTCATGACGTTTTCACCATGGAAGGGAAGGGAATTTATGATCTTTACTGCAGCGTAGATGCTTTGGCCTTTGATAGCCGTCATGTCGTCCATCTTGGTGTCCAGTCAAGCTGAGGCTAAATCCCCCAAAAGTGTGTTGCCGGTGTCCATCTGGAACACCTACCATGAATGATTAATGCCACATTCAGCAATGTCTTGAGGGCATGTTGGCAGCTAACGGGACAAACAAGCACCAAAGCAGAGATGTCAGAAGCCAGAGACAAATGGAGCAATAGGGAGATCGTGGTGGCTGAGTGATCTCAAATACTTGATGTTAAAAGGATCGGAATCTATGAGCTGATTTACCACAGGGTCGTTGAGGTCGAATGCAAGAGCTTTGACTCTAGACGCCTTCTGTCGATGTGTAAATGAGCAGGATCCTCTTAGATGTTTACTGCCTCGTCCATAAAACCACGGCCTGAGTCTGAACCGGCTGAACACGTGAGGAGCAGAGAATGCAGTGTTTTAAATGTCTGAAAGAAAGACGGACAGACTTGCATTAGCAGTACGTGATTGATTGGTTCAAGGGAAACGGGCGGATAAATCATTGACCAGATGGAGGTGACCGGACAATCTGGTAAAGTGGACGTGAAATAGATGACGACTATGCACTGTAGCCAGAGTTAACTCACAGAGCAATAAAGCAGAGTGTTGGACATCTTCCTCATTGAACTTTCACCAAAACTTCATCTACCATATACTGTCTTAAAAAAACAATACACATCAATGTCTCTCAGTGCCTGCAAAAGATTTTCTTCACTCTACATGGTGCTTAGAGTTCACCACAGACTGGAACTGGTCCCATACATACTGAACACTTACCAGGCAAATGAGGCAGGGGTTAAAAATAATCTGTGTCGATGGGAAATGTCCATTTTTGAAAATAAAGCAGAAATTGCCAGACTTCCTGGGTGAGTAATGTATGATTTTAGTTGCTCCAGTTTGAGTTGGACCATTACATCCTCTGGCCAGCACTTATTCATGAGACGCCTCTGCAGGCTTTTTCCATTGGAGGAGACTATGGATCTGGAAGTCAGTAGAGGCTGGATACATATTGCCCTTGTGCCATATTCATTTAAATCTGTATCCAAAAACATAAAATAAAGTTTTTTGTATTTGATTTTGGTCAGACGAGGCTTATAGAGCACTCTAAAGTGTGATAGCCTGCTCATACTGGTGATGAGGCCGGCTGCTAACTGCCCAGGACAATGATATTGCAGCCAAATGGAAAAATTAGTCCCGGGCAATTTTTGTGTTTGCCATTAACATGTGAAGCACACAGCAGCAGATCGTCCGGGTCAGATGCGTTCACAGCAACAGGAACATTTCCAGAACATGTGTAGAGCAAGCAGGAGACGGGACATGATGTAGAAATCCTACTGTAGAAATCACAGGTTTGTTTTAGAGCACAGCTCTTGAATCGTGTTGTCTTTCCAAGTTGACGTCTCTCGTGTGACAAAGGGCTGGCAGGGAAAAGTATCCCACAATGTCTGTAGCAAACAAATCGGACATCACATGCAGCCCCTCTTG
Organism: Platichthys flesus; assembly: GCF_949316205.1. NCBI lineage: Eukaryota > Metazoa > Chordata > Actinopteri > Pleuronectiformes > Pleuronectidae > Platichthys > Platichthys flesus. The sequence goes on from NC_084954.1 coordinate 17,103,842, forward strand.
GAAAGTTCAGGAGGAGTCTGGACTTCAGTGCATGTCTGAAAGCAGCTGCCACTACCTCAAACATTTCCAGAGATTTTTAGCTGCCTTTAAGATGCCAGTTCATCTCCTGAGTTTTGGTGGGTCAAAAGAGCAGTTGTTTCAAATTACTTTAATGCTTCACATTAAAAGAAATGGAGGGGGTTGATGAATCCACAATGTACACCTAGACACCAGTGGCTGTGTGAAATGACTAAGTGACATCTTATTTTAAAAGGTCTAAACTCTGATGATCTGATTGCATCTTTTGCTCCGCCAGACTTTCACCAGGTTCCCAGATCACAGTCATTATATACAAAACCGTCAAAGCTGATCAAAATGAAGAGTGAATTTTTACCAAACTGGAATTACCCTTTAATAAATAGATAACTTTTTAAGAAATTAAACAGAGATTAGAAATAGACGTAATGATTCTTTGGACGACAGGCTCAGGTGTTTTTGTCCTTCAAGACTGTTTCCTGTTTATGTTTTAGCCAGAGGCAGTGGAGAACTCTTCCTGCTTTCAATTGTCTCCTATTTGTGGCCTCCCATTCAAAATAATTTTGAGGTAAGAGTTCTAGCAAGAGCTCAGGAAAAGGCCGGCGTCTCAATAACCAGACCTTCACTGGCTTTCAGAGCAGGGAAAGGAACACCCACACTTCTGCTCGCTTGACAGGCTGACATTGTGTGGAGTGTGAATTGTGTGCGTGTGTATTTGTTCATTCCGAGTTGTCAACCTTACGCAGTGAGGATACTTGAGGATGGAAAAATGTGAACATTTAGGCCGGTTGTCAAGCCTTCAAAGGGATGTTTGAGGGCTAAGATTTTCTTTATACAGTTCAGGATAGATGTATCATATCAATGAGTGTCCTCACAAAGATAGAGATATGTGTGTGTGTGTGTGTGTGCGTGTGTGTGTGTGCGTGTGTGTGGGCGTGTGTTCGTAGGCTCACAGGGGCAATATCACAGCAAAGGTTCACTGCTTCTCCTTGTCACCTGGGTTATTCTGTTCTCACCTGATGTCTTGTCAGTGACCCAAATGTCAAGTGCATCTGTGCCTGTGTGTGTGTGTGTGTGTGTGTGTGTGTGCCTGTGTGTGTGTGTGTGTATGTGTGTGTGTGTGTGTGTGTGTGTGTGTGTGAGCATGTGGTCAGCTGGGCAGAGGAGAAGACAGATCTGGGGCGAGCAGTTCCCATGAGTGTGTCCAGTGCTCCACGGCGGATGACATGTCTGATGAGAGCAAGGAGGAGAGGGAGAGAGAGTGAGAGAGAGTGAGTGTGCAGTCAGACAGTGGAACAGCCAGGGGTCAGAGGAGGACAGAGGCATCGCATGATCTCACATACACACATACACAGGCACACACACACACACACACACACACACTCTCATAGCCTGGTAGCTAATCCACATGCATCAGTGCATCAGTGCTGTGACAGTCACGCAAGTGGCTGTGCATGTAGTGGAGCCGTGCATACAGACCCAAGCACACGATATTTACAGTGCTATACGTACTGCATGTCTACATTTAATAATCCCACACACTTAACGCTGACCGTTTCCACAGTGATATCAGAGAGTGGTGCGGCAAAACCATTTCACACTGGATGAAAGATTTGGTGCCGGATGTGTTGTGGTGACGACTTGTGAGTCAAGCGCTGGTTGTGATGTTTGTGAGGAAAGCTCTTTTAACAATGCTTCTCCTTTGTGACCCCTGCATTCACCGCAGAGGAAGAGAAGGGTCCGGCTCTGGTGGAAACCGACGTGTCAATGATGATGCTGTCGTGCTGACCTTTATTTCACTTCAACTCAATTCTGATCCTTTTTGGATTAATTGCTTCCCCTTATAATTGATAAAGATTTATAAAACAAAATTGTGGGATTGAACTTTGTGCAGCTTGTTAAAGGTCCAGTGTGTAAGATATAGGTGAAGGGGATCTAAGTGCAGAAATTGAAAATAAAATATTCCTAGTGATGTTTTAATTAGTGTGTGTCATCTAAATTGTACTATTGTAAATTGTAATGATTGGTTTATTTACCCTAGAATGGTTACTTTATATTTAAATACTTTATAATTACATCAGGGAGGGTCCTCTCTACGGGGGCCGCCATTTTCTTACAGTCGTCCAAACTGGACGAACTAAAGATCTTTTGAGTCTTTATGACACCTGAAGGCTGCCACAGGTTCTCTCTCCTGTTTGGAAGGGGAGGGGGGTGAGGTGAGGGGGTATTCAGCTGCAACATGCCACTTCACCACTAGATGCCACTACATTTTACACACTGAACCTTTAAGGGGTCCTGCCACAAAAAAGTCACACCATCCACCATGTCATTGTTAAAATGCCTGACCTACAACCCTGTTTTTAGTTTCATTCTCATCACTCTCACAGCGTTTTGGCTGCAGGAGGATGCTGGTTTCTGCTAAACAGCAAACAGCTCTACAAACACGAGCACTACCTGCTAAACAGCAAACAACGGCGAGAACATGGTGTGGCTGTAACTCAGGAGGTAGAGAGGGTCGACTGGTTCGAACCCCGGCTCTTTCACTCTGCATTACGAAGGGTCCTGGGTTGAGATACTGAGCCCCTGGTGGCTGTGAATGGTGTCATTAATGATGTATGATATAAAAGGTGTTGTGTGACATATGCTATGCACCTTAAAGCTGATTAATCGATAAGACTGAAAAGTACAATATAAATACAATTTATTTACATTTTAGCATAAGCTGCTTTAAGGCATGCACTGAACTCCAGGGATGCTCTGCAGTATCTCCGGAGGGGGTGCATGTGAGCACAACTGCCTGAGTGAGGACTTTCTTCACCTGGCCGCCAAGGTCCACAGAAAGTCCAGAGAACCCGATGTGAGAACAGCGAGCGCTTGGAACACGCGACAGGTGCTTAAATCAAGGTGGTATAAATAATGACCAGTGACTACATCCGTATACTGAGCAGGATGAGGTGATGAATCCTGACCAAAAAAAGTTGTTATCCTCTCTGGGCAGTAGGTGATTTTTTTCATCTGACAAAACGACAGGAGAAAGCAGGTTAACCCGCTCACCTCCCTGCTCATCAGTCTGTAATGATTCAGTTGTCTGTTGTAAGATGGTTGTTGCGTTCACAGCCACAGGAGATGAACTCTTCATGCCTGATGTCCTCTCTCCAGTCTCCGTAAAGAACGTGTTACCTGCTAATGTTACATTACCGTTACCTGCCTGATGAGATTAGCTCAGACGTCTCCTAATGTTCCAGAGCCTCAGTTCCAGCAGAGCAACAACTCCTATTAAAGCTGGAGGCTTTATCCCACAGTTCAACTCAACTGCTCGAACTCTGATCGTGCCTGTTGTAGCCTGACTAACGCTTGATGCCGTGCTAATCACGCGACACCTCATGTTGCAACTGGGGTGTCGCACTCGGTGGACTCGCAGACTTTGATGTGTGTTGCCGGCTGGGACACCAGAGTTGAGGGCTGTTTCACGAAACCTGCTTAAACCTGGAAAAAGCTGCCATTGAGTCAGGACTTGCAGAAATGGTTATACTCAAAATTCACAGTGTTAAAGACAATGACACCGTAAATACACAAAACTGTTAATATACAAACAGACTTGGTAATGAGGATAAAGTATGGTGTTATCTTTTAAGAATAAAAGGCTCTGATGTAGGCGATTACATCAGTTCCTAATATCCAAGACCTTACAGAGGTCAACTCCAGTTTATTAAATTCTATATAGCAAGTTCTATTGCTGCAGTTGTTGGGGCTATACCTCAGTAATTCTTGATACTGTAATTAATTCATACTTATCAAGTTGGGGTAAGCTTTACTCTGATTAATTGCTAAGGTGGCTGAGATGTTGCCCACAAGCGCATTTACGCAAAACACGACTGCAAGAGCCACCACACAACCACAAAATCCGCACAACGATAACACAAACACGGCAGAAGTGAGTGACAAAGGATGTTGACAGTGAAACAAGCAGAGTTACTTAGATGCAGACAAGAGAGCCAGTCACCACTGAAAATGTGATACTTGTCTTTTTGAGGTGTTACGGTACAGGTGCGCTCACCAGATTCATTCTTTTTTCGATTCCCCGAGCACTTGAACCAAAATCTACTGATACACGAGTGTCTGCATTTAGTGCAGCTTGACTGAATTTAAGGGGGCCATCATCTGCGTTTGTTTGTTTGGCCATTTTTCTGCATCTTGATGAAAACAGCAGGTATGTTTATGTGTTATTTATGAGTTCGCATAATTTGGTGCGGATCCCGGAAAGAAAAAAGTCTGTTTCGAGGGGCCTTTTGTTGTGGTTTCATTAGGGGACTGTTGGCGACCTCTGGATTTCACTGCACGTCTGACTGCAGCTATACAGAAATCATTCCTTGCCTCTCATATGGAATAATTTCATAAGAGCTAAGAAAAACCACAAAGAATAAATAAATGAATTTATAAAGATAGATTTTTTCCTTTCACCTGAATGGTCCCTCACTGAGAGCCATTCTCAACTCATAATAAAGACTGGGTCCGAAAAATAATACTTAGCAATCAGCTCAGACCACCAAAGTTTTGAAAATCCATCATGAATTCACCATGGGCTGCCCGTTCGTGGCGCTCTGAGCTGTATGGCGATGACTAAAGTGGTTTTAATGGATTTCATTGGGTTCCGTTTGTGGGTTGTCTGATTGACAAAGAGGTTTTTGCGAGTTGCCACGGGCCCCTGCTCCCGCTCTGTCCCCCGAGCCACGCACCGCTGATCAGACACATACAAACTGTCACTCTGTATTGCCAGGACGCCGGTGACGGACTCACCAGTCACTTCAATCATTGGTCAATCAGCCGCACATCCAAGACGCTGGAGTCCCAAAACTGAAGCAGGAGGATAATGTTGCATCCATCTTCATTTAGTTCAAGGTAAGAAAAAAGAGAAAACGCCCCTGGATGGAGTCCTTTTATCTTTAAAGATGAGATGTTTTTGGAGGTGATGAATTACTGTGACACAAAATACGGTACTTTAACTAGATTTGCATGGCAATGCATATTTGTCCTTAATTACATTTCAGACCTTTTAATACAATTATTATATTTTTAAACGTGTAATCAGCTCCATCCAAATCCCACTGTACGCTACCCATACGCAAACACCCGCCACAATCCAGAGCGTGACCTACGACCTGTGCTGACCTTCATCGGCAAGAAACGGTTCAATCTCCATGGAGACAACACGTGGCCACGTACCGGACGTGAGAAATGAGCACAATTACAGCTTCTGAGAGGTAATTATACGTGCATCGTGGTGGCAAAGGCCCATAAATAACCGCTGGCTCCACCCCGCGTGCTTGTTCAGTAATTGAAGAACAATGAGGTGAGAGACGGGAGCCGGGTGCATGTCGCCTTGTGATTGTGGCTCGTCCATTGTGGATGCTCTCACCCCGGGAGAAAGGAAGGTCGGTCCGCCAGACAGCTGAATGATATCGAGCAGAGAGGCAACAACGCTGCCAGTGAGCGTCTCTCATAGCGTAGTAGGGAGCAGAGAAAGGGGGAGACACTGAGCTCATGAGCCTTTGAATGTGTTTTTTTATAAAGACGAGTTTGATAAGTTGTAGGAAATCTGTGAATACATGTAACCACTCAGGCCCAGGGAGCTTTAGAACATCCCAGAGAATAGAAAGAACATATGCAAATGAATGAGAGGTTTGAAAAAAAGAAGACATCACCATAAAGGTTTATTTAAAATCACAACCTATAAATACAGACCCCTCCTTTAATTTCAGCCACGGCTTAATAGCCTGTGTTCGTCCACTTCCTAAAGCACTTCATCTTCTCCAGCAGGGAGACGATGGTGAATAAGTAGCTTACGGCACACAGGAGCTTTTCCCCTCCGACTACTGGGTTTGTTGTCAGTGTTAAGTAGCTATCCTTGCACGCTCCGAGCTAACATCAAAAGTGATGGGACCATGTTTCATCAGGGCTTCCGACGCCACCGAGCCAAGAGCCTGAGAAATTCCACCAACAAAGAACTCGCTGCAGCTCGGATGCAACTGGGTTAACATTTAACAGATTTGTTCCCTGTCCAGTGAAATCCTTGCGCATTCTAAGTGGTTTGTTTGTTTTTAGTCCCTCACAAGCTTTGCATGCAGTCAATTTCATTTCATATAAAACATATTTTGATGTTTTAGTGGAGTAAAAGTGCAAATTCAGCATTGCAAAAGTACTTAATTGCCAGTATAATGCCTGCATGGAAGAACCCACTCAAGTAAAAAGTAGGTATACGCATTATAAGATGATTAAAAGTACATATTTGATTACTGCTATTGTTACATATGATTGTGGCACATTGGAACAGTGGATAGCACAGTCGTCTCGCTGCAAGAAGGTTCACGGTTCAAGTCCAATCTTATCTCTCTTTATGTGTGCGCACGTTCTCCTCAGTCCAAAGACAAGGGTCATGGTAATCGTCCAGAGGTGTGAAGGTTGAGCATATGTTCTGCCTTCCATGTCTGTTAATAGTTGCACACTCGTTCCTGTTACAAGGATCCATTCACAATAAAATTAAAAAGGTCCACGTCATGTGATGCCGCATTCTATTCCATTCCATTCCATTAGGTGCATAGAACCTGAAGCGTGCGCAGCAGATGCATACAGTCAGCACGGCCATACATTTTGGGCTGTACACTGACGTCCATGAAGGGGTCCAAGCGTACCCTGCAGCAGACATGGGTATGAGACGACATTTACGTGATGAGGTTCATAGCAGACCTCAGCGTAACTGGCAGAGGCAGAAAATCTGAAATCCCCTTTCAGGGTGAGGGTTACAGGGTCTCTGTGTATCGGCACTGCGCTGCACTGGCCACCTGTCCAGGGCGCACTCTGCCTCTGGTCTGACGGCCTCAGCTCCTCCTCACGACCCCTCAGAGGACAAGCGGTACTCAGTATAGATAATGAGGGAAGGGACCGTCAGATGACAACTTGTGTGTAAGCAGCATGTTACTGCTGCAGGTGGAGCTGTAGTCTGAACCATAGTTTGATGTTATATAGAGTTTATATGGAGGGGGGGTGAGGTGGTTAATGGAGAGGAGGTAACAAAGTACTGATACACAGATCTGTGTTTCTCTAATCTTATATTTGGGGAGATATTGGACAATTTAAACATTTATCACATTAATGTTGTAACCAATTGGTATAAGGTTTAAAGGGTTATGTGTTTTAAAAGCCTGATGTATTATCCATGGGTAAAATCTACATGTGAAGTAAGTGACAAGAAGTAACAATTAATGAGTGGAAGGTTTAATATTTCCCTCTCGTAGGGAAGCAAAAGTGTAAAGTAGCGAAAAATAGAAATCCTCAATTAGAAGTAACTCCTAATGGTCTTTAAATAAGTTTGCAGTAATACAAATGCAGTAGGTGGAATAGGCATCTGGCTCATGTTACTGATCTATTCCAGCTCAGTTGTCCTATTAAAGAAGTTGCATTTTGCAAACACGTCGACCAAAGGACAGTAACAAACGCCGGATCTGCAGGATTCTCGCAAATCCTCAGCTTACACACTTCACAAGACTCACCTCATCCTACACACGGACGCACAAAATCCTCCACATACCTTTCGCAGTCATGCCGTTCTCCTCCCTCCCCTGGGTGCCTTCTGCCGACCTCTGGCGCCCTCCCTCCTCCTCCTGCTATCAGTCACTCTTTCTCATCTTTGTCTTTCTCTCTCTCCTCCTGGTGCGGACGTGTTTGTGCATAATTCTCATTTCAAGGGGTCATATAAATTCTCCTCCATGCAAATGAGTCGAAGTCTCCGAGGTAATAATCACCTGAAACCCCCGCTCGCACGCACACAAACACACAAACACCCCAGGTGGCTGCATATTGCATCGCCGACATGAATAAATAATTAAATGAAATCTAATTTTTTTTTTTTTTATTTCATTTCCACAGCAGCTGAATCCAATTCCGCCTGCGCCCTTTGAGGACGACACCGGGTGACCCTGAGGTACAATCGAAGGCGTTTCACAAACACTTAAGGTTTTGGAAGTGCGCTTCATTTCTTGTGTCACACATGTGTACAATATGTCTGATGATGGAACCAAATGTATTGTGGAATGTAAATCGGTGTCATTTGCAGAGAGAGACAATAGGAGGAATGAGTAAATATACAGACGTCCCCGCTGATTTCTGAAAAGAGGAATTTGATTTATTATGTCTACATTACATTTTAGCCTGGAACACTAAATGCTAAGGCCTCCATACTGTTATCCACTCGGAGCCTCCACACAGTGAAAGGTACCAAACACTCTGTGCACCCCCTTTGCTTCAGCAAAATGATTCTATTTTCCAGCCATCTTCTCTTCGTTTTCACACAAGCCCCTTCCCAGGCGAGCGCCACCAGCTCCAGCCACACTGACATCTCTTATTCCAGGTCGGGGTTCACGACTAGAGGCTTCACCAGGCAAGTATCGCTCCGGGTCACGCGACCTGCAGGTGGCGCCACTCTGGATTTCTTACGTCGCAGCAGAACTCTGTTGCTAAGGACATCTGAGGAACTGGGAAGTGGGTTCTCAGAGAGGGGAGGAAATAAGTCATACTTACAATTCACACACATATACTGGGTCCTTCTGAACGCATCAGATTTGGCACGGTGCATTTGAGCTTAAGAATGCATTTAGGAAAAACCATAGAAATGGTTGAATTGACATAGTCAGCTGCTAGTAGGAGGTAGCAGAGAAAGTTAGAGTGCACTCAGTAGAGCACAAAGCCACTCTCCTAATGACACCACCTTTAAATTCCCTAGATCCAGATTTATTATGTAGATGTACACCTGATTTCACACACTCATAAATATCAGTTCCCTATTAATGCCTGATAGTTTAATCTTCTAGATCTAGGAATTAACTAGCCTGGATGCGAACTTAGCCCCGCCCACAACATTTGAGGTCGGGAAGTTCAGTCTGGAGTCGCTCCGTTGGGGAGAAACTATGCCCGAACAGAAGCTGTTTCAAATTTCAATGTTTCAAACCAATCAAATTGTCAGGGCGGGCTTTATACGATGATTGACAAATGATCAACAGTAACGTAATCAACCACGTCATCAAAGTGCGCTTGGATTGAATTTGTTTTCAACAAACATGCCTGCCGCTGGAGAGCTGAGATGTGTAGATGCTGCCATTGAGTCTGTTTTAGAAGACATCGACAGCGCATTCAATTTGAAAGAGGAAAGCGACGCGTAATCGCAGCCAAGCCTTAAATAACAGCTGGCTCCCATCCACTCCCTTGTTAAACCTTTGTGCGGGTCACACCGGAGGCTGAAGCGCCGCGCTGCGCCAAGGCTGCCTCGAGCCGTGCAGCGATCGTTTCCGCGTCGATTTTGTTTTTGCGCTTGACAAGAGCGTATCACGCCAGGAAACACCCTGAAAAATGATTTTAAACGATATTGATGACATATTTTATATGATATAATATTATAAATGATCAAATATGCATACCATACTTTGAATTCCCCTTCTGTTGTCCTAGAGTTTTAATTTTACCAATTTGACCAATGACATTATTAAATGTCCCCCTCTGCCCATCCACTACAGCCACACAAGCAGTGATACAGATAAAAAGAGAGAGGGGGGGGCTACATTCACCACATACGCTTGAGTGGAGAATACGTCATTTACCCGACACTTAATGGAGCAAACAGCTGAGAAGTTCCAAGGAGGACACATGTTGGGATGCTGTTGCTTAATGTTGGAGCAACAAGTAAGTATATGATTTATATTACTGGATCAACGGGTGATATTATCAGCGCTGCCCGGAGCTTCAGGTGTGAACTCAGCGTTATCGTCGTGGATGAAGTTCATCTGAATTACAAATGGTAAGAGAAAGACTGTCTGACTTAGTAAGTAACTCACAATGCTGTGTTATGAATCAAATGTTGTAAACATAGTATCATAGGTGTCGATGTAAGTTCGCTTGAGTTCTGTGGACAACAACTATGCGTCGCTTTCCATACGTCACATACTTGTGCTCTGATTGGTTGTAGGTCTATCCAATTGAGCGAAGAGGCATTTTTTTTCCTGGTTCGGTTGAAACACCCCCCATAATCACAGCCCAATGGAGCGGTATCAGCCTCATATTCTGACTAGAATTATGAGTATGACAACGTTAGGTTAGGATTCAACCTAACCACACCAAAATTGAATGGGTGCTTCCCCTGAACGTGAACACGTTTCAGATCTTGACTGTGTTTCTAGGAAGTGGTGGAGACAGATGAGAGCCACAAGGAGATTGCTGGTTTATTCATTTGTGAATACACGTAAGAATTTGAAGTGTGAGTGAAGTGTTTGGCTCGTGGCATCACAGGAGCGTTGTTCAAGGTCAACGATTCACATTGACATGTTTATTGTAGCAGTGACGCAGGTTTATGAACCCAAGCAAGTTGGAGAAATGGTGGCCCTCCATCCTGATGACCTGTACATGTTACCTTATATACACTGACTAGCTTGACTGCACATGTCTATTTCATGAAGAGGTAACAGGTCCACTTAAATTTAAGCAATTGCAATTTTGTTTGTTGAAGTAATTAGTGACACTACAAGTTACAGTCGAATGCAGTTGTTACTCCCGACATGAACGTCATCCACTCTGCAGCTCTCTGTGCTATTTTACAGTCTAGTTGATTTCCATCACAAACACATCTCCTACTGAACAGTAATAATACTCTGTGTCTGCCGGATGTGTAAACTGTTTACTATCGCTCCTGCAATAACAGGTTTAATTGATAAATATCAGAGTTATTGTCTCGCCTTGTTCGGCCTCAGGCAGCTAAAAACATAAATGAACCCAGCTTACATGGAGTAATACAAATCATAATAATAAACGTCGGTATAACAGGGAAAACCGATACTTTTTAAGGATTCATAAATATGCATCCATTTCACCAGTTAATGAAAGGTCCTGATGAGACGTTAATAAGATCATTAAAGAATAAAGACACAATGGATTTCACAGGTTTTGGAAGTAAAATATTTGATTATTTCAGATCCCCAACCACAATTTGAAATACACAAATAAACAATTTGAAGCCCTATTATTAAATTCTGAAAAAAATTCAATGCATTCCATGATCGTTTTATATTCAAAGAGATACTGTGTGTAATTTGAGCTATAAACAAAATGATGTGATTGTTCTGTGTTGAAACTGGTTTTAATGACATTTATTACTAAATCTACAATAAACTTATTTAACACCACCTAGTGTTTCAAACCATCTTGGACCTGGCAGACCAACGGTGAAGTACAGTGAACCATTTGGGATGTCTCTACGTCATGACATTTATACATATTTGAAAAAGTCAACAGCTTTTAATAGGACCTCCGTTGACCCCCCCAACCACAAGTGACCCGGTAAACAGCTCAGGACAACCCTGGTCTTGACCATCAGGAAACTCCAGGGCATTATTGTGGCATTTTTTGAATTCCAGGGAGAGACGCTTCAGACACAAATAGAGGTGAAGATAACTTTAAAATGTGGTTTAACCTTATTTTCAGAAGCAAGAGATACAACAATCAAACCTCTTATAATGTAAAACCTTAAATTATTATTTTGGAGAGGAAGACAAAAAGATCACAGCGCTTCCATATTGGATTTTTTTTTCTAATATTATATTCACCCAATAAAGCCTGAATAATAATTCCTGAGGTGCTCGGGGACCCGGCGGTTCCTCTCTGGGTTTCTGGCTCCAGTAAGAACCGTGGTTGCTCTTTTTGTAAATCCTCATTTTAACACGTGGCTCAATTAGTTCAGGGGGTGAAGAAATCTTTACCCACAGAAATTAATCTGGATCATGAGTGGGATGACACCGTTTTAACAGATCGGAGTTTTTAAAGAGGGATCCATCATGTATGATCGGATGGTTGCAATTTGCGTTTTTCCAACAATATCTGACAAATTTATGACAAGAGAATCATTGAATTGAATTTCCCCCCTCATTAGGTTCACTATATGCTTTTCTTCAATGTTTGTCCCTAGACAGGCTTTTAAGATATACAAAACTAAACAAAAGAAATACATTTACCAAAATAGCACAAAATAATGTACAAAAATTAACATAAAAGTAGCCAATCCAAGTTTGATTAGGTCGGAAAATGTAAAGCTTTGATAAATTTGCAATGGTTTTGCTTGTCCATATTTCCAATATTGGACAAAATGGAGAAAAAGCTAAAATAAGACCATTAAAGGTTTTGTTCTGTATTCACAATATATTCATTATTAATGCTATGAAATTGCTGGTTCATATTTATCACGTTTGTTTGTTTGTATTTATATGAAACTGTGCGTAAGGATTGTTTTGTATCCCATGGTTGAAAGATTCTATGGACGTTGGCTGTGTGTATGTGTTTAAACCGTAGACTATATAGAGAGGGAGGACGTGATGGCTCCACGGAAGTGAAGCCACAGCGTCTTGATCGCCCCCTGGTGGCTGGCTGGAGTATAGATCATAAATCCCCATTTCTCCATGTTAACAAATGGGATAAACAAAAAAGTGAATTACTTATTTTCATTTTTATATCCAAGTCTGTTTTAAGGATAAACTATTTTATGTATGTAATATGGGATATATGAATATGAATCTAGATGACACAATAATATAATAATAACATTTGTGGTGGAGCGAGCTTTAGTTGTCTGATTCATGCATCAGCTGCTGTCATGTGTTGTTGTTAGCTACAACATGCTGTAGCACATGAATATGCCTTAAAGAGAAAGCGGCACAGTGGGCCGGGTATTCACACTGTCAGCAATAAAATGTGTCCATATTTCTGCATCGACTATCAATGCATCATACTTAGTGTAATTTGTCCCGGGCAAGGACTCAGGAATACTAAAGAGGTGCCATCATCGATTCACATGCAAATCCTCAGCTCTTATTGGTGGGTGGACTGACTGATTGGTCACAAAGCCCCATCCTTCATATCAGCTGCTGGAGATTCTGTACATGTGGAAATCGGCTTTTTCTCATCAACCATTTGTCTTTTAATACAACATAGATACTGACATCTACTCCATCACTGATAAGACCCTAGCACACGTGCTTGTCGCCCTCACATCTCTTCATGCACCGGTGCCCAGAAGATTGTGGAGATGTGACAATGAGTGTGTGCTCATGTGTGTGGGTGTGTGTGTGTGTGTGTGTGACAAGCATCACAAGCTTCCAGATGGGCGAGTTTCACTGATTACCTTTTCACCACTCAACATATCTCTGTATCTCCACCCTGATCCTCTCTCTCTCTATAACTGACTGCAGGGTTACAAGGACTATGTGTTAATATGTGTGTCTCTGTGTGTGTGTGTGTGTGTGTGTGTGTGTGTGTGTGTGTGAGATGCTTCTCTGATTGCATATCCAAATATACTCTGTATTCAGCCACAGCACTGCCTGCCCCAATTGGCATAGCTTAAGAAGTGCCTGTGCCCCTCCCTTGGCACTGCTGTGTGTGTGTGTGTGTGTGTGTGTGTGTGTGATCCATACAGTCAGGGTGCAATTAAAAGGCCTGTCAATGTTGTGTCGGCCATCACAGAGGCTCAGACTGTCACTTTCAACCAGCCTCAACACACAGTGTGTATGGAGCAGCAAACAAAGAGAGAAGAGGAGGAAGAGAAGGACAAAATAAGTGATAGTAAAGAGACAAAATCTGCTGTGAGTATTATTATTCCATCTGTAAAGAATAAATCCACAGTCCTATTAAATGTTACACTACAGAATGAATCACAGAAGAAACAAACAAGTGCTTATTGCTTTTTGCTTATTGAACGGGCTGAAAATTGTGCTTTGTGTCTGTTGCCACATCCGTTTTCGGTGATGTGACATCAGGTGTTTTCTTAAGCTAATGCAGTGTATGAATACATTTAACAAGCGCACGTTACGTTCGCCCGTACTGGTCAGAAGTATTTCTACTAAATTCAACAAAACAATAAGTTGGACAATCATCTAATCAACTGAAGAAAATGTTAATAACTGCTTTATTGTCAACAGTGAATTAGAAGCATTCGCTGGCTCATGCTTCTCAAATGTAGGGTTTTCTGATTTTGTATTAAGAATGTTTGGGTTTCAAACGTCTGAAGACACCTTGAGCTCTGGGGAATTGAAAAGGACGTTTCACTGCAAAGCTCAACGCAGTGTTCATGAAAGTTCAAATGTGTTAAATAGAAATAAACAGAATTATCCTCGAGTATGAAGAAAAATGTGAGATCATGTCACTGTGATTGAGATTTGATTGGTTAAAATCTCATTATGTGGCTTTACTCAAATATTGTGTCTTCCAATGCCACGATTTTATAATTTAGAAAGCTGCAGCTCTGACAGGAGTAAAATTAACAAATTGAATTAACACTTGTTTCAGCAGAACACATGTTGACACTGGTACTGAGGGTTCAAATGAGGACACATGTTGTTAGTAATCAACAAGTAAATGCTAATTATTACATGACACAGTGGTCTTTATGGAATATCGTTTTATGTTGCATGTGATGATCTCTCCTAATGGTGGGCGGCCTCTTGAAATCTGACTATTTGTGTTGATGTACTGTGCAGTCTAATGTCTATAAAAGGTAAACAACTATCTTAAAAATGTCCCTATGAGGTTAAATGTAACATATATAAAAAAATCACACAATGTCAACTTAAACAGTCTTTTTCAGATTTTAATCTCAATATTCAGAACAGATGTTTTGTTTACAGAGGTCAATTAAATACATGTACTACAGTATATTTACATCACACACGGTCTTTGCCTCAACCTGCAGGGGCAGCTCACTCTGCCATGTTACTAAGGAATGTGTAAAGACGGCTGTTAAGGATGTGCACAGTTGTGTTGTCCCCTCTTCTTCCCACACTCCTTCTGTACAAATTCACATCAGCGATCCCCCCCCCCCCCCCCCCCCCGCCTCATAGCAGGATGCGGTACTTGAGGGCCCGCGGGACCCTGTTGATGACGAGGCGCCCGTCGTAGCTGAGCGAGGCAAAGAGCCAGGGGTCGGCCGACGACCACTCGGCCGCATACACGCTGTCCTCGTGCTCCTCGTAGGTGGCCACCACGCTGTCCTTTAAGGGCTCCTTACTCCTGGTTCACACGGAGACACAAAAACCACACAGAGAGGTGAGAAGAGGAACGGATCACATGTTGCAGATGTGTACGTAGAAGTTTCCATTTCAAAGAGTGAAGCTCTGCCAATGTGACTCCACTGAGGGTCGCGTCCAACCAGCCTTCTCTCCTCGTTTCAGAAAATATTAAAAAAGGTGTCAGAAGTTTCTATAAAATGTTTTGTGTTTTATGTATGGAATGTATTGTATTCCTATTATTTGAGTGGGAATATTGTGAAACTGTAATTGGTCGATATAATCTTTAGTATCTTCACTGGTTTTGAAGGTGAACTGGGACGTACCTTTGTGCATTATCCCCACAGACTGTCAATCAGTGGAACAGCGGGAACCAGCGAGGGCGATGACCCTTAAGTCCCCAGTACTACCACAAGGTACCTTTAATGGTTTGTTTATTTTAGGTATTCATTAGTGCTGTCAACTATTAAAATATTCAATCGCGATTAATCGCATTTATGTCATAGTTAACTCAAAAATAATCGCGATTAATCACAAATTTGTATCTATTCTTAATGTCTCTTCATTTATTTTTTCTCTATAATTTTTGGGGGTTTTAATGCTCTATCAACATGGAAAGTGGATTGGCTTGCTTTATGCAAATGTTTTATTTTATTGAAAAACAACATTGCCAAACAGGGCGCTACAAAATAAAATTATAAAGTGCACATTTCAGGTAAACAAGGACTCAGCCTATAGTGCAGTTAAACCATGGCTTCATATTTTCTTTTTTTCAAGTTTGCTGTGAACATAGCAGTCAGGCCTCTCAAACAGACAAGCAACAAAATAACAAACAAACAAAATTTGTTTGTTATTTAAGTGTCTGCCTACAAATTAGACACAGAACTGTGTAGGGCTATTTGAGTCCTCCCCATATTTGTGGAAAATGTATGAAATAAGAAGAACCCTATTTTGAAATAAATAAAAACATATAGCTGCAGCCTAGTAGCTTAAAAATATATATTTTAGTAGGCGAAATATTAAAACAAAAAGCGAGAGCAGGTCAGACTGGAGGCGAACACAGATACTGAAGATCGGTAGAAACCAACTGCAGCTTCTGCTCTGATCAAGACGCTGAGGCGCTGATCTCTGATCAGCTGAGACCAGAGAAACTCTGTGTTTTCACTGTTTTCATAGTTAAGAAGCAGTGAGTCACTGAGAGGCTGCTGCACGCAAACAAGCTCTGATCTCACTGTGTCTCCCTGAGCGAGTGCGCAGGGGCAGGGGGCGGGGTTACGGTGCGCTATCTGGAACCACACACACACACACAAAGACACACACACACTCGCCCGCTCCTTGTACTTCATGACGGCCTGATACGATGATGTTTTAAAAAATGATTGTTATTTAGTCAACCACCAACATGCAAAAGCGTGTGTCACACGGCGAAAGCGTGAGAGTTGGCAGCTCTGCGTAAATCTCGCGATAAAAAAATTGACGGCGTTAAAATTGGTTTGCGTTAACGCCGTTAATAACGCGTTTAACTGAGAGCACTAGTATTCATAGATGGAATGTGGAATGTGTGATTATCTCACAGGCACATGCACACGCACAGTTTGTCTCCTTTGTGTCGTGGTCAGCCCAAACACGCCATCGCCTGCCGAGGCCTGGAGAATGTTTGCCTCCCCAGTGCTGGGACACTTCTCCCGCTGCTTCAACAATGTGACAATAAATACAATTTCAGAATTATTATCCGGCATTATTGCCATCCCAAATTTCTCCGAAACCCACTGTTGTAAGTAGTCCTGAAGGAAAACAGTGACGTACATATTTTGATTTATTTTACACATTAACTATTTCAAGGGGATAGAAGCGGCTCCCTCGGGGCTTCAGCCTAAAATAAAAACCATCCGAGTGCTGAGTTCAAATAGACACATTGGGGAAGAACCGAACAGGACGGTTTATGTGAAGTAAGCAAGGATTATGAAGGAATGTGAAGTTTTTAGAGTTTATATTGTGGACAGTTGTGCGTTCTGAGACGGCTGTAAGAAGTGGTTATCAGAGTAACTGTGGCAGTTCTGCTATTTGCCACAGGCCACTGTCAAAGTCACAAGCTGTTTTCAGACATGAACTCAGAAAAATGTCTGGAAAATTGAGTCCAGATATTTTCAGGAGTTTGCCTTTCACCCATAAAGACGACACAGGAGATTTTCCTGGACGATGTGAGACTGTAGCAGGAGATTCTCCGCAGGATTCAATGCGAGCCATGTTGAAGCAGTTCTAATATGCAAGAATAGCGGGCGTAAAAACGAAAAAAAAAAGGATGACAAAGTGGTGTCGTTGGAATAGAAGACACAGACGAAGATGTCAAAACATCGTTTGGTAATAAGGGCTGACGCCGGTGTGTTGGAGAAAAGTCAATTCTGCTGACATCGTCCGGAGTTCATGTCTTAAAACAGCTGTGGTTTGGAGACCAGAGATTCTTGTCGGGGGTTTCTCCTGGTGAAACATTGTGTATTGTGTGACCCCCTTTTACCAGTCAATTGTCTCACTACCACTGCAAGACTCCCGATCACTAGACAGCAAGTCATGTAGTTAAACTGCACAGCGACGACCTTGAAAGTGGTTTAGTCTGAACTTGGCATAAGACTAGGCTTAAATGATCTGAAAGGGGAATATGTTTTGGGAAAAGGCCTTTTAACCCCATGAATACACAATGTGTACAATGACCAAGCATCAACAACGTAAAGAATCTTAGTTTGCTTCAACTTGCAAACCTTAAAAAAAAGTCATCATCCTCAAAATTGTCTGAATTGTTGAAAGTTAAAAGTGAGTCGGTCCAGGCAGTGGAAGACATCTGTAGGTAGCTCTCAGGTGCTGTGGAGTGGACACGTTCATACAAGAGGGCTCAATGACTGTAGTGGATGGGTTGAAGCTAAAGCGGAGTGTTGGTGATTAGGAAGAAGAGATGATAATTGCGGATGGGAGTCGCTCATTGCGTGGTAAGAGCTGGTAGTTATGGATGAGAGGGGGAATGGGACCATATAATGGACGGAGGACAGTGACAGATTTTGGAAAGCACTGTACGGTAACCATTACACATGATATCCCTGCAATTTTAAAATCAACTCTAATCACTATAGAGACAAGCTCCTGAAGTATTTTGACAGTAACGCAGTTTTAATGTGTTACCCCTCCGCTTCTATCGGTCTGAGTGCCACAGCATGTGGACGTGCAGGTTCAGGGAGTCGGCTTTAATGTCAGGAGGACCAATAGCAAATTCACTGTTTGAAATGTGCAGCGTGTTTTTATACACACTCAAGTGTCTCAGTTTTCTTCATCAGGCTCCTTCTCAAACTCCAGAAATGTACAAGAGTAGAGTAATTAAAAAAATGTAATCTCATCAGGAAAGATATGAAATACAAATGTCTTTAACACACCGGTACGATTCCAAATCTGAATTATAATATAGAATTAAATAGGAACAAAAGAATTTGACACATACAATAAAAGACGACTGAGGTTATTCATAGATGAGCCTTTAAAAAAGAAGAATAAAATCCCAGCCCTGTTTAAGAAGAGGGGCTGTGAGGGAAGGTTTATACGTGGTTATAAACATTAATGACTGGCAGTGGCGCTGTGCCACTCAGTTTAAATTTACACTGAGTTTTCTTTTAGGTACACAAAGCTCAAACTAATGCAGTATTATATAAGAGTCCTGTGATAAATCCCCACTTCACATAATGTTCACTTTTCAGTTGAAACTGTATTTAAGATTCGGCTGCACGACCATTTCGGGGGCTGCAATAAGTGCTGCTGTTGTTGCGTTATGCAGAGTTGTGTTGGCCATTTAGTCTGTTTTGTAAACTGCAGTTTGGACACCTTGAGTTTGACAGTTTGTCCTGCACCATCTTGGTTTTTGAAACCTGAAGTATCCATATTTGGAGGAACAGGAGAGGAGCCTGACAGGGTTTGAGGACACTGCACCCAAATGGACGTGTCTAGCTGTCAATCACATGGTATTCATGCCCCAAAGCATCCTCTGCTTTCTTGTCTATTTGACTCTAAATGGGATAATAATGTTTTCAATTCATAGATGTAGTCATTTTTATACATTTTAATGAAGAAATCTAATATATATTATGTATTTAAACTCTACTAAATGGTTATTTAGATTTTGTATCATAACTGAGGCACAACAATAAAAATCGAAGCTCTAATAACCACTTTTTATTAAAGGACCTGTGTTATATCTTCCATCATACCGCAGATAATTAAAGCGATTACTGCTGATTTTAAGAGCGCTGTAAAGTTGCTCTCACTTGTCGTCCTGGTGGTTTTCCTCCCCCTCGCTCAGCTCCTCGTCATCCACCAAGTGTCCGAACGGCTCTGAGGAGATGGACACCATATTGGAGAGGATGAGGCGGCTGTCACTGCTGGCTGTCAACACCAGCTGGTCATGGCTGTGGTTGTAGCGGACGCTCCACACCCTGGGATGGAGACACACATTTACAGACGCGCATTCAGAATTTTTAACAATGTGCGGAGGACACAATGTGGGGTACATTAATATATTCAGGCGTGGAGCTGGCTGCCATGCACGTAGAGCCCATTGTTCCAAATAATACCAGAGTGAGCGTGTGATAGACATTCATGTTCAGTGTATGTTGACTGTGTGCTTACAGGCAGACCCCACATGCTGACACGCACACGCAGGCGTGCAGAGAAACCGCATGTGTCTATCTCTCTTTCACACACTCGTGCCAACACAAATCATGCAGAAAATGCAGCATTCTCACAGTGGGATTCACAGCGAAATATGCCTATCGTGGTGTGTATTCAGATGCCAGTAATAGGGATTTGGTACCTTAGAGTCAGTGTATGGGCTTAGTTCACATGAGTTGACGATCATTATCATAAACTCCCTGATCCTGGTTTTATTTGCCGGTTGCTCAGTTTCACTTTCTCGATCCAATTGTTTCTCACCTTTCCTCCATTTCTCACTCCATTTTGTCCGCTTTTTTTTTCTATTTCTGAAACTGTCAACACTGTCTCTCTCACTTGCCTGTTTTCATCCTCTTTCACTCTCTCTCCTGGTGCTTGTCAATGCCTCTTTCTCTCTCTCTCTCTGTGAGCCCCGGGCACAGCTCACAGTGCGGTCCCACTTCCCTCACAGGGAGGGATTGAGGGATAACCGTGGCTGTTGACAGAAAATCAGCCTTGGCCACGCCGTTCCCTGCGCTCCTCTAATCCGCTTCCCTGCTAAAAAATAGTCCCTAATACCCCCAGCAGCCCTGAGGCCATATCCTGGCTGTGCTCTGAAAAAAAATGAACACGCACAATAATCACACACACAGATACACAAACACACTCAGGGTAACACCCACACACACATGTATATGCATCATATTAAAGATAAGTGCACAAACAGGACAAATACACACAGACACAATGCAGGAGCATTATAGAAATGCTTGAATACACATGCACATAGATTCACAAAGAGATAAAGAGAGTGCTTGAAAAGACACACACACAGACACACACTCTCTCACACACACACACACACACACACACACACACACACACACACACACACTATCTGATATCTGCAGCTATCTACGGTTATGGATATGTTTGCCAAGTCTATCTTTCCTTTGGAGATAACACTCGCTCTAGTGTGTGAATGTGTGTGAGTGTGTGTGTGTTTGCCTTTATCAGGTGAGGATTGGTGTGCTGCAGCAGTAGCCCAGTTTAGCTCGAAGACACACTGATCGTCTATTCAGCTCACACAGAAGAGAGAGAAAGTGTGTCTGTGTGTGTGTGTGTGTGTGTGTGTGTGTGTGTGTGTGTGTCTTCCATGGAAACATGCTCCTGCAGTACACCACCGTCAGCTCTTAGCACCGCCTGAAGCTGCACAGAGGACAACTCAGAGCTCGACTGGGCCGTACTGATTCGATCCTCCCTGACAAAACCAGGAGCTCCCTATTTAATTAGTAATTGCTATATTACTACTTTTTATTGCAGCAGTAGTTAGGGCATTTCATTAGTTAGGAGATAAAGCCATTAATAAAACTAGAAAGCAATCAACAGCGAAGTCAACAGAGTCGTCAAGTTTATCATTAGTGCCAGTGCGTTCTCCTAAATGTGCCTGAATTATCCTCTAATGCTAAGTGAGAGGCGTTTTGTTCATTATGCAAATACATTTTTTAACACCTTAAAATAGTCAAAGAGATGAATGGCTTGGCAATATTTCTTGTCAACTTATACCCTATACAACAATAAAAGTTTCGGTAAAAATGTTACAGCCTCCGATAATTTCCCCAATAAAAGTTCACACTTCCCAACATTAAAAGTGAGATGGGATAAAAGTTTTGTGCTCGAGGCGCCAAATCAGAGCGACTCTTTGAAAGAATCTATGACATCCATCACCTCTAATATAAGATTCATCCTCGCTTATCATTACTGGTATATAGCCATTTGGATATATTTGATTGAGTTGGTTTCCTTTTGTGGCGTCTGCCATCAAGTTTGCCACCTCCCTCGAAAACAGCAGAGTTGAGATTTTTTTTTTTTAATACCACAAAACACACTGTCAACTGTTTTCATGTGGACTAGTTCTTCTGATATTAAAAGGAAAGTCATTTTCTGTGAAAGCCGTGGATTGTTCAATTGACCCTGGATATTGTTTCTCCAAAGATATTGTGTTGCTATATCTTAATGTAAGATGCACATGTAACAAGCCTTCCCAGAATCAATAGGTATTTTAAAAGTAGTGCATTTTATGTCTTGCTGCTACAGCACCAAGCTAATGCAACACATTGGCTATGCCGTCACTCTTTCTACTTGCCAGTGGGCATTGCTTATCTACTTGCAGCACATGACCTGCATAGCTGCAGATGACTCGCTGGGTCAGGGAGTGACGGACGGAGAGAGAATTTCACTTGCATTTGAAAATAAGCCGACATGAAAACTGAGCCCAAAGCTTGGCACGGTCAGTTTGCTGGACTATGTGGAGCATTAAAATGTCTCCTCACTGGAATTAAAATCCAGACCCAGACAGAGCTGTCCATACAGCTTTGGCTATTTAGTGTATTTTAAAATGTGTGCACCAGACATTAAGAACCTGCTTTAACAGACATTTTATAAACTTAGGAAAACTTTGAGCAGTTCTCAAAATATGGTTTAAGTGTAAGTAATATTGAACACAAGCACATGTTCTAGACCAATGTGGACGTCGCAGTGAGTTAGATGAGTGAGATCCATACAATAAAGATGTGTTGGATATCAGAACAGTGCAAAAAGAACAATGTCTTGACTTTCATGGAAGAGAATAGTAGAATAGTAGTGTTAAACAGGCCCTTAAAGCTAAATTCAGACATTTATGGTAGAAAGAACTGGACGGATGAAACTGACAATGCTTATCACGCAAATCAATTAGATAGTTGATAACCATAAATCAATAATAGCAGTAACCATCATTCTCAACAGCTATTTCATGATGGTAAACACCATTGTCCTATGTAATCAACTTTAGCATGTGAAAAGAAGTAGCGAGTTGCTCATTGAGAGTTCAACTTCATTAGGTATTCTGTTAGATAACTTAAAGTGAGTATTGTTCTTTCTGAAAGCTTTGGGATAAGGACGTAACAGACGAACTGGAGCAGTATCACCAGAAATCCTGGGGGGCAGTGTAACTAACATTTCCAGTGAGACAACTTTTTGAGTGGAGATTTGCAGAGTTTGTTAGAAACTACAGGCACAGGGAGGAATAGCCGCTTTTGCGAGGATCTTAAGAGGATCGTTGTCACCACCGCCTTCACAGTCACCAGACTTCTGTGCTGCCCTCTAGTGGATGTATTTCTTTACAACCGTGCCAACGTGAAGGTCCCATGGAAATATTTGGACAATGATTGCTACACCCTATATCAAATCTTTTCGCATGTCCTGTGATTCAAGATTGCTGACTCCCCCTCCCAGGCCAACCCTGTTACCCCTCCCTTCACAATTCACCGACCAGTGGGAGTGCTCCTCCAGGGTCTTGACAGGCTCCTGGACATTGCGGACATCCCAGAACTTGACCTTGCAGTCGTCTCCGCAGCTAGCCAGGTAGTACTGTCGGTTGGGGTTGAAGTCCAGGTCACGCACCAGCTGGCCATGAGCGTTCTCGATACAGTAGATCTGACTGGAGAGGAGAGAGAGGAGGGAGGGGAAGATTGAGTTGATTAAACGGAAAAAGGGGGGAAAAGATGAGAAGTACAGGTAAGGAAAGGAATTAGGATGGAGGGATAAGAGTGAGAGGGAGCAGCCAGGGAGAGAGATGATAAAAGATAGGCATTGGAAGAGAGAGAAGGAGAAAGAGGGGAGGGAGACATAGGACAGAACAACAAAAGGAGATATGAGAAAATGATTCACAGCGTCCACACATGGAAGAACATTCCCAGGCTAAATCAAAGCCTCCTCTGTATCGGTGTCTGTCAGTGAAGGCCAGGCTCAATAAAGCAGCGATCACCGGTGGTGGTAAATTATAAAGGCAAGTCTCATAACCACACAACCTTGAGTTCCTTCCAGAGTGAGGTTAACAGAATGACAGAGGGAAGAAAGACGCTCTTTGCATTGTGTCTCCATCTTTCTGGTCTCCTCCTCCACTTCCTTTCAGTTCCTTCTCCTATACATTCTCCTGGAGTCACCTTATCTTCTCTATTTAAACGTCTACACTGTTAAAACAAATCATTTATTCTAGTCCTCTTGCATCCTTCCTCAAAACTTGGATGTTTCTAAATGCACTGCGACGTTCATTTTTATTTTCAACAACTTAACTTCCCTCTTACTGTGAAGTACAGCGTTTATTTGTCAGCTGCCCTACACAATGAGGTTTAAGTTATTTCAAGAGGCCCTGAGCTACATTTCCCCCCGACAATTACAGTATGGTAACATAGAGATAATAAAGATAGTGAAGTATGGAAGATGCGGCTCATATGCAAAACAAAGCCAAAGAGATTGATCATCCAACTCTGCACTTTCCCTCCGCTCTGTGGAGCATGGCAACATCTTTTAGTAAAATCTGCTCTTATCAACATCATTTCCATAAACAGCTGGCTGATATTTTAAGCGAAAAAAGCTCTGATCATCCCACTGCATGCCTCCTTCCCAGCATCACGAGGAAAGACAGACACAATTTCTAACTGCTGAAGAAACTATCCAGCAAGTTAAAGGCTGTTATATAAAAATGAAATAAAATATATCTTCTCAAACTGGAGGAGAACATGGAAAACACAATAGATAAATTATTAAAGTGATCATTGTCCCATGATATTTGCTTGTTTGACCAAGTTGCAAAGGGATATTTAGGATAATCACAAATATAAATTGTCCCCAAAGAAAGGTTGATTCATTCATTCTCAAAACTGATATGATTATGACTGGCTTTGTAAAAGACTGACCAGCTCACTGAAGATGTGAATCTACTGTTTAACTTCAATTGTTTGCTAAAAAGGTAGGGGTGCTAATTTGAACCTGTAAAAACAAAACAAATCACGAGAAAAAGAAAGAAAAAGGAATGTTTCTAATAATCAAAACCAGTCACTTCATCAGTACGAATAAAGTGATTGATCGTTTTTTCTGTCACTAAGCAACCTGCCTGCCTGGAGTTTTCAGCCAGCGAGACACACCCCGCTGAAGCTGAGACGTTCGTCCCAAGTAAGCGAACACGTCGCTGAAAAGTCAGTTTGGTAGTTGGTGATTATAAAACAATTTAATAAAAGGTGGGCGAACATGCACATTTCACCAAGAAACCAGGGAAGAGATTGCTCTCACGACATAAGAAGGAGAAAGCAAAACACACATGTTGTGCAAAATCCTATTTGTGCACAAGCAGCCCTTTTACACAACGTGTGTGTGTGTAATAGTGTCACTAGGTGTACAGGTGTATATATATGTTAATGGCTGTGTTACTAATATTGGCTAGCTGTCTTTGTAGCCTCCTGACACTGTTTTATAAATAAGACATAAGTCAATCAGCTGGGGTTCACGGAATCGAATCCCATTTGAATAAATTGGTAATTAACAGGATCTAGAGCTCTGCCTTTGCCATTAATGCAACATGAGACTGTGTCAAATAACTACTTTGTTTTTCCTCATTTCCTCTCCAGACCGGCCTAGCACGGCTTAGTTTGGCACAGTTTTGTTCAGCGGAGTGGAAAGCCACAGAGTTATTGCCCAGCTGGATGCCAACAGCAGCTAGCCAGCGAGCTAGTCACCCTGCTGATCACGTTAGGCAATTAACGTGCTAATTAAAAATCTCATTAAAATAGGGGAGGTGTAAGAGAATGACCTGGGGCAGACCGCTGGGCTTCAATTAGGTCAAGACAACGTCAGGGACTGTGTGTGACTCTGCGAGTGTGTGTCTGTACGTGCAGTTGCCACCACCAGACCGTGGCATCGGTGATGGCATATGGAGCGCGACAGAAAACGTCACACAACAACTTTGAGCCTCCGATGAAAACACACATTTTTAAAGAAGCACAGAGTGAGCTGACAGGCACGTTGCAAATAACTTATTCAGTACAAATGAGTGTACATAAATAGATATATGGTGTACACTTGTTACCATGCACACACACAAACATTGATCACTTTTCAACCTGCTATCTCCGAATGTGTCAAGATTTGCAAACACAAGCTGTGTCCCAGTTGCATAATATATACAATAATCATGTGTTGAATATGTAGTGCATCCTCACTGGAGAAAAGACAGGCAGTATAATGTACAGACATAAATTAAGATTGTTTTTAAAGTGGCATTGATAGACACTGTTGTCACTGCGATGTAGGACAGTGCAGGAGCAGCACAAAGCTGAAAAATAAGAACAACCTTAAATAATCAGAGGACACAGTGTTGCTCCTGCTGCTATCTCTCGTGACAGTTCAGGAATCAAAGGAAAGAAACATTTATCCAATCTTTGGGTATTTGTTTATATGTTTGATGAGTTCTAGTTCCAGCTGGATTGATTTCTGAATCAAGACTTGTTACCTCGGCAAAGGAGGTTATGTTCCCTATCCGTTGATTTGTTTCTAAGAAAGATAACGCAAAAACGACTGGATTACCACAAACATTGGCGGACGGATGTGGTATGAATCAGGAGAGAAGCCTTAAAATTCTGGTATGGATGGTTTAAAAAAGGTGTCACTTTCTTAAACATTTTAAGACTGCAAGATTTCAATATTATCATTGTTTTCGTGGGGAGTAACTCAGTGAGACAGTGGAAAGCTGTCAGAGATTGATGTTTTCTTCCCTAGTAACAATTAAACAGAAAAATTAAAACAATTGCTCTTTTTAGCTGCTTCTGTTATGGATCCAGTTCCTGGATGTGACATATTAATGTTATTGTCATGATTAATTCAAGCCAGTCTGTGTTCACCCGACAATCACATGAGTTTTTTCATTCTTGAGCAACGCATTTTAAAATAACTCTATAAACCACACTATTTCTGTGGTTCAACAATTGATAGCTTGTCACTAATAAACTAAACTGCAATGGATAATTATGTAAATAATCCATTACCCTAGTTCTGGGAGTCAACATTTCTCAGGTATATGCCATACGTATGATGCCATTAATTGATTGATCACTAAGTTGTGAAACAAGACCCCCACTATTCTTAACTTTAGTTACAATTGTTGAAACCTGAACCCAGATGGATTTGAGAAAGGATTTGGAGCTGATAAGTGGATTAGATGCCAGATTCAGATTCTGTTATCAAACCCCAACACTGCTGGTAATCACTTCAACATTTCTTGTTTCAAGCCACTGCGGACAGTGCTGGCTGTAATATGGCTTTATTGGATAGGATTTAACAGGATTTTCACTACATCAATTTGATGAAGTACCTTGATTTGTGTTTTTCTGTAGGAATGAATGGAACAAGGCATCCCTGTCTGTTATGTTTCCATACCATCTGCTTATCAGCAGGATTAAACGAAAGCTATCGAACACATTTCCACAAAACTTCAACCTTAACATTGAACACATAATGTCAATTAACAGTTTATTATTTAATGTTCTACTTATGTAAATATAGGTATATAACGATTGCAGAATTAACTTCATATACTGTGATCAAAGACTTTATCCATATTTCCCACCCCTTAACATATTTTATTCAGATATATCTTCACATGCAATGACAAATGGCAATCAGACTGCTATATAGATGCTCTACCTGTCTCTGCTGCTCTTTTCTTTCCACTTCAGTCTTAAATTCACAGACTTTAAATCTGTACTGGACCCGTTTAACTGACATGTGAATGCAAGGATTGTTTTGTTCTTTCATTGTTTTTTAAACTGTCTAATTTTCTATTTAGCCCTGTTGCAAGAACACATGGGAAACACTATCTCACTCTGCCCTAGACAGCTGGTGAAGTAACAATAACTTGAATCTTCAATCTTGCATTATGGGATATTTACTTATTTATTGCATTGATTGGCCTAGAATTTAAAGAAAGTAAATCACTTGTGATTTGAAACAAGCATTTATCAACCAACAGTGTTATAATCGACTCAGAACTTTTGGTGAACTTAAATTTGTACTCTCAATTTCTGTCTAATTTTGAGCTGGTGCCCATGATTTATTTACAGCCCTCCCTCCCTCTCCTGAGTGTGACTCTGAGGTAAAAGGCGTGACCCCAGGCTGCAGAGTGGCTGGTGTTCAAGCCGGCCCGCCGTGGAAAGGGACGCGGCCGCCGCGTGAAAAAGGAAATGGAGCAGGAAATTGGGTTAGTTTCGCTCATTCCCTCTATGGTGTCTCTGTGCAATCCCCTCCTCAAATGCACGCACGCACACGCACACACACACACACACAACAACACACACCCAACTGTCAAACTCCCTCGGCACAGGGCTAATAGTGGAGAGACCTGGGACTTTTTGTATGTGTGTGTTTGTGTTTGTATGAGTGCGGAGGATTAGAGCTGTGGCCGACCTAAGCCACCAGGCGCACTCCATCTAAAGTCATCCAGCCAGCTTTGCTGAGTGTGTGAGAGTGTGTGTGATGGGAGGTTGATGAGGGGACAGGGGACCTATTACACACACTGTTAGGCTCACACATATAATAACATAAAACAGGAAAACACAATCCCTAAAATAATGTTTTATGTGCAAATACAGAAGAAGATAGAGGTGTGTAAGAGGGAAGACACAAAGGCGGTACACATTTGACCATCTCTCTATCACACACACACACACACACACACACACACACACACACACACACACACACACACACACACACACACACACACACACACACACACACACACACACACACACACACACACACACACACACACACACACACACACACACACACACACACACACACACACACACACACACACACACCCCTTCCTGGCTTAGACTGGGTGATAAATCTCCCTGCTGAGGGGATCGACTGGAGCACAGACGCTCACAGTCACACGCACACACAAAATATCTCTCTCTCTCTCCGTCTCTCTCTAACACGCACACACACATCTCTGTTTCTATGACAACTGCTGTGGGGAGAGAGGGGGAGAAAAGAAAAATCGAAAGAGGAGAGCAATCATTTCATCGCTGATCAAAATTAAAGCCTGGCTTTGAGATGGAGCTGGCAGGGAAAGAAAGATGTGAGGGAGAGGGGCAGGTAGACGGAAGAAGAGAAGGAAGGAAGGAAGGAAGGAAGGAAGGAAGAAAGGAAGGAATATAACACATTATATTATATTATACTGCATAACATTGCATATTGCAATTTGACACTGTTCACTGTTTTGCATTTTGCATTTCACTTCACTTTTTATATCTTGTATATATTTTTATTTAGATATGTTTATGTCTAAATAAATGTTACTTTATAAATATTAGAAAAAGTGAGTAAAGAAGAAGTAAATAGTGAGTAATATCATACTGTTTTTTTTTATTGCTTTTCTTATGTATGTTGTATTTATTGTGTTTTTATGTTTCTATGTTCATTGTATTCACCAATTACCAGAGCAAATTCCTGGTAGGTGTACACCTACTTGGCAATAAATACTTTCTGATTCTGATTCTGATTCTGAAGGAAGGAAGGAAGGAAGGAAGGAAGGAAGGAAGGAAGGAAGGAAGGAAGGAAGGAAGGAAGGAAGGAAGGAAGGAAGGAAGGAAGGAAGGAAGGAAAGAAGGTAGAGAGATTTTACGTGTATAAAAGTAAGGGATCAATACATCAAGCAACTTAAATGATTGGGTGAATCTTCATGGACAGATGGAAGTGCAAACAAAAGACCACAGGAGAAAAACTAATATTACATATGTAAGTTCAGGATAACCTTGGAAATTAATTATGTTACAGCCTCTACACATAATTTCAGTGTAATTAAAGATGTCTGAATTCAGTACTTGTTGGTAATACTGTATCAATCAATGTACCACAAGTAATAATGCATAAGTGGTGTTTATGGGGTTGTAGTAAGAGTGATTGGGTGGTGTCCGTTTTAACCTTTCCACTGTGAGGAATGGCTCACACAATGAGTTTATCTGTTAGCACACCATTAAATTATTACATTCGTTTGTGTGGATTCAGGTCACATGTGAGGAAGCCAGTCCTGGGGATGCAGCTACTGGTAGTCCCTCTGCCCTGCTCTTTAATGGATTTGGGTAATTTACATACAAGATACCTCAGCAATAATTAGCAAGGTTTGTTAAACAACTCCTCATCCTAGATGCCGTTTATCTTCAAGTTTAAAAGTGAAAAGATAATACCTTTTGAATGATTGGTAGATGTTAAAACTGCTTTGGGGTAATTTGGGGTTTGGTGTCTTGCTTAAGGACACTTCCACATGTGGACTGGAGGAGCCCGGGCTCACCCAACCGACCTTCTGAAGAGTGGGCTCTACCTCCACAAGCAGCCTTACTTACATCAATTTAAGAACAACGCTGCTTCTGGTCTCCCATTCATCAACAACTGCTTTAGTATCAGTCTTCTCGCACAAAATTATGTACGCAGCCACCAAATGCATATTTAACACCTTTTATACTGAGTTGCCTTCGTAGAAGGAGTCAGCTGGAAACATTTAAAACTCAGCCAAGGCATTACTTTGCAACCAATGCATAGAGGTGACATCAGCTGAATTTACAGTGAACCGATGTCCTGGTTTGTACAGGATTGTCCTGGTTTCAATTATATAAACATGTCACCTCCATTAATCCCACTCATTATTACCTAACCTAGTGGTGATCGCAAGCGAGTGGGGGTGGAGGGTGAGGACACTTCTAAAATGTGAAAGACGTAAAGAAGAAGGAAAGAAACCACATATCAAGAGGCTTACTCCCTCCTTTATAAGGCGTTGTGTCGTCCATGGTGAGTAAATGTGCCTTGGTAGTTGTGCTAAGTACAGAATTTATTGCCACCCATTCTTGTGAAAACACCCATGTTGCATGAACCTTCTGTGAAATTTAAGGTTACATTTTATTATTATTTATAATATGGTCACCATAGCTCACTTAGCTATCCAGCTAAGCACAGCTGATTCAATCTTTGAGTAGCTGTTTTCATTTAGAATAGTAACAATTATTTAAAAAAAAGAGAATATCGATTAAGTCTAACTCCATCTGAAACTGAAAAAATACAACAATTTTCCTTCGACAATTTCTTCCTCCATTATTATCACAATTATATTGAATATGTAGCAGCAAGAGAACAAAAGGCTCCCAGTAAGAGTCAGCAAGAGGTGTGGTTGAGTTGCAAGCATAAATCTGGAGATGTTAGTTTTTATTCTTTAATTTCAAGGTCTGCATAAGGTCATGAATATACCATTATGGGAGTTACAGTATAATGTCTGGTTCATGTCTACTGAGGGGGAGGTGGGAGCACATGAAAAGGTTACAGATGATTGATTTGACAGTAGCAGAGTTCAAAAGGTCAAACTCAAAGCAACAGTGGCAGTGGAAAACCAGCATTTTCTAAAGCAGCTGACATCTTTTGCATAAAGGCTTGTATATGATATTCCTAATAGACAACACTTTTTGCATAATGGTGCTATATTTGAATCTGTGAATAAAGTATGATACAAAAAGCTTTTGAATAATAGTTTACCTTCGGAACCCTATCATCATGGAACGGTGGAGCACTGTTAAATCCGATGACTAGGTGGCAAGAAAAGGATGTTTTAGGAAAGGTGGCGTGTGTGTGAGTGTGAGTTGTCTGTGTGGATGAGCAGCTCTGATGCCGTCGGCTTCCTCTCTTTGTACCAACAGACAGCAAGCTTTTAACCTGGACAGCAGAGGAGCATAAAGCACCACTATCCATCTTTTAGCCTTCTTTTACGCTCTATTCATATCTGCTCATTGTGCTGTCTATGTTGCGTATGACACACACACACATACAAACACATACACACACATTCAAACCCACACACACACCACAGGGGAGGTGTAAATAGTACATGCTTCACTGCAGCACTGCACTGCTTTTCAGTATGCACCCTGCAGTGAATGGTATGGCTCTTTGTGTGTGTGAGTGTGTGTGTGTGTGTGTGTGAGTGTGTGTGTGTGTGTGTGTGTGTGTGTGTGTGTGTGTGTGTGTGTGTGTGTGTGTGTGTGTGTGTGTGTGTGTGTCTGTGTGTGTCTGTCTGTCTGTCTGTCTGTCTGTCATAGGCAATCTTTGGGGGAACACTTTACACTAAAGAACACTTAAAATGGGGATGGCTAAACTGGCTCAAGCCCCACCCACCTACCGTGGACCAGTGGGCCCAGAGGCTCCAGGCTGTGAATTGCATGGAAAGTTTAACTGCAAGCCTAAGACTCAAGATGGACATTTACTTTGCAAAGTGGACACCTGTGATAATGTATCTGTTAAAATGAACATTCTGTTGACATTTGACTGGACAAGCTGGACTGAATGTGAAACTATGTGAACCCTTTGGGATAACTCTTCTGCAATTTGTGTTTTATTTTTATTTTGTCTTCACTTGTAATATTGTATGACTTGCTGTGTGAGACTCACTGTCAAGGTACTTGTTCTAATAAAAGTAAAAAAAAAAAAAAAATGGGGATGGCTTGTCCAATGTGTGCAATTGCACACATGTATTAAAATAATATAAAGTGAATACTTGGGAGGCAGTTAGTTGATACAGTCAATGTTTAGGTATGGGGCTAGTGTGGAGATTCATTCATTCAAAAACTTAAACAAACAAAACATGTTTTACTAATTCCCCACCCTTCACTTGCAAATACAGTCTGGTTTTACAAAACACCATTAACAAACTAATTTCACAAAAACAAAATGCAACCTGACAAACAAATTATACTTCAGAAACAAATAGCCTTCCGGATTACAAAAATAAATAAATCCCACAAGTACTAAAACATGTGTCCTACATTTACCAAAAGAATTTGAATGAATTTACTGCAAGTACAACAATTAAAAAAAGATATTGTACCAATTACGACACAAAATCACGTGTCTTTGGTCACAATGTTTCCCCCCTCCATGCCCCAACAAAAGATGGCACTATGACATGCATGTCAATTGCCTGTCAATTTAGTTAGAAATGAGAATCTCGAAAGTACATTTTTGACTCCATTACACAATTCTTACAGTATATTTTGTATAAGCTAATATACTGTCCATTTAACTATTGTTCCCTTATATATGTAATACTTACCAAATGCAGACATTTACACACTAAGATAAAGATAACTTGTAATCTTCAAACTTCAAATGATGGACACTAACAGTCAGTATTCCAGACTCAAGGATGGAAAATGGAAGTTCACAAACTAAAGGTCACCTTCACGTTCGGTTAACAGTTGGTTTGATCTGAAATTCTTCCCTTGTCACACAATTAAAAAGGGAACATTTACGCTTTCTACATGAGAACATTTTACTTGTCACTGAGAAAGTTTTTCATTAAAGTTTTTTTATATGAATATGAATGTAATTTATAAATCACTTTGAGATTTATACGTTCAAGGCGCGTAAGAAAGTTACTAAGTAACTTGCATCAGAAAAGCTCTGTGAATACGACACAATGCCCCCTCAGTTATTCCAATAAAGTTTTGCACCACAGACAGATGATCTCTTATAAAGCCCTCTATTCAGGAAGAAGTCCTTCTTAGAACAACTGTGCCAATTATGGCAAGAAGATTAACTAGTCCCAGTGGACAGGAGGGAGACCGGCCCAGACCCATTGTCAACAGACACACTTGGCCTGCTTAGATTAGTCTTGTCTGTAGTTATGAAATCCACACAGGAACACATCTGTGCCAGACTAAATCTGTTCAACTTTTTAATCATGTACTACTTGTTTACTGCCAATAAATCACCAGGTGCACCTGTGCTGCACCTTAGTGAAGTAAGTGGTTGCGAGTTGAAAGCTTGCAAGTGTGAATGAGCAGTGAGTCACATTTGTCTGTGCATGTGTGTGTGTCTATTTGAGTAAGTGACTTGCATGTGACAAGTGATGTGTGCTCGTGCCCGAATATCTAGCCCGGATATCTAATTCAATTTACTTCAATTAAACTCATATCAATTTAATACGATTTATTGGCATGAATGTCAAGAGAACAATAGCCAGTATTAAGTGTTTAGGATAACCCAATTCAATAATGAGTAGTTTTTATGGGCTGTGTGCAACAGTTTTTGCAATGGTTCCATGAAGTTCTTAGCATGTGTGACATTGCCCTATGTGAGTGAGTTTTATTATAGAGAGACAAAAATAAGATAATTAACCTGGAGGTGAATTCAGTATTGGCATACTGAATTGCCCCCCACACTTCTTACTTATTCTGGAGTGAGTCGATCATTAGGTGACCTTACTGAGAGTTAGTGGGACTGGAGTTGAAACAACAAACTAC
Organism: Platichthys flesus; assembly: GCF_949316205.1. Lineage (NCBI taxonomy): Eukaryota > Metazoa > Chordata > Actinopteri > Pleuronectiformes > Pleuronectidae > Platichthys > Platichthys flesus. Next base: position 17,137,788 of record NC_084954.1, read on the forward strand.
AATTTTGTGATAAATGCAATGAAGTATTTATCTGTGACATATAGCATGACATATGAACACATCATAAAAAGTATTTAAAAAAGCAACCCTACCAAGAATAGCCATACTTACATATCAGTGTAATTAGAGCAACCTAGAAAGACAGAAATCTTGGTCCATGTCCCATCCACTGACATGGAGGCAGTGGGGTTTTATGACCTATTATGTAGCCAGCCACAAGGTGGCGATTGAGGCAAATTTCATGTCATCCCTCTTAAAATACATACTATAGGTAGAACTAAAACTTATCAATCTGCTGTATGTGTCGTATGAGAGCCCCAGTGAAACCTCAACATCCGTGTGAGAAATAAATAAAACCCCATTAGAAATTATCTTTCTAGTTTGCCAAAATAAAGAAGTAGAGGGAGAAATGAGCGCATTCACCTGGGCTACATGTTTCCATCACTTCTGATTGGAGCCGGAGCTGATAAAGACCTGTGTCTAATGCAGAGTCATTTGACTCAAGAGTGAATGCTGACTGTATCTATTCCCACTGCAAAAATGTTTAATGCTAGTTGGTGTAGACCAGTGGAAAAGGCTTTAGATTTAAATATATCTGCAGCAGGACACCGAGGACTGTTAACTATACAAAGGCTTCAGTTTCTTATAGCAGCCGCTAAATGGAAATTTGTCATTGAACATTGAAAGTAAAGCCCAGTAACAGCCAGATGTTTCAACCTCCTGACTTAGTACTCTGTATTTCACTAAGACATATTTTTTACAGCTGCCATGTTCCCCATAACATTTTTTACACTTGCACATATTATTCATCAAGGGAACTCTTCAAAATGCTGCCAAGCACTTTCTGATGACCTGTGGCAAAAGTGAAATATGACCTTTTAAAAACACATTAATGAAAAAGACCTTGCCGGAAAATCACAACAGCAGCCGTGTACAACAGGGATTAGTTTCTGAATAATGTAAAAGCCAAGATACGCTAAAAAAGACAGGCTCAGAGAAGTGAAAATGTGTCAGGATTTTCCATTAAACACCGCTTTCTGTCCCCAATATCGGAGTAGAGTATTCCATAATTTACATAATGCTGCATATTACATCAGTACAAACTAGAACAGGATCCATATATATTTTATAAGTAGTGTTATCTTTATAGTTTTTTCAAAGTGCTGTGTGTCTTTAAGAGAGGGGTATGCAGACACTGTGCTGCTCTTCAGGGTGTTAGACTAACTAGATGTGGGTGCTACCGTCGGGCTCTTGTCCTCTACTCCTCTCAGAGTAGGGCGGCGATGTTTGGGTTGGTAGAGTGGGTGACAAGCCCTGGGAGTTTATGTGGAGGGGGCAGAGAAGAGAAGTGTTTGCTGTGTGTGTACTTTTGTGCATGTTTGAGGGGACACCTCAGAGGTTGTCCGAGGAGGCAGTGGAGCGTACTGAAAGGCTGCCTTCCCACAGCTGCCACACCAACTGGACTCATGCACACACACACAGAGCATTTATGGACAGGCATGAGTGCACAACACCACGTACACACAAAAGCAGAAAGGTACACATAGCAGAGAGCAAACACAGACGAGCACACAGTCACTTGTCACATGCAAGTCACTTACTCAAATAGACACACACACATGCACAGACAAATGTGACTCACTGCTCATTCACACTTGCAAGCTTTCCACTCGCAACCACTTCGCACTTGTGCACTGATGTGCACACATGAACACACAAACTCACACACATACACAGACACACACACAGTACCCATGGCTGGTGCCTGCGTATGTCTAAAACACTGGATTGAAAGAAGCTGGAGGAGGGGATTCTTTCAGTAAATTGTTCTGATGGACAAATGATGTGGAACCATACAAACCACAAACCTGCTAATTACAATAAGAAGATCACCAGTAACAGTAAAGGAACAGAAGCCCATCATAATTACTCATAGTAATTATAAGTTATAAAGTTAGTTATAAAATAATTACTAAGATAACTTGTTTAGATGCTGTGTTCGTGGAACAATAGAATGCTGAATCAAAGAGATTCATTATATCATCACAGCAAAGCTAAGATGATCAAAACTGTTGTTCAAAATGTCCCTGCCTCAATTCATCAATTAATCATTTTCAAGTCCGTTTCATGGATGACCATAAAGAAACAAACGTAGAGGCCATGTTTAAAAACAATGGAATGATATGTGTGCATCTTAGACACAATTTGTTACCAGATAATTATTCATTCTTGGGCCCAATAAATTGATTTAATAAAACAATGCTTTATGAAGGGCTGAATTCAATCCTAACCTCCAACAATGGTAAGGATTGTTTTCATTTTTATGAAAATTACAAAAAAATAAAAATATTGAACATGATTTGTACATATCTAAACTACACAATAAGTCTCTGAAGAATTTTAAAATGAGTGAGTTTATTATAACTAATTCATGTTATTAGTTCAGTGACCTTTCAGAAGTTCATTACATGAACTAATGTCAAGCAGAAATACCTATAAGGAGACCCATTATACTTTTTCAGTCTTTCCCACTCCTTAAGGTTGTATATGTTTTTTGTGAATGTATACTATATGTATAATGCATGGCTCAAAATCCCAAAGTCTGGAGGAGAGGGCGCTCCCCTCTCCCACAGTAAACATTTGTCTGCTGGCTGTTGAATCGCCTCATGTTTGATTTTTTTAATAATTTTGCCACGCGTCTACATCACGACACATGCACGTCAGGGTACGGCGTAGGGCTGTGCTTAGGCCGAGAGGAGGGAAGAGGGGTTTTCTACATAAGCACATTTCAAATCAAATAAGGCTGAATTTTGGCAGCATATTTAGAAACATTATTAACAAGACATCTAGAGTACGTAAACTTGATTGGATGGTGAAACACATGTGTCCAATGAAAAGCTGGAGCAGTCTGGAAACGAAATCATCTTTTTATCTTTACTGTTACTAACAGAAGATATACACAAAGAAAGCTGCATGTTAAAATATATATGGGAAAATAATGAGCTTATTTTAATATTGTTGTTTAAGGCCAATGCACGGTGCTCCCTCTACTGGCTGCAAGGGTCTCTTTAGATAATAATGGTGTATTTTCAGTTCACTTTCATATCAGAGATGAGACTGTCGTGTCTGCTAACAAGCCCTGTGCTGCTGCCCCCCTCCTTCCTTTTGTGCCGACGGCCAAATCAGCACTGTTGCATCTTTCAAAATAGCACAGCAGGAGGAGAACGGCCAAAACGGAGCATGCAGGAACTCTTTAATTTATTATGTGGCTGACGGGGAGGGATATCAATGATTCAGCTATCTTATCTGAGCCTGAGATGCGCATCTTGTAAATATATTCTCACTCTCACTCTCTCTCTCACTCTCTCGTTCACACAGCCCCGCTCTCAATCTCTTCAGCACTTTGCTGTTATCATCGCGATCGATAGCGAGGTGATTATTATTCCTCTAGCAGAGCCCACACATTATGACCTCACTCATCACGTATCGCAGAAACACAGGAAACACAAATAAAGCACACACAAACACACACACTTACACACAGCTAGAGGTTGTAAGATGGGCTGATGATAACCTGCAGTTACAAGGTTAATGTGTGGTACTACAATGCTCCATGTCAACATTAGTGTTCCACCACCTCGCACCTTATCAGGTGTGCTGAGGAGGGGTAAACACTTCATTACATTCATGAACAACCACCACAGGCAGATAAACACAGGTGTCGTAACAAGCCAAGGACAAAGATTTGCCAGATAGAGACTTCTGGTTTCAGATTTGGATTTGAATCGTAGCAATGAGCAGGTCTCCCCCGACCCCCTGCATGTAATTTTACTTACTTAACGCCTTAGGCATATTTAACAAATCTACTATGAAACATATGGATCTCACACATTTCCAATGCACCAGTGTCTAATTTTGTCATATCCATTGACTGTATATAAAGACAGACGCCATGAAAGCTTCCAAAAGTTAAGCAAATACATCTTGACCCCCTCATACCCCAGGGGCTGGCTGCGGTATAGGTCATAAACCCTCCCAGTTCCATGTCAGCAGATCGGCCATGGACACAACTAAGAAGCCATAAAGCTCCCCTCCTGTGGAATCACTTCCCAGTTGGGGAGCGGGGCGCTTTCTCTATGTTTAAGATCAGCTTGAAACCTTCATTTTTTATAAAGAATTGTAGTAACAGCTGGCTCAGGTCGGCCTTTGGCGAGCTCTTACTCATGCTGCTATATACTGTTACAGTTACTGACTTGACTTCTTCACCGGAATCCATTTGCTTTATCGTTGCAGATCCAGGATCGCTGCTGCGGCCACATGGTGGATCTTGGACCATGGCGGCAGTACTTAAATATATAATAGGCCTGCCCTCTTAAACTGCTATTACAAGCAATTCAGCTATCACTACATTTGCCATTACTGCTTCCTTCATCTGTCAGACATTTTCTTTTGCATAATTAGTTTAAGCATTGATAGACCTCACGATTGTTTTAAATATTCTTATTTTGTTGATGTGCTCCGTTACACGCAACATCCACTGCATGTCTGTTCGTCCTCGGAGAGTGATCCCTCACTCGCGGCTCATTCATGCAACAGTATGAGTATAGCATAAAAATGTGGTCCTGTCAAATCTCTTGTCACTGGGGCTCATGTTGATGGGTCCAACTTAATTTTATCTTTAGCTGATAAAAAGCCATCAGACCTTCAGTAACACACATAAACGGCACCGCTGCTTAGAAATACGAGGTGTGTTTCTGCTTGCAAAACAGGAGAAATGTCATTAAGCTAACAAGTATCGGAGGTCTGAAGGATCCTGGTTCTGTGCTGTTGCTGCTTTGCTTAATGGTATGACTTGTTAACTCACATCAGTGAGAGCTGTCATGTGAATGTGGAAATTGATTCAGGAAGGAAAACTTGCAGAAGGATCAGAATTCAACGGATGTGTCAGCCCTTCACAACATTTTCATTAATTCATTAAATGTTGGTCAGACTCAAAAAGTAGTCGAGTTCAAAACCCAGCCTTGGTCATAATATGAATCATGTCATTTAGATATCACTGAATGCATATAATATAATTGAAACTGCATAAAATGTGAGAATCAGAGCTTTGCAGTGACTGGATATAAAAGGGCATTTTTAAATATTTCTAATGACTGTGCAGCTCTGATGTGGATAAGTGCAAAAGTTGAAGCAAAACTCATCAGTAAGATTTTCTTTCAGCCTGATGAGTCACATTAAATGCATGTTTCTGTGTACTGCACAAACAAAATCTTGTAATGACATGTAAACACGTGCTGAGAGCTAAGCCCTGGGAGTTTAAACATACAGGACTCTTACACGACTCACTTCTGTCAGATCTTAATTCTGGCTGTTGGAAAACATCCGACTGGTTTTAAGTCAGGTACATGTGGAAATATGCCATGTAAAAAACAGAAGTGCCTTAATACTGAGTGGCACAGCTTATAGAAAACATGCCTTGTGTTGTTCCTTTTTTAGTTTTCAATACTCTGTGAGACCAAAGCCCTACTTTTAAATCTTCCTGGCACTGGCTTATCAGCAGCCAGTAGATGAGTAGATGTGGTCTTATCAACAGGAACATCTGTACTTCTTCAATTTTCCATGAAAAGTATGGATAAAGTGAAACAGGAGGAGACGTCTTAAAATAGAATCCCTCAAAGGATAGTTTCCATATCAATATCAGGATTTGAAGATGTGAAAAGGGATTAAAACTATATGTATGCACAATATGTTGGAAAATTGCATTTTTTACGACGAGCCCCACGGCAAACCGAGCTCACCTCATAGTGCGAAGGTCCCAGCCCCGTATGGCCGTGTCATTGGCTGTGGCGAGCTGACTGCAGTTGTGGTGGGGGCTCCACTTGCCCGAGGTGAACTTCAGCTGACCTTTGCCCTCCAGGGTGGCAGTGCTGGAGACCTGCAGCAACACAAGAAACCTCTTCATTAATATCTGAGCGGGGATGTGAATCTCATCCAAATTTCTTGGACGGGTTCAGCCGGCGGTGAACATCCAGCATAATTAGACATAATTAGAAGTCATTTTCTCTGCAGGTCACACTCAAGAACTACATTCGTCCAGTGAGACTCTGTAGTAATATTTGGGGCATTACTCGCAAGGCTGCTGCCAGTAGATGAACACCATACTGAAACATCAACACACTCACCGTCATTATTATTTCTAATTACCTTGCTATTAGTCAACACTTCAAAATGTCTTATTTAGGACTCACAACTAATTTAAAGCTGCATTTTTCTTTCAACGTTAACAATTGATCAAATGACCAATGTGTAATGTGATAGTGGGTCACTCATTGTGGTTAACATACAACTGTTAAGCCTCTTTAGGCTCATTTACTCCTTATTTTAGCAATTAAAGGCATCTGCTTGCAGCTTAAAGTTCTGAGTGAGCCTTTTACACCCTTCTCCTGTGCTTTCATCCAAGTGTCCATAAGCCCTGACATTCTGGCAATTTCAGTTATTTTTTAAAGTTTGAAGATGTGATCACCAATTTCTTTAATTGCATTGGATTGGGCTGCAATACTGTTTACTGCTGAAACTCCAAAAGTGTTTTTATGGACTCAAACACTTCACCCACCCTCCATCAGTATAGTGGTAGATAATCAGTGAATTTTCATTTTTGGGTGAACTATTTCTTTAAGATGCGGGAAGTGATTGACAGAATATCAAAGTAACGTCAAATGCCATGTTTAACTAAATTAAATTTGAATAAAAATGAAAGGACATCCCCGGTAGCATTGAACCACATTTAAATGAATGCATCCCGTTAATATGAAGAGCCACTCTCTCGTGTCTGCAGTACGCTACAAACAACGCTACAATGTTCTGAGCTCAGTTCAATGCCTTGTAGCATGCAGGTTTTTCTGAAGGACCTATACAGCAAGAAACTCCTAGAGTGAAGTCTGCACCGGCCTCCCTCTAACCTCCTGCTCAGTCAGCAGACCCTACTGACCCCTGACTCTCCACGGCCCCACGGTGGAGATCTAGCTTGCGCATTTAGTTATGGGTACGAAAATGAGAGCAGTTTAGCTGAAAGGCGGTCAGGTTCAATTGCAACATTTAAGACTTTTCAAACCAGATGACATGCTTGTCATTGGATATTTATCAAACCTGCTGCACATATTTCACAGGGCAACAGATTCTGTGAAATTAATCAAAGTCAACACACTTCAAGGACTTTGAATTATAAAGCATATCACTTCATCGGGTTACTTTAAAACTGGAATTCCAATTAATTCATCAGGCTGGCTGTGGAAATGATTATCTTTCCCTTAAATTATGATGCATCTGACAATCCAAAAAAAGCTGCATCACACGGCTTCATTTTTCTCTGCTCTGTGACTGTCTATGGGTTTTTATCCTCATCTCTCCCCCTTCTCTCCCATCTCTGCCTGTCGGAGCAGGGATCATCGATCGCGCCGTCACCGCACAGCTCCCTGGTACACTCTCATTATTTCAGCTAGAGAAGACAGAGGGAGAGCGAGCGAGAGCGAGACAGGCCAACCGACCAGAAAGGAGGGAGGGAGGAAGGCTGAGGAAGAATAACAGAGGGGATAAAAGGAGGGAGAACAAAGAAGGCAGGAGAAAAGAAAGGAGTCATAAGAAAGGAGTTGAAGAAAGGTGGCAGAGGACAAGGGACTGATAGAATCAGACAAGGAAGAGAAGCAGGTTTTCCTCTGTGGCCTTGATGTAAAATTCCATGACTTTTCCATGAGTGTTCATGATTAAATCACAGTAGCTCCATAAACTCGAACTATTCCTGCTACAATATTTATTAACAGGAGCATTGACGTGATTTGTAAATAGATATTTGATTCTTGGGTTATTGTTAATAATCTTACAAATCAATTACAGACATGTTGGAACTAAACTATGAAGCGAAATGGCAGTAAGAATGTTTTGGGAGCAATGATATGCCGCATGATGACTGTCCCTGCGTCTACTGCATTTTTAGATCATCTAAAATATTGATAATATTTGTAACATTGAGATGGAGCTACAAAACACAGGGACGTTACTAACTATGCCTGCCGCAAAAACATCTCAGATATTCTTCATTGTGAACGTTAACGTACTGAAGACCTACCTAAACTTTTTTAAAGCAACACTATTTATAACCTTTACTGAGCAACAGCGCCCTCTGCAGCCACTTAAGGTGATCAAATCAGTATCGCTTAGTTTCCGAGCGATTAAAAACAATCATGTTGTCCCCACCCACTGAACTGAAACACAGTCAAGCTTATTACGGAGCTACTTTCTAGGGTAAATATTTAACATTATGTCAAAGGCCCAAATCCCTTTTTTACATGGTGGCCATCTCACAGTTGATCGTACACATTTCTGCATATACCCTAAAGATCAGCTTGGGTTGTTCCGCTGTGTCTTGAGCATTTTCTCAACAGACACAGTTGGGTTTCCTTTTTGACTGAGCTTCTGTGTTCAAGACACACTCGAGAAAATCTACTGCAAAGAATATATAAAGAATACAAATTACAAAGCAGTCCATCACAGTCCAGTGTCGTCCTGAAATGTTGCACGTTTGCAAAATATGATGCCTGTCCCTGAATTCTTCAAGTTCCTGTTACTTTCCCCCGAGACAGTACAGAAGCCCAGCAAGCTCTGCGATCAGTGGGAGGTCTGGAGCAGGAGTCTCCCACTCTGCGCCAATGCTACAGTGTTGCCGCAGAAACATCTGATCTTCGTGCATCCCAGGTTCCTAGCTTTATTAGTGCACTAACCAAATTAGGGGCCCTAACATGGCAGCACACACCACACCAGGGGACGCAGTCAAACAGGACACCAGCGGCACAAATGCAAGACTATCAGTTATATCGCCATGCATTACTGCTTTCTCCAGACTCCAGAAGAAGGAGAGAGAGAGTGAGTGAGTGAGTGAGTGAGTGAGTGAGTGAGTGAGTGAGTGAGTGAGAGAGAGAGAGTGAGAGAGAGAGAAAGAGAGAGAGAGGGAGCGTGCGTGTCTGTGAGCAGATGTGCAGGACAAGGTGTGTGGGTGTGCCATGAGCCAGTAGAAATGTTCCACTAGTGATTCTATTTGATGAGCTGTGCACATGGACACACACACACACACGCACACGCACACGCACACACACACACACACACACACAAACACACAAATCTTACTTCAAACAATGAACACTGGTATGCTAATGCAAATGATCCTGTCTTATACATGTGTACACAGAACACACACACACACAAACAAATCTAGGCCAGGGCGTTGAGAGAGACACATCCACACTGCAGCTGGACACGGCTTGAGATGAACACATCACCCTCTGACAGATAGAAGGAGAGAGAGAGAGGAGAGTGGGATGTAAGGAGGGAAGAGGGAGGGAGAGAAGGAGATTAGCATTCTCATCAGCACAGGAGGAATTTGTCTTGGCTGCCAAATTCTTTCTCCTCTCTTTCATTCCCTTTCTCCTCATCAGTCCCACTCGCTTTCCTTTTCCATATCACCCGCCCTAATCTCCATCTTTCCAATCAGCAGGGCCCGTCATTGTTCCCTCAGTTCCCGCCCTCCCTCCATCTCACCTTTCTCATGTTATTCCCTTCCCTTCCTCACTTCTCTCCACCTCTGTCCTTCTCCCTCACTCCAGCATTTACGTGTTGTCCATTGTGTGTGTCAGAGGACAGGATCAACAAGCCGCTCGCAGGCTTCCTGGTCCAACCTTTCCTGGTCCAACCTGAGACATGCACGCACGCACACAGAACTGAGAGACTTTAGTAAGTATAATGTTTGAATGTCTTTCACGTCCATGGTGTCATTTTGAGGAGGGTTAAATCTAAATTATGAAATTGTTTTTGGGTAATTTATCATTGTTCAAACTCTTCCAGCTTACATGAAGGTTTGAATTGTCCACCAGTTACTGTCTACTTGTGTAGTGAGACTTGTTTCTCACAGCTCTGCCATATTTAGCTCATTAGACAGGATGGTATGTGCAAAGGTGAATGTGGCAACAGTGCTGTTGCCGTGTGCCTGGTCAGCTGAAGATTTTAATGTTTGTGTTGCAGAATTCGCAGAAAGTATGTTCTGACTAAAAGCAATACAAATCTAGAGGTCTGGTCCAATTCAATTCAAATGCAAAACAATACATATTGCTCAAGTGGCACGTATTGTATATACTAGATCTAGACTTCTAACTTGTACATACATATTTGTTCCTATCCAAAGGCTTTACCCTATAGTTTGTCTGTACAGGTTCCAGCAAATAAAACTAAACGGAAAAACAGCCAACACATTAACACAATAAGGGGACTATTATCTTTGCAGATGGACCTTCAGAAATGTGTCCTTAGACTGCCTGAGTCCCAACAACTTCAGCGGGCTGTTGGCATTACACCAACCAACGTCTGCGCTTCCGGGTGATTGTGTGATTCACCCATCTGCCTCCACAGCTAAAGGAAAGTACCAGTGTAACACAAGCACAGAGCCTTCCCCCTGGAGCAAGCACCATCATCAGACACGATGACCAGCTGAGACACTTGGTGACTTAAAATTACATTCAACTTACTGGTTGTGGGGAAATGGTTTTATTTTTTTCATTTGCACCAGCATCACAGATACACAGATGCTTCACATTAACAGCTCAACGACAGCATTTCAGTCGAGAAGATAATCTCGGCTCTGCGGATGGGCGTGTGCAACGTGACAGTCTTGTGCTGATAGATTCGGTGCCACAGAAAATCTGTGAACTGGAAGTAAAATGTACCATGTCAGCTTCCAGTGTTCAGGTAAGCCCACCACTTTGAACGCTTTTCTTCTTAAACCAAACCTTCATCAGTGATCAGCTTTGATTTGTCGACCATGCTACAGGGTTTTAACTACCCTTACATCATCTTGTTTTTACATACATTTTTAACAACGACCTTTTAAAGTCCCTGTTCCCTATTGATTCACTGCGATATCATTGATGGTGACAAACAGGTTCACTTTTGCTTTTCTTGGCACACAGCATTGAAATTTGATGACCAAGGATTTGTTTAATCCACATTAATTATAGAGATTTTTGCACCTCATTAGGAAGAACCTACACTGAGAAGGGCCTCCCTTTGTTCTCAAATTACCCTAGATTCATCTTTGCATTTATTCCCCAAGATATTGGAAACTTTCCTTTTAGATTCTGCTCCATGTTTATGCGACTGCATCATTACCATCATCAACATCATTTCTGCAGATTTGTCAGCTGCACATTCACACTGCCATTCTTCATTCCAAAGATGTTCTGCTGGATGAGATTTGGTGACTGTGAAAGGCACTTTATCCACCATCCTATTCATGAAACCAGTTTAAGACTAGGAAGCCATTTGAATTTGAATTTCAGGACTTCCAGCCCCTATATGACACCCCACAAGCCGTAGGCAGGCAGTTATTTTTACGTTTGAAAAATGTATCACAAGCTACTTCCATTGTATTGGATTTGGCTGGAACCCTGTTTAAAACTGGAACTCCAAATGTGTTTTGTGGAGTCAAACACTTCACCCACCTCTCCATCGCTAAGAAACTGCACCATGACACCACCACCAGCATAACAGACAGTTGACAAGGCAGGTCGGGTCCATGGATTCATGCGGTTGACATCTAACTCTGATCCTACAGTCTGTAGCCTCAGCAGAAATCCAGACACCTCAGACCAGGCTATGTTCTGTCCGGTGTTGCTGAGTCTTTGTCCACTGCAGCCTTCTGTTATTGGCTGTGGGGAGAGAAACCTGGTGTGCTCCACCACCTTAAGGTTCGACGTGTTCATTCTGCTCAGCACAGTTGTAAAGGGATGCTACTGTAGGCTCGCTGTCAACTCTAACCAGTCGGACCATTGTCCCCTGAACTCTCTCTTCAACAAGATGTTACTGACGAACTGTTGCTCTCTGGATTTATTTATTTATTTACTGGATTCATCCGACACCAACAATCACACCAAAGTCACTGAGATCACATTTTCCTTCATTCTGATATAAACATTTACTGAAGCTTCTGACGTGTATCTGCAAGATTTTATGTGTTGCACTACTGCAACATGGTTGGGTGATTGGGTCCTTGCCTGAATAAGCAGGTGTACAGTTGCCTTTAATAATCTACTCGACCAGTGTATCTGAATCAATGGAGAAACAGTCAATCAAATAATCACTTTGGTAAATTACAATGTGATGCGCCATTAAAAACGAATCAACTAATTCAACTGATATCTAGATGAATCTAGATCAATCATATTTTCACCTCGACAATACGACAGCAAAATCATGTTTAAAGATGTTCAATTCCTGACTGTATCTAAAAATGCATCTTGTCAGTGATTCTTTGGGATGAAGAACGTATAGTACGTACAGTCTAAATGGAAAGGTCTAACCTCAATTTGCCAACACAGCTGCAAACTGTCGTCACACACCACAGATGGTACAACGCTAGCTTAGAGCTAATATCCATATACATTAGGCACGGTGGGAACAAATGCTGGCCCAAGGCCATGTTCTGAAGGACGACAAATGAACATGGCAGACTTCTCAGTCATCCCGCAACATGACAACCCTCAACAATTCGATATTTATATTGCACATTTCAACAGCCTGATACTATGGATAAACTACAAACAGCTCCATCTCATGAGCAATCTAAATCATTGCATTTTCTGAAAATCAGTGGCAACATTAAATCACCTGAAATAAAACGCATCATTGTGATTTGAATCACTTGGTTGATGTGAATGTGCAAAAAAGTTGGAATCGGAGTACAACACATGGCCCCACAATGACAGAGCAAGAGCCAGTAAGGCAAGTAATGTACATGCATTAATCCAAACTGTGACTAGAAATGTTTCAAAAGGTAAGATTACTCTATTCACATGACCACACATGCATGCCCACACAGACAAACACACTTGTTCCTATTAGGTGTGTGGCCCGGCTGCCCTTTATGTGAATCTCTCAACGAGTGCATGAATTACTAATGACTCATCTATATTCCCCATCGCTCATGGCTTCTAATGGAACAACACACACACCCATGAAACACTGGGCAGACAGACCACTCTATTACTTCTTCCTCACATGCACATACACCTGACACACACCATTATCTTGAGTCTTTGAATACATAATGGGCATTTTAATTGCAAAGCTGGCTGGCTGGAGACAGAGAATTTAGAGTGAAAAGCCTCTTCACCTTGCATTAGGAAGGACACATCTAAGTGAACTGACCGAGAGTGCTTAGACAAAATTCAGCTACAGGTGTTAAATATATTTGTAGGCAATTAAAAGCCATTATTGTGCAATTCTGCAGTATTCAAAAACATGGCGGTCTCTCTAAAATCCCTGTGAGACAACAGTTTGTGTTGGTCCCTCTCCTGATTTAACATAAAATGATTCTTGTTCACACATTGGGGACCATAAAGAAATAGTTGCCCTGGTTTGGTTGGGTAGAATAGCCCCTTAAAACCAAGCACTTACAGGAACTATGTAACCATAGAAACTAAAACTGGGAATTACAAAAAAACCTTTTGAAAATTCCTATGTTACCACTTCACCTGAAGGACGACGGGTCTCCTTCCACTATCTAAAAATTAAGCCAAAATATTCTAGGTACCAATGGAGCCATCTTTTGCCAATGATGGCATTTGGAGCCAAAGTCTACACCGTAGGGCTGGAGTATCGTTATCAAGGTCCCTCCGATAAACAGTCGTCCAATCGTGAGTCTGTCTCAGCTGTCAATCATGACATTTCACCCTGTTGTTATAGCATCAAATGGTTAAGACCAAACTTACCAGAGAATTAGCAATTGAACAAACACCAATGTGATAAGAACTAATATAAACTTGTGGAGCGATCATGTCATCCATCTGTACAAAAAATGTAATACCTTAGCCTGTGCCTCACAATGTTCAACTCAAATTCCACTCTAATACTGTGTGAACTATCTGAAAGTGTTTACTCAGAACACAGTTAATACCGTTGTTCTGGCACTAGACAGACATTATTCATAAATACCATATATAACTAAGTTCCGTAAAAGGTTCTTGGTTATCTGAGAAAGTTTCTCAGTAATCAGTAATTCATTGTTTTAGTATCATTTGTTCTAGTAGTAGATTTAGGTATAATGTTCCAAAGGCCACAGACATTTGGCCATGAAGTCTATGAACTTTGCAGGTGAAACTAGAAGTTTACTGTGGAAACAGATACAGTGAAGGACTTTCTTCTTGTTTATTAGTATCACAGTGGCAGAGACTTAACCAGAATAATACTGAAATGCCACAGCTTAGAAACCTGACCAGGCTGTGTGAGTGTGTGTTTGTGTGTGAAACAGAATTACTAGTGCACACTCTGCTGTTGTGTCAGAGAAAGGATGTTTGCGTCCGATAACACCGAGACGATACGGTGGTTATCAAATAATGAGTTAGCTACTGTATTGTGTGATATGGGGTTTGTGAGTATTTATTGTAGTTTACATTGTGTGTGTGTGTGTGTGTGTGTGTGTGTGTGTGTGTGTGTGTGTGTGTGTGTGTGTGTGTGTGTGCGCATGCAAGCGTGCATGTGTGTGTCTTACCGTGGCCTGTGAGGAGCTCTCCTGCAGGTCCCAGAGTAGTGCGTGGTTATCAGCCAGTGAAATCAAACGCTTGCCATCCCCCATGGGTTCCCACAGTACACTGTAAATACATACACACACAGACACAGGCCGACACAGTCAATTGTAATCCAGAGGTTGGTCATGCCTGCATGCACGCTAATCCCCACATGATGCAGATATATGGTAATATGCCAAATTGGTAAGATCTTCAATTGCCTGTAAAATACAGCACCAGTGAACTGATTTTAAACATCTGTATGTATCCCCAGGTCATTTTACTGGTGAGTGTTTGCGTCCAAATATATGGATGCATATTTTCTGCACTTACAGTATCAAAAAGGAAATTACATTCATAAAAGGTTGATAATTTGACAAGCTGAAGGTATTCTCCATTCTTCATGGTAAACAAAAGAACATGTCACACAGGGAAATAACGGAGCTGTGTGGTAAACAGTAATAACATATCAGGCACATTTCTTGTTAGTACAATATATTCATTGTTAAATTTATTTATTTATTTTTCAAATTTTTTGACAATTATCAAACAAGGCTAAGATGCCAAAGCCATGGCAGCAGCTATGTGAGGCTGTCCACAGGTACAACAGTGCACTTAATGAATCTGAATGTCAGCATGCTAATATGACCACGATGACAATACTAATGTGCTGATATAATCAGATATTATATAAAGTATGTTCAGCCACTCAGTTTTAGAGTTTTAGCATTCTATGATTTTATATTTGCTCAAACACAAAGTGCTTCTGAGTATGATGAAAATAGAAATGTTCTTACTTCAACTTATACGCTATTAATCTTCCTATAATTCCCCTAAACATTCGATTTTGATTCTATGATTCCAAATACATATTGCTGGTAACTGTTCAACCCCTTCACATTTGTCCAGTTTCTGTAAGCCAGCTTCTGTAAGCCAGACCCAGCAGTCTATGTCATCACCAGCCAGAGGTGTTGCAGTTTGTCATGTTAACGGTGGAAGCAGATGGCCAGCCACCCTGAGTCTGCTTGTGCTGGAGGTTTTCTTCCTGTTCAAACTGAGTTTTTCCTCCCCTCATGTCGACACAAGTTTTCTCACTGTGGGAAATGTTGGGTTTCTCCTTAAAATATCGTAAAGTGCTTTGAGATTTTGTATGTGATGATTTGCCACTTTATAAATAAATCTGAGCTAAAATGTCATATTGCCAGTGGCTGGTTTGATTTTCCCAAATTAAGCTACAGCCTGCAGCATCATTACTTTGCCAAGAAATTGACGATTGCATACAAGTGAGTACTTACTGCCAAATCCAGCAGCCCAATTCTGTCAATCTAGTGTTCAAAAGCAGCAGTGGGATACAGGGTAGCCTCAATGGTGTTACTAAAGTGGTAGATTTAACTGCATACTGCTTTGATTTTGTTTTTTACAGAATATCGATTCCACACAACATTCTCTTTCATAGTTGTGATTCTCCACTTTGTTCTACCTAAGGAAATCCACTCTGCGCACAAACCTCAGGGACGTAACCACACCTGACACAACAGAGCCCGAACTTCAGCTTTATAACTCCCTCGGTGTTGGTTGGACCACTTGCATGCTTTTGTTGCCTGCTCTCAGTTTGGATCGGCTCAGCAGCTAAATGCAGGCAGGGACACAACTACACGGTATGAAAGAGAGGACACAGCCCGAGTGAGTAAGCAGTCCTTTTAACTCTTGAGCTCTGTCGACTTAAAAAAAGCAACATGTCGGGAGACCTGGCAAAAAGCGTAACTTAACCTTGGCCTGGAAAAGCTGCAATGTACTTGTTCGGCTTTTCATTAGTGTGACTTTTTCGGCTCAAGGAAAAAAGAAATCGGTGTCTAATCTGGGTTAAAGGAGGTAAAATGTCAGGGAGGTGAAGACGTGGTCTGCGGCTGAAGGTTGGGGTGTCTGAGCCCAGCAGCTTTGAGAAGCTACTGACATTAGCGGTTTACGAAATGATGCTATTTATTTAAAGGCTCCATCAATTAGACACCTGCATTTCCTCGGACTCATTTGTCAATTTGAAGCAGCAATAACGATGCCAGTGTTACAGAGAGAGCGTGTGTGAGAGGAGGTGAGCGTGCTAGCCAGAGATAAAATAAATGACAGGAAGGAAGAAGTTGGTCTGAAGAGGACTGCTTTTGAATGTAGTCCAAGGCTCAACTATGCATATGTGTGGAGAGAGATATAGAGAGAGGGAGGACAAACGGGAGGTAGGACAAGGAGCTGTGTTAATAAGTGCTGTAAATTCATGGCTGCTGAGGGACAGATTTTATTGTCCTCCCGAAGAGCATGAAGTCATGGGCAGGGACGCACAGATACACCAACCACACTTGTCATTTAGGAGGGATCCTTACACTGACTTACATTTATTGCCTGGAGACCAAAGGTCACATGACCGTGTGTATGTTTAAAATGTCTAAAACTGCAGGGTTATTATCCATCTTGAGCTAATGACACTAGCCCATTGTTTACAGCAAACTCAAACCAATTGCACCAAAATCATGTGGCACATACTTCAAGTATAAGTTTGATTGTGGAATTCCAGCAGCTGCCTTCTTTCTGCCACCTGAATATTTTTGTATGAAACCATAAAGCTGTTGTGTCCTCCCCCAGGACATAAAAGATCTTCAGCCAAATGCATATAGTAGAGACACAACCATGGAGTGAACATATTTCAGAGAAAAGGATTCAGATCAGCTCACACAATCAAGATCCCTTTGCTACAGATTAATACATTTAAAGGTGGCAGTGACTAACTGTTTATTTGTCCTCTCTTAGCTTTAATTTTAAATCGATTTATTATTCGGCCTAAGGTATATCAGTGGTATTATTTCCTTAATCCAAGAATTTTTTCAGTTAACATATGTGAATATTGTGTTACAATAGACCTGAAAACACCTGACAAACCATTACCCCTGCATGTCTAACCCCAACCCTTATCCTAAGCAAATCCAACATTAAAGGAGAATGAGTTACCTTGGGAGGACCAGCTTTTTGGCCCTGAAAGCAAGTTGAGTCCCTATAAGTTAGAACATTTTTCGAATGAACATACTTTACATCTTTGCACTTAATATGAGAGCACATACACACAGCAGTATCTCAGCATATTCACTTGTAGGCAGGATGTTAGAAACCACTTCTCTTTCTCTCACACACACATTCCCAGCAGCTCAACACTTAAAACATGCTCACCACTTTGGGATTCACACACCGTATGCTTTCCTATAGTCTCTATTAAGACATGCAATATAGGGAGGAAGAGAGAGGGAGAGACAGTTGACTCTATGGTATCTTATACCACCTTCCTCTCTTATTAAGAATAAATGTTACGTGCATTTGACCTTGAGCTCGGCAACAAGCTGGCACACTGTACTGGAATGGTGGTATGCAAATACTGCTGGGGAGAGCTATGGAGGTTTTACAGCCCCATATATCTATGCCTGGGACACAAATGCACCTCTCTCTCCCTCTCTCTGTTTCTATCTATGTCTCTCACTCATCAGATTGTGCCCCACTTTGCTGTGCTGTGCAGCCATATGAGTTTCATCACAGGTCTTCAAATACAAAGCTCACAACCAATAGAAAAATGGCATGTGACTGGTGACTGGATGAGATTTTGGCAAGAATATAGTGACACTGAGGTCAGTGTTTGTGTGTGTAATTGCACTTCTAACTTTGTGAGGACCATAAGGAAAAAGGGGACATATTGGTTGGTCCTCATGTTAGCTTCTTTCAGATATGCAGTCCTGAAATTATGCGAGTATGTGAGAATGTAAATGGCCGAGTCCGGGACTTTATGTGTAATTCTTAATGCCAGCCCCCTTTTAAAAACTCCTGATAATATCAGAATGAGCACAATATCTGGAGGATTCACCCCGAGTGAGTGACCGCATTGAGGACAATGTCAATGTGCTGTAAACAAAAACTTGTGATCTCTGCAGTGGAAATGTAAGATCGCCTCCTGTGCCACCCCTCAGCTGAATGATCTTGAGATTTTTATGCTTTTGTGAATACGTTTGGTTGGATGACCTCCTGCTGCATTCTTTATACGTGAAAGCAAAACTCGGGACAAAGACCGTTGTCCAGACATTTTCTGGAGTTCATGTCTGAAAATGGATTTGGTGGCACATTCAAAAGGCTATTTAACATTTGGTTCAAGGGTTCAGGTTAAAATTACAGATCAGCAACAGACAAGTTAAGACGGCAACCTTACTAAAAAATAAAACTACCCCAAATGGCACAAAGGAAAACAGTGCATACACAAGTATGGTGGGAAAAGATTGGTTCTATCAAGGCAATTAGAGATTCACAGATTTCAGTCTTTATTACTTGATGAGTGTCATGTTGTGTTCAAACCACAGGTTTTCTATTTTGGTTCTGCTGTTATGTGGAATTCTACTTGACTCAACCAGTCCCTGAACGCGTGTCTTCCAGTGGGGGGAGTAATGTCATTTTATCACCATTATTATTGTGAGTAACTGGTAATGCAAGTGATTACTTTTTGAAATAAACACTATAACAGTTATTTAAACATATAAACAGATTACTCCATCAGATATATGGACAAATTCACCTTGGAGGAGAAAAATGCAGGCAATACCCGACTTTACGATGTGGAAAATGAGTGGATCAATCAGCATTAAGCAACACAATGGCCGACAACCTGAGTAATGTGAGCTGCCAAAGGACAGAAATTTACAAAATTCTAATATCAACCAATCTCTTAGCGAACCTTTAATCTCTTTTGTTTGCAAAGAGCAATGCTTAAAGCATCAGGGCTGGTCTTTGCAGATAAAAATGGCAAACACAGGTTATACATGGGTTATGATAAATGGTGCAACTGTGTATCTACATTAGAGAAATACATGGATTTGTTAAGCATTGCTGACATGGAAAACCTAATTGAATCTTTTATTCACGTTCACTCTTTGGTTCGTCTCTTTTGCCTCCCGCTCTGACACTACAGGGATCGGCACGGAAAAAAAAGACTGATGTGGTATAAAAAAAAATCTATATATATATATAATGAAAAATACAAAATCGAATATTTACTTGCCAAATGTCAGGTCCTTTGTTTATCTATTTATTTACCATCAAGCATGTTTATACAGATCCACCAGACATCAGTAAATCAATATAATTGCTATTCACTGAAAAATAAATCCGAATCAATATTTGTTGCTTTGACTGAAGCTTATAAATCTCTGCGGCTGCAGAACAGCAAACACTGTTTTCCCCACAAGTACAAAATGAGTCAGGAGAGGACTAATGAATGTCACACAGCAGTGATACAATATATAGAGACCCCTACAACCATTCAGCACAGCAGAACGTATTTGATTTAGGGTTGATAGTAGATAGTATTGTAGATTATATATTTGTTATATTAGTGTCACATATCCTGCTTAGTCTGGTATTTTCACTCAGTTCATGTGTGAATTCTAAACCCTTAAGGCAACAATTGATATAACCTAAAAACAAATTATATTAAAATATTAGGTTTTCATTTGACAGCATGTGTACGGTGACCCTGAGAAGCAAATCAAGACAAATCACAAAACACAAATGCAAGTAAGGAAACATGAAAAAAATCATGAAATGTGTTTTGTCATTTCCTTTGTGAAAAAAAGACAGACGGTGTGTTCGTCCAATGAGCGACAAACCTTGGGATAGCACAGCGGTCGGCTGTACAGTGCATGCTGCGCATATTTTTCGCGAAAGGTGAACTTAACGAATCAGTTCTTTCATATGATGAACGTGAGTGAACGTAGCGTTCACGCTCATTTTTTAAATAATCATCGTATCAGGCCATCATGAAATACCAGGAGCGGATGAATGTGTGTGTGTGTGTGTGTGCGCGCGCTCCCAGACAAACCCTGAGCCCCGCTCACTCGCTCAGAGAGACACAGTGAGATCGGACCTCGTTCACGTGGAGCAGCCTCTCTGTGACTGACCGGCTGCTTCTCAACCGTGGAAACAGTGAAAACAACAAGTTTCTCTGGTCTCAGCTGATCAGAAATCAGCTCCTAAGCTTCTTGATCAGAGCAGAAGCTGCAGGTGGTTTGTACCGAGCTTCAGTTTCTGTGTCCGCCTCCAGTCTGACCTGCTCTCACGTTTTGTTTTAATATTTCAGCAACTAAAATATGCGTCACATCCTATTATGTCCCGGAGCTCTTCCCTGCAGGTCGCTAATCTATAGTTCCGACCCACGGCCTCGGTAAGCTAATCATGGATAAATCCCAGAAAAGAAAAGTCTGGGAGGAAAATAGAGTTTAATTCTGCGTGGACAGATTAATTTGCTTTCACTGCCATCGATGCTGTCTTACATGTATGCTTGATATGTGGCGAGGAATTAGCAAACAATAAGAAATGTAATGTTGAAAGATATTTCCAGAGCAAGCACACAGCATCTGCTGAAAAGTACCAAGCTGGAGATGAGCAAAAAAAGCTGAGTTCTGTGTTTAATTTATTCCAAACTAGGCCCACACATGTATTTTGTTCTCCAATTCATACGAGTTTGGTGTTTTTCTATTTTGTAACAGGTAAAAATAGCAGTTAAATGTCAACAGTTGTTTTTATTGTCATTCTATTATTTAATAAATGCAACAAACTATAGTTTTTATATATATTGTATAACTATGTATATATATATAACTTTATAACCTGTGTTATCAAATATGTTGTGCGGCTCCAGACAGATTTAATTTGGGGGAAGAGGGGGCGAAATGGCTCTTTCGATAGTAAAGGTTGCCTACCCCTGGGATAGCAGGTACCCACCCTCTGTGTTAAAAGTTAACAGGTTAATTGTGTTTTGTAATTTGTTGTGATTCGCACTTCAGGGCCAACGAATCAGAGGGTGAGAAGAGATTATAATTGCAGTTACTTACGGTTTCAGTTCGAATTTGGCCCTTGCACTCATACACCTCACTTTTGAGAAGCCAGGCACATAAACAGACAAAGAGCAGAGACACTATTGCTCTATAGGGTATGAAAGGCATGCAGCCAGACTTTTTAAAGAAACCCAGGATATCTAAAAGCCTTTCACTTGCAATGATCACACATACTGCACATGATTGCATCCATGCCTGTGTGCACCAACACACAAAATCACACCAACAAACACCTCCTACCCCCTCCTGTCACACCCCACTTTAGAAAATCAACCTCGTTGCCTTTTGCGCTTTGCCATTCTCTCCCAGGGCTCTGATTGGCTCAAATGGCTCCACGGGAATCGATTTGCTCGACTGGCACGCGGCTCCCAATCGAAACCAAGTGCAAGGAAGAATAAGGAAAAAACAGCCGAGCACCAGAGAAGAAAAAAAACATGGTTTTCCCCCTGCTCTGTTTAGCCCTGTTTTGTTGGTTGTATTCTGCCGATATTTCCATTCAGAGCACGCCTCACAACAGGGCACAGGCTCAAATGTTTGCCCACCCGAACAATAAGGGGATTTGGAGGAAGGAGAAAGTGTTATTGTTGGTGGGAGTGGAGGGACACCAGCAACTAGAAAACACACCCACGAAGGATGCAGGCAACACACGGGCAGACACGCTACAGAAGACCCAAACACACAGAGAAGCAGGTGAACAGATACACACACATGAAAAAGACAAAAGCCTCAAAAGTATACACGCTCCAATCGCCTCACTATTTGGCTGCTCACACGAACACACACGCAGACACACACATACAGTCAAAGGTGCAAGCCACCAGTATTATTAGAGTCAGTGGGGATAAGTGTAAGTGTGTGTGTGTATGTGTGTGTGTGTGTGTGTGTCATGAAAAGATGGAAGAGGTGGGCAATAGACCAAAGCCATCCATCTAAGGAAGCCAATAGTGCACAGCATAGGCTACAGGCTTCACAGCGCCCAGCGCACACTCCCACCAAACACACACACCCACACACACACACGCACACAATTGCACACACTGTGGTGCCCTTGTGAGGGTTACAGCTCTCGGGGCGTTGAGATGTTGGACCTCAGAGCCATCAATCTTTACCCAGCAGCCTTGCTTGACCTACCCTTTGACACAGACACACATACACACACAGTACACATACATGGATACTGCGACCCTCATAGATACAAAGACCTCCAGTTACTACGCACAAGCACAAAATACACACAAAGTTGTGTACCCCCCCCTACACACACACCTTCTATGCTTTGTTAGCATCTCACCATCTTTCTCCCTCCATTGTCCTCACTCTCTATCCATATTTATCCTCGCAGACACCTGCTACCGTCTACATCATGCTAACTGATTGGCGCCTCTAAAATTGAGAGCAATCATGAGGCAGCTGATGAACAGTGGACTAAAAAGGCGAGTGACCATTGATTTTCATTCTCATTCGCATTGAATTGTAGCAAGGGCTTGTGCACAGGACTAGAGAAGATCAGGCCTTGAGTACAATCTCAGATCAGGGCCGGTCAATCTGTCAGAGCCATGAAAATAAAATGAAATTTACGGAACATTATACACACAGAGAATCATAATGAGAAGGGTCATGTAAGGTAAGATTCTTTTCCTTTTAAGAGATACTGCTCACTTAAATGTGTTTTTGAGCTTTAAACTTAATATGACTGTTCCTTGATAAAATATATGAAAGCTGGTTTTAATATAACATTTATGACAACAACAAAAAAAAAATACCAAAAAAATGAAGTATTTGTTGGCTCAAAACAACACCTAGTGTTTGAAGCTGTCTTGGACCTTTCAGGGCCAATGCTGCTGTAGAGTCAACTATATGGGACGTCTCTTCTTAATGATATTCATATATAATAAAGTCAACACCCTCTTATCAAAAGATGGCGGCCGCCCCGCCTCCAGCAATCACTCGTGAGTGAGAATTAGGAAAGCTGCTGAAACTAAACCTGTAAACTACCACATGCTCGGCCACCTCCTCAGACACGACTGTCTCACACACACCATTTGAACCACTGACTGGGATCTCTCCCTGTGCCAGCGGTTCAAGCGGCTCGGGACCACAGTCGCCTTAGCAATCAGGAAGCTGTTGACAACATTCACTTCATACAACATTGCTTTTGCCAAAGTGTGCAAACTGACACACTTAACTTGCACTTAACGTGTGTGTGTGTGTGTGTGTGTGTGTGTGTGTGGATCATGAGAAAAGAATACTGCTAAGGTGCCCTTGAATTCTGAAATTACTTTGTCGAACTTTGAAAATTATTTCTAATATGACTAC
The DNA here is from genome assembly GCF_949316205.1 of Platichthys flesus. NCBI lineage: Eukaryota > Metazoa > Chordata > Actinopteri > Pleuronectiformes > Pleuronectidae > Platichthys > Platichthys flesus. The sequence goes on from NC_084954.1 coordinate 17,161,615, forward strand.
GCAGACCAAACGTGATTCACTGTTTACTTTGAATAGTTAGATTCAATAAATCAAAAGACTGTATCGTTTAACTGATATATCATAAAATTCCATTAGCTAAATGTGAATCTTACATCAGAGTAGTGTTGTACTGATTTACTGCTCAGTTCTATTCAGAAAATGGATTATGCATTAATCAATACAAAGGTTTGGAAGCGACCAAACTGATCACATGAATGAGGTCATTGATTATAAATAAGACATATTTATATAATTTTATCACCAGAAATGTATCTAAGTGTCTCAGGCCTCTCTTTGTAATTCATTCAGATTTCCATAAAAAAATATTTTCCTTCAGATACACACAGGAGCCAAACAAAACTGCACACAGCTCTGGATCAGAAAAAATCGCTGCACTTGCATCAACTTGTGTTAAGACTTTTACAATCATTCCTCAGCAACACCTACCAGGCTGTGTTGCCATGGGCACTGCTGTCTAGGTGACAAAGCAGCTCCAGGGTTTGAGGGTTGTGGGCGGTGTCGTCAGGTGACTCGTGGCTCCCCGTCTCCCAGTCAGTGGGCATCCGCCATACCGCCCCACAAGAGACCACCCTGCTGTCGCTGGCTGGAGGGAGGAAAACACACAAGCACACCACACGGTCATGCACAGTGTAGTGTGTGTATTTATGTTGGGGGGGGGGGGGCACTAATGCTTTAAAGCCACATCACAAATGATTTATTTTGGCACCTGCACACCAGAGCCAGAGCTGCTAATTGGACGCAGTGGAGTAAATGTAGAACTGATACAGTAATTGGAATAAAAGTTTAAGGCTGGAAGGCACAACCGATCACAGACACAGAGCGAGAGAGAGAGAGAGAGAGAGAGAGAAAGCATAGAGAGAGAAAGCAAAAGAGCCTAATTTCTTTTTGGTATAGCTATCGACAGTGTGTGGGCAGGCGTTGGGCTACGAAACACTGGCGTTAGGCCTGTTTGTCAAATTAAAGAGCAATGTGGTGCGAATCCACAAGCTCTTGAGTGGTTTTAGACAACCTTGCATTTGGAGTATGTGGGCAAGCAATCATCTTGAACAAAAGCCCTATCTTACCCGCAAACAGGAGCGCTGGTGGGAGGCGGCATATAGAAACATTGTAAGGAATGCACTTGAGTGTGTGTGTATATTGTTTGTACTGTATATACTGTATCTGAGCGAGTGTGTGTGTGTGTGTGTGTGTTTGTGTGTGTGTGTGTGTGTGTGTGTGCATGAGTGTGTGTGAGCAGCAGTGCGAAGTGAGATGTCGGGAGATCCTGCCTGGTCGAGAGTGGCTGTCATACTGTGAACTCAAGCATGTAGCGATCACCTGACAGACGAAGAGACAGTAAGAGAAATAAAAGAGAGCGAGGAAAGAAAGAGATGGAGGTGATGTGTGTGTGTGTGTGTGTGTGTGTGCGCTCACGTGCGTGTGTGTGTGTGTGGTCTGTTTGCCTGCTCTTGTGTGTTGCAACCTCAGTCACACATTCTTGCTAGGACCCTCAAAAACAAACAGCAATTCTAACTCTACAACCAACTTTTAACTTAAATGTGTTTTTGAGCTGCAAACCAAATTTTACGACTGTTTCATAAAATACATATTATTGGTTTTAATATCACATTTCTTACCAAATAAAAAAAAAAATCTACATTTATGGGATGAACATAACTCATAACACCACTTTGTTTTTCAAACCGTCATTTGAGATGTCTCTATATCATGACATGTACACATAGCTGAAAAGGCTAACACCCTCAATCAAAGGGAGGAGGCCAGCAACACCTCATTTTCAAATCCAATCTAAATCTAAACCACCACATCGTCCCCCACCCTCTCCTGCCCCTCAGCTGTCTCTCACACACACACACCAGTGCGGGACAACCGTAGTCCTCACACACAGTGTAGCCCCGGGTGTCTCAGCACGGGCAACCTGTGCCAGTGGTCCAAACAGCTAAGGATGACTTTGGTCTTGGCTGACAGGAAAGTCTTCATGCAGCATTTCTGGAGTCCTAGACATCCTAGCTGACTTATTTTTTGCAAGCTAATTAGCATGCTGCATGTGTTTGTGTTTACGATGTCCATGTGGGAGGGGGAGAGAGATGGGGTTGAGGGGCTAGGTAGGCGTGTCTCTGCCTCGCCTTTTAGAATTTCCAGGGAGAGCACTACTCCCAATACATAGGGGTTATACTTGAAAGAAGAGCGCACTGGGAAATTTGTTTTGGCTTTCCAAAAATATCCCTGCTGTGAGATGTTGACGTGACTGCATCCCATAATTTCAACATATTTTTTCAGATGCACATTAAAGGTGCAAATCACCCATTCAACCAGACAACCAAACCCTGAAGGTTTTCTATTGGATTCAGATCTGGTGACTGGGGAGGCCACTGAAGTGCACTCAACGTCATCGTCACGCTCATGATACCAGTTTGAGATGACTTTTGCTTTATGATACGCTGCATTATCATGCTGGAGGAAGCCATTAGAAGATGGTAACTTGTGGCCATAAAGGGATGAACATGGTCAGCAACAATTCTCATTAAGGCTGTGGCGTTTAAATCATGATTGATTGGTGTTAAGGGACCCAAAATGTGCCAAGAAAACATTCCCTGCACCATTACACAACCAGCAGCTTGGATTTTCACATCATTTTGGACCATTATCCTTACAGTAGTTATAAAAATACAACACATGTTGTTGTTTTTCACCGTGCACTCAGGCATTAGCAAGAGCGAGGCAGAGCGAAACAAATACACTCGCCGAAGATGAGCGCTATGTCCTGAAGTAATCATTTTTGTGAGTGATCACACTGTGCGCTGGACAAAATAACGATGTTAAAACTGAGTTGATTTGAACTTACATTCACTCCTCCTGCCATAAACCACCTGACAGTGAAACAGTGTTTGGCTGTTTTCCAAAATCTTTCTTCGTATTGGACGTCTCACTTTTCCAGTGGCCACTTGTCACCTGACGGAGTTCCTGTAGCGCAGGCGGTTGCTCTCTCACTCTCATCCCTCTTGTATAATTATTTTCTCTGACAAGTCAACATTTTTCAGACTGTCAGAGTGCAACATAATAAGGCGGCAAACAACCCATAATGCAACACTCTGTAAAAGACCATAGTTAAACTGAAATGCTCTCCATTCATAAAGCATATCTGATTTAATGAATGAACAGGTATATCGTGTTATACACTCTTACTTTTATACCTTAGAAATAAATGCTGCCACTTTAACTGCCACCCGCTGGAACATGTACTCCACAAGAATACCGAAGGTGTCCTGTGATATCAGGCACCACAACGTTAGAGGCAGATCCTTTAAGTCCTGTATGTGAGGCTGAGGTGTGCGATGCGAAGCAGCCATGGATAAGACTTGTTCCAGCACATCCCTCAACAACCTGCCACTGGCTTGTGGTTTGTCCCTACTTGGCAGTCGGTACGTACTAACCATAGACTATAAGCCACTTCTCAACCGCAGGAACTTTCCCCTGTGCTTTTGTTACATGATTATAAACTTTATTCACTTCAAAGTCAGCCTTTCTCAGGCCATGAAAGTGTGAGAGAACATCCGTGGATATGACAACAATATTTACACTATATGTCAAGACCAAAAAAAGTGAATCAGATGTTCAAACTTTTAAATTCTGACACCAGCATCAAACAGCCACAAAGAGGATCTTTTTTCAATTGTATATAAAAGATATTCAATTTCATTTCCTCCTGTGTTTATAAATATGCATTGATTTCCTACGTGTGTAGTCATTTATAAATTGTGAAAAAAAATATAGTTGTAAAATATGTTTCCAGAAAGAATTTAGTTAGTAATACATTTCTGATTCTCCTGTATGCAGTGTTGGGATGTAACAAAGTACATTTACTTCATTATTGTACTTCGTGCATCTTTACTTTACGTGAGCAGATTTAATTACAGGTACATTTCACTTTTACTCCACTACAGCAAATGGCCGTACTAACGGGTGCCTGTCGTAGCAGCTCCTGGTACTACTGCCTTTTTTTTGTGTTTTTATAACGTTTGCTTGTGTTTGGCTCTAAGCTTGTTACCCTGGAGGAGGTGGTGGAGGACAGGATGCTGGCAAAACTGCTGGCAATCATGGACAATCCGTCTCACCCCCTCCACATAACACTGGACAAGCTAAGGAGCAGCTTCAGCCACAGACTCATTCAACCCCGCTGCTCTAAGGAACGATACAGGAAGTCGTTCCTCCCAACCGCAATAAGACTGTACAACGCATCTACCTCTGTCAGAGCCACCATCACACAACTGCACTAAATATACCTGTCTCAATTCATCACTTTATACAATAATATTGTCTTTTGCACACTCTGTTTACATTTTCTTACACTCATAGTATATTATATTATGTATTATAGCCAAATACTTATATTTATACCCGTACTATATATATCATATATTATATCATACTCTTTATATATTCTTTGTATAGATAAGTCTATATACACATATTTATACATGTGTACATGTTATACACTATACATTATATTATATTTTACTATTATCATTATAATATATACTGTTGCTGCTATTATTACTATATACTGCTATTATTATATTGGTATAATTACCTTCATATATATATTATATACTATATATACTGTAATATTTTTTTTATATATACTGTCTAAAAACAACATTATCATATTATCATATCATCAGTACTTACCATCATCTGCCACTGCACCTTATCTACCCATTTATCTTGTGTTTCTGTTTTTATTGTTTCTACCGCAATATTTTATATTTTATATTTTATTTTATTTTATTTTATTTTATTTTATTTTATTTTATTCAAATGTACCGGCTGCTGCTATGACGACTTAATTTCCCTTCGGGGATGAATAAAGTAATCTATCTATCTATCTATAGGAGTCACAGTTAATGATAAAGTTGACCATTGCATTAGGCAATAGGCAACACTCTACACTTACGTTTAATTTAAAAGAAAGTACTTAATTACTATACTATTATATTTAGACTCTTACTAGAGTAACATTTTTGAAGACTTCCTTCACCACAGCCTGTATGAGGACGAGAATGTGAAGGTTGACATGTTCACACTGTCCAACATTCCAAGGTACTTCCTTTTCGATCGCAATGGGTTTACCTGCCTTGGTCTGTTGTAGATTGTTTTCTACTTTAAATTCTGTACAGATATATTGTAAATCCTAAAATAACATGTTTATAATATTACATTTGACATACATGTCCCTGACCTTAAAGGATTTGTTTCCCCTGGCAGACAGTGAATTTGCAGCTGCTGCTACCATCCCTCACTTGGGTCATCATGTCCACACATTAGTATTGATTCTATCAGTCTGAACATGACTCTGAACAAGTCCGCTATACTAGCAGACCTGTGGAGACAGGTCATCTGTTAAAGATGCAATTACATGTTCTGAGTTTCAACTGGACTCCAGGTCAGTATTAGTTCATTAGGACATTAGGATATGTAGACAAAGTAAAGAAGATATTCAGCAAATGCAAAAAGGAGACAAAGAGAAACAGAAGGAAAAAGAGAAAGAGAAATATGCTGAATACAGAGGCAAAGAATAGAGCCAGAGACATAAGGAAACAGTGGGACTCACTTTTGCTATAGCAGGTGGTAAGCACAGCCTTATCTGCAGGACTGGCGCCAATGTGCCATATCTCCCCAGCTTGGTGCAGAAGGACATTCTTATTAATGATGTTATTCTCATCATCAAAGTCAATGATGTGGATCTGGAAATAACAGAGAGGCAGAGACAGTGAGGAAGAGATGTGTTGAGGATGAAGCCAGAGCTTTAAAACACTGTGTGATCCTCCCTCCACACACCAACCACAGTTCAAAGCTCCACTCATTCCTCAGATTCCTCTGGAAAAGAAGAAGGTTCCTCTTTTAATATGACAGTAAATGCAATTTCAAGGGCAGACGTCGCTTTGGTTCTTTTTTTTTCCTCAATCAACTTCATACAGCTGAAAACTTTTCATCTCGATTTGGCCTTTAAAGTGACGATTAAGGCACTTTAAGAGGTCAAGTTCCATTCGAGGGAGTTTTGCATTTATGACGTGTTGGGGGAGTCGGAGCATAAGGTACAAAAAAGAAAATCAATAAAAATCTCATTCATTTTTAAGACAATTAGCCCAACTCAAAGGGAGTGAGGATGGGAGCATTATCAATGTGAGCTTTTCGGTGAAAGGTTTTTAATTGTGTTATTTTTCAAAGAGACATTTGTGTGAGCACAGATTTTGTTTAGCTTTGTGTCCTCTAATTTCTTCTGTTTGTTATTGTTTTGCATACTGTAAGATTAATTTATTAGTTAAATACGTGAATGAGAACAATATAGAAAGCCAATGTCAGTGTTGAATAGCTGTGTATTAAGTTAGAAGGTGACAGAGGGTCAACCTCTTTTAGCATAAACACTGGAGGCAGTGGCAAATAGCTACACAATACAATAAAATACACAACACAAATCTTTACTATTACTACCGCAAACTGACTAATAATCCCAAAGGCAATTTGGTTTACAGCAATTCAAAAATTAAAAAACAACACAAGATAAAAGACATGTACTGACAAACAGCACAAAAGGCCAAACAAATAATGATAATTATTAAATACATATTTTTAAAATGGGAAATTATCAAATGTGGGAGAACACAGACATAATGACATATGAAAATTATTTCAATTCTGAGAATGTATTTGCACTATGGACAATTCAATCGGGAAAAAGGAGCACACCGATTTTGTGAGCGAATTCAGAATTAGGAACTGAGTAACTTGCCTTATCAGTCATGCTCTCATTCTGTTGCCACATTTCAACATTTCCAGTTTGCCCTCTTTTCTATTGTCCTCCTAATACGGGAAAAAAAAGTCATCTACACTGTAGGCAGCCATGTTTCAGTTCTAAACACAAGTTCAAAACATCTAGTTGGTGACGCTTCCCGTGAACTCACTCTTATGGCTGTGGTTCTCACTCGGCCAATCACTGTTCCTTTCATACTTGTCTCCCCAATTTTGAAATGTGTTTGATATTAACACTTTAAAATCAGAGAGGCTCTGATTTAGTTGATAACATTAAGTCTGTAAACCTCTGATAGTACAGAATTATTAAGCCAGATAATCTGATCAGATCAACTTGAAAACTGAAACGACCCTGGGATCTTCGGAAGTCCTGAATTGACTCAAACCCAGTCCGATAATCCCTTATTGAGCAGTAGGCATAACATGAACGTCTTGCAGAGGAAGTGACTGAGCGTATTCCCCAAAATGTAAGACAGCTTCTTTAGGATGCATTTTTAAATGGATTCCTCCTTTAACCCGGCTGGTTTGACATTCTGCTGACATGAGGGGAATGTCTGATGCAATTATGCGTCTGAGGTTGGCATCCTTTAAATATAATTTTGTAAAGCTGCGGGTACTTCTTAACAGGGTAAAAAGCCTTTTGTTGCGGTTTAATTCCATAACAGGTGAACCAAGGCTCACCAGTCGGGAAGTGGTGCTAAATCTGAATAAGTGATGTTAAACTGATGCTTGCGTGCCACAGAAGAATACAGGTGAAAGTTCAAATAGTATGACCCTGAGATGGAATTGTTCTCGTCAGGGTTGAGGATGCAGAAGATGAATGCCAAGAACTTGTAAACACTTACACCACTACATAATACTCAGCTATAAATCCTTTTTCAGCCGTGTAGCTCCTTGACCTGGCGTAAAATTGAGGCCTTGGCTGCACTTTAATAACACAATCAACAGCCGTGCACACGGCAGCACTCACAAGTTGAATAAACAAGCTCAACTTTTATCCATAAGAAGTTAATGGAAACTCCTCCATGATCTCTTTTCATTAGATGGAAATCTATTCTATGAGGGCCCTCCACTGAAAGCAGTTCAGGGCCCACCGCTGCCGTAAAACAGTGAGGGCCTCAAGGTTTGATCAGACAATATATGGCAGTTTCTCCCATAAGAGAGACACTTACTGCACCTCGGGGGACTGTTAATGGGGTCGCACTGGACAATAACTCCTGCTAGGCATTTCCACTCCCCTTGCCAGTACTACTTTTACAGGCAGAACAAGAGGATGAAAGGAGGGGGCGTACGGAGCAGGAGGAGGAGGAAGAGAAGAGCGTCGGAGCAGCAGCATCCTTCAGCCTTTTCAAAGTCAGCTAGGCGGCTATTAACCTTGGGTTAGACTGCATCGAGCAAAAAATTATTACGCAAAGTTATAATTTTATGGCGGAGAGGGAGCGGTACAAATAAATTCAGGCCGGCGGGACAGGGTAATTGGAAGGCCTAGTAATAGGGTCCCCCCAAATGAACTCAGGTGTGAGGGGAGAGAGAAGTTCTAACCCTCCTCCTCCCTCAGGTGATTTATCCGCCATTCTTCCGGGCCCGGGGAGTGACTCATAGCCTTCAGCCACTTGGGCATCCGGCCCAGTGCTGTTAATTATGTGCCGCTAGTGGGAGGAATTGAGGTATAGAGGAGCGGAGGGGGAGTCTGGGAAGAAGGGGGTAAGAGAAGGGTAAAGACGAGCATGGCTTGTGGCCCCCACTTCAGACGTGTCTCCGCTAAAGCTCTTGAGCCGCACAGATGACAGCGAGCAGGGCGAAGGAGAGGCGAGCGGGTGAGAGGTGCCAGGCTCAGGCGCTTTATCTCGTTAGCAGCCTTAAATGCCATGCCGACGCTCCCTCCGATCTGTCATTCCAGCTATTGGTCTCTGAGGGATTTGAGAGGTGCTCGGCGAGTTAAGAGAGGCATTTCCAACCTGCATTATGCTTAATGGGAGGTGGAGAGGCCAGCGGGCTTATGGTACAGCGGAAGCTATCAGGGCTGAAATGCCAATCGAAAACACATTTTTCATATGGCAAGTTCGAACTCGGGAAGAACTGAGCCTACCAATGTTTGCCAGCAAAGCTACGCAGAGTGGAAGAGAGAATGAGCTTCATGAATAAAAGGCACCGCACTGAGTGAACCCAGGAGTCTAATGGAGGCTGATCTGAAAGAACAGAACAGAGGATGAATAATGATCCCATTTAGGATTTAAAGCTTTGAATGCCCTTTGACGTTGATATTAGAAAACAAAGTAGAGGTCAATAAAGACATTGCCTTTTGTATTTTAACTACTTGGATTAACACATAAGGCATTTTCAAACCAATCCGAATAGAACAAATGGTTATGTATAGTTTTGGACCCTATGTTTTTCTCATGATAATAATGGTATTGTGCTCGGTTATAGACAAGACATCTTGAACTTAAGTATTTTCATGACCTAAAAAAAAAAATCTAGACTCTAGAGCTATTCCTGATTTCAAAATAGCACGTTAAGACAGGTTAAGGATGTGATAAAGTCAAGAAAACATTTTCCGGATTACAGGCAAACAGATATGACTTGGTTTTGAAACAAAGCATTACCAAATAACCCATTGTATCAATCTCAGTTTTAAAATTCAAATCAGAGTCAAGGAGGATTCTTAAGTTTTTGGAAGAGCATGATATGGGTCAGCATGAAGCCAAGTCTTTCTTGTTCTCTCTACTACATTTACTATGCTTTTATAACATGTGTTTATACTGCGATCCATGTTCTCTATTTTAAACTACAATTTGTTCAATTAAGGTGTGTGAGATTAGAGGTCAACAGCAGATAGCAGCTAGCACTAGTAAAGGCTTTGACCTGCTGCCAATTTAAAATAAACATCTTTCCAGGCGGCAGCTACAGCCAAACAACTGCTCACTGTCCTGTAGGCAGGGTTCAGACACACTACACAATATCAGCCCGATTATAGCCTGACCCTTAAGACGTAGGGCATCAGGTGAGTCTTGAAATTATTAACGGGCATTGGGCGACATGGATGAAAACCAACGCCACATTTAGGATGCCGAATTTCTTTTTTTTCCATTTTACACAACAGGCTTTGTACCTCTGTGACGTTGAACAATTGGAGCACGGCTGACAAACGTACACTTGGCGAAGCAAAAGGGGAATGATGCCGTTAGTGTCACAAGGTCGAACTGTGAAACAGAGGAAAAGATTTTGGGCTTTTCAAAGCACAAAACACAAAGTATTATACACACCACTTCATACGCCATGTTTGTTTACATCCTTGTCCCCTGATGTCAGTTGCAAGTGCTTCCTTTCTGGTGAGGTCAAACAGGTTGTTAAAGATAGGAAACAAAAATTGGAATTTGGACGGGGAGCATCATGAAGTCTGTCATGTCTCTGGGCCATGAATTTTTTGACTATAATCATTTTATCTGGAATGGCAACCATCTTGACAGATAAAAAGTAGTCAAGCCCGCAAGCATTTTGTCTGAAACATACTGAGGCTCAATGCAGAGCTGTAGCAGGCAGTGATCTTTATATGATCTTTATCAGCCGTCAGTCACAGGTACAGATCCAACTAGATTATTCGGCAGAAACAATGCAGATAAACAATGTAACAGGTAGCAGGAACCCTAACCCTGACTTAATTTCCTTCAGTAGATATTGGTCAGAAGTAAAAGGGTCAAATTAAAAACAGGAATCAGTATCAGAATCAATTTGAGGAGACAAAAAGCTGGATTTGCCTTCTTTGAAGCGACAACCGACGATTTCTCGCATTATTAATTTTCATCTGACACAGAATCACAGTGTGTAGTTGCCTCAAAGCAACAAGTCTGAATTAATGAGCAATTATCACTTTCTTACTATTTAAATCCAACAATAATACCAGGATGAGATCAACATGACTCTGAAGAATTCGCCTCTTTGGTTTTGTTGTGTTTCAGCTCTGTGCTCACACCAGAGTGGAGGAAAGTGTTAGGAGGAGTATGTTAAGATAGTGACAGTGCATAACAATTACAAAGACCAACTGGGATGCATTGTCGCCCTTCGTAACAAGCACAGTGTCTACACAAACCTTGGATTGAACTACGTCTGTATTCAGTCCCAGTTTTTCAGTTTTCACACTGAAGTCTGCCAGAAAATTGGCAGTTTTTTTTTTTTATCAAGGCACAAATCCTTCTCTTTCTCCCACACACACACACATACGAACACACTCGCATCCCTCTCTTCCTCTTGCTCTAAGAGAGCTAATTATTTCTCCCCCCATTTAGAGCCAACTGTTTCTGTCATCTGTCTCTGTAATGACCTCTGCATGCATGTATGCATTCGTTCACACACACACACGCACACACGCACACACGCACAGACAGAGACACACAAAGCACAGAAGCCTCACTACAGACCTTTGTTGATAACCCACACAGGTCAAATACATCACGGATGCACGTGCAACAGATCTGTCAATTAATTAGTATGACAATGGCTTCAGTGCAGTCATTGATGTATACGCTGAAACCTATAATTAATTTTAACTTTTTTACACAACGCTGGGTGCTACAGCCCAAAGGCCATGGACCCCCAGCTTGTCACTGTTGCTGCTACTGTAGGGTAATACATTATTAATCGACAACCACTTTGATTTCTTATTAGGATTTGTTGCTGAATTAATTTGTTGATTAATCAATAACTCTACAATCAGAAAAGTAAACTGCAATTACAGAATTTGATTAATTTTTTAAGCAAGAATCTCAACATCAAGACTGAAATGGTTAGAGAAGTGATCAATCATCATCATTTTCTTCAGTTTATATACATCTTTGGTTGGTTGGATAAAACAAGTCAACTGTGGATGTTTGGACTTGAGGATTCTGCACTATAGTCAATTAACCATTTTCATTGTTTACATATTTTGATCTACCATTTAGTTGTTTTATTTTGTAGACAAATTATGAGGAAGTGACTCTATGAATGTTGCTGCCATGATGCAGATCAGCACGAGTTCACGAATGTCTGTTGAAATGAAAAAAGTCAAGTTATCAGAATTGTCTTGTGGACGGATCATCCTAGTAGGCTGCCAGTTGCTGACTGTTGCTGCAGTTTATCCAATGACATTGAACGAGATTCAAATTGGTCCGCAGAGTAAATTTGCGCTGCCCGCCCCCACTGACCCCAGATTTTAGGTTATTTGGTCATGCTTTTAACATTTAACAGATATTACAAAAAACAATTTCCATCTGTGTGCCTGTGATCTGGAGGAAGTTATTAATGACTTTGTCACATCCTTTCCCAGAAATGAAATTTCATTTTATACCACTGTATACAAAAAAGAAATGTATCACCTGCAGTTGCTTCAAAATTAAACTTTTAAGGAAAATATTATAAAAAATTATTTTGGCTAAGAGCAAAGTGCAAGACAGAGAGTTAAATGTGGAAGACTATGAAATGTAGCTTGTTTTTGCCAAGCTTGTTTTATGTTTCAGAAATCTTAACCTCTTATTTACACGTATAAACTATATACTTATACACACACTTCAACTTATAGTACTTATTAACAATCAATCAATCAAATTATATTTGGATAGCCAACAATCACAGGTCACAATTTGACTGATAGGGCTTCACAAGGTGCAACATCATCTTCCCCTAACCCACAATGAACAGGGACAAAACAAGACACTTGAGGAGGCTGCTTAGGGATCCCTTGTATACAGATAAACATCTGGTAAAACTGATGGATTCATCAAGAAAATAATCTATAATGAAAATAATCAGCACTTGAACCCAGCAGATGCAGTGTAATGCATTTCTCAAGAAGAAAACAATGCAGCAGGTAGCAGGATGGTTGTGCGACACTTATTATTAAAAGACAAGTATCAAACAGCTGCACAGCCACACAAGCTACCACTATGACATAAATGAGTAACAACAGTGGGTCCCCTGCCCCCGGTTGGGAAACGTCTCTTCCATCAGGGCTTTACATGGAATATAAAACCCGCCATAGAGTGTTTTTCTCACCTGGTTGTCAAACTTCAGAGACTGGGTGCCCACGAGGAAACGGATGGCGTCAGTCTCAGCTGTCTGAGCAGTCAGAGCTCGTGCCTGAAAGGTAAACACACAGGTACATGACTGTACATCCACAATAAACAACCTGTTAATAACTACCGCGATGAGGTAACATTAAGTAAAACAGTCATATATGAAGCCAACAAAGTAAAGGGTATGGGTGTAACAGGGTGACACGGAGGAGAATAGCTAAGAAGGTCTCATTTGAGGGATATAATATAATATAATAGAGCTGAGCTAACGTTAGCTGTCAGTGTAGCATCAACATGTACCTGAAACTCGAGACCGTAGATGACAGGAGCGTCGTCCTCCATGTTGGGTTCGTTATGAAAATAAGCACTTCCTTATTCTTTTAAAAGCGTTGTCTCACGGGGGGGGGGGGACATGAAGTAAATATCAATAAGAAATTGTGCTGCGGACAGAACACAACACAACACAGGAGCTGCACAGCACTTCCGCGATTTGAAAAGAGGAGAAGCGCAACCGTGCGGGTAACGTACGTAGCGGAACTCGTGCGACGTTGCTTATCGGGTTGAATAGTGCGTAGAGGGCGTTGAGAATACCAAACACCGCTGCGGCGTCAGGTTTGTCAGCTGTGAGCCACCGTACATGTAGATTTCCCGTGGAGCTTCTCTCGCTGTCAGTCAGCTCTACGGTAAGAGAACCCCGTTGTTGTGTTTTATACTCTAGCTGTCATTGTGTAGCGCTGTGGTTAGCATAGCAGCATGTTCCGCTGCTTTTAAAGCGCGGCTAGCTCTCATTGAAGCGTGTGTGACACAGCTGCTAAGTTAGGTTAGGTTAGCTTAGCAGTCGGCTAATTTAGCAATAGCAGGATAGCTAACAACAACCATGCAACAACCTCTGCTTTACGCATTAACTGCTCGTTTCTTGATGAAACCGAAAGCTTGAAGTGAACCGAAGTGAACCGACCCTGCGTCTGAAACCGCAGCCCGGTGCTGTCGATAAGGGTTTGTCAGTATTTAGCATACAATTACAGGAAGTGACCAAGGCACCGTTGAGCAAGAATATTGAATAGTCACTGTTAATGTTAAAAGGTAAATTCCCTCTGTTTATATTGTCAGTGTCGGTAAGATGGAAAGTGGGGATGCTGCTGCTCAGCGGCCAGTCACCTTGGACATCACCGTGGAGGATGTAAAAACGGACGCTCCAGTCAGCCCAGAGCCAACGTCCCTCCAGATCCCCTCCAGAGACCTCGTCCTGCCCACGGAGGACAGCATCGACCTGGGTGGTGGAGAGTTTGCCTCTCCTCAGGAGGTCAGCATTGCCACACCTTCAGAGAGCCTGATGGAAAAGCTCAATGAGCAGATGATGGAGAGTGTCATGATTTCGGATTCGCCTTTAAACAGTGAGGAGAATGATGTGGCGCCCATTGACTCTTTTCTGGATGGAGAGGAGGAGGAGGAGAAGGAGGATGATGATGAGGAGGAGGAAAGGGAGAATGCAGGAGAGATCTCAGGAGACAAGCAGGAACTAAGTGAAACTGGACCGACTATAACTACTCTTCAAGTTCCAGTGGAGGGACATGAGGGAGGGGCTTCTGAGGAGGAAGTAGAAGAGGACACAAAAGAGCAGACAGACTCACAAGAGGATGCTGTGGCTTTTTTTTCACCTCTGGTTGACACACAGGATCCACAGATTGACCTTCAAAGTGAGGATCCAGCTACAGAGGAAGCCAGCGGGATGAGCCCAAAACACAAGCCTCTTCCAGTGTGCACCATATTCAGCCACGGGACCCATCCCAAGTCTCTGGTGCCTGATGGCTTCCAGCCCACCCTCATCAAGTCCCCCAGCTTTAGCATGGGGAGTGGTGGGGGAGGTGACGATGCTGTGACCCCCACCAAGTTAACAGCCCCTCTTGTATGCCAACCCAGCCCCAGCCTCAGTAAATTCTTCACCGACAATGGACAGACCAATCCAGCTACGGACTTCTTTGATTCATTTACTGCCCCCTCCGACTTCATCTCTGTTTCCAATCCCAATGCAGAGATTCCTCCGGGCGCCAGCCCTGCACCCATAGCCCCCACACCTGAGCGCCAGCTTTCTTCCACCTCCTCATCCATCTCCTCTGCTGCAGGGCCCTTGGACTCTGACACTCCCACCCTTATTACAGTGTTTGGCCCCGTCCCTACAGAAACAACCACTAAAACCCAACCTCCTACACCCCAAATAGTCCCAGCTCCAACTGCTCCACCTGCCTCAGTCCCAACCACTCTACCACAGCCCTTCAATCAGCTCCAAGCTGTATTCTCAGGCAATGATGACCCGTTTGCGACAGCGCTGAGCCTGAGTGAGGTGGATAGGCGCCATGATGCCTGGCAGCCATCTGAAGAGACCAGGAAGGTGCTGATCTCTGTGGCCACTCAGCAGTTCAGCCCAGCCTTTGTGGAGACCAGCAAACTTACCATGCCAGGACTCAAGTTTGATAACCTGCAGGTAGGACAAGCACACGGGCAGTAAAATACTACAACTGATGGGTTTTAGAACGGGAGAAAGTTCTCCTTTTACAGAGCCACTACACTAATTGAACACTTTGAAGTGGTGGCTGGTCATATCATTTAATTGAATGTATCTCACTATTATACAGAATAATTTTTCTCATTAAAAAAGCATATATTATTTAGAATCAGTGTCAACATTTGTTCTGAAACAGAAATTATTATAATAAGTATCATTAAGTTTAGGGATGCAGGAGGCAGGACATGACGTATACATGTCAAAGTGACAGGTCCAACACCCCTAACCAATCAGAAGCTGCAACGTCAGCAAACCCAGCACCAAAGTTGTCCTTAAAGTCCGGCCCCTGGACTTATGAGAAACGGGCACGTTGACATTTACATAAAGACCTATGTAATGTACCAGAGGATAGAAGTTATGCGTCTCCATAACTACCCATTAATATCTCTATTGTCCTAATTTCTGTGTCTGTGGCTGAGGGGTTAGAGTGGTCGTCCTCTAACCTGAAGGTCGGCAGTTCGATCCCCAGTCTGACCCATCTGCATGCCCAAGTATCCTTGGGCAAGATGCTGAACCCCGAATGGCCCCCCTAGAACAACAAAGTGCTGCAAATAGATGCACTGTATGAATGTGTGTGTGAATGGGTGAATGTAAAACTGTACTGTAAAGCGCTTTGAGTGGTCATCAAGACTAGAAAAGCGCTATATAAATACAAAACCATCTACCATTTACCATTTCTGTATTTTTGGATATGCCCCACATAGAGCTATAGATCAGCTCATGTGTGTAGGCTAGAAAAATGAACAACAACCGAGAAATCAAGTGATGAAACATACAATGCAGCTTAAGCTCTCTGTCCATCTCAAGCATGCTAACTAGAATAGTAAATGACTTGTGTTTAAGTCAGGTAAACGCTTAAGTAAAGATATCTGGCCCTCACTATTGTAGTACTCATGAAGGCCACTCCGGATTAACGTCTCATAAAGTGGCGTAAACTTGATGCAGCAATTAGAGGGTACAGCCATCCTGAAGCTCCTCTACAAGGAACATTCATTAACACAGCAAGTTTAGGGCAAAGTCAGTAAACCTCAGATTACAGATGAGGACATTTACAGTACAAAATTACCAATGTTTAAAATGTATTTGTTTCATTTTCTCACCTATAATTTGTGGAAACCCATACGGGCCGATTTACTCACAAAATGTGTCAAAATCCAGGACTGCTCTATCTGTTGTAGCCAGCAAAACATTTAATTTGCGGAAATTTCTGTACAAAAGAAAGTCAATAATTGTGTTTTCTTTGTTATTCAATTAATTCAATTATCAATCAACGAGACATTTGATCAAACCACCTGGAGGCGTTGAAAGGCTGCAGCTAACTTGATAACCAATTCAGTTTTAAAAAGTTATTAATTTGGGAGACTCGCCAAAGACAGGTAAAACTAAATTAGTGATCATTCATATGCAGACATCAGAATCTTTTTAATCTGTAAAATGAGTCCAGATCCAACAAATTGCTTGCTACATTTCCCTTAATGCAACTTTCATGATAGTGCAGGTGGTCTCACACTCTCGCTGGTGCTTTTGCAGTTGTGTAAGTTAGTTAGTTAGTTAGTTAGTTAGTTTGTTTGTTAGTTGATCTCAAGGAAAATGTAGGCGTCCAGTAGGTAACAAAACAGTCAAATACAAGAGCATAAAAATCTGGAGTAACTGACTCAGGCATTTGCATTCTCACAGAGGGATTTTTATCCATCAGTCTTGCACCTGCTCCAGCACTATTTATTACTGAGAAGACAGTTACCTGTAAATACACATGCATATGGCCTTCACTGCTCCTTCCACGCTCCTTCAATGCTCCTTCGACGCGCCTCCTTATCATGTTATTTTCTCATAAACATCCTCTGAGCTCGAGAGCAACATTTATCCGTAATAACCGCCCGGATGAAGCAACAATTTTACTTATTTATTCGGTTTAATCTTATGGTGTGTGTGTCCACCTCCCAGCTTTGATTGTGTTCATTATCCCCCCAGAATGTGTTTGAATGCATGCTTGAATAAATGAATAAGAATAAGTGATTTTCCGTCATCTTGCGGTTTTTGCCCACTAACCGTCTGTTTTCAACAAATTAGATCCACTCTCAGGCTGGATTCAACATGGCACTTTCTTCAGTCTGTTTTGTTCCTTTCCTCTTAGGGGTGGTTACTGTTTTACAATAATAGTGATAATAATATAATGTTACTTATGAAAATAAACTTTATTTATTTAGCACTTTTCCTAGGAATGTTACATAGTGCTTTCAAAGACAGAAATATAACCAGACAAGGCAATGCAAATAAAAAAGTATAAATAAAATCTTCTGTTAAGCAAAAGCTCTTTTTAAAGGGTTTTTCAAAAGAAGAGACTTGTGTCTGAGAGATTTTAGGCAGAGAGTTTCACAAAATGTGACCAGGGAGTAACAGGCAGAGCTCCATCCATGGATGTCAGTGGTCGAGAGGGCACACACCAGGTCAGTAAATCAAAGAGGCACTTAAAGGCCTAGGCCGTTTAAGGTCTTAAAAGTGAGCAATAAAAATTTAAAATCAATTTGAAATCTAACGGGGAGTGTAGATCTCGGCGTAGTGAGGCAAGAGCAGGGGTGATTTGATCGAGTCTTGGTCCCAGCAATGAATTGAGCAGGAGAGTTCAGAATGGGATGCGTTACCTTATAAATTCTTAGAAACCTGCATGATATTATCTGATAGGCTGCCAAGATTAGGGGATGAAGTTTAGGGAAAGAGCTCATGGACGACCAGACCACAATCCACTCCACAGAGTTACCCCAAATAACATGTCGACATCGGATATGTCTATATCGCAGATAGTACACATAAAAATGCCAGCGTGGCGACACTCTCCAGGCTCTTCATGTATTCTGCTGTGTTATTTTGCATTTTATTGAACGTGAGTGTGTTTCTTGATGCAGGGTGACGCTGTGAAAGACCTAATGCTTCGTTTCCTGGGAGAACAGGCAGCCATGAAGCGTCAAGTTCTCAACTCCAACTCCGTGGAGCAGTCGTTCACAGGCCTCAAACAACTCATCGTAAGTCTCTCACTGTACTTTTGTGTGCATGGGTCACCCGGAGAAGTTCTGTTCTGAGGATCAGTGTGAAATGGAACCTGATAAGGGATAAAAAGAAAGCCATGTTCTTTAAAAATCTTTTCATTAATTAAACGTATTTCTTTTTCCAAGGAGGTTATGTTTTCACCCTTGTCTGCTTGTTTGTCGTAAGGATTGGAAGGATGTGGTATGGGTCAGGAACAACCTGGGGCTGATCCGTATCGGGGCGAATCCAGGATTTTCTTTTCACTTTCTTTAGCAAGGCAATATATGGCATTTTTCGACATTTTCAGCAAATTCTCGAAGAATGATTAATAGATCGTTATGAAAAAACATCGGAGATTTTTTTGTCTGTGATACTTATGAATGTGTGTGAAATTTGGTGCAGATCCAAATAAAAATCCAGATCTGTGGAATTAAAGTGAGCTTTCATAAGGAGACTGCTGGGTCTTGGCGGAGGTTTGCATTCAACTATTCTAGTTCATATGTTATTTCTGGATTTGTGAGGTTTGCATACAGTTGAAGCAAACTGCTAGTTTGGCAGTCCATTATTTTTCTTGGCGGTGTGTGGTTTACATGCTCACTTGTGCCCGATTTTGACTTGTCATTTTACACAAGGTAGCTATTCTCAACATTCATAGTTTCTTGACAATTGAAATTTCTATATCTCTCAATAAAGACTATGTCATATGGTTGGAAGATCCAGGTCAAGCAACTCAATCAACAGCTTCTTCGCTTGTTCAGCTCAAATTGTGTATTAATAAAGCGAATACATTTGGACCATTTTTAATGGGGACATATTGTGAAAATTCCACTTTTGTAGTGCTTCTACACGTTAATTTGGGTATCTGGCATTTCTACCGTCCCAAAAACTCTGGAAAAAAAACACTCCCGCAATTAGTTGTTGTTCCTCTATTTCAGAAACGACACGCTAGTGTGCATCGAATGGGATTACGACCGAAATAAACGTCATAGTCAGACCATGCCCATGTAGGGAGTCTGGCAACATGGCCTTGGACGAGCGAGCTAACGCTAGCCGGGGAGCCGGGCTCGCTGCTGCTACCCGTCAGACATTTAAGTAGCCGCATTAACAAGGGACCCCCGGGACACTTCTAAACGTTGACTCAACAGTGTGGAAGGATGCTGCTGCTGCTGCGCCAGCTCAGGCTCCCACTGCTCCCACTGCGGTGCTGCGCTGGGGAGCTGGAGCTCTCGCAGCAAGGCTCACCGGGGGTTAGGGGGGCGGGGCACTCAAAACAGGTCAATCTGAGGAGGGCTGTTTTAAACAAGGTAAAAAGGGTGCTGTTTTAAATGATCCTTGTGGTTTTTTGACCAAAATATGTTACAGACATTTCATTAAGACCCCAAGGAATCATATCAACTGTGGTAAAATGGGCATAATATGTCCCCTTTAAGTCTTAATAACTCAGCAGGTGCTTTGATGATCTTCTGGCGGTAAATGAGAACCATATGCAGGTCACTACAGATTTACATCCTGTGGCGTCTGCAGCTTGTCTGACCTTTCCAACAGTCGGTGACTTACCTGAAACTGCTGGGTGGTTCAGCTTTATAGCGGACTGAAAACGGTGAATCGTTCCTCTACTCTACTTATACATCTTCTCCTACCAAGCTCCGAGCTCCATCCATCTCTCCAGCCTTCGTGCCTTCCCTCCATCATAATTTCTGACCCACAAATGACCCTGAGAGATGGTTGTTATTTAAAACATATGCACAGCAGCAGCAGACAGCGTGATGGAGTGAGCGGTTGAGGAGAGGAGGAGGAGGAGGGGGGGGGGGGCTGGAGTGGAGAGGTGGAGATCCACTCGGCTCACACGTTCTTTTCTCCTGCTGTGTCTATGTATTATGCATGG
Source organism: Platichthys flesus (assembly GCF_949316205.1). Classification (NCBI taxonomy): domain Eukaryota; kingdom Metazoa; phylum Chordata; class Actinopteri; order Pleuronectiformes; family Pleuronectidae; genus Platichthys; species Platichthys flesus. The sequence continues at coordinate 17,181,968 of NC_084954.1, forward strand.
GATTGGTGTGCATATTTCAAGGGCCTTCCGGACTCTGTGTACATACATACATACATACATACACATACATACATACACACACATACACACAAGATGGTGCTTGTATTCAACTGCACTATATTGTGTGTGTGTGTGTGTGTGTGTGTGTGTGTGTGTGTGTGTGTGTGTGTGTGTGTGTGTGTGTGTGTGTGTGTGTGTGTGTGTGTGTCTGGTGTGTGTGTGTGTGTGTGTGTGTGTGTGTGTGTGTGTGTGTGTGTAAGAGGATCACACACTGTCTGCCAATTGGTGTGGGTGGTTCCCTGGAGGAAGAGGAGAGAGAAAAGAAAGACTGTGAGCCAGAAAGGTAACACGGGCCTACAGGAGAGATGTCATGGAATGACAAGCAAAAAAGAAATGGAAAGCAAATGTTGTGTGCGAGGAGGACTTCACCTGACCCTGAAGCACACACACAGGCCAACTTTTGGCTGTTCCCGGCCTCCACGTGAGATAGGACCTACTATTGATTAAATTTTGGTTTCTTGATTATTTTAACTAGTTTAAGTTGAACACTGGCTACTTAGGATTCAAAAAATGGAAAAATAAGCCTCATTTCAGAAATATCAACGCAACACTGCTATATTTCAATTTAAAATAACACCCCAAAGATTACTTTGATGGTACACTGACTTGCAATATGTAACTTTGGTGAGCAGATTCGATCTCCTGTGAGAGCTGCAGTTTAAATAGTCAGAACCAGGCCCAGCAAGTTCAAGATTATTGCCGAACTGTTGATCTACAGATGTAGAAGTCATTAAAAAACATATTTTATCACTGTGATAACAGATGAAGAATTCTAAACAATGTTTGGTGTATTTGTTAAAGCGGCAGCTCTTCTGGTTCAGGAAGCCAGGGATCATGGGTAATATCCACCGTTCGGTTGTGTTTCAGTTCAGTGAGTGGGACAATGCAGTCAGAGCTCCGATTTGTTTTTGCTCAGCATGAAAACCACTTCATCACTTGGACACAGAGCCCAACAGAATTACTCACCACACATGACGCCAGAGGGCGCTGTTGCTGAGTAAAAGTTGCATACTGTTGCTTTAAAATAGTGCAATTCAATTTTAGTTTAGGTATAGATTACAAGTTATAGATTTATCTAGTAAGTATCCAGGGATTTCGTTTGAAATGACTTGTAAAAAAAACTACGACATCCCTCTTTGTCTCCTCCAATTTAGTTATTCAGTGTGGTTTTGAGTACCACATACTGAATGTCATACCCAGGTCCATTTTATTGTTACTTTTTTACAGAGGAGAAAAAAACTTTGCCTTTTCTGTCCGATAAACAACATAACTTGAGGTACGGCTTCTAAATTACCATTAAAGGATCTGACATAAAAACTGCCCGGTAATGAGAAATATCTTGACAGATGAAAAACAAGCATTTGCTGCCTACATTTAGGATTTTAAATTGTGTTCAGTCAGGTTTAGTTTTTTTGTAGTTTACCTGTGCTTCCTGTCCCCTTTTATCTTTCCTTGGCTCTCGGATCTTGTCAAATCGCTCTTCTTCTCCCAAAGCTGAATGCGGATTGATGCTGTTGGTGTTTTATTTTTCCTCTATGTGTGTGAAAGAAGTAAACACAGGGTCAGTCGGTAAAACTATGCAAATGTTATCAGCCTATAGCGGTCTAAATTATATTATATAGTGGTACCTCATTTTAAGAAGCTTTTCAACTCTTTACACATGCTGAATTTGGAGGCATTTCAACTCGTCAGATCATGTCTGGGGATGAAAGGTACTGTGCTACAATCAGTTCCCTATAGTAAATCTCTCTTGTTACTTGTATCACACTCTGGTGGATTCCGCTGCCTGCATGGTTTGTTGATATAATCAAAGAATCCTTGTGTTGACAGGATCAGCAGCCGGTGATCCGTTTTCTCACCATTGTAATATCATATCTCTGCAGCACCACAGTACAGTTATTTATAAGACTTATATTCTATACAACTTGGTTAATTTACCTATAGTTGATACGCTGGTGATTAGTATTTCTGTTCCACTTGTCCCCCCAAAAACAAAAAATGTCTTGGATAGAAAGACGAGCCTAAATGTTCACCCCTGCAGTGCAAGTTTTTGTATTTGAGCTGTCATGCCTGTGTGTGATTGTTTTCACATGCCAGGGTTATCATATGTGTGTTTACACTCTTAAAACATGTTTCTTGTGCGTGCGTGCGTGCGTGCGTGCGTGCGTGCGTGCGTGCGTGCGTGCGTGTGTGTGTGTGTTGTGGAACTCTGCTATGAGCTGGCAGAATGAGTCATGCTGCAGAGCCAGAGTGTGACTGCACCCACTGCCACTGCATACTCCCCATTTTTATACATATACAAAAGCATATGCAATGAATGACAATGTATAGTGAATACAACTTGAAGAGGCTGCATTCCCCCCCCCCCTCTCTCTATCTCTCTGTCTTTTATCTCTTCGTATGTGTCCCCCTCATCTGGTAAATGTGGACCCCACTAGGACTCTGTAGGAGAGCTGCCATTACACACACACAGACACACTCAGTGCTTCTCTCTGATGAATCTTCATGTAGAGTGAGAGTGCTACATAATGTAGCACTGTTACACACTGCTGAGAAGGATCTTTAGAAATATTTCAATACATCTCTGGGAAAATAGTTGGACCACCACGCTGCGCTCTCTGCTTTCATGCAATTCGCAGGCTCTGAAAAAGAATCATCATATTTAAAGCAATTGAAGATCATTTTTGTTATGAATGATTCAGTCTCTATTACTTTAAGTCCACTGCACATTCAAACTGGATCGAGTGAATGTTTACAATGTTTCATTGATAAATGATTACTCAATGTCATAATTGTTGTTGATAAGAAGTTCTTTCAATCAGTTTATGAATTGAAGGATAGAAAAGTCAGAAGTAACAAATAAAGGAGTTTATTGTATGCGAGAGGAAATTACTGCATTTGCAAAACCACTGTAATTAAAATGGCAGTTACTGTGGTTTCCAGCTTGTTGCTTTGTTGCCCTTCCTTAAATACTTTCTAGAGACACATAAACCTTTTGATGCAATTCAATTAAATGCTTTCATACAGACATTTTATCTTGATTTTCATCAGGTTTCCCACAAGGCTTTGTCAGTTAGGTAAACACAATGAGGCCACAGTTTTATCAACCAGTTTAGTTGGACTCAGAGGACTGATTTACAGCTGTTAGACTCCGTTAAATTATTCAGTAACTGTCTCTAATTGAGTCATTATTCATCTTCATTGACGGGACGATCCAGATTTCTTAAAAGTTCTTAGAAAAAGGTGCCATGCACACAGAGCATACCGACGAGGACATCTTCTTGGAAAGACGACTAAATCGAGAGCCATTGGTGATCAGGGCTGAGGTTAATGTTCTTTTAAGAAAAACACTGTGCTTTCGACGGCAGAATTTACAAATGACGTCCTGCCTTTTGAATGCTCTACCTATACAACATCCCTCACCTGAATATTACAGCTATTTTCCTGTTAATTTGAACGCATTGACCCAGACAATGTCCTGCTGCATTCTTCAACTGTGAAAGGCAAACTATATGAAAAATGCCTCCACCCAACTTTATAGACATTTACTAGAGTTTAAATCTGAAAGAATTATAGCTTTCTTTCTTTTGAATGTTTTCTAGTTGTTTGTCTCTGTTTTATACCTTTTGAATTGCAGTGATTTAAATATTATATTATGAAAGTAGTACTGTCTGATTGTCTGACTGCGTGTAGCACCATTGGACTGTGACGTTATTCTGCTCTTCTGTCCTAGATCATACTTTGGTGAGTACAATGGTATCATAAACTATAAAAAATAATTGGAACTTAAGCAGGATCTTAATATCTTTACAATAAAATCAAAAAGCATTTCTTTTAGAAAAGGTTGTTTATTGAGGTTTTGATGTTCTATGAACCAAGTTTATTAAGATATATCTGCCAACCATCTCCCTCTGCCTTTGTCTTCCCTATGACCTCTGCCTCCCCTCCTGCCCTCGATGTGGTGTGGTCAGCAGTGGGCTAATCTCTGGCTCAGCACCACCCGGGGTTGGCTTCATCTGTCTCTCTCATTAGCAATCACCCCCCCCAAATCCTCCCTGTCTCCTCCTACTCGTCCTTCCCTCCTTCTCCTTCATCTCTGTCTTCAACTCTCTCTCTGCTCCTTCTGTACTTCCCACCGGAGACTCTGTCTTTCCTCCCACAGCATGATGCTGTCTGGGCCCGGGGCCAACATATATGTGTGTGTCTTGGTGTGTGTGTGTGTGTTTGAGATAGAGAGAGATGTGATTGTGAGAGAGAGAGACCCACCTTGGCTGGGTCAGACAGACACACCCCCATATCACTGCAACAACCCAGCTGCTGCATTGCACTTTGATATCATTGCTGTAACCTTTACTCGTCATTATCATAACCTTTTTACATAGCTGTCATTTCTTCCACCAGTTACACTTGCAGGCTGAGCTGTGGGTAATGCACCATCAGCTTTTGTAGTGCTGAAGGGCATGTTTAAACCTTAGTGGTGCTTGTTCTCACCTGGATCTGTTTACGTTGGCTGCAGCTATAAGATCAGAGTCAGGCCGGTTAAGTGTAGATGGAGTAAAGTCTTTTAGTTGAGCCATCAGAATAATTTTAGCTTGTCACAACTTGGGATTTTTTTTATTTTGGTTTTTACTATCATTTGTATTTGCACGATTCAAAAATGCTTCTCAACTGTGCCAAGTTGTAGTTATCAAGAGCAACATTGGCATCAAAACATGCCTGAGGGTTTTCCATTCTATTTAGCTAAAAAGGCATATGCATATTAACAATATGGCAATGGTGGACCTGACAAACAATATGCCACTTGCAGTTCATTTCTTGTAAACAACATAGGACAGTTTTTATTCACCTGTCATGGCACTCCATCCAATACTTGCAAGGGCATTTTAGTTAAAACCATATATGTAAAGTTATATGTAAACTAGAGGTAGTTAAAGCTACAGTAAATGTTTAATTTATACAAACTCTTATCCTCTTTCAGGTTATGAGCAAAACATGGATAATTTGGCAGATTTTAAATTTTTTTTTATCTTCATGACTTCGATCAAAGTGCGTCTCAATTGGTCATGTTTTAACTCCTCCCCCCCCAACCTCTGTGATGTCTGAATTGAGTACTGCATCCAAACATTTTGTTTCACTGCCAAAAGGGAGTGATAAGTTATGCATTTTCTGAAATTTCCTCTCAACTTTTTTTTACAAATACTGTCGCTTTTAATTTTTTTTACAAAAGAATTGCCATTGTCTCCATTTCCATCCTTCCATCTCAGTATTAACACTTCTACATTCAGATGTGTTCGGAAAACTCATCTTCACTGTCTAACAGTTAGTGTTTCATTGTATTTCCAGATCTCAGCAATGCCTTTTTTAAGTACAGTGTTGCTGGCCTATCGGTGTCTTTCCAAAATCTGTCAGTATCAACTTTAGCTCTTGTGTGCGTAACTTGTCTTGAATGCTGTCTTAAGCTGCCATCTCAGAGGAAACGGGAAATGGGACATGCTGTTATTGTTGACAACCAAACCATCAAAAGATATCCAGTTGCCCACTAGTCAATCAGTGGTTGATATTACCCAGTGGAGCATCACTTAGAACTTGGAAGCTGAGTTGAACCATCTTAGGGAGTGTTATGTGGAGTTCTCTTATAAGCCAAGAGCTACAATGGTGTTTTCACATAATATATTATGCTGGTTTGTATCTCAACGTCTCTCAGTGAAAGTGTTTGAAGAGTCCAGCGATTGCCTGTGGGAAACGAAATGGCTGCTTTGCTAAGTTCATATCAGTACAGTAGCCAGGCAGATAGTCCTAAGGCTTGAGGGCGACAATCTGTCCTCTGGTGTTTGTAGACGAACTGCAGAGGCATCAAAGTAAAGTTTTTCACAGATTGGTGCTCACTTTTGCATATTACTAATATTTTTCCCACATCCTCTTTGTAATTCAAAATGTCAGGTCTTAATTGAAGTAGCAACAGAGATCCCTGTATTAACTAAAGCTGGTGTGTGCAAGCCTTTTTAAGTCTGATTCGCCTGGAGGCTTCGGGTCTTGAGAGAGAACAAGTGGGCGTTCGTTTGTTCATCAAGCTTTGTTGTGCAGGTTTTTCTTTTTTCAAACTCACCAAAGGATAGGTGCACTGAACTTGCGATCTTCCACACAATTAATAAGCCTCACCCTTTTTAAAAGTATGACAATACTAATTATCTATGTGTTTGTGTGTGAGAGAGCGATAATGGATTTTAGTTTTTGAACACGTTCCATGCACACATTTGTGTGGGTAGGTGTGAGTGTGAAGGAGTGTGTGTGAAGCATTGTAATACTATTGAAGTAAAGCCTTTTTAATTACAATCAATGACATTGTGTTCTTTAGTGATGAATGTACTTCCAGCATGTCCTCTCTTTACATTTCATCTGATTATGGCTGAATATTCCTGATGAGTTATACTACCTTTTCATTTGAGTTCTAAGCTTAAAGGGATAGTTCACCAAAAGTGTAAGTTCTACTTACCACTATGCCGATGGAGGGGTAGGTGAAGTGTTTGAGTGACAATACAGGGGTAAACAACATTGCAGCCAAATCCAATACAATTGAAGTAAATGGTGTCTTCAAAGTAAAAAACTGAAAATCCCTCCATCCTGCTCCTGTGGCGTTATCCAATCTTCATCGTCATAGTGGTGAGTAGAAAATGAGTGAATTTTTTTTGGTCAACTATCACTTTAACAACTCTTTTTAGCGCTGGTGTGACACTCAGTGAGGACGCATACGATTTTTCCTGCATTATTTATCTTCTTCCTTCTGTCTTTTGTCTGATGTCAGGAAAAAAAAGTTGAGTCTACCACCCACCAAATACAAACAAATGAAAATGGCTCTTCCCCACTGCTGCACAATGGACATGCCTACCCAATTCCAACACACACTTCTTTCACTAAGCCTCGGTACTCAATTCCTCATTTAATTTCACTGGCAATAAATCATCACAGTAATTCCCCCTCATTGGATTTGGGGAGATCTGATTATGCCTTATTGCAGAGTCACTTAGCTGAGCTTAATTATTAATCACCATCGGCCTATTGTTTTTTCTATGTTTCTGTTCTCCTACCACTCGCATTCTTTTTTTAATTGAAATCATTCAAACCTGGGAATATTAATGTAGTGTGGATGCAGGACAGGATTCATGGCAAGCTTTCATAAAGCACTTTGCAAATTTTTAGACGAGGAATAAGTTCTATCTATATCTATTATATCTATTGGATGGATTGGAATGAAATGTTATGCGTACCTGTGGAGCTCAAAGGATGAATTGTTCCACTTTTCTGATCCTCTGAAAAGTCACAAACATGTAACCTTGACAAATGAAGCATTTTAAACTACTGCTTTGTCTCAAGCCACCCCAATCATTATAGCACAAGACAATGTTTGGTTCGAAGCAGTGGATCTTCCCTGGATGCCTTGCATGGTTTTTCATGTGGCTGGGAATGCTATGACCACAGTGCATGGCTCAAGCAGGCCCCACTGTAATTGTGGAAAAATGTGAATAGAAATGAAAAAGACAAAATATGAATTTCGGTCAGTTTAATGTTGGCTGACAGCTGGAGCCATTACCCTGTACATCCTAAATGTTAGATGCATCTTGAGCACCGTCCAGTTGTTGATTGTTCTTTCTGCTTTTCATCAGTTGAGATGACACTTGAGCGGAGACATCCTTCATTATCCCATTCAAGGGTACATGGAGACACTCTCTTTAATTGAACTTCAGGTCATTGAAGATCACCACTTGAGCCAATTAGACCGTCTTCTGTCTATTCATTTCACTGATCATTTATTACTGCAAACATCTAGCGTTTAGTTTGGACTGATTTGTTCCAAGACCTGGTGAGAGATAACTTCTCTATAGAGCCATGCACAGCAGCAATGCTGCATTGTTACATAAAGGCTGAGCTGAAGTTCACTTCTCCAGCCTTGGTGTGGGGGGGGGGTTCACTTTGGCTCCTCATGGTGCCTCTCTGCAGCTCCCTTGGCTCACAGCTCTCTTCCCCTCATCTACTTCTCTCTGCTCTGCTTCCCACTGCTCCTTTTTTCTCTTTCCAACTCTTTTGGCCCAGAGTTCCTGCTTTTTTCTTCTTCCTACCACTATGGCCAACTTTGACTTCTGCGCTCTTTCACTACATGTAGGCAAGATTTTTTTTTCTTTTCAACTATATGCTTCTTATCCTCTGATGAATCTCTTTATCCCTTTGTGTTGTGTGTTTGTGTGTGTGGTTGTGTGTGTGAGTGTGAGAGAATGTGCCTGCTGTACTTCATGGCTCTCATTTTCTTCTTACCCTGTATCCCAGTCTCGCATAGAAACTTAAAAACACACACTTGCACACCTATCTTCCTGTGCCCTGTGGCAGTGCAGCGGTCTACTGTAGAGTACTGTAGGATATGTGTGTGTGTGTGAGTGACTGCAGCTGCTTTTGGCCATCCAGGCTGCCTCCTCGTTTTCAGCTTCATTTCCCCCCGTAATGAAGATTCAGAGGCAGCGCAGCTACTGGCACCGGGCAGGGGAGGAGAGCAGAGGAGGGGGGGAAGTGTAGGAAGCAGCAAAGAGGAGGAAGCCATAGCAGCAGCAAGAGAAGAGAGGCAGAACAGAGAGATGGAGGGAAAGAGGGGAGGAAGCATCGTGATGGAGGGAGAGGAAATTATGGGAGAACCCTGAGGAGGAGACAAAAGCAAAGGGAAGGAGACAGGATGACTGGAAGAGAGGACAGCAACAACTTAGAGATGGGTGATGAGCTTTGTGTTACAACTATGCAAAGTATCCCTCTCTCTCCCTCCTCCTCTCTCTCCTCATTACCTCCCTGGCTGTGATGAATGGCACTGCACTTGAGACCCAATAGGCACACCGACCTTGTCATGTGTGTGATGGGGTGGGGTGACTCTACACCCCTCTGCCACCTCTGCCCCCCTCTTACCTAGTGTACCACCTCCTGTGGAAGCAGATGCTGCTTGTGTGTGTGTGTGTGTGTGTGTGTGTGCGTGTGTGTGTGTGTGTGTGTGTGTGTGTGTGTGTGTGTGTGTGGAGGGGGAGGTGTTCTGTTACAGGCTACCTTTGGGGACACATTTTAAACTAAAGAGCAGTCAATTGGGGAGCACTTGTGCAATTTCAGACAAAAGCTGTGAAACCAATTGTGAAAAGGCTGATTTCTTTCTTTCTCCGTTTTAAAGACTGGGGTCAGAGAAAGAGAGGTCATGGTCGGGGTGGTAGTAAAACTATCTTGATGACTCTTCTCACCTTAGGGTTAGGATAAGTCTCAAATAAATTCATGAAATGTTAAGAGTTCTGCAACAGTCTCTCTGTGTAATGTGCCTAAAATGTACCCATGACAGTGTGTGTGTGTGTGCGCTTGTGTGTCTGTGTGATTTGATGGCACTTTGCACACATATCAACATCGACCACTGCATACTGATTTTCTTTTTTCTTCATTGAACAGTTTTAATATCTGGAGCTGACACTATCGTATGAAACACACCGTCACATGAATTAATTACTCAATTTTTTATAAATATTCAATAATTTTAAGGGGTTTTCTCTGCTCTTCTCCACTTCATATCATAGTCAAGTAAAAATCTCAGCTTTTTGGACACTTGAACACGTTGGACACCAAGTAATGCTTTGATTAATTCAATGTTTTAATTTCTGATGAAAAACCATGAAAATAAGATTTCTCCATCGTTAATATAAAATGCAGCAAGTGGTTTGATAAGCGCACAACACAACGAAAACATGGATGTATTTAAGACCTATTTCTTCTTGCATGTTTCCATCAGACGGTCATGGTGTGTGTTTCAGATGTATTGTTTCTCTTCTCCCCTGCAGACTAGTAAGAACTGGCGGGCTGCGGTAGATCTGACGGGCCGGCTGCTGACAGCTCATGGTCAGGGATACGGGAAGGCCGGTCAGCCAACCTCCCACACCACAGACTCACTGCAGGTGAGATGACAGTTACTTTCTCTTCATCCTTCCATTGTTCTGTGTTTCCAGAAGTCCACCTGTTGGCCCTACCTGAAATTTCACATTTCGCATCTTTGGTGATCCGATCACATATAGACAGCTTCAGAACAGATGCGAATACACCCAAGACACACTGAGATCCAATCACCTAAACCACGTTCAAAGGTGGACTTGGCCCAATATGGCCACATCACTTTTTATTTTAACAATAATTATGTCCTGGGCCATGATGAAAGATAATCTACTTAACTGATGTCCCCTGGCCTGTTGCAACTCCATAATTAATGCATATTAAAGTACCGGACGTGCACATTTATTTTTGGCTGTTTACTTGTGGAGGTCCACCACAATATCAATATTGACAAAAACATGTTGCTAATGACATTTTTTATTATGTCAAATTTGTCCAATTTCGTGGTAGGGCTGTGGGGAAAACATTGATCTGCCCAGTTCAATGTTTTCTTTCTCTCTCCCCCTCTCTTTTCCCTGCACACACACACACTTGATATTAAGTTTTTTTTTTGGTTTCTCTGGGGCAAGAGGTTGCCCCAGAGATTCTTTTGTGGTTTATTATAATCCGAACCTCTTCACATTGATGGTCAGCTGTATGAGGTCATCATGCTTCTTTGTTTTAGGTCGATGATAAATGCCCTTATTTTCCTTTATTTCTATGACAAAGTTGTTTCACCACACTGTCAGTAGGTCCATCTCATTTCTGTAAGCTATTTTATCCTTATTGCTGATAAGGGCTAGCACTGTTGTGTCGTTAGAAACCTTAATGATGCACTTGTTCCTGGATGAAGCAGTGCAGTCATACTTCAGCAGCTGAGTGTTCAGAGTGGGCTGAGTACACAGCTCTTGGGGGTGCCGACGCTCAGTGTGGGCGCTAAGGAGGTGTAGCTGCCAATTTGATTTTTCTGTTGACCATCATTGAGGAAGTCCTGGACCTAGGTTCAGAGTGAGGTGTTGAGGCCCAATTGGATTAACTTCATCAAATGTTATAGGGACAGGGCTGTGTGGAGGGCATACATGTGCTCATCCTCAGTGGAGTACTTGGAGTGATAAGCAAACTGGAGGAGGTCATGTGAAATTGAGAGACTGCAGGGCCAGCCTCTCGAAGCACTTCATATGTGAGTGCCACAAGGTGGTAAACATTCAGGCAATACACGGAAGACTTCTTAGGGACTTGGATGATGGCGGTGGCAGATTTGAAGCATGGGGGCGATGACTGCTGGGGCCGCAAGATGTTGAAGATGTCTGTGAGGACACTCGCCAACTGTCCAGCCAGTTCATAATTGAATGAACCATTGTATTTGGTTCTGCTGATTTGTGGTGGTTGAGCCTGGAAAGTGTCCTCCTCACATCGTCTATAGTCACATGCAGAACCTGGTCATCATCCCTACAAGTCCCATTTAGAAGTTATTAATTACTGTACATCTCAAAGGGAGGCTTCAGTAGCCAAAGTCTGTGGTAGGCCTTTGTAGTCTGTCATGGCTCTGATGTCCACAAGTGCTGTGTGTTGTCAGTAAATTGGTAGTTGATTCTCTAATTTTTTTTCCTGATACCATGTAACAGTGAAGTACTTGCTGCTTTGTGGGCTGGCTTCTCCCCAGATCTGAAAGAAACATCTTTGATCGAACCTCAGCTATCAGCCATGGCTTCTGGTTTGCCCTTAAGGTGATGGTTTTAGTGACTGTGACATCATCACATACTCATATTGATGTAGGCTGTCACATTTTCTGTGTATGCTTCTAGATCGATGCAGTCCCCACAGGAAGTTGCCTCTTTGAACTGATCTGAATCAAAGAGGCAGCATTCCAATCAGTGATTGCCATGCTGTCCTGCAGGGCTGACATTGGGCCCCTGGCCAGACCATAATCAGTTTTTTCTGGATTGGTCGGCAAAAGTTCACAACTGCCTTGCCGGGATTAACCATGTCAGAGATGGGATCTAAATGGCAAAGGTGGGAATGTAGGGGAACTCTTACTATGCATTCTCAATCCCAAAAGCTTCCAACTATGAGGAAGGAATCAAGCCTGCTAGACCAGAAGCATATCTATCTGCCAGAGATCATGGCAACAGAATCAGTCCAGACCTTCTCCTGGTCCCCTGTCCCTTCGCAGTGTGGAGATTACTGAGCCTTGAGAGTCTAGCAGGACAGCAAGGTTCAAGAGTGCGAGTGGAGATGACTTGCAGATGATTTTTGGTCAAATCATCACTGGGCTCTGGAAAGAGAAGTGAGTTTTGAGTTTGGGCCCAATGGCAAACCACCAGGTTTTTTTCAGAGACTATCAAGTATTACAGCAACTGACTTTGACTGACCAGGTGTGGGCTCAAAGGAGATCCATAGTAAGGGGGTGGAAGCAGAGGGGGCTCACCTGGGAGGCCAGATGTCTCTGGAAGGCCTAATGAAATACCAGTGAAGAAGATGTATCTACTTTGTGGCAACAATGAAGTGAATACCCCAGGAAGAATTGACACTGTAACAACACAAAGGCTAATGAGATCTAAATAAAGTTAAACCGCTATATAAGAAATCAAAGTGTTCTGATAATTGTTAGCGATGAATAAAATTCCTATGAGCTTAACTTCTCTTTGTCTGAAACACATGCACCTATAGTTTAATATGTTCTATCAATTTTGCTGTAAGAACAGTTTTGTTCTTGTTAATGGTGTTTTATCCAGCAGATGAATTGCTGAATAGGCCATCCATGCAGTAGGCTCTGCCTGAGACTGCCAATCAATCCACCATGTTGGCTTCTGCTATATATTGCAGTTTATTTTTTACATATTTTTTACTGCCTTAAATATGTGGCCCTCCTCAACTGTGTCTTTAAATGTACTTGTAGTACTGTAGAAATAATGCCAGAAAAATATAACCTAATCTCAGTATGTTTCACGGCAAAGGTATTCCTTTTGGTACTTCTTATGTTGACCTTTTAGAACCCAGTGTAAACCTGAGGGGCATTATGTTGTAATTGACTGGTCGCTCATCTTTTCTTTTTATTCATTTCCACAGTGGAACAAAAAATAAGTTTCTTTCTGTTTCTCGTAATGTTATTCTCCACATTTTATAGATGAGAAAAATTAATATTTTACATCATAGATAAAAATGATATTACATAATATAGAAGTCCTGGTACTTTATCAAATAACTGCAGCAAGTAATGGAATATTCTTCACCAAGTTGAGTGAATAATGTTTAAAGTTTGAGGGCAAATGTCATAATTTGAAAATTACAATCTTGTTTTTAATTTATTATTGACATTATAGTCAAATGGCATAAGTAGAGGGCAGAACAACTGTGACCACTCAGGATTAAAGGATCTGTTTTTTTTATCTTTTCTTATTGTAGTGTTTTCTACATTTGACCAATAAAGAGAGTTGTGTTTCTGTGTGTATTGCAGCTCTGGTTTGTGCGGCTGGCTCTTCTCATCAAGCTGAACCTCTTCCAAAATGCTGAGCTGGAGTTTGAGCCCTTTGGCAACCTTGATCATCCAGACCTCTACTACGAGTACTATCCCACTGTTTACCCTGGGAGGAGAGGTATGTGCACGCAAACACACACACACATACTCCACTTGCACAAAACAACTCCATCATCATCTTTTTGCTTACTATTATTGACCTTTATGTAGGAAGAGCATTGTTCATATTGTTAACAGAAGCTCTTATATAGAGACTTGCTTTGTAAAAATCACACGTTGTTTCATATCTCTTTTCATGTTGCACTCTCCGAAATCTGCTCTGTGAATTCTCATTGAGACCCGACTGAAGGTTGAATTGGGCTGTTCATGATGGTGTTGAAAAGCTGCTCTGAAGCTCTTCATCTGTGAATTTGGATTGTGTTATTAGCCTGGTCTCCAAAAGGATTTTGCATCTTACCCACATTTTTTTAAAGACACACAAGCATACCACCGCTATGCTATTAAATATTCAAAGGAAAGTTTCTGCCAGGAGCTTGATATAAGACTGTATCGTCAAGAAGCTCCAACAACTCCACTTGTCTCCAGCAGTTCCTTGGTTTTGTTTTTCCTCTTTTTAGACTGCATGAATTGCTCTCTAATGTATTCCCATTACTTTGGATCTGCTTCGCCCCTTGGGCTACTACAGTGAAGGCAGAGGCAGAAACTCAACTGAGCACACACACTTGAACACACACACACACACACACACACACACACACACACACACACACACTATACTACACCACACTGCACAGCCTTCTAAAGAGAGCACCAATTGACTATCCATTGCTCAATATTAAATGCTTTGTGCCCTGCTAGGTGCTCGCAGACAAACTGGCACGAGTTGTGTAGCCGGGTGTTAGAAGTTGCAACATTTCTCTGGCCCTAGTCTTGATTCCCATAAGAGGCATGTGCTTGTGTAACGCTCTTTCTGTTATCAAGATCAACCGATCATTTGTGAAAAAATCTATGTTTTGGGTTATTAATTTGTCTGCAAAATTTAAAGTTGACTCTGATTGGGATAAGAAGACACATTTAACACATGTCTATGAAGTATTATTCATTCATGCTGTTTTTAGCTCTATCTTTATTTTAAGGTCAGATTCCTTTCATATGTAGATCAATGAAAAAGTCACGCATGGGTTTTCTTGTAGGTGACATCAGTGTTAATTTCGTTGACGAAGACAATGACGAAATATATTCGTTAACGACCCTTTTTCCATGACGAAGACGAGACGAAGATGTAACGAAAACGAATCTTTGAAAATAAAAACTATGACGAAATCTATTTTAATTTTCGTTGACGAGACGAAAATGTTGGTGGATGACTAAGTCACAATAATTTTTAAAACATCATCGTATTAGGCCGTCATGAAGTATCAGGAATGGTCGAATGACTGTGTCTGTGTCCGCCCCAGATAGCGCTCCGGTCCGTAGCTCCGCCCCCCGCCCTGCGCACTCGCTCAGAGAGACACAGTGAAAGCAGAGCTCGTTCTCTATGAGCAGCCTCTCAGTGACTCACTGCTTCTTAACTATGGAAACAGTGAAAACACAGAGTTTCTCTGGTCTCAGCTGCTCAGAGATTAGCGCTGCAGCTTCTTGATCAGAGCAGAAGCTGCAGTTGGTTTGTACCGATGTTCAGTTTCTGTGTCCGGCTCCAGTCTGACCTGCTCTCCCTGTTTGTTTTCACATTTAAAACTAAATATATATTTTTAAGCTATTAGGCTGCAGCTATATGTTTTTATAAAAAAGGAGTTTAATGTGGCTATTAAATGTGACTAAGAAGGATAGGATAAGAAGGTTAAAACTAATAAGGATAAAAATGACTAAATGTGACTAAAACTAGACTAAAATGGAATTCGTTTTCGTCGACTAAAACTAGACTAAAATGTAATTTGTTTTAGTCGACTAAAACTAGACTAAAACTAAGAAGGATAAAAATGACTAAATGTAACTTAAACTAATATGCATTTTCGTCAAAAGACTAAGACTAAATCAAAAATAGTTGCCAAAATTAACACTGGGTGACATCAAATGTGCTAACAGTCAAAAATTAACCTTCCCAGCTTCTTTGAGAAATGGTCCGTGTCTTTATTCAACAGCTAGTTTAAATAATATTGCACCTTTTGCACTCTAATAAATCAGAGTCAAGTGATTTAATGTCAAACAAAAAGACCAGGGAAACTCATTAATAGGAATGAATCGTGTAAGAATATTTAAATGTCTCAATTTGATTCTAAAGGTCCCCTGTTTAGTTTTATAGTCAATGGTTCTCACCAAAGTCATCTATAGCTGTGTCTCATTTTAGTGGCTGCATCCTGCAGAGGACCCATACTGGTGGTGGGTTTACTGAAATGAGGCGGTCTGGTCTTCCTATTATGTCCTCAGCTTGTCCCGCCATTACAGCCGTCACCTAGCAAAAAGCTATGGACTAATATGTTCTTCAATTGATTATAAATGTAGAAAGCAGGTATTTTCATGTTAAACGTTAGCTGTTCGGTTGAGTACATTCTCCTGACATTTTGGTCTCGCTTTTTGCCACCATTTCCTTTTTGAAAAACAGTGTCACTGAATCACGATGAATCATGGGATATCTTGGGTTGGGAAGGATTCACCAAGTGGAGCCTACATTGCTCGGGAGTAGAAGGACACATTTGTTTGTCGCATTTGGAGGAGCCTTCGAATTGGGATAGTCTATTCAAGCCGCTGTGACACTTGATCTATGAATGCAGCGGACGAAGGTTGCAACAAATGTGAAGAAAGCGTTTCAGTGTCTACAAATCATTTACACAGGGAACCTGCATTGTTACACCGATATTTCCTACTGTACGCTAGCAGTCCTCTTCATCCCTGCCCATCTGGATCTGCCTCCAACTGTTGCTGAATCTAAAATAAGTAGGACTGAAAGCTTAGTGACCCTTCGTAGTCCATATGTCCAAAGTCCACCTATATTAATCCAATTCAGTCAAGATATGTATAATAACCCACCATCCAATCAAAATTTTAATTATTGTTTTTTAATTTTGAATATGTATTACTTGTATTAATTGGTTTATTTGCTCAGGACATTTTGTATCTTTCTTATCCACTCATGTTGTGGTCTAAATCGGGTGTGGAACCTTTTTCCCATCAAAGGCCATTTCAGTTTTTATAACATCCCTGGAGGAGCATAGACCTTCTATACTTCTCAATACACACAGTATATCACTCTAACTTTTTAATACTGTTTCGCTTTAGGGAGGTCGGTTTCCCAGGTTTTGGTCAGTTAAGTATTTGAAAGAGTCCATTTTTGAAAATAACAGCTCAGTGGACAGAGCCAGAGATCCTTCAGTCTATATTTAATATATAAATTAAATATTTGAGTACAACGCCTACAGATGAAAGCTACATTAAATTAAAAAATATTTTAAAATAATAATTATTAAATAAAATATGCTAACGACAGCATTCTCCAACCTATACTTATAGTCATGGTCTGTTTGTTTAACACTTATTAGTGTGTCAAAGTTTGCCAAAGTAAGTCCAGCAATTAAATCTATGTTCCTGAAAAATGTCCCAATAATGCTAATGTGACCAGGCCCTGCAGTACTGGTGAATCTAATCACCTGTATGCTTCAGTGCATAAATGTGCAGTCTTAAAAGAGATGAGCCATAAATTAAATATACACCATCACACCAATGCTAAGTAAACCCCACTACGAGTTTAAAACTCACAAGGTACTTAATTTGTGTACAAGGTTGTGTTTTCATGGGTTTCTTTTCTTCTTCGTTACAAACATTAAATTCTAACAGATATTTTAACAATAGAAAATGCATCTGATGAGACTTGCTAATACGGAAGAGTGCTGTCCCATCAGTATGAAGATATAACAATGCAACAGAGGGCAGTCATATAGACAACAGGTTAATGGGGAGAAGGAGTGTGTATTCTGATGATGGGGAAGATAGAAAGCACAAGCAGATAGACAGCAGAGATAGAAATAGAGATACATAGACTGGATCAGACAGTATCAAAGAGACCCTGATCAAAGCCTGGGGACTCACCTGAATATAGGCTCTTCCTCAAGTTAGGGCTTGTGCGTGCGCGCGCATGTGCATGCGTGTGTGCGAGTGAGGCAGTGTGAATGATGTAGAGGCAGCTAGAGACAGAGGGATGAGGCAGAGAGATGAGTGATGGAGCTGTGCAGCACACCCAGAGAGAGAGATGAGAGGGTTTAATAAGCAGCCATACGTAGCCCAATGCCATCTGTAGGTTCCTGCCTCCAGGGCTATGTGCAGTCTGTGTGTGGGTGGATGGGTTTATATTCTCATCTTGTGCTCTGTGTCTTTCTGGCTCTCTCCCTCGCCTTGCCTCTCTTTTCCCTCTCTCTTCCTCCTGCTATGTCCTCATCCCACCCTGTTTCTTATTTTCCCCTTTTTCCCTCACACATTTCCCTCCCTCTGCCTCCTGTTTTCCCTTCTTCTCCCTCCCTTCCTCCCCGTGCAGGCTCCATGCTGCCGTTCTCCATGCGGCTGTTGCACGCTGAGCTTCCCCAGTACCTGGCCAAGCCCCAGGAGGCTCTGGACCGCCTGCACACTCTCAAAACCGTCTGCCTTGCCGTTAGTATCCACACACACACCAACACAGCCTCTGGATGAACATAAAGATATGCATGCTCTGTAGCGCCCGCACAATAAAACTACACACCCACAGAAACGCACATTAGCCATGTTAATCCTTAAGCCCACCTTTATAAACAGCCAAATATGGTTGGATTTTAGCGTTATTGTATATGCATATTCTAGTACACACATAAAAAGCCTTCAGGAATCACTGTAAAGCAACACCTCTCTCTGAAGTTTGAATTTCTCAATTAACAGATTGTAGAGAACTTGGAGAAAGGCTTGGCTGAGGATGGAACCATGATCACCTTAACACCGGAGAACAGGCAAGGTAAGAGTACACACACACACACACACTCACTCATATGGACATTTGGCAACAGATCTGGACTCATTCCCAGACTGCATCACACTGTGTGAAGAGAGTGAGGTCATGGGCCCCAGTGGGTAATACAGACACACGCACACTGAGGCAGAGGCACACCTGGTGCAGGACTGCAGCATACCTTGGCCACACATACACACACGCACACACACTCTCAACCACACAAACACACCAATGCGGTGCTCTAAAAGTGTTTAGCACCTCACTGCTCCGCTACTCGCGCTGCATATCAAACGGTGTCTCCAGCCCTTCACCCCGAGCAGATCAATACAGATCAATTCTATCCAATCCACTCACATCTGCACAAGTGTGCTGGGGAAATAGGCACCTTCATCTAAAATTCACTAGTTTTGGGTCGACACTCTTCCACATAACCCCATGTTAAAAGAGCTCTCCTTCTCCTTCTCTTCTCTTCTCTTTTCTTCTCTTCTCTTTTCTTCTCTTCTCTTCTCTTCTCTTCTCTTCTCTTCTCTTCCCTCTCTTCTATTCTCTTCTCTTCTCTTCTCTTCTCTCCTTTCTTCCCCCTCTTTCTCTCCATCTCTTTCTCTCTCGCTCTCTCTTTCCCTCCCCCTCACCTCACCTCTTCCTCTCCTCCGATCTTCTTCCTCTTCTCTCCTCACGTCTTCCGCCCCTCTCTAGCTGTCTCTCTCTCCCCTCCCTCTCTATTGCTCTTCCTCTTTTTCTCTTTCCCTCACCTCATTTCACCTCACTTCACCTCACCTCACCTCTTTCTCTCCTCTTCACCTCTTCTCTTCTCCTCTCTTTTACTTCTCTTCTTCTTTTCTTCTTCCTCTCCCTCACATCTTCTTCTCCTCTTCCTCTCCTCATATCACTTCACCTCTCCTCACCTTTTTTTTGTTCTCTCTCTCTTTGTTTGCCTGTGACCACTGATTTGACTTTTTTGTAAGTGACTAAAAGCTACTTAATTAGCTAATTCACATCAGTGAACAACAACAAGACACTTGGCAAAGTTGACCTAAATGTACAAAGATGCTTGCTCGATTGTAACTCTGAGAATTGGCAGAGCGATGACGTGCCGGTTCTGCCGACTTCTCCCCCTCTCTAACAGTAGAGTACTAGCTGTGCCCTCTGTCTCTCCTCTCCCTGCCCATGCAGACGGTCGACAGTCAAGTCAATAAAGCGCAGGGCCTTCCCTTCACACATCAGACCCCTACTGAGTGATTAGCTCCTCTCCCAAACACACAAACGCACACACACACGACTGCAGCGATGAATGCTAATAGGCCTGCACACAAGCCCTTCCACACACTGTCTGAGGGAAAAGAGGAAAGCGTGTGAGAGTGTGCCGCAGTGTCTTCCTCACCACCTCGCCTTAAAATAAACCCTGCTGTGGAGGGGGAGGAGGGGATGGGGGGGGGGGGGGGGGGGGTCGGGAGGAGCACTGGGGGGATGGAGGAATAAGAGGGATGGCTTTCAGAGAGGGGGAGAAAAGGGGACACACTACAGGGACACCCAAAACAAGTGAAAATAGGAAGAGTCACCCTGTTTCTGTCTTCTCTTCTTTTTCTCTACCTGTTTGTAGCATCACTTAAACTGTGGCAGTCTCGCCTCAGCCGGGTCATGTACTCCATGGCCAACTGTCTGCTGCTGATGAAGGTAGGTGTGTGTGTGTGTGTGTGTGTGTGTGTGTGTGTGTGTGTTTGTTAGTTTGTGTGTGTGTGTGTGTTTGCTGACGCTTTATGTATCGCAGTGTGTTGGATTGAATATGTTCCTCTATTCACGTCTACCTGGATGCGTGAATGTATGTTTGTGTGTGTGTGTGTGTGTGTGAGAGGGAGTCTCAGAAATCTCTGATGCCAGCCTGGTGGAGGATTCACAGTGAAATCCCCCCAGACTGACCACTAATTGGATTCGTGGTCAGTGAGAGAGAGAACAAGACGGAGAGAGTGTATTTGGATCAGACTGGAGAGAGAAACCACAGTGCCATCTACTGGTGAAGTCCAGTATTGTTCAATTGCTTTGGCTTAATTTCGGGTTTCAATTCACAAAACCGCAAATAAAAAAGATTGTAGCACATTTACTTTAAATTTACTTTATATCCCAGCTGACTGTCAAGCAAAACCGACTGAAGGGATTTATATTGTTTAAATTCATATTCATATTTATATCCTATAAGGTGCTAAAACAAAACCTAGCTCTTGAAGATATGATATGTCACACCACTGTTTCTCTAATAAACACTCAGAAGCAATGTAGAGACCAGACATAGGTAATCTTGTTGTTTGTAAGAATGTGGATTTGACTCTAGATAAAATCTGACTCGAATAGAGATTGTATTTTATTGTATTCAGATGTACCGGCTGCTATGACGACTTAATTTCCCTTCAGGGATGAATAAAGTAATCTATCTATCTATCTATAAACAGTTATACAGTATAGTCAATAGTCAGAAATAAATAGAATACGAAAACATGCATTTCTCAATTTGATAGCTTTTCTTATGCTGGTTGAATTTTGTATAATTTCATCAAGAGTTTCCCTGGAAACTGTTGTGATGTGAAAACTGAGACAAAAAAGTCATAAAATAATTAAAATATCCACTATGATACACACATACCTGCACATGTACAAACTCTGTGTACTTTGTCCCAGCCCAGTGCACACTTTATCTCTCTGCACACACACACACCCCCCTACACCTCTCTGACCTCTCTCTGTCGCCCGGCTCAGCAGTCGAGTCACCATGTGAGCGATGAGTAGCAGTGTAGTGTGGAGGTGGGAGAAGGGTCACATCGCCCCGCTAATACTCCATATGTTTGATTAATGCTCTCTCTCTCTCTCTCTCTCTCTCTCTCTCTCTCTCTCTCTCTCTCTCTCTCTCTCTCTCTCTCTGTCTCTCTGTTTCTTTCTTACTCTTATGCTCTTTCTTTCCTTTTTGTCTTTCTTTCTTCATTTCTCTCTTTTCCCTCTCTCTCCATCAGGACTATGTTTTGGCTGTGGAGACCTATAGCTCCATCATCCAATATGAACCTCACCAGAGAGTGCAGCTGCTCAGTGGCATAGGACGCATCTTCTTGCAGGTTTGCAGACTGGCACACACACATTGCTGCCTAGTTAACCAGGAAGAGGTTCATGGTAGCTCATTCAGTCCTTTCGTGACCAGCTCCAGTTTGTCGGTCCAGCCAGCACTTCTATGCAGAATCTCACTCCACAGGTCGACTGGAAACAATGGCGATAAGACTCTGGAAAATCATGCTAGCTTTATGCCAACGTGTCTGTACCTATTGCACAGACATGATGTTAATATCAATATTCACATTCAACTCCTAAAAACAAAGCAAATAATCAATTTCCTGAATTATTTGACTCTGATGAGAATCAGGAGTAGATGTAGGAATAAGGCATCTTAATTTCTTTCACTCTACTACCAGAAATACTGATAAAGAATGCTGATAACACAGACACTCATTCTTCACCATGTTGATGACAACTTGTCTGTTAATGTATAGTTCAATCATATCATCATTAGTCCTTTGCATAGAAACCCTCGATAACCCTTCAGCCCATGAAAGAGATGTCAAACAAAGATGTCTCAGATTCACAGCGCTTTATTGTTGCAATTAGGAACTCAACACTGTGTGTGTGTGGGGGGGGGGGGGGTGGATTGTACTTGTACCACTCTTCACACCTTCATATGCACACAAAGTCGAGTGGTTAATGTGTCGCTGCTGCTTTGTTGTTGGCTAGATCGGAGATGTACAAACAGCAGAGGGGTACTTCCAGGATGTGGAGAGAGCCTGCCAGATGAAAGGGAGCCAGTCCAGTCACATCACATGCATGCTGATGAACAGGTACGTCTGCTGTACGTTAAGCACTTCTGTACAGCGGGCGAGTGTCTACTTTATGCTCTTCAGAATCATCTTTGCTCCACAGACTCTGTGCTTCCTCCTGGCATGTGATTTAGCACAGGATGTCACAACTCTGTAGCTCTGGCCTGAGGAGATGCGGAGTTATGAGGCAGAGCTCAAGTGACAGAGGCTATCTTCCTCACAGCTGCGTGTGTCGATGCTCTCTTCTCAGAATCAGTCACGTTATGTGTTGTTTTAGTTATTGTTTTTATCTAGTGCGTTTGCTAAGGCGGGGGTGACCTGTTAACCCCTCCCAATAATCATACAATCACAGTAATGGAAAATATTGACTGTTAAAAAACACTTGTGCTTGGTTTTCTCACACTTGGGTTTGACATTTATTAGATACTTTATATTCTTTGACACACATGCAAACAATGCTCCTGAACCACCAAGTGTTTACAATCTGTTACAGTTGAACTGCCCACTCATACATTTCCAAATGGCTCCACACTGTAATCCTCACTCCTTAGAGCAGAAACAGCCATATAGTATATATAATAATGTAAAGCTGCAACAATTTATGGGTCAAGCCAGCATCAAGAAGGAGGAACGATCTACCCTGATTCTTATTTACCAAATTTAAAATGGCTGCCTCCCTATATCTGCTCAGATGATTTTCCAATCTGCTCAATTTTGAGTTCTGAATTCTGTATTTTATTTTCCAGGGCCTTTGTCCACCTCAGTCAGAACAATTATGGTGAAGCTCATGCATCCTTCACTGAAGTCTTAAAAATTGACCCTAAAAACCCTGTGGTAAGTATGAGCACATCGCAACCACAACTCTGCAACATGCAAGAGGAACACAAACTACACAACCAGTGGAATGATTACTTTTGTATTATATTAGTTGGATCTACTCATGATTAGTCTGAAAAGCATGTTTATCATATTAATGCAAACAATAGCACATTGTTCAAATGTTAAGTGGAGCAGCTGCTGAGACCAACTCAAGAAGAATGGAACCTGTTGTTACTGCCAACATGGTTTACATAAACACTGAATTTAGGGTTTAAATATATTCGTACATAACAGATTTCACTCTTCTTGTTTCTAAAAATATCTTGTCACTTTGTAATTTTTGGGTTATTCCGTAGATTCTCGTGCAAAAGTGGCAAATTAAAAGTAAATCAACGCAATAAGTTGTGCAAAGTCTGAACACCTCCTAAACCTTGATTGTTGTTATACATTTTATCTGTAAAATTCAACCTATAATCAATAGCATGTAATATCATATAAAGCCCTTCAGAAACAGTTGATCTAAAAGCACATAATCATAATACATTTTATTTATAGTTACATTAACAGTTTAGCATATTTTCTTCATAGCATATCTGAGCACAGCATCGATTCATTCAGCTCCTCCTGACTCTGCTCTCTCTTTCTCTCTCGCCCGGACCGACACACACAAACATTGTCATCAGACACATCTGTAAACTTCAACAGGGCTAAAACAACATAATCTGCTCTCTACGAACACAAATGGCATACGAGATTATTTGCATATAGAGCGTGGACGTGAGATGCGATCACAAGTGGTCACCGGAGACGCATTCAGGACTCATTTTAAAGAGCATGTGTGAACAGACGAACTTGAAGCTGTCCACTTGTGATTGGATCTTTCAGGACGGATGTTAATACCAGGTCTGAGCGGGTCCAGGTGTGATTTGATTGTTTGAAGCGCCGAAACATGAACTGTAATAGTCGACAGTAATGACACCATTAGTGAGAAGTTCACATTTGACCTTCCCTCCTCCTCAAGGCCAACAACAACGCGGCAGTGTGCCTGCTGTACCTGGGCCACTTGAAGGAGTCCCTGGGCCAGCTGGAGGGTCTGGTGCAGCAGGACCCGGCGCTCTACCTCCACGAGAGCGTCCTCTTCAACCTGACCACCATGTACGAGCTGGAGTCGTCCCGCAGCACCCAGAAGAAGCAGGCTCTGCTGGAGGCCGTGGCCTGTCGGGAGGGCGACAGCTTCAACACACAGTGCCTCAAACTGGTCTAAAGAGGCAGGAGGTGGGACTGGGGGAGGACACACACCCACACACTACTGCTAATGTGAACCCCCGAGAATAGAATCCACCTACCGGCTCCTCGGAAACTCATCAAATCCCCAGTTCGAAGTTGCTTGTTTAATCCGTACTGAAGCAAACGTGTGGAGCGTTGCAGTTTTAAAGGTGTTTGTGTTAGAGACTATTACTTGACCAGGCCCAGTGATCTCAAGAGACTCAGTGACGTCAATGCAAGACATGGGACGGCTGAGGGACCGCTACGACCTGCAAGGTGAGACATATGACCAGCAGGGGTCGCAGTTAACAAGGCTTTCATCACTACCAGCACTTGAGTGCTTATGGCAAGGCTGTTCAAGCCATTGTCATTATATTATCTTTGAGACCATGCTGGTTGTGGGTTCGACAATGTTTTATACATTTTTATGTCACACTGGATGTATCACAGCAGGAATTCACATTTAATTTAATAATGACTCTTTTCGGACTTTCCACTACATTCCACTTGTCCTCTTCATAACCGGTAATCAATTATGACGCTGTGAGCCGAGGTGGTCATTCACTCACTTCATGACACAAACATGACAGAATTTGAGGGAAGATTCTTGGGTAATGGAACTGTGATAGAGAAACGTTTTTAAGAACTTATAATCAGAATTTATGTCCCCATGGTTATTCTTGATTAGAATATATTTTTGTGAAGGGTGGTCTTGCTACAAGTCTTAATGCGTCACTAACAAGCCCCTTCAAATATGAAACCTCTGCACTGATTTCAGTCACATCAGTACTGCTTTATTTTAGATAGAATTGAAAGAATGAAGATGCATAGCACCTTTATTAACTAGCGATGCCACATTTACACCCTTTGCTGTTGACTTTCACATTTTGGACTCTGGTATGAAGTTCTTCTTTATGCTTATACTAAAAGTGGATCGGTTAGCAAGGCTACGAAAAGCTGGCCAATGACATCCATCGAGTGACTCCTACCTTACAGGTCATTGGGCGTGGCGGCCCCTGAGAAAAATGGTTCTGGCACTTGACGTGGGCATTATCCTAAGCTTCAGTGGGCTTTTTAGTTTAGCGTCCTCTTCTCATCGGCACACACCTGTAATACTGGACTAACTAACCACTCAGTTTGAGGTGCATGTTTTTTTTTACCGGGTTTATTAACAGTGAAGATGGAACACGTCCTTCAGATTTCATTGTGCCCTGTTTTCTTTACTTAATCATCAGGTAAGATATTAGGAATCCAAGAGTGTAAACGGAGAAGAGCGATTTGTTTAAATTATTGTATAAAAGTGTTGTCTTGTTAAATCTTTTATTGATTTGTTCTGGTTGATCTTTAATTATCATTGTTTACAATTTGTGTTTATCATATTTATGTATATTAAAAAAGGCATTGTTACATATACAGAAAGCCCATATTCATTTTGTGTGTGTGTGTGTTTTCAAAAGTCTTATTATAAAAGTGCTTGTTATCTGATCACAATTGAATATTTAATTGTCTAATTTCTGTCATGACTGAGTTATATTAATCATAACGATAGACCCCATTTAGGTTTATATAAATATATTCAATTATATATAACTACGAAATGGCAGTCCTAGTAACAATTTAGATACTGCAGGAGGAAACATGGAGTGGAGGCAGACAGGATCGTCCACTAACCACAACGTTGGTGGTTGGATGCCCATGGGTTTAGATAGTAAATCAGAAAGTTAACCAGCTGTGTGTATGAAGGGTGTGTGTAATAGAAATAGTGCTATATGAATGTGACTTGTATTGTAAAGACAACAACACTCGGAAATCACCATATAAATAAAGTCCATTTCAAAAGTCAGAGCCCAAATTCAGGACTGATGTTACACATGTATTCACTTGCCAATTGTAAGTTACACCTGGTTATAATGATACGCAAGCATCAATCTAATCAATCAAACTACATCAATTTAATCACAACGTTGATTTACTTTAATGTTCATTTGACTGTATTTCATGATCAGCTCGTGGAAAACCATCTCACCAGAGAGCGTTTCTCCTCTTTGTATGTCTCCTCTCATTTCATTGGCCACCGGAATTAATATTCTGACCCATTTGGCCGAATAGAGAAATAAAAAATATGTATAATTTTACTAGAGTGTACAAAGTTATTATTCCGGACATCCCCATTGAGGTGTGTAATGATAAACTGTCACTTTAGATGTATAATTATTATACTAGTGAGTGATTGGCCCCTCTGCTGGAGACTCAATAGCTGGGTGCTCTTTATTTTGGCAGGGAATAGATAATAGGTGTAAGAGTTTCCACAAGGTTAGTCAATGCCACTGAACTCAATTATATAACAATTTTTTACACAAACTAAACAGGATCGTAAGGAAACTAACTATATGCGCAAAGTGCCATGGAATCCAGACAGTAAAACTCTCACTTGAATTGTACTCCTAATTCAACCTCCTTTCATGATTTCAGTCAGTTAGCAGTTCACAGGAAAAATGGAAAAGTTCAGCTTTGCATGTATGCATTGTTAGCCATGTTTGGACAGCTGAAGGTCAGTGGGGTGATAAATAACTTAGAAATCTTCTGATAGCCAGTTTTATTTTCAGATATAAAGTTTTGCAGCACACACGCTCACAATCAAACATCACCAGCAACCAGGATATTTTACGCTACCTATTCATTGCCTAGTTAATTTTCCTCCCCTGCTGGTGAAGCTGACATTTGACAGAATCTCGTATACACAAAACAATCCAAGAGAAGAATGCACTTTTACCCAGATTACCCAGCAGTGGTAGAAGTATTCAGAAACATCATAGTGATAATTGTGGCACGACTAATACTGGTGCAAATTCTATGGAGTTGTGATATATACACGTTTGTTTGCGTTATCCTGAGGAGGGATGGGGTTGTTGTTCATTAAGTAAAGTATTCCACAAAGTACCAAGTATGTTATTTATTGTGAAGCGCTGTGGCGCTACATGTACTGCAGACAGTGCTGTAAACAATGGAGTTGGAGCGCCATCTGCTGGACAAACTGACTATACCATTTCTCATTTACCATTTTTTTTCTGTATCTCCCTGACCCTGAAATAAAAGGTTTTTATATCGTACGATATATACACTGATGCTCATAATTCTGTGATAGAACAATATTAAGTGTCAGTTTGCACTAGTGCTAATTAGCACATTTGAGATCTCTGCAATCAAAGCTTAACCTAAAAAGCTGAACTTATATATAGATAATAATTTATACCTACATAATATAAAAGCACCAGCTACATATTTAAAGAACGTACCAAAGACAGAGGGGCTCATTTGCCAAACGGCCCCTTCCTGAGTGAAACATTGCTATTTATTGTAAACCTATTTTAACAGTAGCTGGTGATATGGAGATTGTCTGGGTTTAGATTTATTTGTTTATTTCTCTCAATCTCACTTCAATTTCTTCATCAACAAGCATGACACAGTTCACAGATTTAGGTCAGATTTGGGGATGTTAATGATCATCTCCATGATGCAACTGGTCATTACAAATTCCATCTCCATAAATCTATTCCTTCATCCTGCAAGGGTTCTGTCCTGGGAGGATTCAAGTAATTATTCAGATTTCCACTGAGTCTGTCTAAATGTACGCTACATCATTTTATTTGCCTCGATATAAACATCTTAATCATTCTGTTTTAATCTCCTTTAACTAACTGATGGAAAACCTGCTACATTGCCCTGGTAGAACCCAATCAGAGACCAGGATGGATTCCAGTCTGTCGATGAGGACAACGTGTGCAGCATCTTCCTCTCTCAGGATCCCGGCAGAGAAGCCATGTACTTCGAACGGATGTCCAAGTCATCAGCTGGACGGTTGTACGCCTTCCACACAGGCTCCCCCACAAACAGCCGCATGGCTTTAGTGTAGTTCTGAGGAAACAAACAATCCCAATGATAATCATGCGTCTCTGACAAGCTGCATGTTTGCCTTTCTCCAGTAAGACTTTGCACAGCCAATGATTAACATTGTGACATCATTTGAACCAAAACAAAAATGATCTTACCGGTAGAAATCTCTTAACATTAGCCTACAGAAGCACATATCAAGGACTTCGTTTGAAATAGTTGATGGGTAACAATGGCTCCAGTTCCAATTTTTGAATGTGTTTAAATTTGCATAATCCTGTGCTGCTTCCTTGCAACCATTTATTGTGTTAACAGATTTAAAGTTTATTAGTGTAGGTGTTTATTTTTGCTTCTGTTGTTTAGTTTGAGTAACATCATTAGCTCTAGGTTAGACTCCTCCTTTTGTTACCCTTGCCATTGTTTCTGCTTATGTAATTTCATTTGATTGAAACATAACTTAATTTAAACTGCCAATTCAAACCTGGTATAGTTACTTCCCTTTGCCTCTCGAGTTAGGCTCGTAAAACAACGCACAATTTGACTTATTAGTAGTTCTAGTTAACACTTATTTGATTAGAAAAGGGCCTCTTTTATCAGCTGAGAACCACAGAATCTAGTTTAGTGTAATCAAGCAGATGCCTTCAGACGTACGGTCTCGTCCAGGGTGAAGCGGTGGTAGATTCCTGCCGGTAGAGTGATCAAGTCTCCTTTGCTCATAGAAATTCGGATCCATCTGTCCTCCTTGTCCCTGACGTCAAAGTAGGCCCGGCCGTCCAAGATGTAGCGGATCTCATCGTCCTGGTGCAGGTGCTCCTCGAAGAACATCTTCAGCTGAGGGGACAGTCGCACAAAAGACAGAGGCCTGAATAATGGTGTGACGTTTTACAACTCAGTGAATAAGACACATAGTTAAGTGCGAGCAGTCTTTATCTTTATAGATGCGTTCCAAATAAGGGGTATATGAAATACACTGAATGCTAACGTTCTGTAGGTTATACAATCTCCAGCTCCTCATTAACGTTCCGCTGTCGGAAGCCTCTTCTCCCACGAAGATTCAGACTCTCAGAATGAAACTAGAAGGTTGCTCCGAGGGCGCATACTTCCACCGAGGGTAAGGCCGTATCTCGCCAAGAACATAGAATGAATCCTTTCTGTGTCCACCTGTTTATCTGAAACCGCTCCGAAATGCAACAGGTTCTCTCTTGCCCCACCCCTTCTCAAACTCAAATGAAATCGGTTCAGAAATCATGACACAGTCTCCTTGGTGCAAGTAAAAAGATTATTAAGTGACTAATTTAAGTGTTTTAATGTGCAGCTTTTTTTGCAGTGTAGCCCCCTCAGGTTACCTTGTCCTCATAGCCCGGTAGTGTGTCCTTGTGAATGGTGATGATGTCCATGTAGCTGTAGCCCTGGTCTTTGCGGATCTGCTCCAGCTCTGGGTCTGTTTCGTAGATATCAGCGTTCAACTGCACAGACAGAATAATCGTCAGTACACAACACAACTGACCCAGTGCAAAAGCCATGGGTCGCCTTTGTATCTCATGTTACACATTATATCAAACTCAAAAGCTGGCATTCAGCCTCTCATATAATAAGTAGTTAAGCTTTATTTCAGTCTTAAGGCTCCATATTGGTATCAAAAGTATGACAAAATCCTGCACACAAAAATAGAATATAATACAGCTATCACACTAGGGGGCTCCACGGGGATCACAACACGGACTTCAGTTCCAGTGTGTCCACCAACAACCTCTACGCATTCCTCAGCAGAGCTTGAGAGGTGGAGATTTCTCTTCAGCCGCAAACCTGTGACTCGTCCACTTTGTAAGCCTGGAGCAAAGCAGCAGAGAGACGAGCTGTGCACTCAAGACTTTAATGGTGATGTGTACAAACAACGCGTCCTCGTCCACAAGCCTCGACACTTGTCAGATCAACAAACTCAGGGCTACAACCCGATGTAGACATGTTTGTTACCACGTTGGTTTCTGTGTCACGGTGGTTATCTAACTGTAGTTCCAGTTAACAGAAGCTCAGTGAACTCGTCATTCAAAACGCAGACTTTAGCTGCAAGTGGTGCACGTTGTGTTGTGTTGTGCTGTCCGTTTATAGGGAGTTGAAGTGGTATGAAGTTGGGGTTGTGTTTTACCTTCCTGTGGAACACCCCGAGCTGCTCCAGCGCTCCCAGTGAGGCGGGCTGGTTCGGCTCCAGTTGGTGCGGCCTCCTCTGGTCCTCGGCCGAGCTGTCCATGTACCACGCTTCCATCGCCATCGCAGCTGCTGGACTCCACAAGTGAACAGGAAGCTACAATGACCACTGGGGGTCGCGCGCACCGTGACGCAATGCACCGTCATGACGTCAGGGCTGCGAGGGAGGAAGTCGCAGGCAGGACTCGAGTCAGTGTTGACCACGTAGATATATATGGTCAACAATAGTGTTTATATATATCTATGGTTGACCATAGACTTGTAAGAAGACTGGTCCCTCTATGTCAGTGGTCTCCAGCCTCTTCGAGCCCAATGGCCACCAATATGATTGTTGCTTTGTAGGAGAACTCGAACTTTTTAAACAAGGGAATGGATTCCATCTACAGAAACACCAGATGCTTTATTTTGAAAAGGCTTACAGCTATTGCTGCAACCCTTTGTTTGTGACATAAATTCATCAGATAAACATTAAAAGACAGGTGAAAGATAATTGTCTCTGTTTATTGTGCTGTGAACCACAATGTGTATCTGTTTATGACACAGATGTATTTACAACCCTTTCTGAACCCGCTTCAAAGTAAAAGCACTCCAGCGTTTGCTCTATGTAAAGGGCCTTGAAACAGTGTATATTATGATATGCAGTGTTGTGCATGAACAAACGCAAAAGAACGCGCTCATTGATCGCGTCCACCTTTATGGGAACGATGAACTGAACGCAACTTAATCTTAAGCATCTTAATCTCTCAATGACAAATAATGAATTTGAACGGTGAACAACTAACTCGACTTCGCACTACGTTACCCATCACTCATGGCACACATATGCAGACCAAACAAGCAACGTATTCCAAGTGTTTTCTTCTCTGGCCAGTGTCTCGGCTCAGAACCACACAACTTGGTAGAAGGAAGCTTCATGGATCAGAGATCTGTTGAGCCGTATAGTGAATGAATCTGGAATCTTCTCTCAAAAAATATTTCCCCCCCACTGGGCTATTCTCTAACAATAGGTTTCATCCAGTATCTAAAAGCCAAAAATATAAAGGTAACTTTTAAGTAAGGCTTTCAAATATATGTAGTAAAGTAGAAAATATTTTCTCTGAAGTGTTTAGCAAAGGCAGCATAAAATAACACCGACACACACACGATAATTTGTCCATCGTATTTTTATCCTTAGTTCAGTATGGAAACCATCAGCTGAAGTGGCCTAGTGGGTAAAGCATTCGGTCTCTAATAAGAGTGACCCGTGTTTGAATCCCACTCCTTCCCATTTTCAAGCTGGCAATATGTTAAACTCTTAGTATTGGCAGGACTTAAATTAATTGCAAAATATCTCACACTATGTTAATTTAAATTAATTAAATAAAGAAACAGGGGAAAAGTTTATAAAAAAAAAACAAAAAAAAAAAAAAACTGAGCGTGCAATTCCTGCGCAATGGGCTTCGGCGCGGAATGTGCGTAGTAGGCTTCTGCGCGGGATGTGCGCAATGGGCTTCTGCGCGCCCAGTTTTTTTTTTCTTTTTTTTTTATCCCCCCATTTCATTTAATTTAAAAAAAATATATATTTCATTTAATTAAATTGTTTTATATTTAATTTTATATTTAAATTCTTTATATTACATTTCATCATCATTATTTCTCCGCGCTGGTTCAGGGGTAAATGCTGCTGGTCTTCACAGGTGACTGACCTACGCAAGCCTGTAGCCTCCACCCCCCTAACAGGAGATAATGTGCCTGTGTGTGTGGTCGCAGCGCTTCCTGGTTCTTCCCGGCACTACGCTGCCGGTGCGAACAGCCCAAGTATTTAACATGGGCGAGGAAATGAGGCGGACCGCTTTTCACAGCGCTTCTACCTCCAGTGCGTCCCCGGGGTTAGAGGATGATGGTGGGACGTTAATGTATTGTTTTACATTGCATGTGTCACGTCATGATAAATCAGTCTCCTGTGTCGCCTGTACCAGGAGCCGCCCCTTTCACGGGTTATCTTGGCTCGCTGTCTGGCCGGTAACTCGTATCATCTCTAGGTGGTCCGTCACTTCTCCTTATAAACACACTTTTAGCGTGTTTTCCCACAATACCCTGGTGCACTACGTCACACCCTACAAACTTTCCTTAAAGGGGCAGGCCATACCTGCAACTCAACAGCTCTCGGTCTCATATACAGAGGGCAAGAGAAAGCAGAGGCGCAGACTCAGCAACTACATCCGAGATCCGATGCACCTTATTATTATCTGAGGGATTTTTACACACTCTCTGAAAAAGATTCCGACAGTAAAGGCAAGGGGTAGTGATGGATAAGGTTTTCTTTAACAAGTTAAGTCTTATATTCTCAGTTTCCACCTTTAAACTATGACATGAACTGAACTATGAACTAGTTCAGAATTTAAATGGGGAACTATGAATGTGAACTATTCATGTTTACTTGTATGAACTGAACTTTGAACTAGTTCATGAGAGGTGTGAACTTGCACAACACTGATGATCTATACAAACTATACTATACAAATGCATTTTTATTGAAATTGAATGTACGCTTGTCCGTTGGGACCAAAGAGAAAAGTAAAGAAAATCAATTAATTTGCATGATAACAGGATAGAAGTGAACAGCATTAATAGCAGGGTGGAGCATTTCCTGAGGCAAAGTGCTAAGTGAACAGGTGGTGTTTGAGGAGTTTTTTCTATATTGACATGTCAAATTTAAAGTAGAGGAGTCCCTGGGTGTGTCTCTCAATGCGGCGCCTTCCTTAGTGCTCTGGGGCCAGAAACCTAGTCGAGCTGAAAATTGCATAAGTTTGCCTTCATGTCTTTTCTCCACCACATTTGAATTCACTAGAATCTGGATAATTATTGAGATCTGCACCAAATTGGACACACTCATAAATATCAGTTCCGATTTACATACAATTATTCTCTATGAAAATGTTGAAAAACGTTGTATCTAACAACGCTAGAAAGAGAAGAGAGTAAACCCTGGATCTGCCCCCAGATCCGGATCAGCAACAAAATTGAATGTCTTCTTTTCTGTTACATATTTGCTCCATTTCCGGATAATGGGAGAAATTGAAGAGGCATTGTCCATCTTTATAAACAGTCTGTTGACAATAATTCAGTTTATTTCAAATTAATTACGATGCTAATTGTCTCCAGCAAAAGCACCTCGGAAGAGGCACACCGATTTCTTTCGTTGTATAAACATATACATGGAGATGGAATTAGTTTAAACCTACTCTGGGACCAATTATAAATTCATAATTACACTATTTTTTACCCGCAAACTTATCCATAGGAGTGATGGAGTTATGATGTCATAATGACCTTAGGGGGGAAAAACTATTTAATGGAAGTCCTGAAAACACCAATTTTCACACTTCATTAAAAAAGTTGTCAAAAAGATTCAGGATATTAAGAGAAGTAAAACATAACTTCCACTTACTATCTACAAACAAACCAGAAACAAGAGCCATTAAAGGAATAGTTCACCCACAAATTAAAATTGACTCCTTATTTACTCAGCACTATGCTGATGGAGGGGTGGGGGAAGTGTTTGACATCGGCGATACTTGCGGGTTCTTATGATAGCTGCGGTTACTGGTACAGTACCTGTAGCTATCGCAATTGCTCGCTGATGTCATCACTCACCATTCATAGACCATAGAGGCGAGGTTTGTGCGAACATAGAAGTGGCTCCAGAGGAGGATCACTGAGGACCTTTAGGCTACACACATGGTGTAAATGACGTTGATTTGAGAAGAATTTTAATATTGGATGGACCAATGGGAGCAGTCTGGAGGCATTTTATGCTTTTTTCTGTTGTTTATTTAAAATTTGAAGACAAAGGTGTCGACTCAAACACTTCACCCTATGACCCTCCATCGCCATAGTGGTGAGTAGATAGTGAGTGAATTTTCATTATTATGTGAACTATCCCTTTAACATGTTTTACTGTAAACCTAAATTCAACAGGGCAAAGAATCAATAACAATCCATTCTTTTATCCACTAGAGGGAGGCATAGACCAATAAATGATAGTAAAGCCTGTTAAATATTTTGTGGGGGACATCTTAATCAAGTTGGTATTATTCTGCCATTGATAGCTAAATATCATGTGTTACATACATAATTAATTCATAACGATGTAAGAGAACTTGTTATGCAACCTGAGCGGAGCTGCCTGACGTCACTCTCATACAGACCTGCCTATTTGTCATGCATATAAGTTGTATTGAAGGATATGACGTGGTCCTAATGTTGTGCCATAAGACTAGTATGATATACGGATGCAATAAGGTGAAATACAAAGTGTATACCTACAGAAACGAGTGTAGGTGTGTATTTTATTGCGCACAAGGCTAAATCAAGAATTACTCAGGCTTTTGAAAGTTCATCATCTCCTTAATTGAGGATGATTAGACTGATTTACTGGTTAACCAATAATAATCTGCAAATATACACTTTTTACTGCCATGTAAGGGGTTTACTTATATGTGGCAACGTCAGAAATTTGATTTTACAGAATTTCCACCTCAGCAAATATACGATTGTTTATTTTGCAGATATGTTGGGCAGATTTGGTTGTACAGGTTTCATTTATTTATTCAAAAGAGTTTGTTTAAATAGTGATTCCCTCATCATAAGGGTTTGATAATGATATTATTGGAATTATTGCAACATTTTTCCCTAATATATATTTATCTGCGTGAGAAATATGATAAGAAAGCCCTTGTATCCAAATCAGCCCATAAGAATAAGATACAGCTGGGCTCTAAGCTTTATTACACCTTGTTTGTCTAGACTCACATGCTGCAAATGTTTATTTATTGTGTAATTTTTATAATCTAACGAAATCTTGTTTATATATGTTAATTAATCTAAGATCATACTTCTTTTTAATCTAATATGTATGTACAGGAGAATTCCAGACTCCAAAACTAAACCTAACCCAAATCGAGATGTCTAACTCCAGTAGCAGTGTTGGTGTGAATCAGCAGACAGAACACAGACAGAGGGGATCAGACATTTATTTACCCTTATTAAAAGTTACAATAAAACCATTAACATCTTCAAACGATAGCAAAATAAAGAGAACCAAAAATATTGGCCAAAACATATTTACAGAGACAGTTTGCAGATAAAAAGCTCACATTTTGTACACAATCCCAAAAACCTGCGTCATAAACTCTGAAATGTGAACACTGTAATACTCAAGAAGCTTGAATGTAGTTTTAGCCAGAAAAAGAATGAAAATGCACGAACAAAGACATTGCTCTTTTTCCACCTCCCCTCCTCGATTTTCACTTTTCTATACATGACAAAATACTTGAAAGTTTGGGGTAAAACATAGGAATGTAGAATTCTAAAAATGAAGATCATTTGAAAGGTTTCATGTGTCCGTATAACAGTCATTTCGAGTGAAGGAGATGGTCTGCCCCGCTCCACAACGCTGAAGATTTTTAGATCCCAAAGAAAGATGAGAAAGAAAAAATAAAATGTTATAGGGCTGCCACGCTGTTAAAAAGGATGCTTCTCCATGAACTGGGAAAATAAGTCAGTATTCCTGATTCGCTCCCCATCCAATCCATTACCTTGCAACATGCCAGTCCCTGTGTGTACCATGAGGGGGCGACACAAGCCCGCACTTTCATCATGAGAGGGCCCGATGAGATTCCGTCTGTCAAAGAACTAATAAAAGGCAGTGAACTGGTGGTTGAATCAGCAAATGTGATATATCCTTTGTCTTCTTTTGTAGTTTTGTTTATAACTTTAAGAACGTGGCACGAGTCTCTCATATATATATTTATATACTTTAATCTTGGAAAATCAGTTCAGGTGCCGTGACTGGGAGCAGTCACTCTGCCTTGGCCTCGCCCTCGGGGGCTGCGGGTGTTGTGA
Organism: Platichthys flesus; assembly: GCF_949316205.1. Lineage (NCBI taxonomy): Eukaryota > Metazoa > Chordata > Actinopteri > Pleuronectiformes > Pleuronectidae > Platichthys > Platichthys flesus. The sequence continues at coordinate 17,218,320 of NC_084954.1, forward strand.
CCTCGGCGGGGGCGGGGGCTGCAGCAGCAGCAGCGGCGGGCTCCTCAGCAGGAGCAGCCTCTGTGGCTGGGGCCTCCTCTGCAGCCTTGGTCTCGCCCTCTGGTGTAGCTGCTGCTGCCGCGGCAGCGGCCTCGCCTTCTGTGGCCTCAGGGGCCGGCGTCTCCTCTTTGGTTTCCTTGGCCGTGTGGCCGTTCTCCTCTGGCTTGTCCTCGGCCGTGGGGGAGGTGGCCTCCTCCTTGCCCTCCTCGCTGGCCTTCTTGCTCTTCTTCAGGTTGATGCCCTTGAACTTGAAGGAGTTCTTCAGGGAGAACTTCTTCTTCTTCTTGACTTCCTTAGCTGCTTCACCCTCTGCTTTGGCGGCCTCGCCCTCAGCAGCAGGAGCAGGCTCGATGGCATCTCCAGCGCTGGCCTCACCCTCCTTGGCTGGTTCAGCTGTTCCGTTTCCATCGGCAGCAGCCACTTCCCCGTCGGGCTTGGCTGACATGTCGCCGTTGGTCTTCACATGACCGTTCTCCTGCAAAAAGAGGATCGGTTAGCAATTCAGTCAAATATTTGAACTAGGCCAAAACAAACACTTAGCCTCTGGAAGAGAAAATATAGTAAACTGTTTACATCTATTCTAACAAATCACATGCCAGACTAGCAGTAGCTGCCTTGAATATATATCAGTCACACAGAGAGAGGCGCTTGGTCCACAGAGGGGATCAACAGCTGTTTGCAGGACCCTACGCTGACACACGGGGGCAGTAGTGCTGCATCGAAATGTCAACATAGAGCGAGTTGAGGGAACAAAGGAATCCCAGAGAAACTGGTTTGTTCTCTCATCCAACATCTATACAGCTGCCGGAGCGAGCGGACATCAGACAGAGCCACGGCCACTCGTTTTCACTCCATCCACTACGGACTGTATGAAGTCAACATGTGTGGATGGAGGAGCACACTTTGGCACATTAAACATCTGATCTGAGGTCAGACTCGGTCAACTCTCCATCAATCATTGACCGATCAATCAAAGCACCGGGTCTCCATGAACCTCCATTTAAAACAGACTAAAAGACGGTTGGAGGAAAAATGGAGATTGAATTGGCGCCTGCGCGCGCTTTGTTTCTCGTTCCGCAAACTGCGCCTCCAGCAGAGCGCGTTCACATCCTTGTTGCGCCCGGTTTGCATTTTTTGTTCGACGCCGGAGCTCGAACCCAGCCCCCTGAGGGAAAACACGCTCCGGCCGCACACTGCCCCCGGAAGGTGTGTTTCTCTCAGTGACACATTCAGGTGATCCAGCACCAGACCGGCTCTACTGGGCAGGGCTGGGGCGCGCAGAGCGTGGCCACTCGACGGCTGCTCCGCTCTGCTGGAGGTCCCCCCCCCCCCTCCTCTCCATCCAGTCCACCGGCTCTTTAACTTTCGGTCACTCCTGATCTCTCACTAGAGCCCCGTGTTTGCACTCAGAGACCCGGAGACCCGGCGGCTCAGCCCCCCCCTGCAGCCCGGGGTCCCCATGCTGCCAGTGGGCGTTGGGTGCCATGTGGCTCTCGGCTCTACTCACCTGGCCGTTGGCTTTGGCAGCAGCAGGTTCGACGATGGCTTTCCCCTCCACAGCTACTCCACCCTTTGCAAGCTGGGCTCCCATGTTTTCTCTCCTGTTGGTGTTGCGAGCACAAAAATAATAAAAATCGAAAGGGGAAAAAACCTCGGGGGAGCTTTGGAGATTTGGCTTTTTTAAAAATCCAGATGGGCTGGTGGATGAGATCTGGCCCGAGGAAGGTGTAAAACTAAATCCGACCGGCTCTCCTTCTCCCTGGCTGGGTCTGGAAACGAGATGATCCCCGTCTGTGTGAGTGTGCACCCCAAGGCTGCTGGGCTCAAATTAAAGGATTTCAGGGACACGACTGTGTGTATTTCAACCGCGCCTCGAAATCGACCAGAGTCTCCTCCCACGGGCGTGACAGGCGGGCCTCGACCAATCTGCGGCCGGGGGATGGGCCTCGCTCAGCCCCTGTCACTGCCACAGATTGCCGCTGAACTGGAGCATCAGCACAGACTTTTTTTTCCACTGTCTCAGGTGCCTGGAAGGTTGTTACACTAAGTTTATCAACTTACTCACAGCATGTTGCATAGGTATTGTGACAAAAACACTTCAATAACATATATTAAAATGGTAGATACATTGGTATCATCGGCTGTTGAGACTTGGATTGAGTCCCCACGAAAGCATGAATGACAGGAGAATAACAACTAGAGACGAAGACCAAACAACGCGAAAGCCATACAAAATGTTGTGTATTTTATGTTTTCAACCCTTACAGTTTGTTTGTTGGTGGGTCGGTTTGAATGTTTGTTTGTTTTTGAGCAAGATTTTGCCAAAAATACTGGTTGGCTTACCGCGGAATATGATGGACGGTTGTGGTATGAGTCAGGGAAGAACTTAGGTGTGGATTTAAATCAGGATACCTTAAGATAGGGTGTTTTTTAACCTTTTCACAGAGGGAATTATTACATGCAACAACAGCACATAGCTAGAGGACTGTTTGGCCTTGGCCTCGCTCGACTGAGTGACACTCTAGTTTAATGACTTTTCTCAACTCTTTGCTCATTTCTTGTTAAGCAGCAGAGGGTTCGACTGCCGGACTGTTGAAATAGAGGAATCTGAGAAGAGAACATTCCTTTTTTTAAAGGCTGACATTTCCAAGATATACAGGGGGTGATGAATATTTTAAATTTATAATTTAAAGTAAGGGAGAGGACATTTATGTTATAAAACATACAAAATTTAGGCCCAGTGCAGTCGATCAGTCAAAGCTCATACTCAACTGTTTTACTTTTGTATCCAATCGGTGACCCTTGTTATCTAGTTTTACGATGTATTTCAGTGACTTTCTATCACCAAAATAAACCTCTCTGTGGAGGCTCTGAATGAATGGGAATTTGAGCGACAGTGCCCGTGCTCTCTGAGAGTTTACTGGTTACATAATCCAGGGCCAGCCTCCAACTTGGTGGAGAGACCTTGCGATCATGGCACTGGGGCTGCTTTGTCACCGCCACAGACAGGGAGACGCTGAATCCCCTTGTCAGCCGCTAGCGAGGTCTCCACGAGGTCTCTCGGCCGCAGCAGCGTGTCCCACAGTCGCAGCAGCGATGACACTGCATTTTGCCTCGGGGGGCATGAAACTGATGGGTTCTCCTTGTGACCCAGTGAGGTCGGGGGGGGGGGGGGGCAAACGTTTGAAGCTGAAGTTATGAGATACACTAGAAACTTGGGACTGGGTCGCGCATGGATTTCAATTTGCCAGCTGCTTTATTGTGAAGGCATAACTCTTAATTCTGGCAACTTAATTGTCCTTTCTTTCCCATTAACCAGGCCCTCATTTATCCCAAAGAGGAAACCATGTCGCCTAAATGGCTCTCTGTCCACTTGCGAATAGTTTATTTGGGGAATTTACAGTCCTCTTATCACAGCTATTCTGACGCATCCGGTTATACATCTCCCTCTCTCTCTCTTTTTACCTTGTTTCTACCAATTAAATGACAAACAGAACGCCCCCATCCTCACACACACGCACACACCCACCCACATTCACACCCCCTCTCAGTCATGTCACAGCCGTGGTATGCGAGGCATGCATACACCAACCAGAGAAGGATCTCTATCCGTTCAGGGGGCTGAGCTTTCCAGGGAGGAATACACCCTGAGGGGTCCGTCCACCACTTCGCACATTCTTCCAAACTGAGTCAAGAGGGAGACCAGTGAATTAACAATATGTTTTTTATCCTCCCCCCAATCATACAGCACAGTCTTGGTTTGGGAATTCTCTGTTGCCCTGTGATGTGGGATCTTTCTGGGGAGGTCTATACATTTCAGGTTGTCAGGTTTCAAAGCGATGCTTCAGGTCCAATCAGCAAAAGAAAGAGATATTTCACAGAGGGGAATCCAAGCCTCTGCAGAGGGATCCCTGACAAGAATGGCCTCAGGTTTGAGGCTCTTAAGCTGCAGTTAAAGGTGGTGTCTTCATCGATGTGGATCATTCGGGAAACAAATAAGGTTTTCTCCATTTCGGCCTTACCTCCAAACTCAGGGGGCCTCGCTGACCAGAGACACAGTTGTAAAATAGGGTTTGTAGTGGTTGCTCAGAAGCTGCTTTTAGACATACACTGAAGACTGGACGTTTACTAGATTCATCCTTGCCACAGACGTTTTATTTTATTTAATATTTAATGATTCTTGTCAGCAGCCTAGTAAAACAATCCGAAAAATAGCAGAGTGAGCCCATGTGAGAATACAGTTGGAAAATGTCTGGGAAATTCCAAGCAAGCATGTTCATGTCATGGGGACGCGATGGACGCGGATCTGAAAGAATTCAAATATCTCCGGATGAAAAAGAGATTCATCACACGTAGAAGACAACGGGATTCGAGAGCTTTTGAAGTTAACGGTCAATGCTGTTGTCTATGTCCTGGAGACAAAAACACTCGACTTCCGCAGCAGATTTTAAAACGTCCGGCCTCCTGCATGCTCCAACCCAGGCTCCACCCCTCACCTTGATGTTCTCGACATTCCCCTGCTCTTGTGAACGTGTCTGACCCACACAATCTCCCACTGTGTTCTTTATACGTGAAACCAAAAGCAAATGATCACATCTTAAAACAGCTATAGCGTTGTTTATGGAGATTCTTGATTTACTGCTATCCTCCACACGCTTTGCTTTCGAAACGTCGGAAAACTGCTTATCGGGTCTATGCAGGCGGCTGCAGCTGAGATTTATGTGTCTGAATACTGACAGTGAATGTGTGTACAAACCCGCACAGTGTGTAGTACATACTTGCATCACACACATGGTGTGATGATGACAGGGCCTCATCTCCTTGAGAAAAAAGGAGATTACTGCTGCAGGACTTCCTCCAGCCTCCAACCTGCCGACTTATTTCACCTTTCACAGAGCGAGTCTCCTCCTCTTCACACACTTCTCTCTCTTGCACTCATCAATGCCCCTGATGCAAATGCTGCTGAAAAGCTTCCATTGAGACAGAGAGAAGAGAGAGAGAGAGAGAAAACAAAAGGGGGGGGAAAAGAGCAAGGAGGACCAGAGTGATAGAGGAAGAGTCAGAAACACGTCCCCGGGGCTCAGTTTGCCTCAGGAAGGAGAAAAGTTTATGACAGTCACCTTGAACAGATTAGTCAGGCATTTCAGCATGATGAATATGTAATTTCCCAAGGTTCCTCCATTCGTCAGAAGCTCATGCATAAACAATCGGATAGACAAGAGGGGGCCGTTTCCTGCTTGCTGCCTTACGGTTTTGTGACATAATAACCGTTTATAGTTTGTTGCCATTTTCCTGAGCTAATGGGCTAAACACATGAAATGGGTGTGGCTTTAAATATTTCTTTTATTGGAAATAATCTGACGACAAACATTGAAGTGGATTCTATCGAGTAAAATGAAATTGTTTCCGGGTAAATCTAATGCAAAAAAAAAAACGTTAGACTCACAAGTGATATACAAGCAGTTCTGTGAGCCTGTTGAGGTGTAAATGTGATTTTATAGGTCTGCTACAGCCTGCCACAAACACAACATTTGCATTGCCAAGCGCCTCATCACAAGGAGACTCCGGTGCAACTGGCTCTTCACTGGCATGAATCAGGGCTCGTACGACTCAAGAGAAAGCCCCCTTGTGATGCTAATTAATTCGATCCACTGGCTTATCGACTGCAAAAAGGAGCTCACCAGCAGGCAACCGACACTGCTACACATGGCAGCCATCTTGGCCGGGCGGCTTGTGCAGACGCATGTGTCTGTCGGGGCTCGGGCAGCTGGAAAAAGAGGAGGAGGAGGAGGAGGAGGAGGAGGAGGAGGAATGGATGCTGTAGCTGGGATGTCAAATACTCAGCCAGGCTTCCATGTCTGACTCGCCTCATTGATAAAGCGGCCGTCGGTGTCACAGGGGAGCATGGAAACGCAACACAGGGAAACCGGCAGCAATCATGCTGATGTGTGTAGATTTGCCCCCCCCCCCCCCCCCCGATTCTCTCCGTCTCCCGGTGCCTAAGGTGTCAGACATCGCTGTGTGCGTGCAGACATACCACGGAGCTGGTTACCAGGGCAACCGCTGCTCCTATCGACATCTTTTCCGAGGGACGTTAGTCGGTGGGAACCCAGTCAAGGGGATATGTGTGAGGGGGGGGGGGGGATTGGGGGGCTGGAAGAGGATATGGCTTTGCCGTTGTTTTTGTTTCTCTTATCATCTCTGGCATGTTTATTTGAGATGACTCCGACTCCCACCATTTGCGCAGCTGAGAATCCCAACCTCCGTGTGACCGCAGGGAAACGAAAACGCGGTTTCCTTCTGACCTTTGCCCACACCACCTCGTCGTCACATTCTATTTTCCCCCCCCCCTCATTCTTTCTCTCAAGTTTCGTGTCCCTCTCTCCCAGCGGTTGCCTCTGTTTGAGTCACTGCAGCCAAACTCACCCAGCGGAGGCTTGTTTCCATCTGTTGTCATGACATGTAGGCCAGGTGAGAAAAAGTAGTGATGAGCAGATGATAAAACAGATGACAAGACAAGAAAAGGGGGCGTGGGGTTAAGAAGTGTTGATGAGTGAAGCAGGGAGAGAGGAGTGTGTGTGTGTGTGTGTGTGTGTGTGTGTGTGTGTCAGACAGGGGCACACAGTAGTAGGGCAGCTCAGCCCCAATGGCGACGGCACCGCAGCATTAGTAGGTCAGTGTGCCATCATCCCATTCATCATTATATCACAGCCTGCTCTTCTTCCTCCACTTTCCCGCTCTTCATTCCTCCCACGCTTCTTGCAGTAGCTGTCTTCTTCTTCCCTTACTCCCACACACACACTCCCACACACTAAGCATTTTAGACAGAATAGAAAGTAAACCCAGAAATAGCCGAGGTGTATTTGATGGTTTGATTTCAGATTCACAGGAATCACAAGGGCTTACGTCATCTGGCCATGCATCCACCTCAGTTGTTTTTTGTCTTACCCACGATGTACCTGTTTAACATCAGCATATTAGCGTTGTCTTTGCGATTATGTTAGCATGCTGATGTTGGAATTTAGCAAAGCTTAGCATAAAGGCAAGGGTTAAAATGCAAGCTGGACATGAAGACAATCACCAAGCACCTCCAAGGCTCTCTTATAAAACGTAAAATCATATTAAGGAACAAATTTTAATGATAAAATAATTTATTTGTTTAAATAAAAAAAAGCCATGCAACATATATTGTCAGTTCAGCTCAGATAAGTCTATAAACTAATACGAGATCAATTCAGGTTTTATTTGCGTTTTTTCTACGTTTCAGTATTAACTTTTGTCCATACTAACGCACCTGAAAATGTATTTCAAGGAACACTGGGCATGTGTGTGCTGGGGTAAACAAGAAGCAGAGTGTGTCCTAAGCAGTTGGTTGCATACTTACAGCAAATACTATGATCACAACGCAAATTACTGTAATTTTTTGTTTTTACCCGTCCTGACAAGAACGCAACCCTGGAGTTTTATGACTAAAACTGGGCCCACAGCATTTCCAAACTTTTCTGCTGTAGCTGCTGGAAAAGTATAAAGTGTGGAAGGTAGGTGTAAACATCTCGCAACAGTGATGCCTTTTAAAACCACAACATAGTGGTGTGGGTGTAGCCTCTGCTGGTAAATATGCAAATCCGTGTCTCATGGACAATAACATTATTTTAAAAGGCTGCATTGTTATTTTAACAGAAAAGCACTTTATTAGAGGAAGGAACCGTTTATCTACCTTTAATTACACAATTCATTAAATCCACATCTTTTTACCGTCAAAGATCACAAAACGTCTGCTGCCCTGTGACAGACGTAAATCAATTACCCCTCGTTGAATCAGTTTAATGGTCTGGAAGCGGAGGGGCACAGACACCCTGACACACTCTGCACTGTTAAAAAAGCAGCCCAATAAAACCTAATGGGCCGTTTGTCATGACACAGCTTTGCATTCCTGCATATTACTTTAAAAAAAGGCCTGAGCGATACAACCCCACACACACTTGGGTCCCCCGCTGCTCCGAGACTGGTTTGTTTAAGTATACACAAAGACATATATCTGACAACAACCACTTGCGTGCAGCCACATGCAAATAAATTTGCCCCCTACCACCGCTACACACACACACACACACACTCATTAGCTCAGTTCTGGGTTATCTACTGGGGGGGGGGGGGGTTTGGGGGGCCATTCTGTGAGATCTTCACTCTCTCCGAACCCCTTCAATTTCTCCTCTCCCTAGGCTCCTCAAAACCCCCTGCCCCCTCCTTGTGTTCCTCCACCATCCTCATTGTAATGCAGATCTAAGATCAGGTGGGGGAGGGTAGCGAGATGGGGGACACAGAGAGAGAGAGAGGTTTGTGGAGAGGCTGTGGTCGGTGTTCAGTATGACCTGGCAACCCTGCTGTGCCTCAGCGGGCAGTCCAGCTAGGGCTGGGGGAGGGGAGCCTGACACAGAGAGAGAAAGAGAAAGAAAGAGAGAGCTTCGAGGGTGACCCCCCCCTCATCCCGTATACATGACTCAGACATCAGATATCAGCATCCCAGCCTCATCTTGGAATAAAAAATGGCAGACGTGCCCCTCGGACCTCCGCCCGACAGTAATCTCATCCAGGAGTGGGGCACAGAAGAATGGGATGTTTGACGGCGTTTTGTTCTGTCTAGACATAATGAGCTTAATGTCACCGAGGTCATGTTTTTGTTCCCTCTGTCGCAGAATAATACCATGTCAGACTAAGTGGAAAATGAATATATAATTTACAAATGGGACTGTATTAATCTGTGTATTATTTGTGTGGACGCAGTAAAGCCATTAGCGAAATCTCACTAATTTACCCCGACAGATTGTTATGCTATTGTGCGGCGAGAGGTAGGGCTGTCAATTTGGGTTTTCCTGCAAGTGTGTCAGGGTGTGTCTGTTGTATAAGTTTGTGTATGTACATGTTGTCTGTTTGTGTGTATGGGGTGTCTAATTCTTATCCCTGCTGCTTTAACTGTGTCCACACTCGCTGCAGCTGTCCGACTGTAATCCTGCGTGTCTGTCCGAGAGCAGTGGCGAGAAGTCAAACTTTGTTTACCGAGCGCATGATGCACCCCGCCCCTCCCACCAAAAACACACACACACACACACACACACCAGCATGGGGGGGGTTGGCAGAAATGGCAGAGAGCAGAAAAAGCCTGCAGCGAAAAAGAATCCATGTCTAGAATTGATACTCAGCCATTGTGCTTTAATGAGCCGTGTGTGGGATTTATTGACTCTGGACCTCTTACTGCCCTGAAAAAAATGACGGGTAGCTTATTTCTGCCTTCGAACTTCACTCACACTTTAATTACTCTAAATTGCCTTCCATCTGCAGAAGAGGAAAACATTGTACGATTATTTGCAAAGTTCTGTTTGGATTAGAGGATTTTTAATGTGCTTTCTAAGACATTTATGATAATAATGATTTTAATAATCAAAATATAACAACCTAGCCAAAAAAAAAATATAGCACTTGAAAGGTCGTTTGGTAAAAGTATGTAGGCCTTTTTTATTCTAGGCCCACATCTGCATGCTCAATTGAACCATTTTTAGACATGAACTGGAAAAAGGTTGTCGAGGTCAGATGCGTTCACAACTGGAAAATGTCCGGGGAGTTCAGTTGAAGGGTGATATCTGGGTAGAGCACTCAGGAGGACATTATGAATTATGTGGTAGTTAGTATGTCTTCCAGTCAGTGGAAACTCAGTTAGGAATGGAGAATGGAAGACGTTATAAAGTTGCCGTCAGCCCTTTTTATCAAAAGCTGAGATATTTATATTCTTTTGGAGAACTTTTTCTAGTTTTGCGTCTTTCGTGTGCTGGAAACATCATCACCCGCTCCCTGAGAATTTTCCTGCTGTACTCTCACATGGGCTCACTCAGATATTTCACTCGGGGGCTGGCAGGAAAGGTTCCTTAAAAATAACTAGAGCAAATTACTTTTGTGTTCGGTCAAAACAGCCTGTCCTGACACTTTCAGGAAACGTGCAGAGGTCAATGCAAGTCTGAAAGCAGCTTTACAGAACAAGTAGTGAATGAGATGCAAAGAGAGGGATGACTTTTTTATCTGTTCACTCTGCCTTGGCGTTATTCATTATTTGGTTGTCATTCTGCTCTACTTTTCCATTTTATCCATCTGCCATTGCAGCTGGGTTGTCATGGAGCATCATTGCCGTGTGTTGCGCTTGTTTGTGACTGACCTATTTATAACCCACCCCTTCTTTCTCCTGCCCCCAAATCCCTCCCTTGTCTTCCTTCAGTTTATCAAAACACAGTTAAATATATATATATATATATATATAAAAAAAACAACTCCCTTTGAAATAGTGCATGAAAATCTGTGTGAGTTATTGAATCATTCACGAGACAGGTTGAGGTGTTAAGTCTGGGCTATTTACATTTCACTCTTGAAAAATGTCCTGGGATCAACAGTGGCACAACAAAGACACAGTACCAGAGTGGCCCATGTTTATTGTACAAAGAAATGTAATAGGAGCTAATGGTAGCATATTTTCTGACTCTGTCCTGTTGTCTGCACACGTGCATCTGCCTCAGTCTGAGTGTGGAAATCTGTTCCCTGTAGCCGCCAACATTTATCAGGTCTTTATAATATTAACAACTTTATAGAGATGAGAGTTTGTATCTGCTTTCACTTGGCCACAAACTCCTATCTGGTATGATTACAAGGATAGCACTGTGGCTAACACCTCAGAATAACGTGAACACTCATTTTCTCTTTCTGCCAAAAGTGCTTGAATGCAGCTTTAAATCAGAATGAGAAAGTTGTTTTCAATCGAGATCTGAACACATCACATCTCTTGACTGCGAACCAGGCTAATGTTCAACCGCCATTTTTAACGATGAACCAGGTTAAACAGTTGTCACATATTGATTTTGGATAAATACTCTATATACGCTAACAACCTTGGTATGAGTCAATGACTTACATGGACAGAAATATTACATTATTATCCTGATTAGGACTGGAGTCTTAATAATTTTATTTTAAGGTCATACTTGGAAATTATTAATATAATATGTGGAGTATTCCGATCTTAGTCACATTATGATATTTATTCACATTAATTGCATTATATCGTCCTGTTGGAGTTTTCTTGGCATTTTGAGACATCGATATATCGAAGTTAGCAACTGCTTGATGTCATTATCAGACTATGCTCTGTGACATGTATCAAAACTGTGAATTGAACATTCTATTAACACCTCATGAAAAAATTATGATCAAAATAATGTCCCATTTAGGAAATGTTCAATTGCTGGAATATAGCTGTCAGTGTAAAGATGGGCACTAATGACAAGAATTTTATAGAAGGAATAATTTTTGTTACATATACCTAGCATGTACCTATTAAAAGCCAAACAATTAAGAAAGGGACATAGCCGACCTTGGAAAATGTATGTCTTTTAGTTGCTGAGTTTTGATTATCTATATGAGGTTAAGAGTTTCCAATGTTGTATATACATCTGTAGTTCCTCCTCCTTATTAGATTAACAGCTATGTGGCTCCAAAGACAACGGTCTCCACTTGTCAAAGTCTCACCCTGCCTGCTGGCTTTGTCCTCAAGCCAGGGTTCAAAATTATATCATCACTCCGCCAGTAGTATTGCTCTCACCAAGACTACTGGCTGTCTGGCATATTTTTCCTTCCACTGTGCCAGCACACTTACTATCTTGCTAGAATTGATCTAGGACTGCTCGACTGTGTTTGCAGTGCCGCACCGACCTCATCTCCACTGGTCTGCAGAGACAGCTAGCATTGATCTGTTCTAGCTCGACCAAACCAGCCCAGTTGAGTCTGTGCTAACCTGCTGTAAACCCAGGTCTGTTGCCCATAACTCTCAGAACACAACCTGACAGTGATTGCAAGTGATTGATTGGGGATTGATTGGTTGAAAGAGGGTACTGGGAGGGAGGTGGAGCGAGGTAAGGGTGTGGGGTACAGCAGGCAGTTATTTACATTTGTGTCTCATCAGGAAATGAGCGCAGTCAGGATGGACAAAGATTTACTGTTACTGCCTGTATTACTCTCTCGTATATTCACTGCTTGCCAGAGCTTGAGCATCCCTGCCTGAAAAGAAAGATACATTTAAAACAAAATGGGATGAATATATCTCCCACTGACAGGCACAATATGAAAGACACCTGCTCTGACAGCCGAGGGGACTATAAGCCATATGTCAGTTCCTTTGTGTGTCTTCCCCCCTGGGCATACTAACCAGGTTATCATGGGTCAGTGATGAGCTGGGACTGGAGATCAATTGGAAATCAGTTAGAAGACTTTCAGCAACAATGTACAATGGAGCGCTGGCCATCAGGAGGGACACAGGGTGACAGCAGGCACGGTATTAGGGCCAAGGGCATTGGTTGGTGCAGGTCTCGGGAGGGTCTGCGCCATATGATCAGGTGCGCCTGGTGGACCTCCATAACATCCTCAAATACCCAATATGTAAGCCGATCAGGCCCATTCAGGATGGTGTGGGAGATAATCTGCTTAAACCCAATGACAAAGCCTTTGCTATATACAGTATATACTATATAGACGGCCATGATTTGATGAGATTGTCAGCTCTTTATTGATGTCAGCAGGGATTTAAGCCTATAGGTGTGTAACATAAGCACATAACCCCTGTCAGGAGGAGATGAACAGACTGATGCACAACAGCAGCAATTTGATCACTGTCCTTTGTATGCTGATTTCTGGTGCAGGGTGCCCTCGGGTATAGTGGTGGTTTCATTCTGGTAAACAAAGGCTGTTGAACTATCAAAGCTATTTGGTGTCATGATTGGTCCCTGCAGAGTATGACGGCTGTCAATGTGTCTAGTTATGGGCCAGCTCCTTTTTCACTTTCGCAGAATTTGCCTAAAAGGAATGCATTCCTGACACATTCCAGGGTGTCCGATTTTCTTCTTAAATTTGCCAGCATGGATGTATCCAACTGTCCTACTCACAACAGCAAGTTGACAGAAAATGGAAAAAGGCAAATTGACTGAATCTTTTGACCCTGGACAGGATTTGGAATTTGGGCTGGCAAGAAACAGCTTAAAAGGACGCTGTGTCTTATCTAACCGTGCCGTGTGGTTTGAGGCTCCCTGCAGAGCATTCAAAGGGATTCGTTTAGGGAGATTTATGAGGGTGTCGTGGGAAAGTTGTCAAGGTGGATCCAAGTCTCTCCTAATGGGCTGAGTGACCCCGGGCTCCTTAAGGTCAAGGAGATTCGGAGTAAATAATGAGCGGCGAGAAGCTTTGATCGGTTTTATCTCAGCTCCTGTGCTATCATCAAACACCACGAACCATACCGAGGGGCCTGCTTGGCTCTGCGTTAACACAACAATTCACAACGCACCTGTGTGTATGCTACCCACACAAACACACACACACTAAAGGCTGTCCAAGGACGCATGCTTCAGCGTGATCGATAGCCACATGTGTGTGTTTTCCCAAAGTGCTGTGTCACAGTCTAACAAGAGGTTGATTCAGGACAACAATGGCTCCGCTATGGGCAGAAAATCTAACTTAATAAGCTGAATGTCTAGGCATTGGCAGCTGGATATAAACACGACACAGAAGAGAAGCAACAGTCTGTGTTGGGCACGTCGACCTAAGACAAAAAAATGTCCCAACCTATAGACCCATCTCCTGGTAGCCCTGTCCATCCACTGACTGAATCCCCTTATAAGGCCTGAAAGAGTTTGGAGCCTGAGGTGGTTTGGCAGCAGGCTAGTGACTGTTGGTCCTGATGTATGGCCTTGTTATTCCAAATAGAGAAGAGGGAAATGGCTGATTTTTGATATCTGCTAAGTGTCCGGGGTGAGTAATGTGGCTGTCCAACCAAGCAGCTGTTCGTGGATCTTTTGGCAGGTGGAGGGGATCAATAGGAAGATGCACCTTTTAGATGAGGACAACAGAAGCGTAAGAGGGAGGGAGGGTGTGTGTGTGTGTGTGGGGGGGGGGGGGGGGGGGGGGGCAATGGAAAGCAACTCAACTTGGCATCGGCCCAGGCCTCTCCAGCAATTACAAGGAGGGTAATTACACAACGGTGATGAAAGCCAGTCCAGGAGCAGTAGGCTTTCAAACAAACTACTTGTTTGACCAACAGTGTACGTTATACAGTTGCGGTTTGCAAACAGACTAAATGGTTTTCATATTTCCATAAACAATCCACTTATCAGAGGTAGAAGCCCAATTACCTCTCTCAAAATGGAACCAGGCAGCATTCCTCCTTCGCCCATTGTTTCCTCACCTCCCATAGGCTCATAAGCATCTTCACAGACGGCGAATGAAGACGCTTCTCCTCAGCCTTGACATGAATCACATTCCCTTGCTGAGCTGAGCCCCCCCCCCTCCTCTTTTTCACTTTTCAACAGCTTGCATCATAACATGTCACTTATCATCCACCGACGCATCAAAGAGGAGCAGCCTCAGAGTCTTTGCACACAAAAACAAGTCACAGTCTTTTTTTCAGAGGGTGCTAGTATTGTTTAAGAGGCAGAGCGTGTTTGTAAGAATCCCGTTTGTGGCGAGCAGCTTGTAAAGTGACACCCGAGCCTCCCTGACTCATTCTTCTCCCCCTTTGACTGCACGCTCTGACTGTCAATGTTAAAATGTAAAAGATACAGTAATGTCCATGTCAAATAACAGCTAACGGTGCATGACTCTTTCTCAGCCCTCCTTCCCTTCTCTTTCCCTCCATGTTGGTCCCAGTGTTCACCCCTCTCTCCTCCCTGCTGCCGTGCAAATGGATTAATCTTGTACCTTCCAGTCTGAGGGGAGGGTAGAGTGGTGTGCCTGTGTCAGGGCAGAGTGAAATATGCATGCATGTGTGTGTGTGTGTGTGTGTGTGTGTGTGTGTGTGTGTGTGTGTGTGTGTGTGTGTGTGTGTGTGTGTCACAGATTGTTACAAAAAATGAGCTAGAAATAGGAAAACAGATGGAGGAAGAAGGGCTCAGTTGATGTTTGATTGTGAGCCTGCATGAGTAAGAAAAAAAGTGCAAGAGCAATATAACTCCACATGTGGTTTAATCTGACAGCGATATTTGTTTATGTTCTGCATATTTTTGTTTCTATGTCATGACACAGATGGAAAGGTGAGGAAGGAACTTTATGCCCTCAGCCATGTGAAGATGAAGTATGTGTTTTGCAATTTTTTTTGCCCTCTCAGACAACTGTTCCTCACATGGAGGCCCAAAATAGAGTCAGACCCATTAATAAACGATGTACCTGCTGTGCATCCCAGCTCTTTTCCAGTATCCCTGCAGGAGAGAGAGAGGAGGGGACAGTCATAGTTGATGTGTCTGTTAACAGAATTGGATCCGTGTAAAGCCCTCTGTCTCTAGTAGCACTCATTTTTCTGGGTGCTCACTGCCTCTATACTTTATCAAACCATTTTAATGGTCGTTTCACATGACATTTTGATTCGTAATATGTTATTCATAGTAAATCTCCCCTTGTCACTTCTGACTTTACAGTGACAGATCCACTTTCGACCTCCTCCTGCCTTTATATTGCTTTTCTCTCACTCTCTCTTTCCTCCCCGTCTGGTTCTCACTTCCCCTTGTTGACCGAGCAGCAGCATCAATGACATGGGTCTCTGTGGTTGCCATGACAATGCCATGACGACAGTTATGGAATTCATTGGGCATGGGGCTCACATGAATGAAGGAGTTTCAACCTGAAAAACCTCACGTCTCGTTTCTCTGTAGAGAGCAAAAATATAGACTCCATTAACCCCCCACAAATATTTATAACACAAAAACTATATTTATTGTACCTTCTTTCACAAACATCAAATAATCCAAAATTTACTTATAAAAAATGAACAGCCTGCCGGAATTCTAGGTCACAGATCCTGCCTCCACCATGTTAATTTATTAGACATGTATCAAACTTTAAGTAGTTCTTATCACACTGATTTACTTTCAAGTGTTCCTATTTTGGGTAAGTTTGATTTAATTAGTTATTTAATGCTTGGGCTGGGGAATTAACTGATAATGGATCCAAACCGACATTTATACCGATAACCGTTAATCTTGCTCATGTCGTTAATCCGGTTACTACTCTCCCCAATGCACATATTCCGAACTGTCGCATTACCGCTTTGATTCGCTCTAGAGTTTATGAAACATGTATTTAAACAATTTCTTTTACATTAAGTGACCTGAATGATCCAGGTTCATGATCCGACAACACCGATTGATAATGAAATAAATGTGATCGATCATTAATTGTTTGAAAAAATAATGGTGTTAGTGATTTGAAGTCATATTGCCCAGCCCTATTTGATGCTATAAAAAATGCGTGATTAACAGCTGGGACTGACTTGAGTTTAGTAGAGTGTTCGTAACTGTGGGACCTCGCTACTCTGTCTCCATCCCCTGATTTCTACTTTTCAGAATCTGGCTCCAAATGGGCAAGATGGCTGTGTTTGTATCAAGGATGTGTTGGCTTCAATTTTGGATACATTGTCCCTCTTTATATACAGTCTATGGTCTGAACACAGTCTATGGTGATTGTTTTTGTACAATGGCAACATTTACAATAAAAAAAATGATTATATAAGGTTATGGATATGGCAAATTCATTCTGATGGAAGTATACTCATGGTTAGGCGACTAGAACAATTTCTTAATAATACTCCACCAATTTAGGAGGAATCAGGTTTTGAAGAGAAAATCCTGAACAGTCTACATACAATATTACCACTCATCCAATCACAGTGTTCTGAGAGCCCGCAGGAGACGAGGAATCCTGGGAGGTCAGGATAGGCGAGATAGGGCGGGATTTGCAATATGACATCACATCCATAAGGGCTACCACAGGCCCCAGCTGCCACCAGCTGTTGTACATTAAGCAAAGTGCAGCAGAGAGATTTGGCTGAGCCAGTTATGGGATAACTCAATAACATTACTCTGTTAGGCTCTGCCTTGAGCTCTTTAATTCATTTTGTATTGTGGTTTTAACCACGCTGCCTGCCGTCAAACTCTCAGAAGCTGCTGTGAACTTCTAAGCTGATTACTGCTCCCGGTGCGAAGTTTATGGGTCAATACAATTGGCCTCTGCCCATCAGCCTAGGTCTTACGACACCTTGTCATCTCCATCTATGAAAACACTGTGGACATTATGTCAGTTTAGAGATGTGAGTGCTGGATTTCTTCAAGCGAGACCATCAAATCAAATATTTGTTTGTTTTCCCGGCTCCTGGCTTATACTCTTAACATGACTGGATCTTAATGCTTTCATGGAAGTAGGTTAAGTGCCTTGTGCCAACGCAGAGTGCCACACAGTATGCCTGCATTAATCGGACCCATAACAAGTGCCACACAAGTGTCCCTTGAATTGTGGGAGATCACAAAAACTCCTAAATTATCAACAAGGTCGCAAAAGTCTGCAGTTGAAAAAGAGTAAAATGATTGAGAAACACCTGTAGGTTCCCGGCTGGTTTGCTGTTGGTAGAAGTGTGATTGAGAATATGTGTGGTATGTAGCTGGAGCTTTGTGATGAAGGTGGCAGCTGTGGGAGAACTGAGAGGCAGAAAAAGGTTATAGTCTGACCCTCCTCACCTTCTAGCCACGCCGGGTCCAAGCTAATGGAGATAAATCTGAAACAGCATCTTTTTCTTTATTTTTCTTTACGTTGGCCCACATCCCTTATATACTGGCCTTTTCCACCCTCACACACAGAGATTCACTCTGGAATGAGTCAAATAATTGCGGACAGAGAACATTGCGTCTGTGCATCTTTAAGCAACTGTTTGCCTGGGATCACTCATTTGTCATTGAGGCAATTTTTTTTTATCTTACTACATATTTTGTCAATACGTTGTCAGACTACTGAATAAGTGGGGAAAGGCATGTCTTAGACATGGATCCATTTGGAGATTCCTTTTTCACTTATATGCAAAGACAAAATAAGTTTAGTCAGTAGTGTTTGCTTTGTACTTAATGTTAGTTTATTTAGATTGTGGTATACTATACTTCTTACCCACCCACCACACTTCATGCTCAAAATATCATCTCTCAATGTTAACTCCTCTCAAACTGCATCAGTAAGCCTTTACCTGCCATTTGCCGCTAACATCTGTTACATGATGTCTGGCTTTGGGTCAGATCACAAAGGCTTCTTCAGCCGTCTAAAAATTTCACCCTTGGATTTTCCATCTCCACTTTTGATTGCATGCTGTCTGGTCCAGCCGCCCGGGTTTAATCCTGCGGCTCTATATTGGCTGTATGCTTGTTAGTCTGTCCTTTAGTCGGCTAGATAGGAGAGTATAAATACCTTTTTACACGCTTCCCTATACTTCTTTCCCTCATCCTGTCCTTCACATCCTTCCCTTGGCTCGATTCTACTTTCGTCTGCCCCCCTTCCTTTCAAGTCTGTTTATCTGTAGTGAGACGAAAACATGTGGGAGGTTAGACAAAAGGTGGTAAACACTCTATATATAATGCATACTATATCTTGGTCTTATAGCATATAAAAAACACGGTGCGAAGCAAAATAGACAGCGCTGGTGAACATTTTATATGATGTAGAGCCTATACTCATATCATTCTGTTGCTGCATGTGTGGATGTCACCACTGGTTTAAGCTGCTCGCGTACAATGTTGTAGTGCCACAATGATAAACGCAGTATAGGAATGAGTAGGGAAAGAGGGGTGTGGGCTCCCATGCAGGCTCCGGGGCTACGCTCTGTCCACGGGGGGTGGGTGGCGGTGTTGGAGGGTGGGTTGGACCAGAATCAGCTTTGGCCGTTACGGCAATCTGGGTCAGTCCAGGCTGAGAGAAAGAGAGTGAGAGACAGGGAGAAGCTGACCTCATTGCTTCAGCATTATCATTATCTTCCCAGTAAGTTATTGTGCTGGGACAGATTTTTCCTGGACAAGGAAATACATTTAATTCCCCCTGTGACAGCAGGGGGAATTGCTGTCACAGGAATTGCTGTCACAGGTGTGTGTGTGTGTGCTGACACACACACACACACACACACACACACACACACAGGGGAGAGGAAACGTAGTTACGACAGCCCTGAATTGAGAGGTCAAAGGTTACCATTACAAATGGCTCACTCTCACGTTCAAGCATTCAACAGAGGCACTAATCACTCTCCCACACACACATACATTGTGACCCTGAACCCTTCTCTCCCTCCATTCTGCCTGATCCTACATTTCATGGGATGGGATTTCGTGCACAGCTATGAGGTGGGCCCCATTTTCTCACCATCTAAGTGTTTCCTCTCTAATCTCCCTCGCAGTATCGAAGAGCACAAAACTCGGTGAAAGCGGGAAGGATCTGCCACCTCTTGAGCAGCACCTCCGTTTTAATCTCAAAGACCGAACCCAGCAACATTTATCCTCTTTCCTCGCCCTACTGGCACTCCCTCTATTTTCTTTTTTGCTCCATTTCTCATGCGCCCCCATCTCCCTCTCCTGAGCCCTGATCTCCTGCCAATGGCTGTTAGAGGAATCTGATTTGCGTTGATTTCATTAACTTCCTCCAGATGTTCATAGTCTATCATCTGACACCTCTGTCCCACAACTGTCTCCTCCTGGAGAGCAGAGGGATGAAAGGCTGCGTCTTGTCAGAGTTGTGAGGGAACGCTGTATCTCAACAGAGCATAAGCAGACGCATGAGATGACCTTGGAGCGGGATCAGACGAAATGAGGTGTGAGTGTTAAAGGGAAAAATGCTAAGGAGAAAACAGAGGCAAATGAGTGATGCAGAAATAAATGAACCTCACCACCATGACCATGAGGAAAAGCAGAAGACATATTTGTATAAGAATAAAGAAGTGAAACCAGAGAGAGTAACTTGACAGCAGACGGACAAGAGGAGCGGGACAGCTTCGGTTTCAGAGGAAATACTCAATTCCCTGAGCTCTGTCGTGTCCATCTGTTTGGTCTTGTCTTTACAGGGTTTGGCAGGAAGTAGCCAGCCCCCCCCCCCCCCCTTCAGAGGAGAACGGGATCAATATAATAAGCCCTGACATGGTCCTCCACTGTCGCCTTAAGTCCCCCTCAGGCTCTGCTGGGAGCTTCATTTTGGCCTTGGAGAAGGTTCGAAACCCATCACCGAACAGGGACGACAAAATGCAGCCCTGTAAACAAAGCAAACATTTTGGGAGGAAGAATTAGAAGCTGCAGAACATATGTGATTATTGGTTGCTGTGATGTCCCACGTCTTGTACCGCAGACAAAATGTAGACAAACCAGATTTCGCTTATACCTAGGGTTGATTATCCTTGTTGTTTTGTTCCCCCGATACTGGTGCTTCATCGATACTAGAACGGTTCTAGTGTTGCTCTGAAAAAATTGCACAAATCGACAGTCGAAAATAAAAATAGGAAGTTTCACATGTATCTGTGTTTCTCACTAGGTGCTTGATTGAGTTTGTTGTGTTCCTCCCTTTACTGATTTCATAGATTAGTTGCACATCCACTGTATGTGTCGGAATCCTTTCGTCCCGAAATACAGCCACACACCGTTCAGCTTGAGAACTTTGTTGCCCTGCTGACTTGTGTTTGACGTAGCTACTGGCTAGATGTAGTTTAACATGCTGCCAGAGGCTACTAAAGAGTGTGTAATGTAATGGTCATTATAGACACATTCAGTTATGTTGCCTATGAGCAGGACACCTACTTCAGTACAGCGCTCAGGCTCTGAAAAGAGGCAAAGAAATCGTTGCTTTGCACTGTAATCAGTACCCAAACGTATAATGCATCACGCCCCTGTCCCCATACAGAGATACTGGACTATTTCAGCAGCTTGGACATTTTTCACTGACACCATATATCAATCTCATGGATGCGTGCGATTTGGTTTCCTCCATATTTCCTCTTAGCACAGATTGTCCTCCATGTGTTGCGCATTTGTGTGTGCAATGCCAAGCCACGAATCACTGGAATGCGTCATACAGTGGAGATGACATTCATATAGCATCAGCAGGATACTGCACACACAGTGGGTGATGATGAATTTAATCAATTTGATCTAAATCAATTCTACTCTATTCCAAGTATTTTTTATGCATTCAGCTTCAAACTGACATTCCTTTGTGTTCACTTTTTCTTGTTATTCTCTCCGCTCCAGTCCCTGACTGAGATCCAGACAAACATATCAGATCCCAAGAAGATGGCGTTTCATATTTGAAGTTCTTGTATATCTTGGACAGTGCACCTACATGTGCACGACTCACTGTGGAATTCTTTTTTGTTTTGTGTGTTTTATCGGAACCCTGCAAGCTCCAAGCTCAAATACTATCATCCTCCCGTGTGCGCTGAGAGAGAATCAGAGAGAGAATCAGAGAGAGGACGCCACAGGCTCAAGTTAAAAAGAGGAGGGGGACTCAGAAACGGGGACAAGAGAATGTGTTTGATGAGGGAAGAATTCTCACCTCAACTGCACCAAACACCTGGAGAAAAATGTTAATCATCTGGTTTCCATGAAAAACGAAACCTCACTGGGTTCAACTTCTGGTGAAAGCACTTCATAATCTAAACCCCAACATTCTTCAAGCTTCATCCCAAGATGGGGGGAAGACAAGCCGAGGAGGAATCTCTATCTACTATTTGTAAACACGGACGGCCGGAGGAATCTGAGCTATGAAAGCTATGGGTTAGCACTGTTTACACATGCATGAAAAACGCTCACAAACACACCACACTGAATACACACACACACACAGATAACAATGTGGTGCAAACAATCCGCGGCTCTCGGGGTGCCAATTTTCACAGTGGGCATGTGCGTGCCTGGACACATTCTTTGTCATGTTTGTGTCAGAGTACGTGTCATTTCTGCACTTCCTCGCTGAGAATGGAAATGTGTCATATTGTTTCTTCTGGTGGAGATTTTCTTTCACGATGAAGAGGAGAAGAGGAGAAGAGGCTTGGTCGACAGTAATTAAGTTGTTACTACATCTTCAAATTGAACAACAGTTAATACAGTCATTCTATCACAAGGTAATAGAGTTTTTTAGTTAATTCATTGACAATGATAATCAATTATACATATTGGCTGTAATATATAGCCAATACACAAACAATTCATGATCCAACCCATTTTTAAGCCAGTGAGCAACGTAAATGGTAACTATAAAGGAGCTTTCTGCAGTGGAATTTTGACTCCAGGCACCACTCTAACCTGAATGTTTCAGACATTTGTCTGTTGTTGTGAACGTGTCTTCAAACCGGGAACTGGAATCATTTAAGTAATGCTCACAATGTACTTTCATCTCTCGAATTTGAGAATGTCTTTCATTCTGAAGTGGCGAGCCGCTGCGTTCGAAGAGTCCATCTTCCTAGTTCAAAACAGCCCCTGTGTGATGATGAGCTTAATCATGTAAACATAATTACCAGATAATAATTAATTGTTGTCAATCTGAGTACGTAAACAAATGGATCATCATACATGTCGAGCTGATGCTTCCGTTTATATACGAGCATTGTCTTTTTTCTTCCTTAATGGAAGCCTAGCCTCTAAGAAGGACTTTAAGAGTGCGTGAAAGAAAATAGCTTTTAGCAAAAGCTCCACCTTCGCCAATCAAACACATGCAAGCTGGTGGATCACTGTGTAACGTGAATGCTGTATTTCTACAGTTAACCTTACAGTCACCGTGACCAAAGATAAAACAATTACCACTGTGAAAACTTTCCAGAGTTCCACAAATCCTGTGTGTGAGAACAAACCTCGGTGCCGCGCTCTGATGTCTGATAAGCCTCGACAAACATTAATCTGTTCGACTTGCTGGATCGTATTTCATTGTCTCAACGGCGCTGGTACCTCAAACAACACCACCCTGCCAGCACAGCCCCTTGCTGCTGTTTTAACACAGAGCTGTTTTCAGACTGAATCCCCGCTAAAGCCTGTAATGATGGAAGCCGTGCCTCCAACAAACAAGCGAGGTGTGGATCCCTCGGTGCAAGCAGATCTTTCAGGGATCTCGATAGAAAGCAGAGACACTTAAAGGCAAAACTTACACCCTTAAAAATGAACTGAAGTGGCGATAGCTTCATATGTGGCTTTATAATCTGTAGCTAAAAATATGTATAGTTTATTTAAGTGTTTACCTTCTCCTCAACCTGTAGTTCATTGATTTTAGGACACGGAATTGAAGATATAACCAAAAAACAAAAGCCTGAAATATTTTTCAGTTTGACGTCTGTTGCCTTTTAAAAACCTCCTCATCTCGACCAATCGCCCGCCGTATTCTTACATGGGCTCACTCGGCTGGCAGGAACAACTCACACAGATTGGGAATTTAGTGGATTATTAGTTACTATAAGCTTCAACCAGAACCACTTTCTTTCACTTATAAAAAACGTCCAAGGCAGCTTCAAAGTGGCTCAAAGCCTTGGAACTAACCCTGAATGAGAATGAGCTTCCTAATGACTTTCATGCTTGGGAAAATGGAGCAACTGCACACTCATTAATTTCAGTTTCTGCCTCTCAGGGGCTTCCTAAATGATCCGTTCATCGCATCATAATGAAGACATATATCCAAGCGAGCACAACACCTGGAATAATACGATGGTTTTTACCCCTCCTCCACTTTGGGTTCCCTCCGCCACCCCCCACTGAATGCCCTCTCAGCCCCCAGGTCAGACAGGAAGTGACAGTCCCCCTGCTGGGCGACAGAGCATACACGCAGGATGCCGGGAGACTCATCCCACAGGAAGAGGAAGTTCCCTTGCATGTTTTCCCCAGAGATACGAGGGGATGACACAAATGTGAAGGATTGTCAGACGGAGACAGAGAGAGATTTGAAGAGTCATAGTGTCAGGCTGATAAACGTGTAAAGCATTTAGAAAATCTGCAGGAGCCAGGACCGGAGGATATTGGGTAATAGTGTCTGCGATGATGTTGAGTCACCAACCAATGAGACTCTGTAGACCAAACACTGATAAAAGGAGTCATTCATTCTCTGTGGCAAAAGAAATGAACCACCCAGATAAGTGGAGTCAGAGAGGTGGCAGATATGAAAGATGAGGATGTGCAGTTGAGGTTGGACGTAGTGCTTCCGGCCTCTGCTCCTGGGAGGAAAGAGGAAATCCTCTCATAACCAGTCAGTCTCCACTTGAGACTAACAATATACTTGGATGGCAGATTAATCAGCTGAGTTTCATCAGTAACTGGCTTTAAGTACTGACCTACCTAAAATACCTTTATGCAGAAGGCACTTCAGATGGGCTGCTTTTAAAAATGTGTTTCCTTTTTACAGTTCAAAAGTGTGTCGTCCCACCAGGCTTGGCACCTCATATATACGTGCAAGTTTTGCTTAAGCGTTAATGGCCTTGTGACACAGTCATCCTAAAGGCTAACTCCCTGACCGGTCAGCCTAACTGCCTAAACCTGCCCCATTAACCCAACCCCCAGGAGAGATCAGAGGAGTGAGTTTCTTAAAAGTGGCCCCATCCCGACTGCCTCCAAAAGGCAGCCTTCCACCAATTAGGACCTTGTAAATGAGGAGAAGAGGTATGTTGTAGGTCCTTGCTTAGACCTGGTGTTAACATGTGTCTCCGGTGACCTGATCACAAGTTGACAGCTTACGTCAGTTGTTAACAAAAACAATTGACCACCAAATCGAATCAGTTCATCCTTCAATCCAAATGAATGTTTGTACCAAATATGAAGAAATTCCCTCAAGGTGTTCTTGAGATGTCATGTTCACAAGAATAGGACAAACGAATTGGACAAACTGAGAACATGATGCCTTTTGCCTCAGGCTTTGCCAAACATGGAGGCATACAAAAGGCAAATCAATATATGGTGGTCAATGTTGATGTTGTTGTGTTGGCCCCAAATAAATCAATGTGTGTGAAACACTGAAACGTGTACAAATACTTTTGGTTCATTATGTAAAGTTACAGAACTTCAGTGGTCCATCATTGTGGATTCACACAGCTGAAAGAATATGGCCATATGCGTCCCAGCACACATTTAAATGTGGTCTGGTGATGGGATCTCAGTGTGGCCTCAATGCTCCGTTGGTGATGCAACACTTGTACTTGGAGCCGCACAGCTGTGATCTCCACCAGTCTGCTTTGATTATTAAAAGATATAGTCATATTGTTTATTACCTGCAATCAACAATGGAACGCATTCTTTAACAAGGACAGTTATGGGTCACTTCACTTATCTTATACTAATACACACAACTTGCTGGGTTAACGTGAATGTTCATATTTTTTTATTCCAAAAGACAAAAGAAGAAAAGGGCAATGCGTCAGCTGACTGTTTATGTTAATGAGAGTGGCATTGACGGCACAGATCACCACTTCGACCAACCCTCCATCGGCTTAGTGCTAAGTGGATAATGAGTGAATTTTCATTTCTGGGTGAACTATCCCTTTAATTGAGTTCTTTTGAAGATGGGCTTGCTTAAACTATCTGCATCCATCATCTCGAGCCTCACACCTTCCGCCTGTTTTTACATTCCTGACATGCTTGAGTAGACTGATGACACGTGCCCATAAGAATGCTGGCTGAAAGTTTAAAAGACTCCCATGTGCCTCACTCCTCATGAACCTACGAGCCTTTAATCAGCGCGAGGTACAAACGAGGGGGGCTAAACATTTGCTGAATGGGAACTTTAGGCCCATAAAACGAGCAACATGAGGACTATTTCTCTCCTTGTCTCAGTAACCGTCTCCAAACATGAACATAAAAATCGTAACTCTGTCTCATTCTACAACACGCGTGAGATACTTAGCTCACTCTTTTTCGCCAGGCATCCCCTGTAGGAAAGGGTGTTTTCCCAGAGCGCTTCAACAGCCCAGCTGTGCGAGCACGGGAAATCGCACATCTTTTGACAGGAAGTTCCGTCGACAGAAACGCACGCCAGAGAGCTGGGAAGCCCTGCCAGGCTTTGCTCGACTGCTCATTCATAAATCTTGACACACAGATGCAAAGCACATCAAGAGCGCAGAGCAGATGAAGCCCTGTGTGTCGGTCAGAGATGTGGGTAACTTCTGACAGGAAATGAAAAGGCCAGAGGTCAACTGAGAGCTGGGTTAAAGTCGGGATCTCTGTGGGTGGCTTTACGAAGTTTACCAAAATAGGAATTGCATCATCCTTTGACTTCAGATGCTTCCTCTCTGTCTTTAGATGGAGCTGAGGTCAGCTGTCAAGTGGAGAGGAATTTCCTGTAAAGATGCAGATCACATGTCTTGATTGCTCAACTCCTCAGCCTACATCCATACTATGGCTGATATCTGTCCACATGAGGATTTTGGCTCCAAATCAATTTGAATCCCAGTCGATACTATGCCTGAAGACGCATATCACGTGACCATCACTCATGTGCACTGCACATGCGCATGCCGGTGTACACAGAATGCTCTGGTCAAGTTTTGTCACTATAAAATGCAGAATTTAACTACACAACAAATGAAAGGAAAGACAACAAGGTCAGCAACACTTGTAATTGATTATCCATGTTGCACTCAACACTGGTGTTGGCTGGTGGTTTTCTTCCGTAAGGGGGTCATGTGATGGGATCCTGATGAATCAACAATGGCTACATCCCTAAGATGAATTTAATTTTATTGTGCATACAAGGCAGGTGATCACAACAATAAAAACCAAGGGCCTTGTTAAAGTTATAGAGCGATCTAAAACACGCTATTTTAGTTTGATTGAAGTCTGACTAGCTCTGACTGAAAAGCATCCTCCCAACACTCATGGAGCTACATCCTTCAACAGACCCTCTTCAAAAACGTGATGTCACCAATTTCCACAAAAGCCTGGTTTTTCCCAGAAGGGGAGAGAAAAGTAAGACAGACAAGGTGAAGTGTAGCGGAAATGTCAGAAGACATACTCATCTGCCTGGACTTGCCCCTCACATGGCCCT
Organism: Platichthys flesus; assembly: GCF_949316205.1. NCBI lineage: Eukaryota > Metazoa > Chordata > Actinopteri > Pleuronectiformes > Pleuronectidae > Platichthys > Platichthys flesus. The sequence goes on from NC_084954.1 coordinate 17,245,230, forward strand.
TGGTCTTGGGTAATGAATATGCCCGCTGTGTCAGAGTGTACAGTATGTATGACTACCTATGAGTAGATGTGAACAACATCTGTTTTGTGCTCTTTGTTTCTGTGGGTGACAGAGAATTTAAAAGTATGGAAGCTCCTTGTAAGTTGGAGGAAAGTTTTTTACCATCTCGACAGATGGTAAAAAAAACAGTAGGATTCGCAACATCAACATGACTTTTGACCTTTACTCACCCTGGGAAGGTTAAACACGGCCTCAAGGTTGTGATGCTGAAGAATGCCTCTCAATTATTTCCATGAATGTTCGCCCCATTTAAGCAATGTGATTATATAATAGCCAAATGTATGATGTACAGTTTTTGTAAGGAGTTTTAATAGCGACATCTTTCCTCTTCCACCTCTTCTTCTTCCTTGTTAACAACTTGGTGCCTACATTAGCCGCACAAGTTGTGATCAGCAGGTCAGTCAGAAATTCAGTATGTAATGCCAGCAGCAGCTAACAGAGCCTCTGGCCTCTGGTCTTGAGCTGAAATGAGGAGGGAGCTACAGAGGTCTGAAAAGTTCACCTCTTTCCCTCTTCTCCACAACCCCGATTTTTCTTTCATCTTCACACTTTAAGTCTTCAGACGCAGCGGATACTGACTCAATAAACATCACTTGTGTTAACAACTACTTTGACATATGCACCTCTTGGACCAATCATGTTTGAACAGGCCTTGGTTGCCTGCAGGTAAACAGTCGGTGTTGAGAGACAAACTGATGGAACACGTTGACCGAAATATATCGGCCTATTCATTGTCCACATTCATCACTCATGTTGCAGGCCCATCTTGCACAGTATTTGGTATGTCTTGGATTTATGTCTTCATAAAGCAACAATCACTGCTATTATTATATATGGTGCTGTCATCCTGTTGTGTGACCTCCATATTAAGGTAAGTAGAAAATAACTTCATTTTTCAAAAACAAGAATATAATGTCTGTTTGTGTCTTATGTTGAGTTTAATATAATAAAAATAAGTAACGGCATCACAATGTCCTCTCAACACGGCAAACACCTCCAGTTATGTTATTTCCAGGGTCATCACACCCTGCTTCCCTCTCCCAGCCCTCCATGACCCCTCCGCCCGGGATGCTCATCCTGTTTCCTATAGCTTCCTCTTCCACACAGACAGGAAATGGCTGAAGCCCATGCACGGATACACACGATGGGGTGCAGGCAGGAAGTGATCTCAATGCAGCACCTGCAACCAGGAAATAGAACAGCCCCAGCAGCGATCTAGAAGAACGGGCCTTGTATGCCCACACACACACAAAAAAAACGCATGCACACACACACACACACACACAGAGACACACACAACCACCCTGTGACTTCCCTTACAGCTGTTGCCACTGTAACCACAACACAGGAAGCAGAGCGTGAGCAAAGATCTCAGATGCACCCGTGCAGCTCCTCTTTGCTCAGACAGGATCACGGTGTATTTAACTTACACCCAAACAGAAACCTTTGTAGATATTAAGGTAGGTTGAAGATCAGGAAAGAAACGGTGGTTAATCTTTATTTCTGTAATTCAGGGTTGTCTCTGTTCTCGAGCTCAGTTATCTGGGCTGAAGGAAATAACTTCTAATTTGATTTGGAGCGTGGGTGGGGGTTGTGAGATAGGGATTTTATTATTGATTTAGGAAATGCATTCCAAAGCCTTATTGATCGTGCAGACAGTCGTATAATTTGAGGTAATGAGGAGCAGCGTCCCACCTGCTCGCACTTCTGAATCCATGCTACTGTTGGATGAAATTAGGGTGAATGTCTCCTCTGACTTAAGTGTTAATGTACATGAAGATATCTTATTATTCTTTAATAAAAACTGCTGCTCAGAGAGCTCTTATCTTTAAAAAGTGCTCAGCTAAGCAAACTTCTTGCTGTAGCTTCGTATAGAAATTAGAATGGCGTCAATATTCTCTTCCAGCTCGGGAAGAAAGCATATTGCATATTTCACAAACTGTTACATCATTCCTTTAAATGATCAAGCATAAAGTCTTGTCCACAACATTTTTGATGGTTTGAACCATAGACTATATATAAAGATGGACATCTGTCTCCACTTCCTGCCACTATCAAGATACAAAGCCTCACTGGCCAGATACGAACATGGCCAGCTTGCTTATTTGGACTCAGAGTCTCAGAGGATGGAGCTGCAGTATTGAGGTTCCTCTGCTAAGTTTGCTCGACCAATCATGAATGAAATTCAGCTTTCAATAATTAATTTTAGCAGAATAATGAACAGTGATGATAATTACTTTAAAAAAAAGAAATCATCTCTCAGGAGAAAGTTTTGGTGTGAAACTTTGACTTTTTAACTTGGTCCATGTCCCATCCACTAACATGGAAAGGGCAGGGTTTATGACTTATACTGCCACTAGGGGGCAATCAAGATGTTTGGAACCTTTAGCTTTGGCTTCACCTTTGGGGAGCAGTCATGTCGTCCATCTTTATACGGTCTATGGTTGAAACTGGGCCCTTTAATCAAAATAGGGTAAATCATAACAAAATTCACACAATTATATTTTACGCAATAATGTAATTTGAGTTTTGCGACAACTAGGGAAGGAAAAGGTTCTGTTCAATATGACTTTGCCCTTGTGCACAATGTTTTTCCCAATTTTGATGGAAGGGAACTAGAACTTGCGGAGTCCTGACTTCAACCACATCCAACACTTTGGGGAAGGATTTGGAACAACGTGTCTTGAATATTAACATTCATCCAGGACCTCACTTCTGTTCTTGGGGCTGAATGGGAGCGGCAAGGTTTCTGAACCTTGACAAAGCCATTTAGAGAATCTCAAATTCTGACGCAGCCTATTACTGGTGACCGCATACTTTTGGCCATGCAGCGTCTTAATTCACTTGACAAGATTACATATGTTACTCATTAGGCAATCCCCTTATAGCGTTAGAGCATATGAATAGAGATGTTACAGTCGAGCGACGGCGCCTCTAATGAACTGAGGTCCTGCCGTCCACATAGACTCCTTCAGTCCGTCCATTAGCGAGTCAATGGGAGTGAACAGCGTGCCCTGTGAGGGAGTGCAGAGTACGCACCCGGAATATGAATTGGCTGCACTGGCAACAGACTACTGTACCTAACTGCACCGAATCACTGCCACTCATACAGGCTTAGAGAGAGAGAGGGAGATGTGGGCCAGGCTGTTAGTGCAGCCCACTGACATACATTCTTCATATGGAGGAATGGAGATTTATTCCTTCTCTCTCTTCTTACCTCCCCCACCGTTTTAATCAGACTGACTACGAGCAGCTCATTCCTGAGTGTGACTGGACCATTATGCATTCAGCGCGGGGAAAGCTTTCATTCCTCTCGAGTGTTATTGATCATCGTGTATATGTTGGAGGACGGCGGTGGAAAGAAATCTGGATTTTTTTTTTCCTCTTTCTTTTTGCTTTCTCTCTCTTCTGCTCAACCTGCCGCTAATCCCTTTCAATAAATCTCTTGTAGTCTCTCCGGCAACACATTTATTTTCACTGGAACACATTCTGTCATCACACAGTGTAGAAAGTTCAACAAAGAGTCTTCGTCTTCCTCTTCTTCTCTCCGGAATGCTGGATTCTTTTTGCCTTGCACCCTCCCCCTCCCCGAACCCCCTCTGCAGCCCTCTCTTCTGTTGTCAGAGTAGGACCCTTGTGATTCTTGAGATTCCAGACTGTGAAATACAGAAATATTTTTCCACTAGAGCTCTCATATATTACTGTATATACTATATACTATAAACATGCCATTGTTGGTTTTCCACTGTGGCCAGGGGAGAGAAAGAAAAGTGTTGTGCTGCCAAATAAACACAGTGCAGATATTTATAAGACGGGTCACCCAGAGTATTCGCTTGACGTCGCACACGGGATTAACCACTAAAACAAGAATGATGCTGCTTCAGGAGAGTGAGCGATTTACTAATCTGTTGCCTTTGAGGCCTTGGCACGCTGGGCCCCTGACTCAAAACTCTGCAAGTTTATATAAAGTGGATTCTCGTCCTTTCAGAAGATTTAATACCAACTTTGTCTTTGCGCTGTTAGCTAGTGTAAACACATTATAGCTCAGCGTCATTAAAGCTCTGCAACTTTGGAACTGTGTCTAAGCTCATAATTTGGTTCAGACCACCCTTATGTGTTGTGGGCCCACAGCTGCCGAGCTGCAATTCGTCTTTCAACAGAGTGTTGAGAGAAGCAATGAATCCTGGGACTTATCTTGGTCACATGTACCTCACAGAGCTGCTCTCCTTACCCCACAAACCCCATCATTATCTTTGGGTTTGAATTTATTTCATGATGGACTGATATAAATGTGAGGTATCAACATTTGCATGTTTTTCAGGCACTTCCATGAAAAACTCCAAATTGAATAACGACTTATATCAGAAATGTCAGACTTTCTCAGTGTGTACGACAACGTAAATGTTCATGTGAATAAGTGAAAAACGTATAATTGCAATAATGACGAGGTCACGCGAAGATGGATGGGTCAACAACGTATTGGATTTCAACATGGGAGCCAACTGTTGAATTCCCATTTCTATCCACAGTCTATGTTGGTTGCTGTGAACCCTGATTGTTCCCCAACCTGAACCAAGTGGTAATTATCAACCGTGACGAAAAAAGGTTCACTAGCCTGCGTCTTATGTTAAGGAATTTTTTGCCAAAACCACAATGTTTAGATCTCTATATATAAATGAACAACACTTCTTTATGTTTACCCACTCTCCAGATATTTAGCTGAAATATCCCAGATTGGGGCTCGGCCATGTGACACTTTGACATCATATTGAGCCAGAGTCTGGGCAATAGTGATCGTGGCGTGGAGCGAAGTTCCGTTAACCCACATTTTTGATCAATCAGGAGTCAGTCTTAGCTGTCAATCATGTTTTACCCTGGGTTTATAGCATCAAATTAAAACCAAACTTACAAAAAAAATGAAAACGTTAACACACAACAGTATGATAAGAACAACCAAAAATGACAGAAAAAAAAAATATATAATTTGATATGTATATGGACTTTTTATTTTGGTCCAAATCCCATCCACTAAAATGGAGGAGGCAGTGTTTATACCAAACCACCACGCACAAGAGGATGTAACTTCAGTTTTGGGAGCTGTTATGTCATTCAGTCTATGTCTGAATGTAACCAAAATACAAAACAAACAGTTGAGACTTTTATGAAACAGTGGCCCCTATGGCAACAAGTTGAAATTACAATACACAAACTGGTTAATGTTTTAACTTGACTTGCTTTAATGATAAAATCTTGATATGTTTACATGGGACATTTTTGAAATATAGCATTACAGTAACAATAGTAAAATAGAATGATGAAGTAACTAAAACAAACCAACTAAACTGAACGGAAAGTTTGCTAACGTTAGCTAGCACTAGCTATGACCAGATACTGGTCGTGCCACTCCAGAAAATGCTGTAGCAGCAAAACCATGAATTAGACAAGTGTGCAGTTTATGCATAATAGACATTTTCAGTTGTAAATATAAGATTTGTTCTCTTTCTGAAGATATTTTAACCATAGTGTTGCCAGATTACATGGTTGCAAATAATGAAGGTTCTTTAGTGCATCATTTGATAATCCCATTGCCTCAGTTGGCCATAAAATCCGCCTGGTGACAATTTATTTCCCCCCCTGCGTGGACAGGATTTTATGAAAAATGGCTGCCTTACAACAGAAAGAGAGGGAAGGGACTGACGAGTCAAAAACATCTCAAAACCACTTTCAATATGACCAGATGCAAAAGGAGCATAAGGGAAGTAGGAGTAATCTCTCCAACAGTTAATAGACCAAAAGTGACCTGCCACCTGCGTCCTCATGAAGGCTTTCTTTCTGTTGTCTCACTCCTTTCTGTTGTTTTTCTGTCACACTCTCATTGATTTCCTCTGCCTCTCCTGTGGTTGTTGTTAGCAGTCGCAAAAGTGATATTGGAATTTTGGATTCTGCTGATATTTATCGACCGCCTCTCTCGCCCTTGAACCCCCCTCCTCACCCTCCTCTTCATCTCTGCCCTCTCCCCTCCGCCGTTTATTTGTCTCTCCCTTTCTCCCTGCCAGCTGTCAGCATTGGCAGCGTGCCACGTAGGCGCTTGCCGCTCCGCTAGTGACAGATGCAGGGGCGACAAAAAGAGGAACGAGAGTCAAAACGGAGAGAGAGGGAAAGAGAGAAAGAGGTGGAACGAGGGAGAAGGGAGACAGAGGAGAGCAAGGATAAAGATGGGAGAAGGATGGGTGAGACAACAAGAGAGTCGGCCCTCCCCATTGTGACCAAAGGGACACAGCGCTGGATTAGACCGCGTCCAATAATCACAGCCAGATGGGCTATAGAGGGGCGTGGACGGAGAGGGAGGCTGAAAAACAAGATAGCCCAGGACATTTTCAGAGTTAGGTTACAGCACTTTATTCTGACATTTCCACTCACAGCCAAGAGTACAGACGATACATAAATTTAACGACCCCCCCCCCAACATTGTATTGCATCTAAGAGTGCTCCAACTCGTTTCTTTGCCAGATTGCATCGATAGGCCACATCTGTGTGGCATTTAAGTCCTGTTGCCCTTTTCCCCTCCCCAATTTACATTCCAGAGCCCATTCCTGAACCACAGACACCGTGAGATTACCTTGACCAAAACATGCGACCACAGCACAAATTGCAGAAGTCATTTTGTGTTTTCGAAAGAGCAATTTGTCATCCGTGGAAGTATCTAGTGTCAGGCGTTTTTTATTTGCACGGATCATGAGGACCTCACCGGACAAGACAGTTAGTAAAAGAGAGAAGAACCAAAAGAGGATAAACATCCAGTTAGAAACAAGTTAAAGTAGTCATCTCTGATTTAAATTTATTGACAACAAGGTTCACTTTCTTACTCTCGTCTTTTGAGCAGTCGAGGGACCGTCTCCCTCAGTTTTCGCCAGCGGTACTGCCCCCTTTTCAGCCAGAAGACAAAACACAGTTTAGTTTAGCATGTTTGACCAGCTTTGCTTTGTACAACAAGTGTAAAATTCTCATCAAAATGAGAAGTGTTACACATGGGATCTCGGCTATCAATGAGTCAATGAATAATGATTAATTGCAGTCCTCTGGCCCGTGAACTTGGCCGAGGCTCGCATTGGCCCAACAAAGACACAAACACGCACAAGCAAACAAACAAATGAGCCCAGACAAAGACGCACCCCCTGCTCCCGCTGCCCCCTCTCCACCTTGGCTGTGCTGCCATTATGTCATTGTTTTTCTCCCCCAGTTTCTTTGTCTCTCCTTATATCCCCATCTGGTGTGTGTGGACACGGCTTCGTCAAGCTAATTCACTTCCTTGGACACCATCTGCCATGAGACTTTCTACGGTAAACCGAGCCTGTGCCGGCCGTCTTGGGGAGGGACGGCGTGTGTGTTGTCACCTGTTCGGCACGCCGCCTTCTGCCACCCGGCATCGTCTTTCACTGGATGCTCCAAGCGGAGAAGGCATGACAAAGGGGGGGGGGGGGGGGATGTTTGTCAAGAATTGTCACTTCACTTATCTGATTTTCAGCCCTTGATGTCTCACTCACGTCTCGGAGCAGAATCATTTGTTATTTGAGAAGAGCTATTTCTCTCTATAAAGGTACATTTGTTCAAATGTCCCAGAAGTCCTGCTAATCCTATATCGGTGAGGTAGTGAGACAAATAATACAACTTAACACTTTTTGTTAGAGTAAAATAAAGTCAAATACTTTAATATGTAATAAATAACCTATTACATTTGCTCAAATAACATGCTCAACACAGATAGCTACACTCACAGATCATACATCTCTGTCTACCACTGAAATGGAGACAATCCTCATGACTATTCCCTGTGAATCTAATTATATATCAGGTCTCTAATCAGCAAACTTAATTACCAAAGACTTCATTATTGAGCATGTCATCCTCTCTGAGGTGAGCTGGGATAATAATAGCAGAACAATTACAGAGTTTAGCAGATGATTTTCTCACGGCACCAAAATGTGACTGGGTTTGAGGCCTCTGTTCTCAAAGGGGGTATTCTTATAGCAGTATGCTGTCTGTTTGCTTGTGTTCATACATCACTGCACAAGAAAAATTAGGATTGTTATGAAAATGAGCTTCAAGGAGTAAATCAGAAAACAGATTCTGGCCTAACCCTAATGGATGTGTTCCAGTGTGTGTCGAGTTGTGGAAACACACGGCTTGGCTCGGCTCGGTTTCCTCCCTCGTTTCCAGCCAGATCCATTTCTTTTTCCCCTCGCTCTGGCTTTTCGACCTTCAAGCTCTCCACCCCTGAGCGGGGATGGAATTCTCCAAAAGCTCAGCCCGTGTTCTGCCATCTGTGCCGTGTGCTTTGACCCTTTTCCAGGGCTCAGGAAGTGGAGGATCTAAGCCCTACATAGCGGGGTCTAGGGGGAGAATTGCGCTGAGGCCTGACTATATGTCTTACCCACTGACCGAGTGTCTGTTGACGTGACAGCTGGGCGAGGAAATCAGAGCCGCTCGCAGCGAGACGACTGGCAAAGGACGGAACAGACAACGCACTGGATTGTTTAAAGCTCTGATTTAGTGAGCGACACATGCATGTGGGCACAGATGAACGGACATGCAGAGGCGGACACACGGCAGCAACTGGAGTGTTGCAGCTGTTGACATTGCTGTGTAAGAGGCTTGTGTGCTCGCAAGCATGACCCAGTGGCAGCATCCCTGCTGATGGTGATTGCAGAAAGTGACTGTCTGTTGAATATCTGTCAGTGGAGACCCTCAGTGCCTCCCCTCCCTCCTGCGCTCCTTTGGGGGCTGATAGCAGACCTCCATCCAGCGCCTCTCCCAGCAGCCTGTCTTTGAATTGCACTTTCTACCCTTTAATCTTTTTTAACAGGGCCAGCAGAGTGCAATTTATGACACTGCTGTCTTGTTTGGCCCCCGCTTTGGACTCTGGCTTGGTTTCAGTACAAGATCGTAAACAACCTCTAATGTAGGGGCTACCGCTGCAGTGCTGCGGGTGAAACAGAAACCTTACATAGTTAATTGTGAACTCTGGAACTCTGGACTGCTGCGTTTCTACAGGTGTGGCTACCTCCACACTGGTACATTTAGGTTTAAAACGCAATTCTTGCTGCTTAGTTAACACCTGCCATCCACACTTATTCAGTGTTATTGAGCAACGTAAATGGAGAAGTTTAGGAAAGCTGTTTAGCCCATTTTAGTTTGAAGACTCTGTGGCTGCGTTGTAGTGGACGGGCAAAAGTATAGACCGGGAAGGCCTAACTGAAATGAGATGTTCTGGTCTGAAGAGAATTTCCATGATTGGTGTCACTAGCTGGTGCCGCCTTTATTGCTTTCACCTAGCAACAGACCTGCAATATTTTGACATGTTAGCTGTTTAGTTGAGTTGAGGATTGATACTCAAGCATTAGAGCCTCGAGGAGGGGATGGAAGGATGCACTTATCGACAGCCTAGTTGCGCCACTGTGAGACAATTAGTCTTTGAAAGCCGCCTCCCACACACACACACCTAATGAAACAGTCAACCGCATCACTTCCTGGTGGACTCTTATCAGTCATGACTCGACTGCCATTGGTGAATGCAAAACGTCATAAATAAATAAATCTCTGCAATTACCTTTCACCATTGCTGTTTCTCGTTGGTAGCATTCTCTGTACATAAGCAACCAGCAATAGAGTAGACTAATCTGCATCATGACTACACCGGCGCACATGGTCCGTGTAGTGAATGGACACATGATATATGTTTTCAGGTGTGTTAGGAAGGACACGGATTATCACTAATGTGGAGCTAAAAGGCTCATGTGGATGCATATCGCTTTCAGTTTAAAAAATACCACTTATTAGTATGGATGACGCATCTGCTACACCATGGGTCACATTATAAACGAGAATAGAGCATCATTGAAATTCCAGTATCCTTTTTGTATTAAAAAAAAAGAGCCACACCCTTTTGAAACTTCTTAAATAGCCTCTATTTCCCCCATTTTCCATCCATTATCCTTGTGTCCATTTCTGTCCACATGCTGAGGGTTTGCACAGCCATGTGGAAAATGTGTGTCTTTCCTGCTGTGGTGGCACATCACTGATTTATACCGTCATCTTGTCGAAATGGAACCGTCTCGCTTCTTTCTGCTCACTGAGAACAAGTGTACGAGAGAACCATGTGGTCGTCTGCGTAGTAACTCATTCAATCTCAACCCCTCCTATCTACAGCTATCGATCCCTGCGCTCATTTAGTCCAATCAATCCTTATGGAGAATCAATCTACAACTGATGCTGCACTCATTCAAACTCATCTACGTCAGGAACAACAGTATGGACCCCTGATATGGCTGTTTCTCGCATGGTAAATGTATTGCAGTGTGTGTGTCTGCGTGTGCGATGTCCACCTGGGGGGTGTGCGTCTGGATAGCGAGGGCGAGGTGAGTGCTGACGTGCTCCGGTGTGTTGAGTTAGGAGTCGGGAGTCAGGGGAGAGCTAAAGCAGAGGGATGCTCTCCATCTGTCAGCCTTACCCACTCTAAAGGGGCCATCACTCAGGATTGATTAGCCACGAGCCCATTAGCCCCCTGGCTTTTTCTCCCTTTCCACTTCTTTCCTTTTTTTTCTCGCTCTCTCTTTTTCCCCTGGCCATCAATCTTTCTCCCTTTCACTCAAAACCATCTCTTTCCGTTCTCCTGGGCCTCACATCTCTCTCTAACGTCCCAACTTGATCTCTTTCTTGTCTTCTTTTCCATATCTGTCTCAGCTTGCTGCAGGGTAATGGTTCTCCCTGATAGGGTCACTTCACTTGTTTCACCCCCTCCGCCGGATCCACCAGTACATCACACCTCTTCATTGCTCACTCCTTCCTGCTTTCTCTGCTTTAACACCAATCCCCTCTTATCGACCGGGCAGTAAAAAAATCAGGGAGCGAGGGAACACACCACATTGTCACAACCATGCCGCTGTCATGACAACAAGATGCTGTGGGCCTTTTTTCAGCACATTCATTTAGGTCAGTGTCGTCTGGGTCCTTGAGGGATGTGGGGTGTGATGTGGACTAGCAGGGGGGTAAGATGACTGTATATATAGACCCTGTAGAGCTGCTTTCAGACAGCCGAGTTCCGGATAATCTCCTGACGCTCCCCAGAGTTTCTCCTGCCAGCCCCCAAGAAAAAACCCCTGAGTGATACCTGAAAGAGTCAATTTGAAAGCATGGAGATCATCTGGAGGATTCCCGGTTAGCGAGTGAGCGTGTTGATGATGTGTCTAACACACGTCGGACGCAGAACTAAAGAAAAAAGAAATGGTAATACGATTATCACAGGATCAAAAGCTGTCACTGTGCTGTAAACAAGAACATGCAATCTCCACAGAGGAATTTATGTGCTACACCCGGCCCTGCCTGCTGCACCCCCCCCCCCCCCCCCTCACCCGAACGCCCCAGAGTTTTCTGTCTAGTTGTGTGCCAGCGGAGAATCTCCTGCTGTGTTTTTCATGTGTGAAAGACAAACTCAGACGAAAGCCCGGACCCCATTCTGCGGAGTTCATGTCTGAAGAGCCACTCTGTGACAGGCCCTAACGGCTCCTGTGTAGAGATGTGGCCTTGGTGACATGTAGGGAGGGTGACAGCATGAGGAGAACTCCTGACTGTGGCCCCATGCCGAGCCTCTGATAAGCTGGCGGAGTGCTGATTGAGTGCTAACTTGTCTGTCGTCTGCTTCTCACTGAGTGCTGACAAGCAACTTCTACTTAAGAAGAGGCTTGTCAAAAGCAGGCCTCTCAAGACGCACAATGTCAAAACACAAACACACACACACATGCAGGGAGGCATTGTTGTAAACCCAGCGTCTCTGTAGCGGACTACTCAGACCAGGGTGGGGTGGAGGTGGCAGTAGCCTGCGTTAAGAGTTGAGGGCACGTCGGTGAAGCCTGTGTTTCCAGGAAAGACCACACGGCGTCGGTGTGTGTCCCTCCAGGTAGACCCCACATCCTAGTACCTCTGGGGACTCTACCAGTAGCCCCCCCTTCCCCTGGTGCGGGGTGGAGAAGCTGGACAGCTCCGGACTCCAGTAGCACCTCACGTACAAGGGCTTTTCGTGGCGGGGATGTTGAGCAGAAAGGAGAAGAGACAGAAAAATCAATACATCCACAGTAATACTCAGTGTTCCCATTTCCTAGATGTGTGGGCCTATTTAATCACAGCAACAGAAGCAGGGGCACCTTCACACACTTCCGTCTCATTTCGAATGATAGAAAGAGGGTGATGCCTGTGTTTTTGAGAATCACCGGAAGTATCCAGAAAAGACCCTCCCCTTCTTCTGCTTGAGTCTTTTCCTTTCTGACTGAGCGAGTGAATTCAAAGTGAATCAGCCAGCACACACACAGGCCGGCATTAGCAGCATTGTCACAGTGCCAGCTCCGGCTAGTGATAAGTGATTTATCTTGTGGGCACTTCACATCTCTCATTAACCACACTGGACCTGTAATAAACTGGCCTGTACTGCGGTGTGGGGAAGAGGATTAGAGGTGGTGAAAGGAGCAAGAGGTGGAAAGGATACACGCAGAGAACGAGTTGCTATGTGTGTATGTGAATGACCGGCATACCCCAGGACCAAAGTATGATGGCGATGTGGGTCCACTCAGGCGTATCTTGTTACAGCCGGCCTTAAATAAGTGTAGTGATGGGAGACCCGCCAGCCGCCGCCACAGACAGTGGGTAACTTTAGAGGGACGCCTGGGGATATGCTGGCATAGACGGGGCCTCAGACCTCCATCCACTCAAGCCCCACACCCCCTCCACGTTGAGGCCTGCTCGGCTCTCTCTTACACACAACCCCCCCCCCCCACACACACACACAGACATCCTTTAGAGAGGCTCGATCCATCCATACCCACCTGAGGTGAGGCAGAAAAGCCATTATGAAAGCACTGTCAAAAGAGAGCAGCCAGTTTCATGGCATTGAATAGGAATATATATAAAGCATGAGACATGAGAAGCTGGAGTGTGTTTCGACTGGTTTAGTCCCACGAGGCACAGAGTACATCACATCAAAACAGAAGCACGTACACACACGCCGGTTGTTTTTGAGAGCAAGCACATTGTGAGCGAGCGTTCGAGACCGTGTCCCAGCTTCAATGGCGACGCGTCTCCAGCTATCGGATTTCAGCAGGCCTCTAATGAACTCACTGATGTGTGTGTGTGTGTGTGTGTGTGTGTGTTTGTGAGACAGAATCAGAACCCATCCCAGCAGGAGCAGCTGTAATCACACAGCAATCAAGTGCACTCTGAACAGCAGCCGTCTCTCGTTCGCTCCCTCCGCCTCGCTACCTGCGTCCCCCTCTCCTCCTCCGGCTCACCGGGGATGACGATGACTGATGCTTTGAAAGTTGACGTGATCCGATGCATTTTTCATTTCAGACTGAGGCCCAGGAAGAAAATCAAAATCACACACACACACACGCATGCATTGCTGAGCCCTTTGCGACATATAGATGGAGAAAGACACTTTTACGTAAGAGCGTTAGTTTGTCTTTTGTAAGTTATCAAACAGGGATGTTGGAGACCTAGAGGAAGTGAAACAATCATGAGCCTCCAGGCAGACGGGGTGAAATGGTGAACTCACATTTCTAAAGAAAGCAGTGTTCTATTTTCCACACTTCTGCTTTGGAAAAGTATGTTTTTTTTCTTCTTTAAATGTCACCCCGACCTCAAACCACAATGCCACTGTGGTTTCCTGCAGTAAGAATGTGGACAGCAGATTGACAGGCACTCCTCGTGGCTCATTCTGCCTCACGGACACCTACTGAGCAAACATCCACATCATGTCTCCACTCGCCGCTCAGTAAAACACAGCGAGCCCGTCGAAAACAACTCCTGCCCTCAATTACAGATACAATGACTTGGTCTGAAATCTGCTCTGCAAATGGTAAACAAGGTCAAAACCATGACCTACCTCAGGATGAAGTTAGCCACATATCCAGCTGTTTCTGGATACATGGCCACCAGTGTTTCGTTTCTCTCCTTGGCCGGCGAAGGCACGGACTGTTTCTTAAGTATGTGCACTTGCTGTGCATTATTATCATTTGTGCCCGTGTGTATGTGGGTGTGTTCTTTGGCCAATGTGACGTTACTGAGTTTATGTCCCTGTTTTAGCAATCCGATTCTCCCCCAGGTGGTATCAGATTGGGCACATCTCTACTAAAATAGAGCGCTCTGAATGTGGTTGAATCAGGCAGAGCCATGTAGGGACTCCAGCACCACTGATCCCCAGGCAGTATGAGCCTTAGGCTAACTATCACCTGAAATCTTCTTCTCCGGAGCCATTTTAGATTTGAAAGTGTTTGCCTGTCACATTTGAGGAACGGTACAGGAAATTGTGTCGTTCAGAAACATTTACAACAACAGGAAACTGTCCAGAACAATCAGGCGAGGGGTGGTGTCTGAATGTAGTGTATAGGAGGCAGGACATGACATGTTAATTCCGCTACACTAATCGCTGCATTTATGTGTGCGGCTCCTCTTTTTTTATACTGGGATAATTTGTGTTATTTGTTGATTCTTTAAAAGTAGCGTGATAAGCTGTTTTCAAACATGTCCCGTGGAGGATCTCCAGAGAATTGGGTCTGGACTTATTGCCTTTCACACATGCCCAATGCAGTGGGAAATTAGGAATCAGGTCAGGGGTGGTGCAGCAGACAGAGGAAGGAAGTCACATATTAATTCTGCACCGGCATCAGATCTTATCACCACAAACTATTTTGCCATCTTCGTCTTCTACGTTTATGGCTCCTCTTTTCACCGGCAGATATTTATATACTGACGTTATACTGGGTATCAGGCGGAGAACTTCTGCAGAATGTCCCGCAGCTCTCCCTTAGACATTTACATTCACACATACACATCCTCCAGAGAAGATGTGGAGGATCTCCGGAGCTCAGTCCATCTCTGGAAACTTGAGACTTTCCCAAACATTTTCCTGCTGTATTTGGAAATGGGCTCACTGACAATTTACTGGAAACTGGGATGGAAAATATACGGTTCAACTGACTCGGACATTTGCCCTCTCGCAAAATGTGCAGACTTCAGCGCTTGTCTGAGAGCAGCTTTGCTCTTTGTGCTAACTGCAGTGGTTAGATTCCGTCCTCATTCACCACAGTAAAAGTATTTACAACATGACCCCCCCCCCCCCCGCCAAACCAAAATATGATATAAATTCTTGACTTAATGATGTCTGAGTAATTGTCGTCCAACAACTCGACCTAATACATACACAAAATGAAAAGGGGTGGGGGGGGGGGGGCAGATTTAATGGACTGTAAGCCTACTCAATGGGATTACATTGTAAAAACGATCAAACATGATTGCCGTGACATGCAGTGGATGGGAGTCGGTTCTCTGGCCCCCTCCATCTTGGTGTTAAGAATCTACAAAAAAAAAGCAAAAAAAAAACACACAATTGAGACAAATCATACGGGACGGCCTCAATGATGCTGAATGCGGTGGCTCTGTGTCAGAAGAGAATGTAGTCTGTCTTTTGAAGAGAGTAGCTCTGCTGGAGGAGAAAACGTAAGCTTGTCATGCAGCGCTTTTTTTCTTCTGCCTCATTAAATCTGCAGACGTGCCCTACTTTTCCTCTTCCTCCTCCAATGGACTCCCGTGCTGGTGAGCAGATTTGGTGGAGGATGAGCGTGGGGGGAGTGTTTCATTAAATATCGATACACCCCGAGCCTTTCTGCTGTGTTACACGAGATCATGTGAGCATGTGTGTAAGAGAGCAGGAGGTCCACTACGTACTATACGCGTGTGTCTCCTCTTTGGATTGACTCGTCCATCCTGCTTCTGCTCAGGCTCTTCTCTATCTTCACAAATACTCTGATAAGCCTCCCCGCCCAACCCCTCATCCTTTCATTTTCCCGGCAGTCCTCCCTAGTGTGACATTGAGCAGCCCAGGATTCCTTCTCGGCCACACCCTCCCCTCACCCCCACACTCTCTATCCCATCTCGCTCTCGTTTTGACCCCACCCCCACGCTCACCCTCTTTTCCCCCCTCTCCATCACAACCCCGAAAGCTGTCAAAACACCGCGCTGCCTTCTCCATATCAAAGCTCACTGGACGAAAAAAAAAAGAAAATGTATTGCAGCTTAGATTGAACCGCAGCGTGGTGCAAAAGCACGCAGCTATGTTTTGACTACGCCAACTAGTGTTACGACAAAATATTCACAGTATAACCACTTAGAAATAAAAAGCTGTCACTCTCCCACAGAAAAGGAGCTCGTTAGCGGCCTAACGGCATCTACAACAGTGATGCTACATCCACACTATAAGGTTTTGTTTGGAAACACATCATCTCTGCTTCGGATTCGAATGACGTGCAGACAACTGTGGATTCAAGATTCAAGATTCAAGATTCAAGATTCAAGATTCAAGATTCAAGATTCAAGATTCAAGATTTAAGATTTTATTATCAAATGCACAACAATAACATTAAGTAGTTGCTGGCAGTGAATTTCTTGAGTCACAGGCTCTCTTCTAGCAATGCTCATCTAATTACAACCTAAAAAATAAAATAGAAATAGTATAAAATAGAATATCAAAATTTAAAATAGAAAATAAAGTGTATATATATATATATATAAAAACAGCTGAAGAGAAAATAAAACAACAAAAGTGCAATTTGTGCAATGGTGCAAATATGTCATGGTGCTGGTCTGGTGGAGTTATTGCAGTTCAGAGGAGTTTAAAAGTCTTACGGCCTGGGGAAAGAAACTGTCTCTGAGCCTGGTGGTGCGGGCCCGGATGCTGCGGTACCGTCGACCAGACGGCAGCAGGCAAAAATGTTTATGGCTGGGGTGAAAGGGGAGTTTTAGAGCCGCTAAAACAGAGAAGTACTGAAGCACTGAATGAATGTGTTAGTCAATGGCCATAAAAGCGCTGTATAAATACAAAGCATTTAGTTTGAAAATTCTGGGGCATTTCAGTCAACAGAAACAGATATGTTTGGAAACGATTGCGTAGAAGCTCATTTGCTCTAATCTGTCACGACGTAGCCTTCGCAGATTCATCAGGCTCATACGACCACTTCCAGATGAAAACAACCAGTATGAGCCTCGGATACCAGTGTAGAAAGAAACATTTATAATAAATTGAAAGAGATGCTGACCCTGTTGAAATTGAATTCTCCATTTTAGCAGACAAACATATTCAATTTGAATGGTGAAGTTTAAGCTGGGACAGTGTCTATAGCTGGATGAGCATGCTTCCCTGTTGTAACTGGCATGCCCAGTGTACGTGAGTAGTCACGTGATACACATTTTAAGATGTATGGGTTGGAATTAAAACTGATACAGAGCCAGAACACTCGTATGGACAGAGATTGTTTTAGTTTGAAAATGCCATGTTCCAAAAATACTAGGACTAGTATGGATGTAGCCTGAAACTGTGTAATAGTCTCAGGTATAAGGTAGGACAAAAAGACTTAGTCAAATCCTCCGAGGTGTGTGCGATGGCACTGAGACGGGCAGATGAAACCTGTCAGCTGGCTGTTTCAGTGAAAGATTTTCCTCCTCTTTCTCTGTCACTTGCAGAACCACAAATCATATCCATTTTCTGCTGCAACTGTTGCCTCTGAGCTTTTTGAAGTGAGACAGAGGAACAAAGCGCAGCTGAGGAGGAACTGCTGAGCTCAGTTTCGTTATGTGTTACGAAAAGTGGAAGAAAACCCCCAAAATGCTCAACATACTTCAGTGGATTAGAGAAGTTCTTATTGTATGACTCTTTCGTTTCATGTCCTATCCTCATGACAATTGGACATAAACTGTTGTACGGGCCCTTGTGCTGCCTCAGGAAACTCACTGACCTACCTGTGATCCCCTGACTTTTTATCTAGTGCCACCAGAAGGCTGACATCTGATCTGAGTCATAGAGAGTTTTGTGTTTTATCTTTCTTTATCAAGTCTTCATTAGAATTAATCTAAAATGTAATGTCCTTACCTATAAATATAATTCCATTAGGCTAAAGTTACTGGTACGCAAACCAGACTTTTTAATGTCACCCAAAACACAGTTCGCACCTCACTCTGGTGCCTAAGACAAAGGATCCTGGGGGGCAGTTCCTCAAGGGCCCCCTGTTAGCTCGGGCCCCAGGTAATTGCCGGATTTGCCTTTTTCGGATTGACGCCCCTGCTGAAACAACAGCTCACCAACAAAGCCTCCCTGTGATTTGAAGCAAGGATCACTTTTGTCAGATTGCTGCTCAGTGAACACGGTAAACATTGCACCTGCTCAACATGTTAGCTTTGTCACTTGTTAGCATGCTGGCGTTATCCTGACATTCTGCGATGTAGCCCCAGGTCACTTGAGGCTTAGATAAAAGTGTCAGTGATATGAAGCATGTTGTGAGAGCGCATGGGGACATCTGCTAGAGACTGTGTATCACTCCTGTCATATAAAGAATCATGCCAGCAGGAGTCCTGCAACACATTGAAACCCATGGCTACTGCTAGGCTCACTGCCAACATGATTCTTCCAGCTCTGACTTGATGTCCTTGATGGGAAAGCCAACCTCACCCCAGAACAGCTGCCACCAGTGTTGGAAGAAACACATTTTCTGCAAAACCACAATGGCAGTAATTAGTAGTGTAACTAAATCCTTTGTAAAGTCAAGTAGCGCAGTCACTATAGCTGAAGTTGAAATCCAATGAGTGAATCAATCAGCATTAGCTCACACAGTGACTGACAGTCCGAGTAATGTGAGCTCATTCTCCTGGAAACATTGGACGTTATCTTTCCCTCCTTGAGGTCAGGTCCAAAGTAAAACTGGTGAGTTGGAGAAGAATATGAATTATAATCTTCTGGAGCATCAAGTCAGAGAAAAACTTGTTCATCGCACTCCGTCAAAGCAGTAGTTCTGACCAGGTGCTCGATTTGAAGGCCTGTTGACTACAACACTTTTAGAACTATCGAATGTAGGTCTTTTATCATCATATTGATAATTGTATACTATTTGTTTATTATGAAGATAATTAATGCAGATATTTAAGTGTACCAGAAACAGGACTTACTCTCTGCTTATTTCATGCAGTCATAGGTAAAGTAACTTTTGAAATAAGTAACCTCTAACTGTAATTAATTCAAAGTATTTAGTAATTTGTCCACGAATGTTTGCCTCTGCCCACTGCAGAGCAGCAAAACTTTTCTCTGAATACAATCTCCCTGGGGAACATTCATAACTCACATGACTTGAGCGATGACTGCAATATATTTAAAAAAGTATATTTTACAGTGAAGCTCAAAAACACTGTAAATCATGACGGGTAAATCGTATTAAGGCAGAGATCTTTATTTCCAGTTTATTGTATGTGCTGTCAAAAACATCAGGAGCTCAGACCTATTTATATCGTAATGGCTGTGGAATGGCCTGGAGGGGTTTGATAAATGTCAAATCCCCAGAAAAGTTTTCAGTGAAGATTTAAACTGAAGTTCAGATGATTTTCAATAAGGAATAATATTTAATTCCTGCGACCAGCTACCCAAGAAAGTTTGTTTGGGACCCAGGGTGTCAGGCTTATTTTTTGTCGCACCAACAGATGCCATCCATCATATTAAATGACTTTCTAACCACACTTAATAAAACTAGTTTTCATTTTGGATTAAGGCCTACATGTGCTTCTGATGGCAGTTGAAAAGCGACAAGATAAGACAGGAGACGTGCAGAATGAAACTGCTGTTGACAGGATTGTAACTGCAATCAATGCTGCTCATGGAGTCTTGTGGCAGAAAAAAATGTGAGGAACAAACTCATTTACAGTGATGGATTATGTTCATCAGTGCAGCAGTGTGTCTCTGCCAGCTGTTTTAATTGATTTTTGAGAAGAATGAGAGCCTGTGATTTTACAGGATAAGATGAACTTACGATGAAGTGGGTCTGGACCGCTCAAATGTAGGATTTTTTCGGGTTTTATTAGCATTTTTGAAAACCAAAACACTTAGCTGATTTGGAAATGTTATTATTGCATATTAAAAAATAGAAATGTGATGAAGCCGGATGGATCTATGATGCAAACCTTACTATTCCAACCTCCTCATGCTTCCTCTATAGACTAAGCATTCTTGTCAGGCTGCCTCTCACTCTAGCAGCCCTGCTGGAATGTTGTCACCCTCTGTATCGCTTCTAAAACAACACACTGAACAACACAAATGTTTAACTGCCACATTATATCATGTTGTCACATCCTTGGAACACATATATATTTAATTTAACCAAATGTACTTAAAACTAGAAAAAACTGTTGATCAAAACCAGCAACACATTGAAGATAAGTTGTGAACACGTCATACTATAACTTTGGATGTTGCTAACCTGTTAGCAGAGATATTGCAGCGTTAACTTTCACATGGAGTCATGTTTCTGGCCACCTGATGAATGCAATTTTCAAAAAAATCTGTGCGGGTTTCGTTCATATATAAAGGTATATCAAATAAGTGTATCAAATAAATACAAAGGTTCCATTTTGTGACATACATTTCTGAAATCCTGGCTACGGCCCTGCTCACAGCCTCAAAGGTGTGAGCCACACAAACCCCAGGCATTCTATACCACAAGACCACCATCTTGTATTTCAGAGCTGTCACCATCTTGTTGTTGTTGATGTCAATTATATTAATTTCTGCTGCCTGCAAACTGTCAGAGGGACTTCACTCATCTCTCCAGCCACCACCGGGTTCAATGTCAAAAAGCTGAGTCAAAGCCTATTCACCGATCAGACTCCTCCCCCAAGGGTCTGACAACCAACCTATCACCATGTCAACCAGTCTGCTCTGAGGCAGGGTCCGGGGGTGGGGGGAATTGTATGAAGCCATGAAATGACTGTGTTTATATGGGCACACAAGTGTTTATGACACATGACTACATCATCTGGTGGGATTTCACACTCCTTCTTGTAAAGTGTATGCAGTCCGATGTGTTAACAGTGTACAGTGATTAACTGTGGCCTAACCTGTCATTCACCCATCACTGACTTACCACACACTGTGCTTCCCTCAGCCCTTGACAATGGTCGCTTTTGTGAAATATGGGGCGAAATGTCTGTCGCCACCTTATGAGTAAAGTCTCTGTTTAGAGATTCATACTCCTCCCTTACTCACTGTCCCCCCCCCCCCCCCCCCACTACATTCAAAAATACAAGAAACCGAAAGCTAAAAGGGGAAGCGTGATTCTCATTCATCTTCAAGGTGGCATTTCGAGCTGTAGGTTGCCACAAAAGTCCCCTACTTCCCTGGCCCTCACCGCGGCACCGACTTGGGTAAATATACAGCGATGACTAAGAGTAAAAAGTCCGTAAAATAACAAGGGGTTTACAGACAATTTAATCATGTTGTATCAGAGGAGGGGACAGACAGGGACAGAAAGCACACACTGGCTTATACCAAAATCCCCAAATCCCAAAAGGCCACTTTTTTTTTTTTTTAAGCGTTTCAACTGCAGAATGGTCCATGTGTGAGAGGGACTTATGGATTTCATCACTCTCAGGTCAACAATGTCATGATTTTCAATTGGAAAGATTCTCAAGCATTGAACAAAAACCCGATCCTCTTTGTGTTTATCTGTGAGCTTCATAGAGGTGAGCATACAGTAGATTATACACTCCAAACAAGTATGCTGCCCATTGTTAGAAGTCAGTAAAACAGTGGCTGAGTGGCACCCTGGCCCTTTGTTAACAGAGAGGTTTAAACCCCAAAGTATTTTGTGGGGTCCTACAGGGCCGTCTCTAAAGCAGTGTGCTTGCACGGCCCCCTGTTGTGCCCCCTCTGAGTTCTTGTGGGAAGCTCTCCAGGAGTCCGCTCCGTTAGAGTTTGTTAATCACTCTTTCAAAGACAAATGATTCATCAATGTCATGTTAAAGGGGGCGGGGGGGGAGTGGGGGTCTGAGTTTTGCTATTTCTAATGAAAAATCAAACAGCACTGAATGGAAAACAGATCCTCTGAGAGCTGATGAAAGCGTTTTCTTCCAGGAACTGGCTCGTGAGGCGTAAAACTCATAAGGAGGGCGGCACATCAAGAGGTGACTCACTCATAACGTCTCCCTCGGTGATTTTGACTTTGTTCACTCAGCTAAACCACAACTGGGTAATGCAGACACACACACACAGACAAACACACAAACACACACACACAAACACATTAATTCTACTCCCCCACCCACCACATAACCTGCCAATGAACACCCCTGTTGAGAATCAGTGTATTCAAATAGGTTGTCATTTTGAGAAAAATAAATGTGATCGCCTAATATGCTGTGAATGAGATGAGGGTTAATGATGCCACCCTCATGTCTGCACAATTAATAAATAATAAATATGGGATGTGTCCATGATTTCTTTTAATTACTATCTTTAACAGAGTGAGATAGGGTTGGCAGTGGTGCACCCTCTGAACGGCCCTCAGGTTTGAAATGTATGGCAGTTTAAATGGATTTTTAGAAATTGAGAAAAACAATCGTTGACTGTTGAAGAATTTTGTAAAGTTTGTGATTAAGCGTTGATTCTGGCCAATAAACGGGTACTTTGTGATTTTTATTTCTAGATTTTTAAGATTCAAGATTTATTGTCATCATACTCAAGTACAATCACATTGTAAGAGGCTTCTCTCTCCAAGCTATATCTATACATAGGTGTAAAAATATATATAGGAATATTGTTATATTGAATGGTGTTATTGTTATAACTTATTACTAGATGCTAGAGATACAATTTTATTTGTTTCTTTGAACTTTATAGAATGTACCAATAAAAAGAAAAAGCAGTGAATCGTACATTCTAGTAATAATACATTTAAACAACAAAGTGATAAGTAGAATAGAAATAGAAAAAGATT
Organism: Platichthys flesus; assembly: GCF_949316205.1. Taxonomy (NCBI): domain Eukaryota; kingdom Metazoa; phylum Chordata; class Actinopteri; order Pleuronectiformes; family Pleuronectidae; genus Platichthys; species Platichthys flesus. The sequence continues at coordinate 17,268,140 of NC_084954.1, forward strand.
CGCAAGACTAAAACAATCCATAAATGTACGTAGAAAAACTATACACATACACTGCTGATAATGATGTCAGATCAAATACTAAAGAAAATCTAGGTCGAAAAATTGATCAACAGTTGTGAGGTTAAGTGACTTATTTTTAGACTACTTCCTGCTTCATCATGCCCTCTAACTGCCATGAGGGTTTTATTTTACGTACATGAAAGCAGTCACACAATAAAGCATGCCAGCACATACACACACTGCTGACATGTGTTTCGGCTGAAAACACACCACTCTCACATTGTCAACTCATCATAAATAGTGGAAGTGAGAGACAATAAGAAACTCCGAGCTCCAGCCCAGCACATTGTTTATTTATGAGACAACTCACACTCAGCTGCTCCACATCCTCTGCAGCACATCAGCTGGATGGAGCGAAGGGCCACATCGCACGTCTCATTTGCTGAAATCTGCCTTGCTTTGTGTGTTGGTGTGCGTGCGTAAGTGTAAATAGGATGTTGCTTTAGAGTCATCCAGGCATCTCTCGGCCATTAGCTAAGCTCCACACGCTGATGTCACCTCTTGGCACGACTTTGTGATCTTTGGACCCGATCAGCAATTCTGTTGTGGTCGACCAATTGGCTCGTGGGGTTTTGACCCGGAGCGGTGATGTCATGCAGCAGGGAATGCAAACAAGTGTCCGGGTGGGGTGTGTGTGTGTGTGTGTGTGTGCGTGTGTAAGTGTGCGTGTATGTGTTGTGGGGCAGCGGCTGTACTGCAGCATTGTTTATAGAGCTCAACAGTGGCCGGGGCAGTACAAACAGCCCGCCAGCTGTGACACTGTTGATTTTTCACTGGACAAATCACAGTGTGAAGTTACTCTGCCAACACTTGCTTTTGGTACTACCCCATTATTGATTGTCTCTCCTGCATTAATGTTTACTGACATTTGTCTTATTTAAATGAAAATTCCATTTAAAAAAGAATTCAACATTTCCAGTTGAAGCAGCAACAAGTGATCTGCACCAACGAACTCCACTCTACTTCAAGTCACTGATGAGTGTGCCACTTCCTGTCTCTCTAGGAGGTTGCACAAATATGACTAACTTGCTCAGCAGCAGAGCAGAGCGGCATGTATGAAATGGATTTGGGTTGAATGTGTGACACTCCACCAGCTTCAGAGAGGGGGGAGCAAGTGAAAGGTGTTAGAAACGAGGAACGTTCAAGATTAAAACTGCTGATGTGGTGTCATTGCCAATCTGGCCGAGCGAAATACTTGAGTTACGCTGTTTGTTTTGTAGCCGCTTCACACCTGACACCGTGTGTGGCCTACGGCTAAACACACTTATGTTTGAAGTGGGCAAACAAATGACTGTTTCAACCAGAAATATGAGGAGGCCTTAGGGACATACCTCAACAAAATAGAACAACCATGTGTTATTTTGGGGAAAGTTACACAAAACCACGACACTTAATTTCCCCTCCCTACACACACTTTGGGTTGTTGAGGTTAACTTCACACAACATGTGATAAACACTTCCTGACAAAGCTTGTGGTCGCACCCCACACTTCTCAAAATGAATAATTAGCTCTGACTTATTACTCTCGTAATGCATCATCAAATAACAACTATTCATCAGTGTGTAAACCGTTTGCTGTAACTGTGGAGAGGATTGTCAGCCTCCATGAGAAAGGGGATGAGGGGGGGGGGGGGCAGTGAGGAGATGGACCCTGCTGCTCCTGGACATTAGAACTACGAGCTCTGAGGAGACAGAGGGCAGAACCACAGTCTCTAGGTTGGAACACTGACTGTCTGTACACTGCCCTTATTTGTGGCTATTCCACATTAGTGGCGTTCTAATTCGGAAAGTCCTGCTGCCTAAAGTTTCTGTTTCGTGGAAGTATTTGTAAGCCAGAGTCATGTGACCTTGAATTTGTGTGTGTTGGCAATTGCAAAATTCTTTCTGTGGTGTTGAAAGTAGTGTTTATACAGGCTGTGCTGTACGAAACCTAAATACTGTTAGACAGAAGGCTACTAGTACTAGAGTTTATATATTTCAACATGCAGCTAAGTTTTTAAATTAAACAATTAAATCAAAATAAAGTTTCATGTAGGAATCAGACAATAAATATAAACATCTTTAGTTTACACCTTATTCCAATTAAATATAGAAACATGGGACAGTTTATTTGTTGAGATACATTTACATTATAACCACCAATCTCTCAGGCAATCGTGTTTTTTCCATCATTTTGTCAGGGCGGACAACTCTTGGTACTCCATTACCTCTGACCTTCAGCTGCCATTGCTGGGGGGAAAAGCCTCAAATTAGTGTCGAAAATTCAAAATGCTTTGTTGTCCTGGTGGATACAAAAATACACAATGCTGCAGTCAATTGAAAATTCAAAGGAAACCAATTTGCGCTGTAACTTGTAAAATCTAGTTCATCCAACCGTACATTCTTTATTCAACCATCTGTTAGAAACTCATGAGACAAAACTATTAGAAATAATAGTGAGTTTCTTGCCAAAATGCATTTTGCACACAATTTGTACAGGTGTGTAGATATATGTGTGTGTTATTGGCTTATTACATAATTATATCATTAAGTTAACCTCGCAAAGTAAGAATTCCAAGGTACAGTGCTGCACCTGTTTTTACTGGACATATGACAACAAATACTTTTGAACACTGGGCGTCAACTTTGAGTCACATAAACATTTTCCAGGTAGAAATGTAAATTAAATTCTACAGCTCCACTTGCCTGCTTGTATATATCAAGGCATGCCACGGATGAGAAGTAACACTCAGGGAGGGGAAGCTAGTTAGCCTAGCCTAGCTCTGCTAATTGTATACAGCCTTCTCCTTTGAAAATGGAAACAATACAGTGTTTAACTTTCTTTACACAAAAAGTAAAGACCATTCAATTTCCAGCCAGATTTTAGGTTTGTAACGGTAGCCATTTTGGCAAATGCAGTTTGCCCACTGCTGATCGATGTTTATTTAAGAAGGTATACTTTTGCATAAATGGAGACAGAGAGAGAAAGAGAAAGAATAAAATGAAATGAAAAAGAGGAGGGGTGAAGAATAATTGGAATGCATCAGTCAAAAGAAAAAAAACAGAGTTTCGGATATCAATGGAACTTTGAAGTTGTAAGATTCACTTATTTGTTCTGCTGTGCATCTCAAACATGTCCTTTGTATCTTTGGCATTCACAGCAATTCTCACACCAGAAACCCGCAGCATCAAAGACCCAACTGATCCTCTGATGTAAACCAAATTAAAGAGGGCTGGCTAAAGTATAAAATGTAGAGACTAATAACTTTCAATTTGACATCTTCTTTAAAACCTGTGTGAAAGATTCAAATTGGGAGCTTTGTTGAATAACTTGACAAAGATTATTAATCTCCCTCCTCAAGGTTTAACGTCTTGTTAGTTTGCCAGAAATTGAGGATTTTTAATCAGATTGCACACATCAACACTAAGTGACCTTGCAATTTTCCCTCCACGACTAATTACACGAAGCAGTCATGTCAGAAGCTAGAAGCTATTTAAGCCTGATTTAATGGGCATGTAAACCACTACAAGGTTAGTGAATGGCTTCCCCCACAGAATTCAACGGAGGCCCATAGAGAATGGGCCGAGGCAAGTCACAGGGTGAATGCATGCCAGAGCAGGCTGCACTTGGCAACCCAAATATTAGAGAGGCCATTAAGGTTTTAGTTTGCCTAATAAAGACAGTGGCTTCCTGTTAACCAGAAATGTGTGCTGAGGATTGCTGTTTTTCTCTCCTCTGTGTGTTGAAATGTTCTGTATCATTAGGCTGGGTAAAGTGGCAGTAAAGTCATCGGATTTTACAGCCTGTCTTTAAAAGCAGCAGGGATTGAGCTCTTTTTGTCACTTTTATGGACTTCCTTACCTCTTAGCCAAGGAGGTTCAGCTCAGGAGTTAACACTGGCCGGTGGTACATTTTAAATGAGTGGCTAAGGACCATTGATGACTGTTTCTTAAAGGACCCTTATAGGGTCTCATATGTCCAAAAGGACAAACGTGGCCAGAGACACATCTGCTGCTGAGGCACAAGTTATCTAAACAATAACCCTGACTCTTCAAAATAAGGATTATTCTTTAATTTGCAATAGCATGTATGTTTCAAGAAACATCTGAGGGAAGTTACCTGCAAACCCTTTGCAAAATGTGTTGTGTCGGCTCATGAAGGTCAAACTATTTTGTACAAAATGTCATGAACACATCTGAAGAATTATTTATAGCTTTTCTGAGTGCTCACAGTTCAAGGTGCAACTAAAAAACCTGAGGTCATACAGAGAAGCAAGTCATAATAATTGTCCAAATGTTGATAGCTTTAGACAATCTCACCTCAAAACTCCGGAGAATTGGCTGCAGAGTTTCCCTTTCACACATGCACAACACATCAGGAGGTTTTCTGCACAAATGTGTTCACAACTGCATAAAATCCCTTCAGGCGATAGGTGGAGCAGCCGGGTGCAGCAGGCAGAGGGACAGAGTGACGTATTAACTCCACCACGGAGATCATGTTATTTCCTTGACAACATATTCTCCTCTGGATAAAAAACTACGAAGGAACTGCGGAGTTCAGTGCATGTCCGAAAGCAGCTTCTGTGTAGTGGGCATGTTTGTCAGCTGGTAAGTCTCAGAAAGTTACAGAAATTGGATAATTATGGAACATTGGGAATCAATCTCATACCGCTGTTACAAAGAAATAAATAAATAGGGATATGTTGTTGTTTCTTACGCATTCTGTCTACTACTGTTGCACGTAGTTCCCTAGATGTAAAAAACAAATGTTCACTGCTATTTCTGCACCAATGCTCAAAAGTTCAATGCAGTTCATCACATTGGCCCAGAAAAGGTGCAGCGTCTAGACTGCCGAAATATAGAAGACTAAATTAGCTTGTTCACCTGAATGTTTCCATCGCTGCTGATCCGCGTCGGAGCTGATTAAAAACCTGTGTCTACTCCAGAGTTATTTGCCCGGGGAGTGAATGCCGATGCATCCATTCCCGCTGCAGACACAAGCCAGATGTTAGTGGTTATTTCACCAGTGGAAAAAGGGTCTTCAGAAGGAGTTTGATGACCCAACTTGCACTTGAGTTTTTACAAAGTTGACGTCATTATTGTACGGGATGTTCTTCAAATTCTTTTCACTACTTGTTAGCCAATGTCGCAAAGAGATGATGATGATCCATTGGACCCATTTAGCAGATAAAGTGTGTCTGGTTTTACTTTTGGTATCATCTGCTTGGTCCGACTCTTTCGCTTCCCTTTATTACCCTTCATAAAGCCAAATTGAGGTGAGGAAGGAAGTGCCACTCTGAAAAGAGATGCCCCATGAGGTCAGTGCCCGAGATTTAACTCTCATTTCTCAAGGGTACAGACAAGGAACTTCCAACGTCTCGTGGAGGTACCTTGTCTCAAACCCCATGTGGAGCCATGAGGAGAGGACGGAAAGGCAAGACATAATTGTTGCGGAGGCCCACAGACTCAATTACAGTTTAAACAGCAGGACTTTCACCCGTCAGCATCCTCCTTCTCCTTTTTTATTGTCTCCTTCTCACTTTATATGTGCACAGACAAGAAGTGCCAGCTTGCAAAAGCGACACAAAGAAGAAGAAAGAAAGGTATTCTTAAGGTCCAAGCCCGGGGAGCTGGAGAAAAAGGGGTTGGTTGAGTTTCTCTTCCTCCCTCTCTTTGTGCCTGTCCGACAGCCCTGTTTCTTGATGAAAATGTCCCGCTGGATGAGGGTATTAGACTCCCGCTCTAATCCCGTGTAATTTCCCACAATCCCCTTTGCTTGCATCCTGCCAACGAGGACTTTGGCGCCCTGCTGAGCCCCTCGCTGCTGGCTTTGGTGTTCCCACACCCCTGCTCGAGCACTATTTCCTCTGCTGGTGGAACGGAAACAAGGCTCTCTCTCCTCCCTTTCATCCCTCTTTTCAACGCAGCCACAGCAGCAGCCGAAAGTATCGGCCTACTGATGAGTGTGTCCTCTGGCAGAACCGAGCCACAGAGGAGTCAGACAGGTTTTAGTCATTAGCAGAATTAAAACCTTGTTCCACAACTGGTTGACCCAAATCACATCTGTGTGCGTGTGGCTTTGTTGCATTGTTGCGGTTTTGCATCACAAATGTGTGTCTATTTGCACGGCTGTGTACATTCGCCCCTGTCATAATCCCCTACAATCTCCCTCTTACGTAAAATGCTTTATGATTCCACATCATCTTTTTTTTATTTTTTTTTATCACTAGGCGCATCATAGGTTCATCTGGGGAAAGAGCCGAGTGACACACTGTCTGCCCTCTTGTCCAAATATCTATTACAAAAGTGTCCAGCACCAGCAGTAAATCTCGTATACATGCAATGGGGCTCTCAATAGTCGTGTAAGCTGCTGATGAAAAGAGCTTTGGATAAAACATATTGTGTAAAAAAAGCACATCGGTTGCTCATCAATGATCAACTCAGACGTCAAGTGCAAGACAGATGTTTTGTTTACTAAGCTGAGTTGGTGTGGATTAAAACAGAAACTTTATTTTGACACTAATTCCTCCTATGTTCAATCTATCGGTCAATCAATAAAGTAAGTAAATGCTTTTACTCACTTGAATTCTTTGACTTTGATAAACATGATTTCCATCGGGAAATGTATCATTGTCATGAGCAAAAATACAGTGTGGGCATGTTCCCATCCACAAACTAACAATACTAATGTGCAGCTAATCTTCACCACTCCATCATCTAAGCTACAATTTACAAACGACTCATTCAAGCACATTCCTCAACCAATGCCCAAATCCTTAGTTCTTACAGTAGAAATATTAAAGAAAAAAACCTGGTCCTAACTCAAATTATTTATTTGTCATAAAACATAGTTAAACAAACGGATTATCCAAAACACATTTCCAATTCCTGGATAAGCCCCTAACTACAAATCCAAACCAACATTTACTGGGTTCTGTCTCGGCCATGGCCATAAGTTTAGTGGAAAACATGGTGATGGGATTGGGTCTGGTTTAGTAGAATTTGGCGTAAACAATCACCATAATGTGGTGGACCATAAATGTGTGCACCACATTTCGAATGTTATTGACCATGTGCTGAGTTACCTAGATAGCTGTGCATCTGTTGATTTGGAAAGCATGTTGTGAAATGTTACAGCTCTGTGTCGTCAGCGATCCAGTTTCCTGTGATGCCAATTAATCATCTTTCCTGACAAAACAGTCCTTCTTATATTCACTGTCCAAATACATTTGTCTAAGAGTGACACTTATACAATGGATGAATTATGTAAGATTAAGATTGAAGCATGTATTTAAGCAGCCATCAACCTGTATTATGATGTGTTTGTAAGCAAATCTCCTCATCTTCTTATTATGTAATGAAGCAGTTATGCAAAGCAGAAGTTTTAGTCAGACTGGAATATCCTCGCTTGACCTTACACTCGTTATAGGACCATAAACACAGAGTTGGTTTGTGATGCTCCCTCACATGAGTAAATCTCACAAATTGTGTGTGAAGGCTCTGAATGTATTTAAGATTATGATAAACACAGCAAGGTTTGGGTTAGGAGATAAGGTTTTAGGTAGGCTTTTCACAATGAATGGACAAGTCAATAGAGTATCCTGTGTGTGTGTGTGTGTGTGTGTGTGTGTGTGTGTGTGTGTGTGTACATTTAGCTAAATGTCAGCTCAATAATTTAGCATTGTAAGTGAGAAGTGTCAAGCTGCATTCCCAAATATTGCTGGTCTTATTCCGGCTGTACGTCTATAAGTGGTTCAAGTGTGTGTGTGTGTGTGTTTGAGCGTGCGTGTGTTCATTCATGTGCATGTGTGTGTGTGTTCTGATCTCAGCAGCAGGCTGCATCTCTGCTGCCTCTGAGCTGCTCGGCTCCTGTAAACACAGCAGTCACTGCTCAGTGTCACAGAGAAGAGTGAAGAGCATGGGCGAGATAAAACCTGCTCCCTTCAGCACTCCATTCAGTCTGTTATACATCAGCAGTAACACATATTTGGTCCCCCGCCTGACTGTAAAAAGTATTTTCACAAAGTAATTGTTTTGTCCTTCTTGGCTTCCATTTCCTATTTAGTCCTGTCATCTCAGAGAGTAATCCACTGAATGCAAATACATTTTACCTTGAAGATATGTACAGAGGTGTATGGCACTGAACAGTTTCGGGATGCCCACTCACATCCCTGACAAACTTCGAACCTTTGTTCTACTACCAGCCTGAGTAAATATACTGCAGGGAATAGTTGAAATAATATTGAAGGAGAGTGTTATATCAATGTCCAGCCCTCTGCTTCCCATGTTTATGAAGTTGAATGACAACACTAAAACAATAAACATCATAGTGACTTTTTTCCACTAAACTTGTGTGTTGTCTTAGATCTTTAAACTCAGTGCTGGCTCTTAAGCCACTCTCAGAGACTTGAAGTTGTTTCTACCATCATGTAACACATTGTGTATTATTTCAGCCTCTTTGGCAAGATGAGCTGAAGCTTTCACTGAAGTCTGGACATTTTCCAGAAATTTTCCATAGTGGCTGTTTGAGAGAATGCAAATGTCTGAGTCAGTTACTCCAGAGATTTTCTGGAACTTTTGCGGCCATCCCCCTGGTAAGAAGTTCGAGCCCACGAGAGAATACAGCAGAAAAAAGTCTGAGGAATTCACAGCAAGCAAGGGGCTGTTTCGATCACGCAACAACTGCAAAAGCTAAAAAAAACTAAGGGCATACAAATATTTCAGGATGCAAAAAGGAACCATACATAGCCAACAATTAAAATGTCAACTTGGGGAGACAACAAGATTTATCAATAGGATGAAAACAAAAACATGTGAATATTCTGGACATATTCCTGTAGTTGTGAACGTGTCTGACACAGACGATTTCCTGTTATGTACATAACATTTTAGTCAACTTTCCGGAATTCACCGGATTTGAGCTCAAGTTCTCGGCTATTGAATTCAAATTTCTGTCCCCCTTTAAAATGATAAATCTAGTCACTTCCTTGAAATGTTTTGTATATCATGCACTACAACAGAAATACTACAGTTTTACAAGAATAGGGAACTTAAAATAAATCACTCTGATATGCTTGATTGAGCAACCGAACATTATAACCATCCGTAGAGCAACAGAGGAAACGTGTGCTGCTCTAACCTTCCTCCCGTCACTTCCAGTCACCAGGGGCAAACCACGGGCAGTCTAAACGGACGACACTTGAGGAAATCCACTCGAACTGCGGGAGCTGAGTCAAATGAAGAAAGTTTACTCTGGAGCAAGTCCACAGTCATCACTTCCCCCTTCTTCTGAGATGCTGTTTCTTTCTTTAGAAACGTAGGAAAATCTTGAGCTCAGCAAAAAACTCAAATGTGGTTCTCTCGTTTCCTTCAAGATTGGTTGCACCAGTGGAACGCTACTGGGAACGGTGAGTGTTTGCTTTGGTGGTTGGAAAAATCGGTATTGTCAATGGGTCCCTGGAGGGGTGAAAACATTCTATGTATGCGTTAATAAAAGTGGAACATCGAGTGAAAGAATTCCTCTGATTTGCAGCAGATGTGCAATGAATCAACATTTTCCTACTTTCAACATGTCACATTTTTGGGGCTTTGGATTTGCCCCCCGACGTTGAACCTTGCGGTGTGTGCGGCTGCTAACAGGTCCGTTATAGCTGCTAAGTGAAAAGACATCCCTGTGAGATGTGGAGCCAGATGTGATCACGCAGCCATCGTGTCTACTGTGTGTCAGTCCTTAAAACCACCTGAGCGTTGCGATCGGAGAACAATTGCGTTCAATTCGTGGCTCTTGTTTCTCCGAGTTCCGACGGGCTAATTTCTGTCCCTGGGTTGCGGTGTGGTGTGTTAAGCTCACCCTCTGCTCTCTGATCCTCACCCTGCTCTGTCAGTCGAGCCGGCAGAGGTCAGGGGGTTCCTCCAGCGCTCAGCGGCATCATCCATTACCTCACTGTCGGCTTATGGAGCACAATCAATCCACTGCAGACGCGCATCGGTGCACGCTCACCCACACGCTCACCCAGAAGCAAATGCTCTTCAGAGGGAATAATTATAGTCTTGCTGCAGTCTAATAGAACACACGTGCATCAAAGTTGTGCTTACGCGCAAACGAGCAGCAAAGATACGTCTGACCTCTTTCTGCCTGTGCCCCCTTGAAGCGTCTGCTTTGTAGCGGCCTGTTGTACAGTAGATAGTGACTGGGCTGTGTCTGTGTGGTGTAATGGAATGAATGGGTCTGTGGACAGTCCAATGAATACCGTTGTCTCTTTACAGGGAGGCTGAGGGAGTTCACTGTCCGCTGAATAAATGTCCTCGCCGCCCACCTGAGGATTCCTCCTGTTTATGAGGTCATCAAGGAAACACTCCGTGCTGATGCGGTGCAGCAAATATTAAAGGTAAATAGCAGGCGTGTGTCTGGAGCTTACACTGTCAACACTATTAGTTAACACAAGGTTGAGAGCAAACAATGGTGTTCCTCCTCTGATTAGGTGACTTTGAAACCTCTTTCAGACATGCACTGAACGACCGATAGGAGTTTCTCCTGCCAACACCCTAGTGTAAACTCTGGATAATCTCTGAATGAGCCAATGAGAAAAATAAAAAAAATATGGTTGGAGATCCTGCGCACGATTCACTGTGAGCGAGCGATGTTTCTAAGACGTGACACGATACAAGTATGTCAGAAGGAAGAAGAGGTGCCTCATACGTAGAGGATGCCGACGAAGATGTAAGGAGAGCTTTTGTCGAAAACGTCCTTCGCTGGTGTTGATATGCTATGAACAAAAACCCTCACAATGAAGTTTATACATTACCTCCTGCCTCAGTGAGATTCCTTTTCGAGCAGAGAATCTCCTGCTGGGTTGTTCCTGTGTGAAGGGGGCGAACTCTGAGAAAGTCTAGATCAATCTCCAGGGTTCCTGTCTGAAAATCTCTTAAAATCTACGTTCACTACATTATGTCCAGTGCCGTGATAGGTACTCTGACGAGATGAAAACAGTAAAATCATATTTCCGCGAGAAGAACATTAAAGAGGGATTTCTCGACAGTCAAGTAATGGATTGTGCAAACATCTTGTACAGAGTATAGAAAAAGAAATTTGCTGGAATTCCAGTGCGGTTTTAAACAAGAACATCTGTTAACATTCCATGAAAATGAACCTGTGGCTTTCACTGTTTCATTAAAATATTTTCCAATTCATTGCGCGGAAGAAGCAGCTGCAAAATGTGTTCCCCCGCAGCCAACCGCGCTGGGGGCTAAAGAGAAAAGCACATTTGGAGGCTGATGTTTGGTGGCATCACAGTGGACTGAGATTAATGACACTTCAACAGACAGAAAGTGGTGCATGAATCAACATTTGCTTTTTCAAAGGCATTCTCAAAAAATGGTGATTATAGGTCTGAACGGAGGAGAAAATGAAACGTGGTACATTCACACCCAAACTGCATTGCACCATATAGCCCCCCCGAGTTTTCAAAATTTGGAACTACTCAGACATGTCAGGACTCTTGTCAGAAAGGTACACAAAGAACAAAAGAAGATCTGAAAATGCACCTTCACCCAATTTGTTGTCACCGCCCGTATGTCATTAGTTTCTGATTGGCGGCAGCTGATTACACAGTGGACAGCAGGGAATTTCTTCTGTAGGTGAAGAATTTAAAGTGAAGAGAGGTGATGTTCTTTAGAATTACCTGAAACAGAGTCCTGCTCCAGGCTGGGTACACAAAAATCTCCTGAAACCGGTGACATTTGTTTTTCTAAAAAAATGCAAGGGTTCCAGCACAGGTGAGAACTGAAGTATATTATTTTTCTGGAGGAAACAGGAATTCAATTGATTGTGCAGTATTTTTAATATCTAAATCAGCTTACATGAAGCCTCAAGGATTTGTTTTACTGGGAAAGCTTATGACGCCACCTTTGACCCTTTCACTTCCGCTCAAATAAGTCTCTCTACTGACAGCGAACTAACCAGTACAGCAAAATTAATCTCATGAAGACTAAAATAGCCAGAGGTGTTGGCAGTGGCTTTGCTGCATGTATAAAGGCGCACAAAGTATTCGCTTTTGACAGTGTTGTTGCTTTGGAAAAACATTGACAGCTGCAGGAGCACAGGCGCTACAGGTCACAGATATTTTTCAAAGAATACAACTCATTCACCAAAACAGGAGGGGTTAGGAGGACACAACTCATTTGATGTGAGTGGAGATGTTGTGTGCCCGTTTAACTGTGCGTGTGTGATGGGTCCAGGCGGGTCTGGATTTGACTCTGAAAATGATGGATAACGGGTCAGGTCTTGAACAGGGATTGGAAGGTGCAGGCGGTTGGATGGAGCCGTTCTGGACTGTGATCTAATCAACAACTTTGGAAAATGCACATAAATTGCAATATTGAAGTAATTTGATTTAAAGCATAATGAACCGTAATTAATTAGGTGCCTATTAATCATGGCAAAATGAAAATATAATCCTTTTCTTTATTATTCATCAGCATCAATCAGTAGAAAAAAAGACAGACACAGTATAAAATACAGACAAACACACACATGGACTTTCAATCCTCAGGTTATATAAAGGTCAAAGCGATTTGATGTGAGGAGACTTTTCTGAAGACAATTTCCCCCAAGTGATTTGAAAACGATAAATGAATAAAAACTGCAGTTTCCCATAGATTGAGTTCAGGAGGTCTGTGTGGAAACATGTGATATGCTATATTATTATTGGCCTCATTAATATTTAGTTATTCCTTCCTATTAATCCTCAGTCATTTATCACATAACATTCCACTCCCCTCCCCTTCTCTGCCAGAGTAAAAGCTTTGGATGGCCTCTATTTTTTGGGCCTTATCTTAATTGGAAACTGCTGTAGGGAAGATTGGTGTAGAAGGGAAAAGTGGAAAACGAGAGGAGGGAAGGGAGGAAGAGAAAGAGAAAAGAGACAGACAGATAGACAGAGAGATGACAACATAATAAATCAAATATGAGGATCCCTGTTAAAACCAGACAAGCAGCAAATCACTCCTACCACACAGCTCTCTGTTCTCCGCTCTATTCTATCCTCCTTTAGCGAGCGTGCAGCTGCGTCCTGGACACACATACCAAGTTTTTTTTCTTTTAGGTGGAAGCCTGGTAGTGTATGTGTCTGAATGAAAATGTGGAAAGACAAGGTCAGAGGTCCTCCAGTCACTAAAGGTCAGAGTGGAATGATACGATGGGGACTGGCACAGGGGCGAACCCGATTAGGTGCTGAATGTCCGGGACAGACAGCAACGTAAACAGAGATTACAGAGGGGACAGAGACCCCCAGCCTGTCAGCACCCCGGCCGACATCGCTCCCCCCCCCCCCCCCCCCCCCAAGCAACGTAGGGGAAGGGGAGCAGTGTTTGGACTCCATGATAGGTATAGAGGCCTGGAATGTCATTATTGGTTTGGTTTGATATCAGTGTTTTAATGTGATCAGGAACTTGCCTCATGTCTTCCCCACACCACTGTTCATCTTATTGTGAAGATGTTTGCAGATGACACTGTACTAATAATGACAGTGTTGCATTTCAGTATCTGTCATTTCACTGCCAAAGTTGTGAGCTATACTAGTGGGCTTAACCTAAATGTCACTTTTATGAGCATTTTTTATTAAAGGGTACAAAAAGTTCAACACATGCAAATTGAACGTAGGCTTTGAATAGTCTGAATTTATCATTGCCATTCCAATATTTCCGGCCACTACACTGAAAAAAATGTTATGTTGGATTGCCAAATTTTAGATTGTCAAAATATATTTTAAATTTAGTGTACACATTTATGAGTTGATCATTCTTATTGCTCTTATATGCACGGTTCAGTAATGCGTTAACAATCGTTTAAATGAGCCAAATGGAAACATGTAGCAATTACAAGGGGTCAGAATCCATATACTGTAAACACAACTGTAAACACAACCCTGATGGTCACTAACTGGTGAAAAATAAATCAATATAATAATGAGCTTGAGTATATGAAGACTACAATGCATTTAGACTAGCAGCAATAAAATTATAAAAAACTTGACTTGTAACATATTTTCATCAAAATATGAGGACTACAACCAAACAATTAGGTTCCAGAATTACACATACAAATATGATGTAGGATATAATCTAGCTCAAAAGCTTTTCACTCTGTAAAATCTGTTAAAAAAACGTGCTTCACCCTGCCTTAAGGAGCTTCTAACACAAACTGAATAACCTTATTAGAATGATTTTTGTTGTACATTTTTATTGCTCCACAGTGGGCGTTAATCGTACATTTCTCCACCCTATGAAAAGTTAATTAATTTCTGGAATTTCTGGCCTGAGATTATCTGTACACACTTCTGACACTGGGTGTGTCAAACACAGTTTAGCTTCAGAGCAAACACACATAAATTAGGTTTTTACGAGTGTGTGTGACCGTATCGCGCAGCTTCAACATGATGCGCTCAATAGGCGAGCATATAGGAGGTGTCTCCTAAATCTTGTGTTTCATATTAGCCTCAGACTTTTATTAGATCATGCCCCAGCCACGCTGCAGATACGATCATGACTGACAGCTTTTGTTGTGAAGAAAAAGAAGCCTTTAAGATCCATGTTTTTAAATCAAACTATTAATCCAGCATATGAGCTCCAGCTCGGCTTAACAGCTGCTGACGTTCAATCACACTCCCTTTAATGGAAGAGAATTTGTGAGTTAGCAAACATGGCCCCTGTCTTGTCCTGGCAAGCGGCAGCTCCAGCTTTGGCCTGCGTTAGCCACCATCTGCTTTGAATTGTGGACAGTTGAGACAGGGCTGTGGTCAGGGGGAGGCGGCGGCAGCGAAGGCTCGGGTCTCATCTGGATCTAATAGGTGATGAGAGGAAACCGAGCCATCCCGAAAAGTGCCTGAGGGCCTCATGCCAGAAGTGGACCGTGGAGCTGAGCGAGGGATAAACAGAGGGGTCACATCTATAACACTGACATGATATGTTACTGTACGAGGTATAAGAATAAAATCCTGCTTCACAGTCTGAAGCCTAGAAAATACTGGCAATCAGGTATATTGTCAGCTTACATAACTGAAAATATGTGCAGTATTGAACCTCATCTCATTTACAAAGCGCTTACTGTAGGAAATCCAATATCACTGCTCCAACAGAGTGAATACATCTTTAAATGAATTTGCTGTCAGGTCTGCACACTCTAATAGATCCACTGTTTAATAGCCAGGACGAATAAACACTCCCCTTCCCTTCAACAACAAGTTATCTACAGCTCAATGCCAACTCATTCTCCCTTCTAATGCGCATTGCTTTGGAAAAGAACAAATAGGCGCGAGGAAACAGGGACAGTGGCCATTATACAGCCTTGTCTACGTCTACGATTGATCAGTCCAAAAGTTCATCTCCATTAGTCAGCATTACCCTGCTAACTCAGCTGAGTCCATAGAGTAATGGCCCATAGACAGAGCCCATTCACAGTCATTACCAAAGACAGCTCAGCCAAGACCACGGTGCCATGCGTCACTCGGTGGCTGGCAGCGAGCCACGGGGCCGATAGTCTACGATCTGTACCTCCCAGGCTACCTGTCACAGCACATCAGAGGCATCATCTTTATGACAACCATTCGCACGGGATTACACAGATGGTAAATTATGTGAATATCCCGTAGATTTAGAACAAGGCTCTCCGCACAGCCCATGGATGTGCATAAGATGGGATGACCTGACCGTCAGGGGGCTCTGCCTCTGCTGCTGCTGGGACAGAAAACATTCCAGACAGGGCAAAGGGCAAACGCCCCACTTCCTGCCACTCCAAAAGATGGGACTGGAGGAGCATGAAGGGGAAAGTCGGGGGCGTGAAAAGGAGGGACATGATATGATATTTGTTGCAGCTGTGACCATGCCCTGATCATTCTCTTTCCCTTCCACCCATCCTGGCCTCCTCATTTCCTTTCTTCTGCTCAGGAGAACAAAATCCGCCAGGAGACATAGGAGAGGTTTTTGTGTATTGTCTGGGGCATGGTCTGCTGCCTCTTGATCTCCAAGCAACATCACCAACCTAGGCTTCATCCATTCTACTATGTTTTCATTTGAAAACAGAGTTTTCAAACTAAAATTACCTCTGTCCACACAAGCGATTTGGCCACATACCAGTTTAATTCTCTGTCAATACCAACACGCCTGATAATGCATCACGTGACCGTTCACATACACTGGGCATGTGTGTTTGTGTACATATTAGTTGCTAAACTATTCTACTCCTTATGTAAAAAGTTGTATCATTGTAAAATGTAGAATTTAAATGTACAACAGCTGCAAAGACAACATTGCATTAGGAACTGGTAGCCGGGGCTAATGCAGTTGTTTTCTTCCAAAAGGGGGTCACAAGATAGGAGCCTGATGAGTCATGCATCAGTAAGGCTACTCTGAGACCAAAATCTTGGTTTCTGCCCGTCCAGACTATAACAAGGCTTTGAAAGAATTTCCAAACTTCTCAGTTTTAGCTGCTTTAAAAGTACTGTGGCCGCTTGGCTTATCTAGACTTGATCGTTGGGATGTGGCCTGACAATATGTTTCCTCAGCTTTATTGCCGGGACCCCCCCATCACCCTGTGAGTCCTCCTCCCTGCTTTCTGTTTCTCACAGGGCCTCCCAGTGCCATCCAATCCCCTGTGAGCTGCGGCGGATGGAGGTGATTTACTGGTGGCCCCTGTGTTTGTTTTCCCTTCCCCTGCTGTTGGCCCTGCTAAGCACCCTGCTTAGCTACTTATCTGGCGAGGGGTGCATCTGTGTCTGCATCTGTGTATGAATGTGCTATACGTTACACTCTTCTCCAACCTATGAGCACATCTCTCAGCATATGCAACTTATTTTCAGTGGAATGCAAGCAATGGTGTTCCCAAAATGGCCAAAGTGGGAGGTATTCGGATTTTATTGAAGTAGCCCAGTCTAATAGAGGATCCTTGGAGCGGGACAAATTTGATTTAGCTGACAAAGCTGGCTCCCACACTCCGACGGTATGGACCTCAGGGTGGTCCCGTGTATCAGCCGCAGAGCCAGTGGTCTATAAGAAGTGCTAATGTCATCATTTGACATATGCTGCCCTGAAAGTGTTTCCGGAGCAGGTGGCAAGGTCACGACAAAGATCTACACACAACAAACTACACACACACAAACACACACTCATGTGAGTGTAAAGCGCTTTATCTATTTCACACCGAGATAAACAAAGGCGGCGCTGCATTACCCGGTGTTCATCTAATTGGCCACATAGCCAGAGGGGAGGGGCTGTGGAGGTCACGCTGCTCTCTCTGGGCGCCCATTACTCGCTCAGTTAAGCTCAGCACCACGTGGCGAGGCTGTGGATACACTTGTCACTGACACAGCCTAATTAGAAGCAGCCGTCCGGTGCCTGAACCCCACACCCCCACCCTGACACCACCTGAGAGGCAGAGCCCTAACCCACCTGTTCCCTGTGGACACGACGTCGAGCGTGAACAGTTCCTACAAGGATCCTCTGTCTCTAGCAGGCTGCCTTATTAAATATTCAGTATGGATGGAGTCATGTTGATGGATTCTCCTTAATGCAGCCCTTGCATATCTGGTGCCACTTATTTAATGAGTCATAGTTTCTAAAGGCTCTGTAACTTATATTTAATCAATTAATGGTAACACTTTTGAATGCTTTATATATGTGAAATAGGTCATTAACAGCAACATTTGATTTGCCAGGTTGCAAATATATTATATATTATACATTAGCTGTTTCCTTAGTCATTACATTTTTTTAAGAACCATTGAGAATTATAATTAATTTATAAGCTGATATTGACACAGTATCTGCATAACATTATGATAAATATTACATGAAGTCATCCATTAAAGATTTTACATTTTTTATGACCTGTTAAGTCAATTGTTATAATCTCATCCAAACAAAAAACAAATATATATAGTTGACTATATAAAGCATCATAAGTGCTTTGTTTATCTTAATTGTAGCAATGGGATACAGTGTGCTCAGTCATAAAGAAGGCCTCATGAAAAACTGGTAGCTTTTGGTTTAATGGAGATTTAATATATAGTAGAAATGTTCAATTTATCAGCTGACCAATAAAAGTCAGCTGATATGAGCCTGTGACAGATTTATCAGTATCAATGTTTATTGCTGATATGTCAAAGTATGAAAACTTTTATTTGATAGAATAACCATTGCAGAAACGTGGTGTCTGTCAAATAAAACAACAACAAAATACATAGTTTGATGACAACTTGAAGCAGTGTGGGGAAGCTGTGTTGTGTTTCTACCAAGTCTCAATGACCTTTCTTTGTACAAAGGGTTTGATAACAACAGGAATCGTTACAAGTTCTTATTGGCATCGACTCTCAAACATTCATATTGACCGGCCTCTTGTGTACAACTGTTATGATGAGTGTCACCTAGAGCTGCTGTGATTGGTGGACAAATTGTATCCCTTGGATTTAGCAATCACTGTTTGTATTTTAAAAGCCTGCAGCTAGTTTAGGTTTGATTTTTATTTTCTCATTTACGACTGACGGTCGCACCGTATCCGCTGCCGTGGAGCCGCGCTCTGAGGACAACCAATTACTGATGCATGAGTCATTTCTAAAGGGGCACTTTGAACTAATGCCAAACATGAGAAACTTTTGCCTGC
Source organism: Platichthys flesus (assembly GCF_949316205.1). NCBI lineage: Eukaryota > Metazoa > Chordata > Actinopteri > Pleuronectiformes > Pleuronectidae > Platichthys > Platichthys flesus. The sequence goes on from NC_084954.1 coordinate 17,286,831, forward strand.
TTGGTGGAGCGAACGTGATACAGAGGCACTGATGCATGTGGGGGTAAACACTCCTCTGATTTGGGGTTGGCTGGATGAGACACAGGAAGCAGGAGCTGACTCTGCCTCGGAGTCAGCTTTGTGTAAATGCTGCGACATGCCATCACATGCCAGCAGTCAAACATACATTCCAGCGTTGAGAGGAATGCAAACATGAAAACACACTTAGATCATGTGTGGAGTCGACGTACGTAAACACACACCTGCATGGATGGACTCTTTGTTCTCTCTTGTCCTCTTTTATTTGTCAGACTCACAGGAAAAGAAAAAACTGTTGCTTCTTCGCAGGGACATTCAAGGTCTCACCTCCTCCACAATCGTTTTCTGTGCGTCATCACTCGCCTCCTCAAAAGAGAGGAGTTGCTTTACACATGACCACGAGCACATTTGAATCAAACAAAGAGGCAACAGGTGCATCCCCACTGCAAAGGGATGTTACAGAATCAAGGTAAGCATGAGAAGAAGCAAAAGAGGAAGAGAACTTAATTGCACTGTCATCCTGCTCTCCTCTGACTTTCACCCCTCACACCCCCTCTCGCTTTCTATCCGCTCCACAGATGCTGCTCTGCCTGATGTGATGGGACATTTATTAAAAGTCCAGCCTCCAGGACTAGTTGATGGATGGATCAGTGATAAGAGGGAGGAGGAGGAGGAGGCGGAGGAAGGCATGTGCTGTTTTCAGACACAAACTCCTAAGAAGTTTCACACATGAACAACACTGTGTCAGTGTCTTCTACATGAATGGCTCCTCTTTTTCATCCTGATATCTACGTATTCTTTTTATGTTTTTCAGTTTAGGATCTCCTGCCTTGTTCTCACATGGGCTCATTCAGACATTACTCAGATTTTTTACTAGTAGAATGTCCAGAGTTCATTGCTTATCTTAAAACAGCCTTGGAAAGAAACAAAGCGCCCGATAATCCACAAGTCTTTTTACAGAGGAATGGAGAAGAGGGAGGGATGATGAAGGAAAGAGGAGAAGCAGTGCTGTTTGATATAGGTCTGACACCCAGGAGAAGGAAAGAAATGCATTAAGTCTGAAATAGTGTTGAATAAGAAAGAAAGACATCAGCGTCTAAATCTTGTGTGTCAGAGGTAAGGCTGGATCTGGAGGTGTGTGTGTGTGTGTGTGTGTGTGTGTGTGTGTGTGTGTGTGTGTGTGTGTGTGTCTGTGTGTGTGAGCCTCCTCATTTTATTGATGAGCCTCTTCATCTGGTTCTGCTAGGGAGAGCAGGGGTGTCGAGGGGAGAGAAGGATGGAGATGGAAGGAAAGGAGGCAGAGGTGGTGCAAGGTGAGAAGATCGCAGTTTCCCCCCGAAAGCTGTGAATAATGAAAGGGGACAGAAAGGAGGAGGAGAAGGGGAAAGAGGAGTGGAAGCCAGACAGAAAGCCAGACTTAAACATCCAGGGTGAGGAGGAGGATGACTGATATTTAAATGAGAAAATAATAATGGAGTCGAGAGATTTGAAAATAACTGAGATAAATACTGATGTGGCAGCTACTGGTCATATTCTTTGATGTGGCTCAGCCGGTTTTAATGCCCGGGACATTTCAACCATGTAATGTGTCATGTTTTTTTTTAACTATGGGCTACGTGCCATTTATTTTTATGTCCAAACTCGTTTTCGTACCGGCGCACATCCCTTCATGTTGAAGTCGGAGAATGTGGGCTGCGTCCCTCTGATTTTCTGCTGTCTGGGGTTACGATTGAGCCAGGACGGAGCGTGTGACACCGCCGACGCTCACCGCAGAAAACTGAGTCATCACTTCAGCCAGTTGGCTCGCCCCAGATGACCGAGAAGAACTGCCATTCGGCAAAGATTCAAACTTCACCGTGATTATTTCTCCTCAGCACAATCCAATTTTGTGGCATGGAACTGGGAAATATGTGACCTAATTTTTGTTGGTGTGTGTGTGTGTGTGTGTGTGTACATGTTTTGTTTTAACCCCCGCAAACATCCCTCCCCCACCTCCTCTCCCTCTTCTTTAGCTTGATATTTAGGTCATGAGGGGACGGCGTTTTCCAGGCAGAGGGCGAGAGCTTACTGTCCACTTGCTCCCCCAGCCCCCAATATGTAATTGAAAAATATACAAATGGATTAGCTGGAGAGGATTCAATGCCAGCGGGTTCGTTGGGTTTTTGGAGTGGCCGGTGGACTCCGACCCTCTAATGCCTCAGGGGGTGAGGCGGGGGCGGGTGGGTGAGAGAGGACGGGAGGAGCGGAGCAGATGATGGACAGATCCAGGGATTTAGCTTCCTGATCAGATGGAACATGGTCAGAGCAGAATTTAAATCTACATGCGCTCAGGGGGAAACATTCCTGTTGATTATCACAACACTGTGCCACTCATCAGCATATCAGCAAACACAAGCAGTCAGACATGCATGTTTTAAAAAGGCTTTCAGATCTTATGGATGGGAAATTACACTAAAACAAGGAATTTTCTCATTGACTTAAAGTTGGTTCTATGATCCAATTTACCAAAAAAACTCTGATGGTCTGAGTAATTGTTTTCCGGACCTATTAAGAGCTGCTTCTCCACTAACTTCTAAGAGTTCACGACCATATACTGAGCTAATGTGTGAGCATTGAATCCCAAGTACATCACTGTAATCTCTATAAATGGTTTCTACATGTGAATGTGCAGAATCTGTAGTTGAAAGGTCAAGATCTTGAGGCCGTAAACCTTTCACTTTCCATTTAGCTTGACCAGTTATGTTTGAGCAGGCGTTGGTTACCCTCAGTTAAACAATCATATGAAGAGCCAAAGAGACAGATCACATTGACTGAAATGCATCAGCTTTTAATTGCATTGCATTCATCATGAATATACCTGAATGGCTAAGGATACAATGGTCATACTTACAATAAGCAATAATGGAATCAAGACATATTGACTGTGCCAACCTTAGTCGTGTAATGTAGACACGGTTATGTCTTAATCGCATTATAACATTCTGTCGGAGTTGTCACAATATTGGGAGAGTAAAGCAAAAACTTCACAAAAAATCGTGTGTCTATCTATATGTTTCTTGAGAAAGTACAAAACCCTTTGAGTATCACACAGATGATGTTTGGTTCTTTCTTCAGTTTTTTGCACTGCAATCTTTTCTGTACGTTTTATTTGTGAAATCTACAATAAAATATAATGTAACAAGATGCTCCATACTACTCATTTTAACACAGGTGACAGACTGATGATCTAATATTCCCTCTCTAACATGACTAATAGCCTCAAATGTACAACTTTTTTGTTGTAATCTCAGATTTTTTCAATCCCGGTGTCCCCCCTTCCCCCCCCCCCCCCCCCACAATACTCTTACTGTAAAATGCAAACAGGTATATAAATGGAATATTCTTTTAGCAACTAATTTAACATCATAATGGACTATTATCTTATCCAGAATAAGGTTGAAAGTTACATATGGGTGTCTGAACATAGTGAGTTAAGTTGTTTCCAAGGCTGAATTGATCAGTTGTGTTATACATAAAACAAATGTCAATGTTTTCTTAACTGGAAAAGAGCCTAGCGTCTCCCTTTGGATCTCTATCAGACTTCGCTATAGCAACGACACTGTTTGCCCAGTAATCATCCTGTAAGACAGACAAAGAGTCTTGAAGCTCCTCCAGCCGCATCTGTCTCGCCCTCGCAGACACCGTGGACACACTCACAAGGTCAGCCCCTGCTAATGTGTTGCTCGGTGCGTCACAGTGAGCTTGGAGATGGTTGTAAAAGCATTGACAACATGACCTTCTCCTTGACTGATAATGGTCAAGAGGGCCATTACTATGAGCTACTGGCTCAGCTGTGTGCAGGTGTTACTCTGTGGTTAGACGCCGATGCAGATAGGTTTTTTGGATTTCCTGAGACTGCACAGGGAGAAAGGTATGAAAAGATTTGCCAAATAGGAGTGAACAAGATGAGATACAGGAGAGAGTGGAAGATGCAGAGGGAGAGGAGTGTATGGAGAGATGAGGGGGCAGAAGATGAGAGAAGACGGGGAGTAGAGGAATACAAATGAGAGTAGAGGAGGGGGGAACTGATGAGGGTGAGAGGGAGATGACGAGAGAGACATGAGAGGAAGAGAAGAGGGGAGAGGAGAGAGTGAGGAGACTGGAGGAAAGAAGAGAGGGCTGGGAAGAAAAAGAGAAGAATATAGAGTGAAAGAGAGATTAAAAAAATAGAGAGCGGCGTAGTCAGCGAAGCAGCCATCTCAGAAACTCGCCGGCGCCTCCGTGACCTAGATTCTCGGCTTCTCCCTAGATCCCTCTGCCTCATGAATGTTTGATTACACCTCCAACAATAGGAGTATTTACACCAAACGCTTTTTTAAATTACAACTTAGCTGCAGAGGCGGAGGAGAGAGAGAAAGGAAGGAAAGAAAACATAATCCATTCAAGGTGGAGGGAGAAAGTAATATGAGAAATCTCACCTCAGAGGGGAGACGAGATGCGAGTCTCTTAAAGAGCTGACACACACACGCACACACACACTCACACATACTCGTTTTTGTCACGTCAGGAGGACCGTTCTGTCTTTGTAACATTGTGGGGTCCACCATTTCCAATAGTTCTACAGCATTGTAAAAAATCTGAGAAAATAATAAAAAAATCCTAAACAGAGCTATCACTTTGAATTGACAAAATTCTAAACTTTTGTCTCCACGCTAGGTTTTTGGTCAATTGTGGGGCCCAGTTTCTAGCGTTCCACTCTTGTGAGGTCCAATTTCACACACACATACATATCTCTAGTTTTTCTATCTTAGCGGGGATCTCAATTGTGGGGCCCAGTTTCTAGCGTTCCACTCTTGTGAGGTCCAATTTCACACACACATACATATCTCTAGTTTTTCTATCTTAGCGGGGATCTCAGCGTTAGTGGAGGATAAACTCAGTTTAAGTACACTAATACTATTTTTGGAAGATAAGATTCCTATGACTTAAATGATGCAAACCATTTTAGGATAAAATCACAACATTGTGCATCTCGTCTCTTTTCCCTCTACACCAACCAATTCACATCCCTGGTTAGCTCAGTGACAACAGATAATGACCTCCTCCTCAACATATCTGGATCATGGAGACTTTTATTCAAGAATTTGTACTAAACAATGTTTTGTGGAAAAAAAGCTGCTCTCACAAACAACATTTTTGTTTAAACTCTGGGTATAGAACCAGACCAACCCTTTATGGTAGGCACATTTAACATAACTACAAAATATTAAATACAACATTGTACAAAACAAAAATTGTGTAAAACAAAAAAAAAAAAAGCTCCTCTCACTTAGGGTATAGACCCCGGCCAACCCATAATGGCAGGCACATTCAACATAACACACACGAAAATATTAAATACATACTCAACAACAATATTAACTTGCAAATTCATACATTTTCCTTTTCATAGCAGTAATCCTATTTTTTTATTAAATACTTGACTGCTTTCCAGTCTCCACTGCCACAGCAGGAGTCTGCAAGTTGATCACCTGAAATTCAGATAAAAAACAAATACATATGATGAATTGATGCTGATGAGGTTTGTGAAGATATTGACAAGTTACAAAAGTCAGCTCTGTGATAAACAATTCTAAAACGGCATATAACCAAAGCTAAGTGTGTGGCAAAGACGTTTCTGAAGATCTGAACTACAGCCATAACAACATATAAGAGGCTAAAGCGGATCACATTCAAAATACCCTTTTTAAACATATAACAGTTCAGAGAGTGTAATAATATTTCTGTAATAACTTGGTTTAGATAATGAGAGGTGTTGCCTTACTGATGTAAAATCTCTTAAAGTGAGATCCAAACAGGAGGGCCCCATTAGAGCATCTCTAGACACATTTATGAGTGTGTGTGTATGAGTAAAATCTCTAAAAGTGAGATCCAAATGGAAGGGCCCCATTAGAGCATCACTAGAAACATTAATGTGTGTGTTTGAGATGAATTGGGCCCCATAAGGAAAAGACTAGAGATGTGTGTGTGCTCGTTTAAGTGAGGTTCCCTCGTCATGAACTATGTTCCTTCATCATAAGTCTACCAAATCCGCCAATAAGTAACCCCCAATGTAAAGCTGTATCAGAATGCTATATCAACACCACAATATCTTTGTAAATGAACTAGATAGTGTAGAGGTCAACATAAACAGTTTGTGATGACAGCGTCTTCATCATTCTTTTACCTGCAAGTTTGCAAGTTCAGTATTGGAATCTCCATGAGAGCTCGGATCTGCTTTTAATATCTGGGTCTCTACTGCCACAGCAGGAGTCTGCAAGTTGATCACCTGAAATTCAGATAAAAAACAAAAACACATAATGAATTGAGGCAGATGAGGTTTTGAAGATATTGATAAGTTACAAAAGTCAGCTCTGTGATAAACGATTCTAAAACAGCATATAACCAAAGCTAAGTGTGTGGCAAAGACGTTTCTGAAGATCTGAACTACAGCCATAACAACATATAAGAGGCTAAAGCGGATCACATTCAAAATACCCTTTTTAAACATATAACAGTTCAGAGAGTGTAATAATATTTCTGTAATAACTTGGTTTAGATAATGAGAGGTGTTGCCTTACTGATGTAAAATCTCTTAAAGTGAGATCCAAACAGGAGGGCCCCATTAGAGCATCTCTAGACACATTTATGAGTGTGTGTGTATGAGTAAAATCTCTAAAAGTGAGATCCAAATGGAAGGGCCCCATTAGAGCATCACTATAAACATTAATGTGTGTGTTTGAGATGAATTGGGCCCCATAAGGAAAAGACTAGAGATGTGTGTGTGCTCGTTTAAGTGAGGTTCCCTCGTCATGAACTATGTTCCTTCATCATAAGTCTACCAAATCCGCCAATAAGTAACCCCCAATGTAAAGCTGTATCAAAATGCTATATCAACACCACAATATCTTTGTAAATGAACTAGATAGTGTAGAGGTCAACATAAACAGTTTGTGATGACAGCGTCTTCATCATTCTTTTACCTGCAAGTTTGCAAGTTCAGTATTGGAATCTCCATGGGAGCTCGGATCTGCTTTTAATATCTGGGTCTCTACTGCCACAGCAGGAGTCTGCAAGTTGATCACCTGAAATTCAGATAAAAAACAAAAACACAATGAATTGAGGCAGATGAGGTTTTGAAGATATTGATAAGTTACAAAAGTCAGCTCTGTGATAAACGATTCTAAAACAGCATATAACCAAAGCTAAGTGTGTGGCAAAGACGTTTCTGAAGATCTGAACTACAGCCATAACAACATATAAGAGGCTAAAGCGGATCACATTCAAAATACCCTTTTTAAACATATAACAGTTCAGAGAGTGTAATAATATTTCTGTAATAACTTGGTTTAGATAATGAGAGGTGTTGCCTTACTGATGTAAAATCTCTTAAAGTGAGATCCAAACAGGAGGGCCCCATTAGAGCATCTCTAGACACATTTATGAGTGTGTGTGTATGAGTAAAATCTCTAAAAGTGAGATCCAAACGGAAGGGCCCCATTAGAGCATCACTAGAAACATTAATGTGTGTGTTTGAGATGAATTGGGCCCCATAAGGAAAAGACTAGAGATGTGTGTGTGCTCGTTTAAGTGAGGTTCCCTCGTCATGAACTATGTTCCTTCATCATAAGTCTACCAAATCCGCCAATGAGTAACCCCCAATGTAAAGCTGTATCAGAATGCTATATCAACACCACAATATCTTTGTAAATGAACCAGATAGTGTAGAGGTCTAGATAAACAGTTTGTGATGACAGTGTCTTCATCATTCTTTTACCTGCGATTTTGCAAGTTCAGGACTGGAATCTCCTTGGGAGCTCGGATCTGCTTTTAATATCTGGGTCTCTATAGCAGGAGTTTGCAAGTTGGTCACCTGAAATTCAGATAAAAAACAAAAACACATAATGAATTGATGCAGATGAGGTTTTGAAGATATTGATAAGTTACAAAAGTCAGCTCTGTGATAAACGATTCTAAAACAGCATATAACCAAAGCTAAGTGTGTGGCAAAGACGTTTCTGAAGATCTGAACTACAGCCATAACAACATATAAGAGGCTAAAGCGGATCACATTCAAAATACCCTTTTTAAACATATAACAGTTCAGAGAGTGTAATAATATTTCTGTAATAACTTGGTTTAGATAATGAGAGGTGTTGCCTTACTGATGTAAAATCTCTTAAAGTGAGATCCAAACAGGAGGGCCCCATTAGAGCATCTCTAGACACATTTATGAGTGTGTGTGTATGAGTAAAATCTCTAAAAGTGAGATCCAAATGGAAGGGCCCCATTAGAGCATCACTATAAACATTAATGTGTGTGTTTGAGATGAATTGGGCCCCATAAGGAAAAGACTAGAGATGTGTGTGTGCTCGTTTAAGTGAGGTTCCCTCGTCATCAACTATGTTCCTTCATCATAAGTCTACCAAATCCGCCAATAAGTAACCCCCAATGTAAAGCTGTATCAGAATGCTATATCAACACCACAATATCTTTGTAAATGAACTAGATAGTGTAGAGGTCAACATAAACAGTTTGTGATGACAGCGTCTTCATCATTCTTTTACCTGCAAGTTTGCAAGTTCAGTATTGGAATCTCCATGGGAGCTCGGATCTGCTTTTAATATCCGGGTCTCTACTGCCACAGCAGGAGTCTGCAAGTTGATCACCTGAAATTCAGATAAAAAACAAAAACACAATGAATTGAGGCAGATGAGGTTTTGAAGATATTGATAAGTTACAAAAGTCAGCTCTGTGATAAACGATTCTAAAACAGCATATAACCAAAGCTAAGTGTGTGGCAAAGACGTTTCTGAAGATCTGAACTACAGCCATAACAACATATAAGAGGCTAAAGCGGATCACATTCAAAATACCCTTTTTAAACATATAACAGTTCAGAGAGTGTAATAATATTTCTGTAATAACTTGGTTTAGATAATGAGAGGTGTTGCCTTACTGATGTAAAATCTCTTAAAGTGAGATCCAAACAGGAGGGCCCCATTAGAGCATCTCTAGACACATTTATGAGTGTGTGTGTATGAGTAAAATCTCTAAAAGTGAGATCCAAACGGAAGGGCCCCATTAGAGCATCACTAGAAACATTAATGTGTGTGTTTGAGATGAATTGGGCCCCATAAGGAAAAGACTAGAGATGTGTGTGTGCTCGTTTAAGTGAGGTTCCCTCGTCATGAACTATGTTCCTTCATCATAAGTCTACCAAATCCGCCAATGAGTAACCCCCAATGTAAAGCTGTATCAGAATGCTATATCAACACCACAATATCTTTGTAAATGAACCAGATAGTGTAGAGGTCTAGATAAACAGTTTGTGATGACAGTGTCTTCATCATTCTTTTACCTGCGATTTTGCAAGTTCAGGACTGGAATCTCCTTGGGAGCTCGGATCTGCTTTTAATATCTGGGTCTCTATAGCAGGAGTCTGCAAGTTGGTCACCTGAAATTCAGATAAAAAACAAAAACACATAATGAATTGATGCAGATGAGGTTTTGAAGATATTGATAAGTTACAAAAGTCAGCTCTGTGATAAACGATTCTAAAACAGCATATAACCAAAGCTAAGTGTGTGGCAAAGACGTTTCTGAAGATCTGAACTACAGCCATAACAACATATAAGAGGTTAAAGCGGATCACATTCAAAATACCCTTTTTAAACATATAACAGTTCAGAGAGTGTAATAATATTTCTGTAATAACTTGGTTTAGATAATGAGAGGTGTTGCCTTACTGATGTAAAATCTCTTAAAGAGAGATCCAAACAGGAGGGCCCCATTAGAGCATCTCTAGACACATTTATGAGTGTGTGTGTATGAGTAAAATCTCTAAAAGTGAGATCCAAATGGAAGGGCCCCATTAGAGCATCACTAGAAACATTAATGTGTGTGTTTGAGATGAATTGGGCCCCATAAGGAAAAGACTAGAGATGTGTGTGTGCTCGTTTAAGTGAGGTTCCCTCGTCATGAACTATGTTCCTTCATCATAAGTCTACCAAATCCGCCAATGAGTAACCCCCAATGTAAAGCTGTATCAGAATGCTATATCAACACCACAATATCTTTGTAAATGAACTAGATAGTGTAGAGGTCTAGATAAACAGTTTGTGATCACAGCGTCTTCATCATTCTTTTACCTGCGAGTTTGCAAGTTCAGTATTGGAATCTCCATGGGAGCCCGGATATGCTTTTAATATCTGGGTCTCTACTGCCACAGCAGGAGTCTGCAAGTTGGTCACCTGAAATTCAGATAAAAAACAAAAACACATAATGAATTGATGCAGATGAGGTTTTGAAGATATTGATAAGTTACAAAAGTCAGCTCTGTGATAAACGATTCTAAAACAGCATATAACCAAAGCTAAGTGTGTGGCAAAGACGTTTCTGAAGATCTGAACTACAGCCATCACAACATATAAGAGGCTAAAGCGGATCACATTCAAAATACCCTTTTTAAACATATAACCGTTCAGAGAGTGTTATAATATTTCTGTAATAACTTGGTTTAGATAATGAGAGGTGTTGCCTTACTGATGTAAAATCTCTTAAAGTGAGATCCAAACAGGAGGGCCCCATTAGAGCATCTCTAGACACATTTATGAGTGTGTGTGTATGAGTAAAATCTCTAAAAGTGAGATCCAAATGGAAGGGCCCCATTAGAGCATCACTATAAACATTAATGTGTGTGTTTGAGATGAATTGGGCCCCATAAGGAAAAGACTAGAGATGTGTGTGTGCTCGTTTAAGTGAGGTTCCCTCGTCATGAACTATGTTCCTTCATCATAAGTCTACCAAATCCGCCAATGAGTAACCCCCAATGTAAAGCTGTATCAGAATGCTATATCAACACCACAATATCTTTGTAAATGAACTAGATAGTGTAGAGGTCTAGATAAAAAGTTTGTGATGACAGCGTCTTCATCATTCTTTTACCTGCGAGTTTGCAAGTTCAGTATTGGAATCTCCATGGGAGCCCGGATATGCTTTTAATATCCGGGTCTCTACTGCCACAGCAGGAGTCTGCAAGTTGATCACCTGAAATTCAGATAAAAAACAAAAACACATAATGAATTGATGCAGATGAGGTTTTGAAGATATTGATAAGTTACAAAAGTCAGCTCTGTGATAAACGATTCTAAAACAGCATATAACCAAAGCTAAGTGTGTGGCAAAGACGTTTCTGAAGATCTGAACTACAGCCATAACAACATATAAGAGGCTAAAGCGGATCACATTCAAAATACCCTTTTTAAACATATAACCGTTCAGAGAGTGTAATAATATTTCTGTAATAACTTGGTTTAGATAATGAGAGGTGTTGCCTTACTGATGTAAAATCTCTTAAAGTGAGATCCAAACAGGAGGGCCCCATTAGAGCATCTCTAGACACATTTATGAGTGTGTGTGTATGAGTAAAATCTCTAAAAGTGAGATCCAAACGGAAGGGCCCCATTAGAGCATCACTAGAAACATTAATGTGTGTGTTTGAGATGAATTGGGCCCCATAAGGAAAAGACTAGAGATGTGTGTGTGCTCGTTTAAGTGAGGTTCCCTCGTCATGAACTATGTTCCTTCATCATAAGTCTACCAAATCCGCCAATGAGTAACCCCCAATGTAAAGCTGTATCAGAATGCTATATCAACACCACAATATCTTTGTAAATGAACCAGATAGTGTAGAGGTCTAGATAAACAGTTTGTGATGACAGCATCTTCATCATTCTTTTACCTGCGATTTTGCAAGTTCAGTACTGGAATCTCCTTGGGAGCTCGGATCTGCTTTTAATATCTGGGTCTCTACTGCCACAGCAGGAGTCTGCAAGTTGGTCACCTGAAATTCAGATAAAAAACTGTAATATTGTAACATTTAGTTCTGAGAAATCATATAATTATCTTTCAAAACACAGATCACGATCAATTCTATATAAATGGAGAAATACAAATATTTAGACATTAGAAATATTATTTAGTCACCTTTTCATGGCTTGGCCCTTTTGAGTCACCAGAGTAGGAGATTATTTCGGTTCCTACCTCAATAAGCTTAATGGAAAATAGGCATAAGTTTGGCTTGTTGTATGGTGCAGTTTCGATATTTCTTGTTTTCATTAACCAATCTTCCAAGGGATCCGTCTTCTTTGGAAGCATCAATACTAAAAAGTAACAAAACCTCCTATTACACTATGTAGGGCTACATGATTATAACCAAAAGGGTTTCATGTAAATTATCAATTGATTATAGAGTACTTTAACATTTAAATAAAAAGAGCATGATTTCAAAATCCCATTCACAGGGCATCTAATAGAGGCAAAAACATGATTGAAATTGATGCAAAATATTCACAGATTTGTACCTAAAGAGAGCACTGCATTAATTTTCATGTTTTCCATCAGTTCGCTACCTTACAATGATAACACCCTTCACAGTGTTGCGGTTCATGATTTTTGAGTTGATGTTTGAGCAGCGGCGAAATATTGGATCAATACAATATTCTCCTTCTTGGCCTTCATGCATTTATCGAACCGCAGTAGGGATGGGACTTTAGAGGAGATTTCATGTTCGAATATTCATAACGTTATTGAACAATTAATCGATCATTCGCTAAGGCATTATTTTTCAGTTTAGGAACCCTGGTCTGTGAGTTTACGGGAAAGGATGGGACGGTTAGAGTGAATACATATTTTCTTTAGATGTACAAATCACTGACCATGAACTTAAAGTCCGTTAAGATATCTGACAGGGATTTAGCACCCGTTACACTCATCTGCTGTAGGAAGTCGAGCTCCACAAGATACCGGAAGATGTTCTTCTCATAATGCGCGGGACTAGAACGATATTCATTAGGCTTGGATGTTATTCGAATAATTCTTAATGAACGAATATATGAATATCGATTATTCATTACCAATCCTAAACCGCAGTTCATGGAGATTTATTCAGGGGGTTTAATATTTGTGTTGCTTTGTGGAGCAGGCAAGTGGCATGCACTCTTTGGATAAGATTTTTGTTGTTTATGATCACAACTCTCCTGAATCTGAATTACCTAAAAACCCATGGGACGATGCTTTGTTTCGAGAGACTAGCTCTGAGACTCTGCCTCTGATTTTTGTCTATATGTCTACTCTGTTGGATTGTATATGTCAATATCGCAGTCGATCATGTTTATTTAATTGTGGAAGACCAAAATAATGATCACAATTACTATTTGATTAATTATGCAGCCCTCTTTTAAATAAGTTGAAGCTAGCATGTAATCATTCTCCAACAAAAAGGATATTTATTTATAATGCATGTGCACACAAGCCATATACCACAAAAAAAAGTTGTGCAATTGCATCTATATTTAATGTAAATATTCATGATAGAAGACAGGCTTATGTAAAATTGCCCATACAAGGCTGCATTTTACTTAAACAGCAGCCACAAGCAAGATGTTTTTAAAGATATCTGCTTCTGACGTCTATTTCAAATAATTATTTATACCATATGTACATGTTAATGAATAGTACTGAGAAATGCACAATATGCTACACCGACTGGACCAGACATGCTTCTTACCTTTGTAACTATCAATATATTTTTCTATAAAACACTGCTTGTTCCTTGAAGACAGAACCCACGATATTGCATTTTCTGCCGGCTGGACCCTCTTCCTCTTTAAAATAATTTTCAAATCAGACAGCAAACATGGATTTATTATCTAGGATTAGTCATCAGACCACAGGTGTGTCCAAGAGGTTTGTGCCGGTAGCATAATAAAATTCACCAATAATCATGAACCCCAGGATTCAACATGCCATTTTTCTTATTAAAATAATACTTGTATAGCATCAACACTGTAATGCATAATAAATGTATGCCTTTTTTTTAAGACAAACTGGAATAATGATGCTGCAGTGATGTTTAAATACTTATAAAGGCAAACAAAAACAGCATAAAAATAATCGTTCATTTTTAACAGCACATCAGCAGCAAGATATCTGGTTCTAATGTAGCATCTAAGGATCCGATGCTAATGATAGCAGCTTGCAATCCGATGCTAATATTAGCTAGCGATCCGATGCTAATATTAGCAGCTAGCGATCCGATGCTAATATTAGCAGCTAGCGATCCGATGCTAATGATAGCAGCTTGCAATCCGATGCAAACATTCGCTAGCGATCAGATGCTAATATTAGCAGCTAGCGATCGATGCTAATGATAGCAGCTAGCGATCCGATGCTAATATTAGCAGCTAGCGATCCGATGCTAATATTAGCAGCTAGCGATCCGATGCTAATAATAGCAGCTAGCAATCCGATGCTAACATAAGTCAGTGATACAACACTAATATTAGCAGCTGGCAATCCGATGCTAACATTAGCAGCTAGTGATCTTGATAAAATAGTATTTTATTAATCCTCAATGGCGAAATTGTTGCACTGCAGTTGCAAGAAACTGTGGGGAGGAACAAGAAAATGTCATTTAAACCAAGTAAAACTCCACTAAAACTATTAAGCTTACCTGTCATCCATTGAGCTGCAGGCCCGGTCCACAGCGCGGCATTCGCTAAGCCCCGCCCACGTCCCGTATCATTGGCTGAAAGTTTACACACTTCTACTTGGTGTGTATCGGCGAAAATGGGAAAACCGGAAGTAGGGGGCGATAGAGAGCAAATAATTTCAAACACACGTTTCCACTTTTTGTTACCTTGTGGGCCAAGTGAAGAAGAAGCAACAGGGGCATTAGGGGAGGTTCCAGAGCTCATTTAAAGCAATAAACGTTGTGGGGCCCACCATTTTGGGCCCCACACCGTCTGAGGGCCCCATACCGTTGGTGTGCTCCTTGCCACTGGACCTCACAAAGTAAGAAATACGAGTGCACACACACTCACACACACACACACACACACACACCGACACACACACACACACGCAAGCAGACTGTTGTGCTGCTAAATTTCCGAAAGTGTTCCTTGAATTTACAACTTGAATCTTGGATCACGCTCTGTTCACCGTCCTCCTCGTCAAGGTGTGGCTGACATGGCCGGCCCTCCCTCCCTCACCTCGGCCCTCCCCGTCCTCCATCTCCCACCCCCTGCATCCCAGAATCCACGACGAGCCACATCGCAGGGCATCAGCCACCACCATGCAGCCACTGATAAACCTCTGTCTGTGTTGCTATGGTAACCATCCTGGGGGGGGGGAAATTTAAGCCTGCTGCTGTTCGACTTCCATGAGAGAGAGACCGGTGGAGAGCCATACACGCCACCAGACGACAAAATGGCGGCAAGATTAAACAGGCGATTCTGGGCTAAGCCACGTTTATCAGGCCAGACAACAAGGGATGCTGGGAGAGCACAAACACAGATATTCTTGCTCTCTCTGTGTCCCTCTCTTTCTGTCACACTTTCTTTATTTTTTCACACATGCACATAGGTGCACACACACACAAACACACACACACACACACGCACACCCCCTGTACATGTTACACGCAGCAGCAGCAGCAGCAGCATTAGTTAATCCCATTCCAGTAACCAGAGAGAACTGGTTCAGAGTTGGTAATCTCCCAAAAGCCCAGTTTTTGGAAGCTGCGTTACATCCGGCTCCAAGTAGAACGAGCCAGACAGCCAGAAAGTCTAGAAGCTATCACGTCGTTTTTTTAAATCACATGTTCACGATATAAAAGAAAGAGCAGTGTTTAAAACTAACAGCAACGCAGACTGTGAGATGGACGAGGCAACAACCCAGTGAATCCTGACGTCATCCAACACAGAGAGGAGACACTGAAATGCACATATTTACCACGTGAGAAAAAGGTTTGCAGACACGTTTGCTACATGGGTTGTTTACTCAACTGTCATATAACCATTGCTAATTTAATCATTTCAGCCGTCAGACCTCAGTTTGGAGCTCAGCAGCCTAAAGCAATGAATTCAGTTGATGTGAATGTATTCTTCCATTCAAACTGTTCACAAATCATTCTCTGAAGACCCTTTCCCACTGGTCAACACCCACTAACATCTGGATACTGGACACAAGCAGCATTCAATCCCGGGTCAATGAGTTCTGCTGTAGACAAAGGTTTTTGTGATGGAAACGTGACACCTGGCTAATGCGCTAATTTGGCAAGACAGCAAGGGGCGAGAGCACGTCGCATTTGTGACGTCAAACGTGACGCAATGGTAAAAAAAAAAAAGGAAAGACAAACTCCTCTACTGTCAATATGAAAGGAGTCAGTCATCTTTTTAAAGCGGGTTAACCGCGTTTTAAAAAACTTGTGTATTCCTGCTGATTTTGGTGAAAAGAGGTATCATTGAGTCTGACGTGTCTCCTCCATCTCCCTCCGACTCTTTTCTCTCCACCATGGACCAGTGACGCCCAGCACCCCACCCCCTGCACTCTGGTGGAGGCCTCTTCCCCCTCGTCCCCCTCGTCATCATAGTCTGGCTCGCTCTGTAGACCAAATCATTCTGTCTACCCCCTGCACCACAGTTGCCACGGAAACCCTGTGTGTGTGTGTGTGTGTGTGTGTGTGTGTATGTGTGTGTGTGTGTGTGTGTGGTAGGGGTACTGCAGGGGGATTGGTTGCCAGGGGCTAGATGCTTTCCAATCAAACCTGTTACTGGGGTGTGTGTGTGTGTGTGTGTGTGTGTGTATCTGTGTGTGTGTATGTGGGTACTCCCCCCCACTCCCCTCCGCATTCATGAAAATGAGGGAGAGAGAAAGAGAGAGAGGAGGGGAGAGGCTGCCGCCTGTTGGGGCAGAGAGTGTGTTATCACGTTATGGTGAGGTTTGGACAGTGGTAGCATGTATGAGCCTCATCACATTATTGCTGAATATTGACACTCATCCTGAAGCTGTGTGTTTGTATTACTGATATCAAGAATTTTGATGTGAAGATTTGAAATGTTTAAGTATTGATCCAGTACAGACGCTGGTTGAATGCGTTGCCGTGCATATCAATATCAGGCAGACACTGCAGTGGATCAAACTTGTCTATCAAGTTGTGTGGAAATATGAGTCGGTTTCCTACGCCCAGCTCCGCCGCACATGTTGTCTAATGTTTGATGACCACGGCAAAAACAAGCCACCGGTGTTTTGCTACTGGTGTCCACTTCAACATTCTTGCCTTTTACCCCCCAGGGACGACGAAGATCTTGGAGCCGAGCCGTGCTGCAGTGGGCTGGGATGGGGCCAGAAGAGCCCGCTCTCCAACTGTTCCTGCCTCCCCGGCTGTCTGAGACACACAGGGCTGCAAAAGTGCAGAGTGATGGTGGTGGTGGTGGAGCAGGGCCGGCAGGGTGAGCCGCTTTGAGCCAGGCAGGGGGAGGTTTCATGGTTGTGTGATGAGGCTGTAGGTGGAGCGGTGGGAGTCTGCTGACAAAACGACTGCACCTGAGCAAACTCAGTGGGTGCACCTCGCCGGTTTAATGGTCATGTCATTCATAACTGGAGCCGTATAATTAGACTGAATTTCCATTTAGTTTAACTCCATCCTCAAGTTGATTTCTGTGTATGGAAAGTTTTATTTCGCTGAGCAGCACAAATAAATAAGCTGAGGTAAAACGTTGCATCCCTGCACATCAATTTTCATCAATTTGTTCAGCTTCTTCTGTCTCATCATTGCTTATTACCATCTTTATCTATAAACTAAGTGTTCAATTGGATGTATAAATTCACCACACTGCTTAAAGGGATAGCTCCCCAAAAAATGTAAATGCATTATCTTCTCACCACTATGCCAATGGAGGGGGAGATGAAGTGGGAGAAATCTAAAATTTCTTCCCAAACACTTCACCCACCCCTCCATCGTCATAGTAGTGAGAGGATAATGACTGAATTTTCAATTTTTGGATGAACTATCCCTTCAAACGTCCAGTTTGTAGGATTTAATGGCAACTTTCAGCAGAACCTGAATACGATATTCATTCATTTATTTACATTCATTAGGTTTGCATTAGAGAATTACTTCCTTGGTTTCGCTATCTTAGAATGAGCCCTTTTTATCCACATTGTGAGCAGGTCCTCTTCCATGGAGTCAGCCATCTTGTATCACTGTATTTCTACAACAACCCAGAGTGGACAAACCAAACACTGGATCCAAAGACGGCCTTTCGTGTTTGTACATCACCTGAAAGCTTCTGCTTTCTTAAATGTTTTCTTTGATTCTTAACACTCGGAAAGGGGAGGGGTGCAGTGACAAATATTCAATTGTTTTCAATCTCCCACTTCACCACTAGGGGCCACAGGGTCCTTGACACGGAACCTTTATCATTACAGTTTTTCTCCATTGCTTTGGCTCATTTCACGAAACAGAAATGACATTCTCAGAGCTCTAAGTGCAATTGGCAAAATAGCCCATATGGTTCAGCACAACTACATAGATCACCTTCAAAAGGTCATATCTCACCCAAAACAGTTAACTCAAGTTTCAAAACCAAATCATTTTCTCATATAAATAGTCAGTGCCCCCAAAATGAAAAGTCCCTTTGGCATTGTTTAAACACTACAGGTCAAAATGTTTAGATGTTTTGTCAGTATGGCAGTGGACCATAGAAATATCCCTCATGTGCACATTTCAATCTTGGCTCAGTCCTTGAATGGTCACTGAATGGTTACAGTAGATGTTTTCTTTCCAGAATATTATGTGTATCAAACAGAAAAAAGATTTATTCAAGGTTTCACATAAAATATGTTTATTGAACTCATACTGCCATGGGAATTGTTACAGTAATTGCCATACATCGTGCTTACAGTAACAGAAAATGTGTACAGCACTATATACTGTCAAACAATAAGCACATCAAAACTAAAATTTGGTATAGTGAGATATGACCTTTTGAAGGTGATCTATGTAGTTGTGCTGAACCATATGGGCTATTTTGCAAATTGCACTTAGAGCTCTGAGAATGTCATTTCTGTTTCGTGAAATGAGCCAAACCAAAACAATCTGTAAAGTTACTGTGTGATTAGTGATCCGATGTGTGAAACTCAACCTTGATTACTTAAGTTCTAGTTGCACCTGAAAAATAAGCCGATGATCAAAAGTATCCTTATTACAGTATATACCATGATGTTTTTCATGGTTTTATGTGCCTGTACGATTTTGACAGTGGAGTGAACTATTGTGCAGGTGATGATGTAAACAATGAAATGATGCCAACATGTTCTGCAGAGAACTACCACTTGACTGAGAAGCGACAGTCAGTTTTGACCAGCAATATATATTCAATTGGTAATTGGGCTAACTGAAGGCAATTGTACCTAACCGTTTGCAAAGGTGGGCTAAATCATTTGAAATTTGTGCAAGCTGTTGGAAATTGTACTTGTCATTGCAAGGATGTGCTAATACAATCGCAATTTGATTAAAGGAATGAGATATTCCAATCTGTTGTGAACAAATGCCCATTTGCTTGGAGGTTTGCACGTGTTGTTTTGAGAATGTCATTTATGTTTTGTGAAATGAGCCAAAGCAATGGAGAAAAACTGTAATACAGCAATGAAGGGAGTGTGTGAAATTGGCTCTTATTAGTGCTAACTTGGAACAAACTAAACTCAGTAAAACTATATATATACATGGTCATGTTGTCTCCTAAGGAGGTTCTTTATTCACCCTGTTAATTTTGTTTGTATAAATGGTCAATAAAGAAGCTCTTCTTATATTGAGAAAGAAAAGATAGACCGCTGTTTATTTTAGGGCATGTCAAATTTTGATGTTGGTCTGTGATATCAATTATTGTCATATGATGTTTGGGTCTTTTTATCACAATGCGGACCTTGTGATGCACACGCCGCCGAGGCCGGGACATCTGGATCCCCTCCAGGAGAAACTGAATGCTGTCGTCTGATTAACAGAGAGTCTTTAAGACTGAGATGAACTGAGCGGCTCTGGTGTAACTTTGTCCCTGTGGGCCAATGACAAAGACTGTCTGTCTGAAGCTATTGATGTCTGTGTCTTTCCTCTTTGTGTCCATCTCTCCCTCTCGTCTTTATCTGATCCACTTCTGCTTTACCATACCAGGAGTTCCGCAGACACTAATCACTGCTTCTTTGTCTTTCTTTTCTCTTTCATTCTCTCCCTCTCATTGTCTCTCCGGTGCCGTCTCTCTCTGTCAGGCCTGCTGCCTACAGATACCATATCTCCTGTTAATCTACTCCTGAATTACAGCAGAGCCGGCGTCCCAGAGGAGCGCTTTAGATTGCTTGCAGAGGAGAATGGGATGAAGAGAGAGAAAGTGATTGAACGAGGTTCAGATAGAGGGAGGAAATCTCATTCGCTACAAAAGATGAGTAAACGAGATAATTTATGTTGTACCAAAGAGGGGCTTCACTGATCCTGCAGACGGCAGGGGAAAAATGCATCGAATTGTTCAGTCTTATTAAATGACCCAAGAGAGACATATGTATAGACTGATAAATGCAATGGCACAGCGTCTCATATCTCAACTTTCCATTCATGGGCAAACGTGACAGTGTCTTTAAGCAGCCGGCATCATCCACCTGACCGATGATCAGATACAACTACAGCACACTCCATTTACCATCCTCACGCCTCCTCGCGGGACGAGATGATGCTGCGGATAATTGCATTGTATCTGGGCGTGTAGCCTGCTCGCTCCGTCATGGTCCCAGACAGCCGGCACCATCTCTCACTCTCCACACATTCGCAGGAAAATAATGTTGCCGGGAGCAACCACGGGAGGATGGTGGGAGGGTCGTGTTGTGTAGCGACGCTCTGACGTGTGTCTCTGTAGCACCTCTTCTTGATATCCTAGAACAAAACGTCTCTCTATATATAACACTAATTCCAACTGGAGGAGTCTTCAGTAGGTTCTGATGCATTGGAGAGTGGTGATAAAATGAACAACCATGGAACCTGTGCAGTGCCTGTTCGACAAATGCCAGACAGATGAAATGCTCGGTTTTAACTCCCCTCTCCATATCGTATATAATACATGTATGTTATAATTTTGAGATTGATGCAGCTTTGATAGGCTCTGGATATTCTTTCGAATTATTCTGTAAAACAGTTAAATAATATACTGTCACTTTTGATTGTTTGTGAGCTGGATGTTATGTAAAGAATAGTCTGTGGTGGAGTGAAGTTGGAAAACTTTGCGTTCATGCTAACGCATGAACGCGTTTATCTGCAATTTAGATTATAATAATAATGTACAGATTATTTTGAGCTACGGTTTAACTGTAGTTTATCCGAGGACAAAGAAGAAGATTCAACTCGTCCCGAAGACCAAGATCACTGCCCCGCACACACTGCTGATACAAAGCCTTGGTCACCTGTTTATCAATATTGAGCAGGTCCAAATCAGACCAAATTCAACACTGCACTTTCCTGGGCCATACACAGATGAACGGTTCTTGAATGTGCTCTACATACAGACAGATGTGTGTGGAATCAGTAGGTATGATAGAAAGTAAGCCTATTGCTGCTATACAAAACCTAATAATGCTGGTATGAGTCTTAGTTTTCTGCAGTTTCAAGATAAGGCGTCCACTGTGTTGCCCAGAGTGGAGCAGCAGGGACACCAGAATGTCACCAGCATTTCCCTCCAGCCCTGAGGTCAAGTGTCAACTGTCACTACGCTTGAGTCACAGTGTGTTAAACCGAGGCTGGACTGCATCAGAAAAGGCGTCAAATCTGCAACGGATACAACTGCTGTAAGAGTTTTAGTCTAAAAACTCCAGGGTAAGATTTTAGACTGGACCAGCAGAAACAGACCATGTCACTCATTGGGTCTTTTCACTCGTTATCACATGATCTCTTTCCAGAAGAAAACAACCAGCATTAGCCTCAGCTACCAGTGTTTAACACAACATTGATCAGTTGCAAGTTGCCCTGTTGTCTTTGGTAACAGCTGTTGTACAGTTAAATTCTGAATTTTAAAATGATACAACTGCTTACGTGCGTAGATGAGCTACTATTCAAGCAATTCCTGCGTGCACATGCCCAGTTAAGGTGAGTGGCCCCCTGATATGCATTTTCAGAAGGTTTATGTATGGACAGGGATTCAAACTGATACAGAGCCAAAATGTGTGGACAAAGATCATTTTAGTTTGAAAATGCTGTAGTTTGTGTTTAGTCTTCTTCAGATTGTTGCAGTGGTGTTGCAGTGGTCATCATGTTCTCCACTCTGCTTCACGTCTGGCCTGAAGCTGTGTCTTCCAGTGGCCAGCTGTGCCATATGGCCCTACACTCTGAGCCAGGGAGTCAAGGAACACGAAATTAATTATATGCACTTAAGGATTAAATCGCCCGGCCTCTCTCGCACTAAAGCCAGAGAAAAATGTGGCGCTTTCTTACAGTTTCCCAGACACAGACAGCTGTCTCTGCACCACAAGCACACAAGTTAAAAAAGTTTTTTCTGATTTATATGAAATAAGTGCTGAACATACTGTTGATTGTAGGAATTGTGTTCATTGTCTTAAGGAATTTGGCTCTGTAAACAAATCCCCCTATATGGAAAGTACGTATTATGAAGTACAGGTAAGTAGATTTTTCAGGTAATTTTCTTTACTTAAGTGTTCTTCCTTTTCCTCCTTATATTTTAACACAAATATCTATACTTTCTACTTTCTACAGTTTCTTAACTGTGCATCTTAGAGCGTCATCTTTCCAGCTTCAAATACTTTTTAGCTACTTTTCGCCCGTTGGGTGATTTGTCATGCTTACAAATCTTAACCTGTTTTTAGTACAGTGTTGAGTTATTTAAGTTAAATTGTCTTGGAACTATATTAATGTGAAACAAGTCTTTGAGTTTGTTTTGCAAAGATCCAGTCAGTAAACTTTGAGTACCTTTCAGAGCTTGTCCTTTTACATTTACAGAAGTTGAATCTTAATTTATTTGAGTAGAGAATGTTTGTTCTACCTCTGCATGTTCCACCATGCAACTCTGCTGCTGGATAGATAAGGCAGTTACATATTTTGCGTATGTGTTCAGTTCCAGTTTAACATAAAGTGCAATTAGAGCCCAACTGAAAATAGTTTATGAGGTTTCACTTTTTGTCGTGTTAGAATGATTGATGATCAGTGTTTTTGAGTTTGTTGAAAGAAAGTATACCCATGCATCAACATGCAAAACAAATGGAGTCTGACAGCTTTCTGTTTCATATCCTGGAGCAGACAAAATCCTAGAGGAGACAAAATCCTGTTAGTGTAACCACAAGGTTAAATGACCTGCAGTACGTCACCTGAACAACTTGTCCTGAGGCAGGAACACACAGAGAAGTGGAGGAGCAGGTGGAACCAATAAACGGTTTGAAGTTGGACTCATCAATCATTCTCTGTGACGCTTCAGGTGTTAACGTATATTGACTTAACAAGCGATAACATATCATGCGCCTGTCAGTCTGGTATCAGTCTTTTTAGATGCAAATAACATGTTAAGTTCATGTTTGTTATGCAAAGCTACACAAAGGTTAACAATTGCAAACATCTACTGATGTAATTTTAATGCAAATATCATGCTTGTATCAGTTATAATCGGATGAATTATGGCATAGTAGCCAATTATTTCTCTAAAAGAGTGAATGACTCGGCAAAATCCCTAAATTATGGCAACATTTTTGTTCTTATTATCGACACTAACTGCAACCATGTTGCAGGTCAGAAATAAAACATGATTATGGCAACTAATCTCTAGTTTAAATAAGATTAACTGATTATTAACTAAAATCATTGTTAACATGCTCTGCAGGTCAGCAGTGGAACACAGTCTTCCTTGTATGGAACTCCAACTTAGAATTAAGACTCAACAAAGAAATCATAAAACACATTTCAGAGAGAAGTTTTATCTCTCGCACCCCAGTCGTTGTCCACTGTACCTCTTTAAGCTCGTCCTCATCACAACAGAATGTTCAAGTGCCTGTTTTTCTATTTGTTGGGGTGTTTTTGTAAAGAACTCACCAGATTTGCAGCAGTTCCCCTAAAGCCGGTCAGCTCACAGCAGAAGTAACTCAGTGACGCTGGACGTACTAAAAATCAATTACATAAAAAAAAACAAAATCAAAATCTATTGACTGTAAATAAAAGAGACTGTGTGGAAAACTTGCAACAACCAATTAAAAGCAGCCTCAGGTCCAGCGGTTGCCAAAACATTCAGGTACACTTGGCCGGCATCCAATTTGAAAACAACTTATACTGAATTCTCACAGCTGCTTACGGTCTACCAGGAGCATTATATGTTTAAAATATTGTCATATAATTAAATTATGTTTAACAGTGTTATACAGCCTGTTTTTGGTCTCGGAACGGTGGTGTATTAAAAAGCCGCCGCGGCATCCATTGACCACTTTGTCCTCCAGAACCAAACTCTCTGACTTAACATAATAACTAACCTGCCCCATGTGTACTGAACATTATCATCGGAGATACATTTAAAATTATGAAATCATCCAGTATGATAGACTTCTAGTCATCTCCCGGTCGTGTTACATGAGTGAAGTAAAAAAAAAGAGCACTTAGCATCTACCTTGCAGCTGTTGAGAGCTTTCAAAACATAACATGGCCCATGTGAGTCCATCTTTTCCCACTTAGACAATGATTTGCAGCTGATGCCAGATCACAGAGGGAGCTCTGCAGAAAAGTGCAGATGGTACAGTATTTCTTCTCCACTGGCACACAGAGTGGGCCAAAATTTAATAACAAATTGTCAAAGAGTTATCCCCCTCGGAGCACGCCCACCAGCCAATCAGCGTAATCCAACCCAGTGGACGGCCATAACCAAGTGTTATTGGTTTTTCATTGCACTGTGTAATTACTTCCCTTTTCCCCGAAGAGAGCTGAGGCCAAGACAGCTGTGGAGAGGAGGAGAAAAGTCATATAGATAGATCGATCGATAGATAGATAGATAGATGGATGGATGGATGGATGGATGGATAGATGGATGGATGGATAGGTAGGTAGGTAGGTAGGTAGGTAGGTAGGTAGGTAGATAGATAGATAGATAGATAGATAGATAGATAGATAGATAGATAGATAGATAGATAGATAGATAGATAGATAGATAGATAGATAGATAGATAGATAGATAGATAGATAGATGGATAGATGGATAGATGGATGGATGGATGGATGGATGGATGGATGGATGGATGGATGGATGGATGGATGGATGGATGGATGGATAGATTCACTGCTGAAATCCTACATCTTTAGCGGAACTGTTGCTGAGGAGCCAGTGTTTAGAGATCAGGGACTCAGGGAACGGGGGAGCTGGAGAGAAGGATGGAGGGATTGAAGGTGGGGTTGATCCGCTGTGAGGGAGTTTTCCTGTGGACACTGGAGAGGACCCATTACTCACAGTCGATAAAGCCATCCAAGTCACCTCCTGCACTCTCAGTGGACCGTCCCTCCCGCTCGTCTACGCTGCTCCGTACATCTGCCTATAATCCGAGAAAGGAGTAGGGTGTGGCGGGCCTCCAGAGAGTTCAGTAACACTAACAGTATGAGACAGTTTGGCTCAAGACTCCCTGACACTTCATTGCTCTTTCTGTTCCATCAAAGCAGCCCAGAGTATAATCATGTAAAAAATATACGTAATATGCCTGATGTGGGTCGATGTGCAGAATCACGCTGTAAAGAGATGCAGTCTATCCGGGCTGCTTCAGAGCCTGGAGGACATGACACACAAGCCTCTCCAGCGCTGCTCT
Source organism: Platichthys flesus (assembly GCF_949316205.1). Lineage (NCBI taxonomy): Eukaryota > Metazoa > Chordata > Actinopteri > Pleuronectiformes > Pleuronectidae > Platichthys > Platichthys flesus. The sequence goes on from NC_084954.1 coordinate 17,312,529, forward strand.
CCAGTGACGGTAAACAAACTAAAAGGTCATCGGAGCTAATCAGTTGCTCCTCAGCTCGGTAATGAGATCATGGAGATTCCCTGTGAAGAATGCCACATCCAGTCAGGGCTGAGAGGAGGCAGGCTGAATAAGAAGAAGCACAGGTAACGTGTGGACAGCTGGCTAATGTAACTATAGCTGCTGTGACTGGAGGCCTAGACTCAACCAGCTTGAGGATATCAGTCCTGCTGTCGGTGGTGGGGGTCCAGCTAGCAGCGATAAGGCGAGGGTCTCCCCCCACATAGATTAAAACACAACGACGACAGCTCTTTTCATTCGGAGAGCCGGGCTGGAGATAAGGATCCTCATTTCTTCATCCATTACTGTGGGTTGGGGGGGGGATGTGGGGGGGTGACTGATGGAGAGCGATGCATTTCTCCGGTCTGTCATCACAGTGGCCACGATGAGCACATACCAGGTGGCGAGAAATCCAAGTGAAAACAGGAGGGGAGACAGGAATGGAAGGGGCGTTGTAATGAAGAACACATGCAAGACGAGGGTCACAGTCAAGGGGGAACTTCACGAGGATATCATTCCATCATTTTTTGGTGTGTGGAGTGTGAAAAAATGAAGCTTTTCCACACTGTCCCACGTTCGATCCCGGGTCTCAAGTGGCTCAGACGAGTTTTTCTCTGCATGTAAACACTTCCATATGTGTGTAAAAGCATGTTAAGGTGTGGCCACGATGAGCACCCGCAATCTCTAAAGCATTGGGTGTCCAACAAAAACATCTGTGATGATTCATAATCCAAGTGGTTAGTATGCATGCAGCACCGTGCACATGGGGATGGATAGTTTGCGAGCGAGGGGATAGGGAGAGAGAGGGGCGCGCTGAAAGGGGGGACTGCTGGAATAAAAAGCGTCTTGTCGACAAAAGTGAAATATCTGGGGCTTGGCCGGGGCCCAGGATTCGGGGTGGGGAAGTTCATTGTGATATTCTGCTTTGGAGAAACAGCTTTTTCTCTTTGCTGTGGAGTGTGGAGTGGTCAGGGAGGTGAGACCCTGGCGGTCAATGGGCTACGAGGCTGAGGTTTTAACTAAAGAGCGCTTTGATTCTTTAAACTGAGAGTGTTTTGTTTGCAGTGTAAAACCTGGGATGGGATCCTGGGCAGCGATGCTTTGATGCTTTGCGCTGCACGTTTATTCGTGTGGATTGAGACGTCTGAATGGACACAAAGCTGTGGGATGCAATTTTAGCTGGTGAAGGGCGTTCACACAAGATCTGGCAGGTGTAGGCGGCGGATTCGAGTGACAGGTCAATGTCGATGCCCAGGAATAAGATATATGATCTGAGCCCGCTAGTGACAAATCACTATCAATATGTGCACAATAAGGCCGTGATCAGGGAGACGTCACCCATGACTGATAAAATGCAGACCTGTCATTAATTCCCGAGCCCCCTCATTACCGCACCAATCAAATCTTTGACTAATAAAATCCCAAAATGTTACTTTTTAAAAATATTGTCTGGCCTTGCACGCAAAGGGAGCAGGAGAAATTTTATGGGGGTCTTTCTTTTCCTTTTTTTTTTTTTTACCTTTGAAGAATCAGTCACCGTTAACTATTGGATTTGGCTGCAATGCTGTTTACCCCTTTAGATGTTCGTTGGACTCTATCACTTCAAGTGACCCACTCCTCCATGGGCATAGCAGTAGATAATTCATTTGTTTTCATTTTTCTGTGAACTATCCCTTTAAAGCCAGGAGTGGTAATCCTGGAAAACAAAACGATTGGTTGAGATCATCACAGTCTTGTGAGGAACACTATAGACTTTTGTTGATGGCCATTGGGACATGTAGAAATAATGGGTCAGAAATGTTGCCTTTCACATATGAACAAATGAGTAGGAAGTTTTGCCGGGTCGGACGCGTTCACAACAGGAAAAAAACCTGGTGGATGCCTGTGTGGTGGAGGGGCTGAAGCAACTGGGAGCAATACTGCAGCAGCAGTGCGAGCAAAGGGTGTGATGGGAAATTTCTCTCTGCTTAAATAGGCCGCGTAATAAGGTACGGGTGTGTATTATAGATGGTTGTGAAGAGTGAGGTATGTCACTTGATGTAGGTCACATGATTGGAGTAGCGCAGCTCGAGTTGGCTGCCTGAACCAGCTCGCAGGGTTCGTTTAATTTATGATGCAAAATTGTGTTCACACTAAACAGGGATGTGGGTTTTTGCTTTGGACAGCTTGATATGTCAGGATGTCCCTGATACTTCCCCGTATTGTATCTCATGGATGTTCTGGTGCTCCTATGAAGCTCTGGGCCCTGTGAGTTAATTCTTTCTCCTTGTTTTATCTACCTCTCACGATTGCAAAGTATAAAAAAAGAAATACATTTTTAAAATGTAAAAGAATTGTTTCGGATTGAATTTGTTAATAGTTGTCAGGAGCAAAGGAAATAGAGGGAGACTCTTAGAGGGAGTGTTGGTGTGAGAGGCTCTGAGGGGATTAGACATCCATCAATCAAACAAACAGATCCTTACAAATATTCCCCGTTTGGCGTTTCATCTTCATAATGAAAACATATTTTCAATTTTACGTTTTAGCACAGAAAGTGGGGAATTTAACATTGATGTGTTGTTTTTTTGGCAGTCAGCAATCATTAGAGGATTTGCCTCTTAAAGCACTTCTCAACTGGATACACTATTGAGCCCAGTGCTTGATTGGTGTGAATGGGATTACACTTCACTTGTTCATCATTTATTAAACTGGTCAATGAAGAGCTCATGATTCATGCGGCCGGCTGAAGGAGAGGACACGCCGAGGAGAGAGGCAGAAAATCAGGACGCCAAAATATTATTTTATGTAAACGATTCATGGGTTGGTTTGTGTTTATGTTTGTGAACATGTGTTTGTTTGTGAGTGCCAATGTGGGAGGACTGATGTGTCTGCCATGTGTTTGGGTGTGTGTGTGTGAGTGTTTTTGTTGGCCTGATTTTGTCCAGAATAAACACTAATCTTGTCAGAACCAGAGGACCTTATGGGGACCAAGAAGTCCAGTCCTGAGGCAAAAATATAATTTCTGAAATTTAGGGATAAGATATGAATTGTTGAGGTTAGGGTTATTCGGACATGGTTTGGGTTCTGGTTAGGTTGTCCACTACAAGTCCCCTTAATGTAGCATGTAACATTTTCATTCATCATTTTAAGGTGAGGACATGTTTTAATGTTAGGTTGGTGATAAAGTGGGCTAAAGCAATTGTCCTAGATGGATTAGATAAGGTTTGTGGTTCAACAAGTATGGTTAGGGTATATCTAAATAAATGTAAGTCAATGTAATGTCCCCCAAAATGACCAAAGTATGTGTGCGTGATTAATAGGGAGGAGGGCCCCTGGGTTCCACCACCATTCCTTTTTCTTCCCCAATTTGATCTGTCTCCACGAACATGGAGAGACTCCTGGCTCGCCTGTGAAATAAACACAACAATATTACACTTCATCTGTTCAACTGGAACATGGGATGTATTCAACACCCACCTCCAATTGTTTATTGCAGGAAGAGAGCAACAACTGGTTATAGAATTATGTTATAGAATTGTCAGCCTGGTCATATGATTCCACTTGTTACACCACTACATGTAGGCTATACTTATATACTGCTACCAGGAGCAACATGCAAAGTATTGGCAAGGTATGTCACTTGGCAAGGTGACATACCTTAAGGTATGTCAAGTGTCCGTAAAATATTGTAATCAAAATTAAAGCTAGGTGATTAACGATATCAATAATTATTGCAATTTAATTTTCATCAATAGCAATACATGTTGATATACAGCTTATGCATTGCATTAACACAGATAAGGTATATACACCATTGATCTACCTCAGATCTGTAAATGTTTAGTTTAGTTTAACCTTCACCCAGGAGTAAGTCTTTAAACTTAGAAGAAATGCTAATGTGACATTCATCATGATAACTATCATTATCGATATACCTTTTTTTGATCTTGATATACTTTTTAGCCAAATCACTCAATATAAAAATAAAAGTAGAGTACATGTAATGGTCGTTGTCATATGATCATTATCTTAGAATTATACAGATGGAATAAACTTAAACTAAAACATCTGTAACACGATGTGTGGTGTCAAAGGGTAGTGGAGCTCATCTAACAGGGTTACAGGGGGTGCGTCTTGCAAAGAAACCATGGTGGAACATTTCCACTGAGCAAAATCAAATCAGACATGCAGTGGGGCTGCGAGGGAGAGGGGGAGGAGGAGAGTGTCAGGGAAATGCAAAAAGAAAGGTCGGATTTCATGTCATCATCCATCATTTTTACAGTTGGGGATGCAGACTTTGGGGTTTTGTGCGTTTTTGCAGCGTAGAGTGGGTGGTGAAGGGGCGGAGGAGGTGCAAGGAGAGAGTGTGTGATTGTCACAGTGTGTGCTGGGGGAGTGTGCACTTTTAAGACAAACTGGTCTGATGAAAGAGGAGCCCTCGGCCTTGCAGTGGTCCCCATCATCCATCTGGTGATGTCACCTGCAAGTGTGTGTGTGTCTGTGTGTGTGTGTGTGTGTGTGTGTGTGTGTGTGTGTGTGCATGTGCTTGGAATTTCGGTCTCTTAAGTGACCCTGCATTGAGGCCACTAGGAAGTGAGGAGGGTGGATGTGGGTTGTCAGGGGCGAAGGATGATGCTTCTCAGCTCTCCTCTGCCCCAAACCGATTAGTGTGAGTATGTGTGGGAGAAAGCTGTTGTACATGCACATTGAAAGTAGAAAATTGTATTACAAAGCACTTTGTCAAGGAGAGACCCCGCCCATGTTCAGCGTGACCCTGAATCTCTCCAAACATCGTGGCGGGAGGACAGGAACAGAAGAAAACAATGGTGCAGACATTTAGGGGCCCTAGGTGCCATAGGTATCATTACCTTTCCATTTCGCTTGATGAAACCAAATTGGCTGGATTCCTTTCACACTCTCAATGGGACCCTGAGGTGAAGGGAGCTTCCAATCAGGATTACCGAGCTGCAGTGGGCTGCAGACAGCCGGATGATGAAGAGGAAGAAGAGCCTCTGTGCGCTGGCTCCGCCTCTTCTCCACAACAAAAGGAAACTGCCTGTTTCTACAGACTAACGGCGGCGGGGCTTCATGCTTGGCAGGCGACAGACATGTGTGTATGTGTGTGTGCGAGCGAAAGAAAGTGTATCTCCATGGAGAGCCAAGTTGCCAGTATGAATGAGAATGAAGGACTGTGATTGGACTTGCCAAATTGGAGGGGATATTAAATCTAGGAAGCAAAACCACTTGATAATGAGTTTTTGGAGCACACTGTGTTTGTGTGTGTGTTTGTGTGTGTGTCTGTGTGTGTGTATGTGTGTGTGTTTGTGTCTGTGTGTGTGTGTGTGTGTGTGTGTGTGTGTGTGTGTGTGTGTTTGTTTTCACACCTGTTGGCTCTGTCATCTTTGCTCCTAATTATCTGCAGCATAAATCAACGGTGGGAGCGTTGCCATGGCAGCCAGCGGTAGGCTGGGTGATGATGGTGGAAGTGGGAGAGCGCGCCAGAGCTGTTTCATTAACCTTTAAAGGACTTGGTTTTTATTTTAGTAGCCGCACTATGAATATAAATTTGTCATTTTGAAAAGGGAAATGACCAGGTAAAAAAAAGTCTGAGGACCCCGATAAGGTCTCCCTCTCTCTCTCTCTCTCGCTCGTTCTCTCACAGTCTCTCTCCCTCTCTCTTTCAGTCTCTATCTCTTGCTTGCTCTCTCTCTCTCTCTGTCCCCCTCTTCTCTCTCTTTCACTTTCTTTCCCTCTCCCTTTTTTTTGCATGAGGCTTCTTTGGGTTGACTCAACATTTGTTATGTTTATTTTCAGTAAAATTACTCAGCAGACAAATTTTTTAACTCCTATGTTAATGTTACACATACCTATACATTTACCTTGGTAAAGGCTGTTGCACATAAGTGGGTAAGTGGGATTTTAGAACCAATTTAACCCTTCCGACAATCATGGAGGTGCTGATTATCTGCCCAAACCATCCTGAAGTGTGAGGGGTTTACAATCTTAATGCCACTGATTGAGTCGGACTGATCAAACATGTTTGACATTTATGATAATCGATTCCAACAATGAGAACAAGCTTCTTCTTCTTCTTCTTCTTCTGGGAAGCATCCCCAAATGGATTTTGTATAGCTGCGACTAAGACAGCAATACATCCTAAAAATGTTTTACTGTAATCTTAGTGTTCTACAGGGCTAAACTACTATCAGCGATAAAGCACTTCTGTTTTACGTCATTCAACCACTGACGGAGGAGGGCGATGACATTTCTCCATTTCCTCCCACTATCCACAAATGAAGTCAAAACATCCACAAATTTTTTGTTTGGCCCATGTCCAATTCACTAACATCGAGAAGGCAGGATTTATTTCTAGCTTGATTTCACAGTTAGGGAGCTGTAATGTTGTTCATATTTATAAATTATGTCTTTGGTCTTCAGTATGTGAGCTGAGGATCAAACCACCTACATTCTGGTTAATGGACCATCCACTCTACCCCCTGAACCAAAGCCGTCCATAATCTTCTGCTGTAAAAAAGTTTGTTGTTCTTGCAAAAATGTTACAGTTTGTTAAATTTGACAGGGGCCAGACTGCGATTCTCTTTCAATGCAGACATCAGTTGTTACTTGCTGTGTAGACAAAGTGCACAGAGCTGCATGTAAAAGAAAAATCAGACAGAACATCTGCTCAGCCATGGATGGAGGCCAGTGAGTAATCACTGCTTCCTGTGCTGTACAGAAAAAGGGAGAGGTAGGAAAAACAGAGGGATGGAGAAAACAGGCTTATAAAAGACACCTGAGAATCCATCACTTAATGTATTAAACTGAAACTGTAGCATCATAAAAAGTAATGGGAGCCATAACATATTGTCTGGGCCCTCTGCATAACTCTTGTGGATGTGTTTGATTCTCCTGTCTAGGAAGAACATGGCCAGGAGCAGACAAAAAGCCAGCATTTGCCTCAGGGGCAACCAGGGCAGTGGAGAAGGGTGTCTTTGTGTGCTGGGGTCGAGGACGATTTGTCTGTGACTGGCTGGTTAAAAAAGAGCATTCTCCAGATGCCTCAGCAGCAAGTGAACCCTCTGTAGCCACTGGTAATTCAATTGCAGGGATGCAGAACAAGACAAGAATTTGAAAAACAGATCAATTTAAAAAAAGATGATTCAGATGATTCACGTCAATAGCAAACATACAGAATTAGTCAAAGAATTGCTGTTGAAAATCTGTGCAGTTGAGATTTGCTCATTCACCAAGTATGAGACGTTCACTTACGAAAAGCACACATACACACACATACACACACACACACTGCTTCAATCGCAGCCATGTGAAGATCTGCAGAGCACTGAGGTTGTGTGGCTCTGGATTGTTTCAATCTAAGTGAAGAAAGTCCTTTCTGAGGCAGCCAAGAGACGACACCTCTCTCCTTCCATGGTTCCTCTACAGGCACATTCAGAGCCTGTCAAGGACTCTCATTCATACAAACAGGGGAAGAAACACAAAAATAAATGGAAAGTGGAATCCCATGGAAACACTTGATGTTGATGGCCCGCTTTAAAACGGCCCTGATTGGTGCCACACTAATGGTTTCTATACACACTGCATTCTAGTGGCAGAAACTTGGACTATGGGCAGAGAAGGTCTCTGGTTCGTCTCTGGTTCGACTCCACGGAGAGACAACAAAAAGACGAACCTGGATTGATCTGTCCAAAACATCCAAGAGTCTCCCTACCATGTATAGTTCCCCTGAGCAAGGCACCTTACTCCCCCAACATCTGCTCCCCAAGCGCCGTACATGGTCGCTCACTGCTCAAAAGAGATGTAGAAAAAACATGGACGCTCTAAACAAAAATGTATGTATGTATGTGTTTGCAGCGTTTAGACAACACCTTGGAACCTCTGTCTAATATAAACATGATAACAAAGAGCAAACAAAAAGGATCAGGTCCATCCATCCATTATCGATAACGATTATCCTTTGAGGGGAGTTGGGGGGGCTGAAGCCAATCCCAGCAGGCATTGGGCGAAGAGGCGGGGTACATCCTGGAGAGGTCACCAACATATGGCGTTCACATTCAGGCCTTCGGTCAAGTTAGAATCTCCAATCAACCTTATCCCCAGACTGAGGTTTTTTTTTTTTTTTCCATGAAAGCAGACAGAGACGTGTGAAGGGAGTGAATCACACTGACTGAATTTATGGAGAACTTATAGGCAACAACAGTAGGATTCCCAGTAGTGATTATTTCTAAAGAGGACTTCCAAGTGAGCGCTCCAGGCCTGTGTGGAAGAAGACAAGGCGGTGGGTGGTGCTCATTTGTGCCCACTGTTACAAAAATAAGTGTGACTCCAAATGGACCAGTGAAGTGGAAAGAAGGGAACAGTTTCCATAGTAACCACTTTCAGACTAAGTGGCTGTCTTCGTTTGCTTCATCAGATTTCACTTGATTTGTTCTCTTTTTTTCCCTCTTGGATAAAATCAACCACCAAAGAGTTTTGTAAATAAACAGTGCAAAGGTGGGGGATTTGACGGCATTCATTTAAATTCAAAGAGACGAGAGGAGGATGAGCTGCGTTGCTCTACGGGATGCACATGATTACTCACACAGTATCAAAAGCACGAACACACCAAAGACACTGAATGGCCGACACAAGGAAATCCAGACAATTCCATATCCAGACATACCAGCTAAAAAGAAAAAGCTTTTGATGGTGTGAATATGGAGGGGAAACATGGCAATGCTAAATCTAGACATGCAGCAGCACAACTATTCCTGCCCTATATTTCATATTTAATCTGCTGTGCCGGAGGATTTCTTGGCCCGGTGCACTGTGTAATCTTGTCGAGGCGCAGATGGCACTCTCACACTGTCAATCGGATCCCCTGGATTGGGACGGTGGAGGAGGAGGGTTCTCCAGGGGCCGCCAGCAGCCGTGCCAGGATCAGCAGGTTTGGCTGACCGGCCACAGCATCAGCAGTGCGGCGGCGGTCAAGCCCTTCACCTTTTTTTTTCTAGGCTAAGCCCGGACCTACAAACGACTTTCAGCACATGGGTTGACATTGGAGACAATTGCAGGCCAGGATTAGGATTATCCTGGAATCCTATGTTTGCTCGTACTTCTTACACAAACACGTACACACCTTTCAGATTATCTCTTTCTCTTCTTCACATTAAGACTGCTGTTTTGCATGCTTGTCTGAGGAAAGATGCATTATCCACTCCAGGCAGCAGATGTAATGAAAACCTAGTGGCCCTTTGCCATCAGCTTGTGCCAGTCAGGGTTAGAGACACTGTTGGAAGAAAGAGTTTAGATTTGTCTACTTCAAATTTCACACCTTTCTAGTCTTGATGACCACTCAAAGTGCTCTATAGTTCAGTTTTTTTTGCCATATACCCACTCACAGATGCATTCAGTGCATCTTTCTCATAGAGCACTTTCTCTATGAGAAGGGGCAATTATGGGGTTCAGTCCCTTGCCTAAGGACACTTGTGGAGTGGGCAGGACTGGGAGCGAACTGCGGACCTTCTGGTTAGAGGACGACTGCTCTGTCCCCACAGATGCTGCAGTAGCGTTCAGTCACAGCTATCAATTATGATGTTTCACTCTGTTTGTATAGAATAAGCAAACTGATTAAAACCAAACCAACCAGAAAAAATAATCACCCGCGCATACATCAGTGTGATAAGAACTACCTAAAATTAAAGAAATCATCTTTGAGAACTGCTTAATCCAATTCACCAACATGGAGGAGGTGCGGTTTATGACCTATACAGCAGCCAGCCACAGGGTGGTGATTAAAACACTTTGGCAATGTTGGGGAATTGGCATGTAGATAGGAGGATTGATAGCAAGCCATGCAGGTATACTAAATATGACTTTAATGATGCAGTCTACTGGTACTAACATAATCACAATGAGTCAGGACCAGTAGCTTGAGAAAGGTTTCAAAGAAATTACATCTACCAATAAAGAAATGATGAGGTTGGTTTAGTGATTGAGATACGATTTTTAACAGACAACCACCATCACCATCCCCAGAGCTGTAGCCGCTAACATGGCTAATAAGTAGAAGAAGTAAAGAAACCATTGAGTCCAAAGAGTAAAACCATTAAAAAAAATTGAAAAATAGGCTAAGAAAACAGTAGTAACAGTAAGAGAGGCTGATTTCTTTTAAACTACCAAACCTAGCCAGAAGACCCTTTGCCTCATCTCATGGGAGCATTCTGCAGTGGTTTGCCTCTTGGATGCAGTCATTTACAAGTCAGATTTATATAACAGGCTCGCAAGTGTTGACTTTTATTCATAAAATAATGGAAACTACCATGACAATTTGACAGACTAATTTGTGTGACTGCACACAGTCAAAGTCGCTCCAGCCTCGCCACTAAAACCATCTCACCTCGAATTAACCAGACATCAGATGATGGGAGGGAAGTGTGTGGTCCTCTGATTAGACGGGGAGACGGGGAGGAAGCGAGAGACAGAGAGGGAGAGATGAATGGGTCTGCTGGTGTCCTGGAGCAGCAGAGAAGGCTGAGAATAAATGAAATGAAGGAATGAATGGGACAGTAATGAAAAGAGGGGGAGGCTGAGGGGAGAGGTGACGGGAGGGAACAGAACATTCACTGTGGTTTGGTCTAGTTGTTAAAAAGAATTGGAGACAAGGATGAAATGACACAGCTGAGACACAGGGTGAGCGTTTTATGTGCTGTCTGTTGGGTTCAGCCTGGAATAGATGGGTTCTAACTAAATCAAAAAGAAAAAAATCTTACCCCACTATGAACCTGCTTAACGATTAATCACATGATTATAACCTCACTAAATGGACAACTAATCTGAACCTCGTCAGACAAAAAAATGAATGATGCATGGTTGTTGTCCACAAAATATAAACTATTAATGCATCGCTCTCTTAAAAACCTTATTTTAAAATATATTTAGTTTAATCATTTACACCATGGTCCTGCTTTGCAGATTTAGCTATAGTCAAGGCCTCTGCCTCGTTCCTGCTCCAAAGTATAAGACAAGCTTTCAACTGCGCCAGAATTGCTTTTTCATCCTTTATTTGTTCATTATGCTAAGCTAAGTGTTGGCTGTGGCTATATGTAAAAAAAAGTGGGCCGCACAGGGCTGCAGTGGTCAGCAATGTCGCATCGTTACAAAGAACGTTCTCGCTTTGAAACCGCGTTCTGCCAGGGATTTTTGTGTGGCAGTTGCCTGGGATTTCCTCTGGGTATTCCAGCTTCCTCCCATAGTCCAAAGACATGAAGATCGGTGTAAATTAGAAACTCTAAATTGTCTGTGACAGTGAAATGTTGTTTTTCTCTGTATCTTGGTCCTGAGATAAACTATCGACCCGTCCAGGAAGTATCCCGCCAGCCGCCCAATGTCAGTTGGGACTGGCTCCAGCTCCTGTGACCCTTAAAGGACTATAAGCGGTTGATTATAGATACTGGATGCACGGAATGGAAGTAAAAATAGTACCTATTGTTCTTTACAAAAAAAAACTTTTTAAAACTCGACTCTCATAAATATCTTATATAATATGTAAGCTGTGAAGACCCCAACTCTAGTCCACACAGTCCTAAAATGCAGTCTATCCAATTCTGAACTCAAACCATATGGCATTGCAGATATTGAATATAGACACATATGTGCTGTATGAAAACTTTACGGGACAACTGCTGCTCACTTTCCCATACGATAGGCAGAGAGAGAATCACACACACAAAGAGGAGAAAGACAGAGACGAATGTAAAGAATAGCTAGCGCTTGTCCAACCAAACATTTGCTTTGGCAGGCCCGGAGTAGAGGGGCGGCGTTCTCCCAGTCCCCTGACATGCATCCAGAGGAGCCCCTCTGTCTTGACCATAAATCTGAATGGAGTGGGAGTTATCATGCTTTCCCCCCATTGCCACCCCCTCCCCGGCTAAACCCTGCATTCCTCCCAGACACTGCTTCATACAAACAAAGTGGCCAGTTCCCACCACTCGACATTGGGAAAGGCGATGGTTTGTCATGGAAAAATCCTGAGGCATCTCTAGGGTCTTTTTTTCTTTCTCTTTCCCCCCCACATGGATCAACGCTCAGCCTAGTGGCTGCATTTTCTCTCTTTGTGGTTGAGTGGAAAATATGCCAGACGTGCAGTTAACACGTAGATGTCAGTTGTTATCAGACAGAGAGTGTAGTAACGGGTCAGGATGAGTGAAATGAGCTTGCACAACTTTATGACACTAAATGGAAACTAATTGATGAAGATGAAGGAAATACACACTCTCAGACACACACATACACACTGCATTAAAGGACAAAGATGCAGGGATGCTCGCACACACACACACACACACACACACACAACCACACACACAAAATGGGTGTGAATTCGGGGGCCGGTCGTTATAGAAAACCCTGGCAACACATTCCATAAGAGTCTAGCCTCCTCCCTCAAAGGGAGTCTTTTGTGCTTATTGAAAGGCAGAGGGGGTTACAGGGTTTCTCCCTTTAGGGTGCCGAGAATAATACTCGCCCCCTAATACAATGACCTCATCCTGACTCTTTGCGTGTTCGAGAGACACACAGACACATACATAGAGGTGTATTGGGGTGCAATTAACTTTGGATCGATGACTGTATACCTTACCTGTGGACTGGGGTTGGAGAAGAGAGAGAGGGAGAAAAAGGCAAAAAAGGCAAAAAAAGAGAAGGAGGATGCCGAGCGTTCGGTCAAGGATGGATTACGAGGGGGGAGGGGGAGGGGTGGAGGAGACGCAGCATGGATCCTCAGAAGGGACGTATTTCTTTTCTCCAGTCTGATTGGCGTCCATCCCCCTTATTGTGTTAAGGCGAAATGATCTGTACATGACATTTGTGAGAGCCGCTAGTAATGTCAAGCACACACACACACACACACACACACACACACACACACACATACACAGACACACACACAGACACACATATACATATAGAGCGCCAGGCCCAGGGAGCGGTGGGCTTCAACAGGAAATTCCTTTACAGCCTTTCTGCTGACTAAGGCGTCCGGGTGGGAACAGAGTAAGAATGAATGTAATGTATATGGTGTCTGTTATTTGGGGTCCGGTTAGGGCAGCATATGCACAAGCCATTAACATGAGAGGGTGATCGGGTGCAGAGTTTCAGAATAAAGGAGCTTTTCCCATTATTAAAGAAATAAGTAGGATAAGAATAATCAGTTTGTCCTTGTGAACCATTGTGTTTAGAGTGGTGCTCTTTATTTTCTTATTCTTTTCAGATTATATCCCTCGACATATTCTCAGGGGATCAAGATTAAGGGTTGGGTTTGTTCATCCAATCCATTTTGAATATGTTAACTATGAAATTTCCTTTGTGCTGATTCTTTAGTAGTCTTGACATTTGGTAGACATGCATCAGAACAACCGAACTGTCGGTACTATCGTCAATGCATCTTACGACCACACCCACCATACCCCCTTCTCTGCTGTGTGTGTGTGTGTGTGTGTGTGTGTGTGTGTGTGTGTGTGTGTGTGTGTGTGTGTGTGTGTGTGTAGACAGTAGCCATCTTTACAGGCAGCGTCAGTGATGCACAGGTGTCTCGGCACTGTGACCTACATTAGCCCGGCTGATGCCGCCACAAAGAACCCCATCATCCCATCCGTGTGCGCTCACCTGAGGCCTCCAGTGATGAAAACTTAAAAGATTATGTGTGAAGAATGAGAGATAATGCAGGAAAATGGTTTAAGCGAGTGATGATGAACAACAGCGTGTGCGGGGAGAACATGTGGCCTCTCCGTGTCTGTGAGACGGATGCTGCAGCTGAGAGAAAAGGAGTGGCAGGTTGGGAGTGGGGCTGCAGAAATGGAGCAACAGTGCCATCTGGTGAGCAATTCCTTGTACTGCGGGTCATTACTTTTATATGCAGACGCTTTTGCAGACATCCCGAAATGTCCCGGAAGAATCTTGGACACATGCAAGTTTGAATTATCTGAAACCTCACTGACCACGGGCGGATGTCCCAGTGCTTTTGAGGGGAATGTGTGGAGAAAGAAAACTCAAATATTTCCATGGATTTGAACTTCTCTTCAGCTACAGAGACCTATACAATCTTACAAACAGAATATTGCATGTACAGTGGATATAGAAAGTCTACACACCCCTGTTCAATTTCAAGGTTTTTGTGATGTAAACAAATGAGACAAAGCTAAATCCTGTCTGAACTTTTCCCACTTTCAATGTGATCTATAACGTGAACAATTCAGTTGAAATGTAAACTGAAATCTTTTAGGAGGAAAAATAAAAAATAAAAAACTTACAATAACCTAGTTGCATACGAGTGCACACCCTTGACCTAATATTTTGTTGAAGCACATTTTGATTTTATTACAGCACTCAGTCTTTTGGGGTAGGAGTCTAATAGCATGGCACATCTTGACTTGGCAATATTTGCAGACTCTTATTTGCAAAAGGGCTCCAACTCTGTCAGATTGCGAGGGCATCTTCTGTGCACAGCCCTCTTCCGATCAGCCCACAGATGATCACAGATGATCAGGTCTGGGGTCTGGCTGGGTCATTCCAAAACATGAATCTTCTTCTGGTGAAGCCATGATTTTGTTGATTTGGATTTATGCTTTGGGTCGTTGTCGTGCTGATAGGTGAAATTCCTCATCATCTTCAAACAGAAGCCTGAAGGTTTTGTGCCAAAACTGACTGTTTTTTCTTAACTGTTCATAATTCCCTCCACCTTGACTGTATGCAAACATACAAAGAATATGGAGGATTGTTGTCACATGTAGTACAGAGGCCAGTCCTTGCCATAAATTCAATGTTGCTGTCGGCCTCTTGGACGCCTCCCTGACCAGTTTTCTTCTTGTCTTTTCATCAATTTAGCAGGGATGTCCAGTTCTTGGTAATGTCACGGTTGTGCCATATTTTCTTCACTTGATGACGGCTGTCTTCACTGTGTTCCATGGTATATCTAATACCTTGGAAATTATTTTGAACCTTTGACCGATACCTTTCAACAATGAGATCCCTCTGAGGATTTGGAAGCTCTCTGCGAACCATGGCTCTTGCTGTAAGTTGCAACTAAGAGAATGTCAGGAAAATCCTACTAGAACAGCTGAACTTTATTTAGGATTAATCAGTCACTGTAAATTATGGCAGGTTTGTACTGACTACTATTTAACATGAGATTGAATGTCGTTTGTTAACTTTGGATACAGCCACATCCCCAGTTATAAGAGGATGAGCACACTTATGCAAACACATTATTTATTTATTTTTTTCAACTGAATCGTTCACGTAATAGGTCACATTATAGAGGTGGAAAAAGATCAGACAGGATTTATCTTTGTCTCATTTGTTTACATCACAAAAACCTTGCATTTTAACAGGGGTGTGTAGACTTTTTATATCCACTGTATGACACAATCTAAACTGGAGGACTTTTTCCAACCACAGCTACTATTTAATGTTTCCTCACTACAACCGAGCACAACGTTTTTAAAGTGAGACAAACCAGAAACATTGTTTCGGCGAACTGGCTTCATACACTATTATGAATTCAAGGCCTCAATAGTAGCTGCGGCTATCGTTCTTTAGCTCTGTTTTTTTTAACTTAGTCTAGTTTTTAATTCCTTTAACTTGGTGTCTATTTTTATTCTTTTATCTCTGCTGTTTCACGTTAAATGTTTTACATATAGCCACAGCCAACACTTAGCTTAGCATAATGACTAAATAAAGGATGAAAAAGCAATTCTGGCGCAGTTGAAAGCTGGTCTTATACTTTGGAAAAAAATAGAAAATACTGCTGACTGTGTATTATTTTTGTGGAAATGTGGCGACGCCGGCGCTGCAGTATCACCACCAATAGCTTCAGCCCCTCCACCACCCCAGCTTCCACCTGTAGGTTCCAACGGGGGGGTTTCAAGTATTTGCTCATCACTCCCATCATTCCTTTGTAATCATATGGGGGAGTGATTAAGTTGGAGCCTAGACGCCAAACACTGAATCTGTTATGATATGATCGAACGTGAGTTGTCTGACAATTGTGACATTCCACCTTATTTGTTCTTGTTTTTAATAAAGGGGTTGTGTTGTTTGCACAAGGTTTTGAAAATTGTCGGTTGCTGAGCACGCATTAGTTGCTGGTATGAACCAAGCTAAGGAATGATAATTTCCTGTGCTTGGCTCACACTGTAATTGAAGATGAAGCTCAGCACTCGGCTAATAACACTTCATGTAGGTCGGTCTGCTTTCAACACATCAGACTGGTTTTTCCTCTTTAGCCATGAATCCTTTAATGACAACGATCAATTGAAAAATATAGTGAAATACTCAACTTAAAAAAAAAAGGCCTTCGACAGCTCTGGAAACAGATGTGTGCAGAACAGGTTTGATTAGTTCATAGTGTGAATGTGGAGGAAATACACAGCTGAGAGGTACAGACATGCAACACCTTTGTCTGAACACAAAATCCTGAAGAACAAGCCGATGTTTTTACCAGAAAATGTACAACTGAACAGTAACTAGCTGCATTATGTTATTGCACAGACATGCAATCAAAGCACATAATACAATAATTAAGCTTTTTATTTTAGTATAAATATTACACCTCTAGGGTTTATTTTTTCTCAGCTACATTACAGATGATGGAAAAAGGAAATCATACCAGCGTGGAGCGTGCTCACGTTGCTCCTTCAGTCTACTGCCTGCTGAGCTATTTTGTTCCTAACCAGAGCCGACAGAGAAGCTGAAAACATCACAGACTGGTCATTTTCTCCTAATCCTGTAAATAAAGAAAGATGCTACCCTCCATCTCAAGAAAAGGTTCCTGTCGTGAATTCTTTTTTTCTCTCTTAATGTGTGACAACTGATGAATTCCCTCTACCCAAAAAGTAAACAGACAGAAGAGAAACATGTACAAGTGACAGAAAATAACATGTAGCCAGCGACAAGCCCATATATTCAAATCAATCGCGCTATTACACAAAGAGGGGGAAAATAACCAGGATGAAAACATGAACTGGTTGTGTTTCAGACTTGTAACGATACAAATCATTTGGATAACATCACCACACTGTGTGTTTTACAAGGCCATAAATCTAGGGTTGGGAGTGAATCCAAAATGAAAAGCGTTCTGTGAATGAAGGCCAAAATATTTATTTCCATTTGGAAGATTCACTTGCATAATAAACACGAGAAAGAAAGAAATGAATAAAGCTGGGCACAGGTAGAATCCAATCAATCGCCACCTTTTCAAAAATCACTTCGAAAAGTTCAAAGCAGCATTAGAGTTTATGGCTATTGTGCAGCCTGCAGTTAAGTCAGTACCCAACTTGAGACACACTCGCAACATTTATCATGTATTTAATGGCATAAAGAAAAAAGGGGAAACAGCTCCTCCCCTGCTGCTGTGGAACATCGCACATTCTGACCCATCACTCGCGTGTCCTTAAGCTCTGAGGTCAGAATGATTACAACCTCTTGTCAATTACTAGCGTCAAAGGCTCTAAATCAGAAGTTAATCCCAAGTAATCACCATGACCCGAGTCGTTACCCTCACTAGCTGACGGAGCAGTCTAAATTCTTATTGCCTTGGTCGTCCCGCTGCTCGCTTCAACAGGTTTACCAATATGGTCCAAACCACCCGCCAGAAAATATCCCCTACTGACAATCATGACATGGTGACGGTGTGGACAAAGAGTTTAAAACACGTTTAAGCATGGTTCGTCTGCCGGGAACTAGCTTTGATGGCGGGACAGAGTTCGTGTCGCGGTGGCGCTCAGTTCCAGTTCTCCCAGTCTTCCTCCAGCTGGCAAAAGACAGAAAAAGTTTCATTATGTATCCCCTGGTTTTTACCTTTACATTTGGGTTGGTTATCCTGCAAAAGCTAGCGAGGGCAGGCTACACTTTCAAATATGCTTCGGATACATCCCACGAATTTGACATGACACACAATTTGTTGAAATATATTAGAGCGGCACGTGAGGAGAATTTAAACAAATTAGATAAACATGTGCTTCAGAAACCACTTTCAAGCTCCAACTTTAACCTTTAATTCACTAATTTCCACCAACCTCCCCAGTGTCTTCTATTTTGGAGAGTGCCAGTTGAACTTCTTCCTCTGTCATGTCCAGGTCAAAGTCTTTCTCCCAGTCCTCACTCACGTCGGTGCTGGACCCTGGGGGAGTGAAGACACACACACACACACACTCAGGACTTTGTGACATTCACACTTTTTCTTTTTCTAGTCCTATTTAGTGGGAAATTCCCAATCTTATCAATTTAACGTATTCCGGTTGAGAGTTAACCTCCCAAACCAGAACAGGAAGAATTTCACTGCCAGCAGAAAAAACGCCCTCAGGTTAATGTACCTTTCTTGCCGTTGTTAGAGGGCGTTGACTTCCCGCTGTCAGAGTTGAGCTCAAACACTCTCAGGTCCTGTGGCCCCTCTTCTTTTGTTGGCTCTGGTTTAGAAGCAGGGGTCCTCGGGAGCGCCCCGTCAACAGTAACCTGTGGCTGGGGTGCAGCCTCCACCTGAGGCTGGGGGGGTAAGTCCCTCTTGGCAGGACTCTGAGTTTCCTGCGTCTTGACTGCGACATCTTCCAAGCTAGCTTCTGTCAGTGTGTTGGCCAGCTGCAGGGCGACGGGCTCTGGCCGCATATCCACCTGTGTGGGCAGGCTCACGCTGTCGCTGCTGACTGACAGGGTGGCGTCACGCTCTTCGCTTGGAGACAGGACGGGACTCAGCAGAGAGGTTCCTGTGGGAGCTGTCGGGGTCGTGGGCAGCTGGGGTGAGGTGTTGTCAAACAGCGGTGGGAAGTTGAGTTGAGACGATGACGACGGTGAGGCGCCGAGGAAGTCGTCTGAGAGTAGAAGAGAAAGTATCAGACAGGTGACATGAGTGAATGAATTTAAAGTGAATGAGTTAATTGTTCGTATTTAACCGAGACAAACATACCCTCCTCTTCCTCCTCCCAGCCCAGGGTCTCTGAGTGTGTCGTCTGTTCTGCTCTCTGCTTCAGTGCTACTCTCCTCGCCTCCTCCTGGAAGACACATTCACAGACAATTTAACATTTGCTATAATCCAAGGAGGTAAGTTTGTCTACCACATAATTTTATTTAACTTTGTATTGTAATGAGTGCTAAAATTCTGTTGTTTAATTTCTTGACATATGCAAAGTCCACAATATGATGCGCTCATGTTCACAGATACTGGACTGAAGCATCAATATCTCATCGGTTGCGTCAGTCCAGTATCTGTGAGGATGAAGATGTTTGTTAATGTTTATTGCATTACTTATTGTCTACAACCTTGTTAACCTTCACACGTTATAATTGTAAGTTGACAGATGGAGCCACTACCATCAAGTTTACTCTATTCCTGCTAAAGGTTCCCCCATTTCCTTATTTAAAGGCAGTAAAAAGTCCTCCATCACGGCTGTGGCTTGAAGTTACTAATCAGAAGCAGCTTTTGAATTGGTCAGCAGGTGGCACCGAAGACGCAGACAATTCAGTTAAGGGGAAAGGAAACCTGAAGATCTGGAGGATCGTCAACAGTTGAGATTACCTCGTCCAACTGGAAGACTTTGTAGAAATACCTCTGCCAAAATTCTGAATGGGATACAGCTGCTGGCACCTGCCGGGAAAAAAACACAAAAATATAATTATCCTTATCTGGTTTATCAATTTAAAACATGAAGCTCGGTAATAACAAGTGTTGACAAATGCAACAATAGATACCATTTTGGTGTAAAGGGATCGTATTGAGGGACTGTTGACCAAAAGCTCTGAGACTTCTCCTTTCTTATCCTCCAAACAGACGCTGGACAGCCAGTTGTCAAACTTCTCTGGTGGCCCTGGATGAAAGATACTTTGATTAAAATACACTAGAAACCCACAGAAACGTGTAAATGAATAATTGTGCATCATCCCATTGGTCTCAACACCCATCTCACAATGACCACATATTACATGCACACATCAATAGCATATATTTAGCTAAATAGTGAGACACTACACAAATCCAGCAAATGCCTTGGCTAAAAATGTATTTGGTTATTGACATTAAAATCGCGTTGATGCTCTAGAAACAGTCTAACAAAAATGAAAAAGACAGCTAAGATAACCCTCAAGAGTCATGGCAGAAGAAGAAAGTACCACCAAGTACTTCTCTGTGTACTGTCTTACCATCAGGCTCATTGCAGTATGTAGCGGGGTCGGCTTGCAAACTGTAGAGACGTGCCTGAGGGGAAAACACATGCTTAGCTATGGTTGTTTTGTTACTACAAGCACATCATGTGCCGACCTTCTTAGTCCTGCAGCCTCTTGTAACAAAGCTAAATCTGTCCTGAACCAACACTTTGTTTCACGATGATGTGGCCCGAGCACTATGACAGTACTCCGCTCTTTTCTGATCATTTAGAAAGTCATAATTTACTGGTTCTGTCTGTCTCTGAAGTCTGTATTTCAGCTCACCTTGGAACTGTCGTAAACCTCTGTGGTTCCTGATGGTGTTGCCATCAATGTGATGACATCACAGTCGATGGTTTTATCAGGGGGTGGAGCAAGTGTGTCAGAAATGACTCCCAAGAAACTAGAGAGGCTCTTCTTCACCTTCTCTGTGGTTTCTGAGGAGCCTTCCACCTGGGAAGTAGCGGAAATAGACAGGGTTACAGTCTGTACATGTGATGGTGACACAAATACACTGTCAGGAGAAAACAGAGACCCAGGAGAACTTACTGCAAGTTTGTTTCTGACAGCAGAGGCTGTCGCCGCAAGTGAGCAGGCGGTGTCATGCTGCACCACAGTGGAGAACTCTGTCAGGTCTCGCTTCAGGAATTCTAAGGCCTCAGACGACTGTGAAGGACAGAGCAGTGTGATCAACATCAGAATCTAGATTCAACTTACTATTATTTCCATCTGGAAATTCTCAAGTCACTTAAATGTTATACAGACACAGTTCACTGGCCTTGACAAATTAAAAAGATAACAATCATATAAAACTAAAATGTAAGTTTAGGGAGCACAGCAACTTTTACACATTGTAGATAATCTGGATCACATCCTATGGAAATGAGAATTGAACAGACCCTTTTCAGACTTCATCTGTACTGAGAGATCTGATCACAAGGGCACAGTTCAGGTTTGAAGCCCTAAATGCTTCCAAAATGTATTTAGAGATCCTATTCACTCAGACCTGTGATGCATGAGGCCACATTCTTTTCACTGTGTGAAAGCAGATGTGTCCTGGGCCACATATGAAGGACCCCTTACTCAACCCATGTCCTCTGACCCACTACAGTTTCATGAAGAATCTAACAGTTTCAGGCTTCAGTGCCTACGCCCACATTTGTTTGTGCTTACCTCCACAATAACAACACTGCCCACCACATAATGACTGTGATTTTCTTAAAATGGTCTAGTATTTCTTCATGGCAGAGGTGGACGCTCTCTTGCTGCTATCAACACACAGCGACACACACACATTGTCATCTGAAGGACCTTTGAACTCAGAATGGGCCAAAACAGCATAATCTGGTCTTCACAAACAAAAGGAACGTACATGTTTATTTCCATATAGAGCGAGGAAGGGAGACCTGATCACAAGCGGTCACAGGAGTGCATTTGAATAAAGTTGTGAACAGGTCCGTCTACTTATTCTAACTGTAGCTCTGCAGTGCCACCGGTATTTACTGTTGATAGAGCTTCTCAGACATTTCTGTAGGCTCCTGCTGAGCACTCACTGGATTACAACGCCTTTTCTGTGACAGCTGAATAGTTACCGAGTGGTTTTCTTTCCCTATAATCCAATATTTTTCAGTTCAACACAAGAAAGCTGGAGTTGATGGAACCATCCTCTGAGCTGAAACAAACAATACAATTAAAATAAGAAGTGTTCGTTTGCACGATGTCTACGTGGATTTACCTTGTCTTTGACGGCCTGGTAGCTCTGCTGAAGCCAGCCTCCCCACCAGCCTTCTCTGTGGACACACACAAACACACAGTCTGACATTAGCTTCTCCACACTGAGGCGGAGGAAACCACAAACACCGCAACGCAACTACACGATCACCGCTCATGAATGAACAAGTACAACATGTCCCGTCACTGCTGCGACACCTGACACTCACGGACTGTCAGCTGTCGACTTTCTCATGGTATCTTTAGCTAACTTTCACACACGCAGCGTAGCATGATACACGACTCAGCGATGTTAGCCCAGCTGTAATACGAGTTTATTAGGATAAACAAGTCGCGATTACGATAGTGAAGGTTACATATGGACGATCAATGCTAAGATAAAGCACGTGAAAAGCCCACTGGTGGTTACAGCGTAATTTCAGCTGCTGCAAGCCAAAGCTAACCAGGCTAGGCTAACGCTAGCCATGCTATGTTTTGGTAAACAAACGCACTTCCTGAACTGATCGCGACGCCTGAGGAGTGAACGTGCGAACGAAACAATAACACCGAGTGGAATTAGTCACAGAGCAAAAGAGGAAACGCGACATGTTCGCACTGTGCGTGCAACACAATGTTGTAAAACTAAATCTAGAACTGCGAGTTCACTCTCACCCTTCAGCCATCTTCACACGATGACATCATCAGTATTTACTGACCTCTGACCCCACTGAGTGTGGCTGTGAAAACACACACCCACGTGATGAGATGAGAGACCTCCTCTATTAGTACGCAGGTGATCACAAACACACGTTGAGATTACAGTGTATAATACACACTTTCTTTTAACCGGGAAATGTCACTGTATTTCTGCTAGGCCGCGGTCATGTAGTTTGAAATGTTATGTGCGTCTATTTGTGGTATTACGTTGAAGGTGATGGATCGAAAGAAATAATAATAATGATAATATTCATAATTATAATACAGCACCTTTCAAACATTAAATGCAGCTCAAAGTGCTTTACAAGAAAACCAAAAAGACAATGGTGTCACAAAAGATCATTTAATTAAAAGCATAGAAATAGGTCTTGATCTGTTTCTTAAAACTATCAAGAAGTAGCTTGCCTGATGTGTGGTGGGAGAGATAAAAGGGAAAACAAACGTTGAAAGATTAAAGTCACTTATTATGGACAGTAGATAACATAATTAATAACAATTCTGCTCTCCACACATGACATTAACAAGTATAAAGAACCAAATTCTTTGTCTATGAAGGAGTATATATATAAATATATATATATATATATATATATATTCAATAAGAGCAAGATATAAATGCTAAAATTTAAATTAACTGTTTTTCCATTTATTTTTCTCCAAATTTCAACAGCAAAATTACTTGAAACTAGACAAATTTGACAATTCAATTTTTTTTCCCTTAGTTTCTCAAAATGCTTTGACTTTCAGAGTAAGGGTGTTGCTATGAACAAGAGTCAGTGGAAAATTCTTTGTTTCCTCTTAATGATTTAAAAAAAAATTATACTCAATTCCAAAAAGATGTTGAGGTGACATTCCTTTATATATACCCAAAATTTCTAAAGTAAAATCTTCTGAAACTTGACATACAGACAGTAGGGTATAAAATAATTGTTTATAGAAGCAAGTTATTAAGTCTATATTACAAATCTAATTGTTTAATTGTTCAATTGTTTTATCCAATCGACTGTACAAACTTCAGTACAATTGAAAATAAATCTATGGATCAAGATATCTGAAAGGAAAAGCTAAAAAATCGTCATATTTATGAAACTTGAACCATTGAATGTTGAATAAACTAAAAAAATTATTCCCCATTTTGTTGGTTAATAAATCAATCAGCTGATTGCCTCAGTTGTACTTATATGTACTGATGAGTAGTATAATATATATAACAAAGAAACAATCTCTTTTTATGTTATTTGTATAAGAAAAAATCACATGGATGGAGTTGACATAAAGTATTATAATCCATCTAAAATTAACTAGGGTAATTCAGTAAATGCACTTACTTACATTCCACCTCTATTCAAATAATATATAGGTTTGTACATGGTTTTAACAAAACTTACATTTCTACAAACCATTGAGAAGTGAAGTATCAACAGATAAATTAAAGTGCATGTATGACATAATCTCATTATTGATGTCAGAGGTTTTTACCTCTGCAAAAGTACACAGTACGTGAGGCCGATACAACAGAAAGAGTTTTCTTTAGGAACCAGGCTAAATTTGTACACTTTCCTATAGGTTTGTGCAAGACTAAGTTAAAGCAAAATAAAATGCAGACAACTGAACACCATAGCATAGAGTTTAACAGCTAGAACAACAAAACAATAAAAAAATACACTAAATAGAAGATAAAAAAGGGGGTGAACACATTGAAGCTTACTAATAATATGAACACAGGTTTAATAGATGCAATCAAATTATATTTATAAATGGTTTTTCATCAAAAGTCAGGCTAAAAAGATTTTAAGTTTTGCAGTAAAAGATTTCAGCACTGGCTGCTCAACAAAAAAGGAGAAAGTGAAATAAAATATCAGATTTGAGCATATAGAAACCGTTTTCTTTCCATTAACAGTCATTCAATCAATCAACCGAACAATAAACCAAAATAATGTTTCCAGCCCAAACCTCTCCTTGATCCATTATGCTGGCTAATCAGTGTTTAGTAATTCCAACCTGAATCCCCTCATCAGTCTCTGTACATCTGTGGACGCTCGTCTGAGCCTATTGCACATGAGCAGCTGTGCTTTGCCCTCATCAGTATTCTGGGTGAAAAAGAGTCTGTGGGCTTCACTGAGCTCAAAATGTAAAAAAGAAAAGAACAGGCCACAAGCCTCTGGAAGTGTGTTCTCTCTTAATTGAAGTCCCCCCTTTATCCAGACGCTGCACAATGCGTGCGTATGTCCTGCAATATGTCTCCTCTGTCCAGACCCTCACTCCTCTTAATTGGATCTTTCAGTCCCCTAATTAACTCTTTCAATGCAGGCTGCACTGAGCAAAGTTGGGACAAGTAGTCGTCTATTGATCAGTATCTGAAGGAGTTAATTTATCCATCTGTCCACGCCTTGATAGTGTGTGCATGATATTTAATGCACAAAGAAGGAATGTGTGGTTAAAGAATTTAGTGTCCAGTCCAGTGCTGGGACTATGAGTTTAAATGAATATTATTTATTTTTTATGATGAACTTTTTCATAATTCTAGCATAGTAATATTTGTTGTTTTGCAGATACACACAGTTGTAGAGCAGATTTCTAAATGCACGTGGATATCTACAAGTAGAGATTTTCTGAACCCCATTTCTCTTTTTCAATTCTGATTTTAATATGATACTGCGAATTGGACGGTTATGAGTAGCGATCCGAAACCAGTGCATTTAAAAAAACATGAAATGCTGAGTCAGTCCTTTTAAAAAGAATAGCTGTGTTCTTTTTCTTAACTCACTGTGTGGTGATGATACATTTATCATAAATATAATTCACTCTTTTAATCAGTCAGATAACCTCCAAGAGATTACATTCAACAAACCTCACCGTCAATACTGTACTTTGTAACTCTACTTTGTATTTCTTTGAAACGCAGCATTTACATGTCTGTACCTCAGCAAATCACTATCCGCTCCCTCAATTTGGACTTTATACTGACTTCTTATCTGATACCACTGCATAGAAAAACAACAACTTATATAGTACAATTTAACAGCTGTGTGCGGCTAACCCTGTATGATGGTTTCTATAATATCATTGTAGCTTGACCTGGCTCAGGTTAAACCCTTCGAACTTCTTTTATTAAATATAGTTTGACAGTCATAACTGAAAAAGAATACAAATAAATGAATCTAGGACTACACACAACAACAGTGCATGTCAACATCCTGCTTGTGGTACATTCCAGTGTGAAACTGCAGCAAATCACTAAAAATGCACAAATAATAATGGATATCACTTCTTATTCGCTGCTTTAAAAAACCTACTGGCCAGAGGCAGTACAGCGGTTTAGCAGAGGCAAAGAATAACTAATTTCTAGGAAAAGAAAACTGCATTTATCTCTGGATGAAGCCGTTTACAGATATGAACAGCGGAGAATTTTCACACTATTGTGTCTGGACTTTCTCCAGAGTTTGTCTCTACATATGAACAACGAAACCGGAGATTCTCCGGTCAGACATGTTGTCAACAACACAGAAAGTCAGGAGCTTGCAGAGGTGTCAAGTAACTAATTACATTTACTCACGTTACTGTAATGGAGTTTACATAAGTAGATTTGACAGAAGTATTGTACTTCTCTACATTGGAAATTAGATCCATTACTGAGTTAAAAAAAAAACATAATTCAAGGCGCAAGGTAATTCTCATTGCAGAGGTAGACACTGTTGTGCTTGCTGTCATTCCAACAGCAAGTCACACCCATAGATATAAATATAAGGCTAGATGTCTCGTCCGCGTTTCCGGCCAACGGAGTCCAACGACTGCACATGGTGGCCATCTTGCGTCAGGGGGCTCGCTCACCCATAACATTGTGTTTGTAGTGGTACAAAATAATTCTTGATGTGTATTAGTAAAGGGAAATATTGTACCTATTTAAGAACATTATTCATTTTTTTTTTTAAATAACATAATTATTCATTAGTATGCAGTGTCATAACTACATCTCTGACGTTTATAAAAAAGTAAACTGTTTCAAAATCGGTTGAAAATTTAACAAGTTATGGTTATTTAAAAAGTACGTACAATTACATCACAATGTTATGGGTGAATGTACGGACTTTCGACTCCATTGGGCGAGACATCTAGCCTTATATATTTATCTATGGGCACACCTGCCGGTAGCGATCTTTTCTGTATTTTTCAGGACATGCCTTTTCAAAATAAAAGAAACCTTTCCAAAATAAATGTATCAAAACTTTGATTTGTGTTTACTTGAGTACAATATTTCAGTACTTTATACACCTCTGGGAGCTTCTCACTAGGACATACACTAAAGACATGCTATCGGATCTGCATGTGCTTGCTTGCGCTCAACCCTGCACTCAGTATCAGAGGCATCTCTAGTAGAACATCTCTAATTTTAAGGAGTGAAATATCAACAGTAATACCTTTATAACATTTTGGTTTTGTATATTAATCTCCAAGACTCTTAGAAAAGTGTTTAAAACTGGCATCACGATCAGCTAACACATTATTGATAATAATCCTGTGATTTATATACAGTATGTCTCTGAAAAGGGTCCTGGGGCAAAACAAGTACCTTTCCTGGAAGTTCTTACAAAACGTCCAATGCAGGACTACTTTGACTTCAACGTCACAGTATTAACAGTTTAATTTACTGTCTGAATACTTCCCTCAGCCCTGCTGAAATGACCCTTCTCTGTATCATTGTGTTCAATCTTCGGAGTTAATTGTGCACAACATTGTGACTTAAACCAGTGCTGCCACTGCTGGTTAGCGTCTGCTAAAGAGCACCCTGATGACAGCAGCGGCTGACCATAATGGCACACAGAGGACCTGCCCATATTGTATGATTTAAGAAGCATATCCATTACACAACGCACTCATCACACCCACCCACACTCTCACACTCCAGACCGCCGATGCCGTACCGTGGGTTAACACCATCTGGTGCCGATCAGGAAACACCAGCTTTGCACAAGTCAGTGTCACTAATTATCTACCTCGACCAAAGGGAGGCCGATCCCCGCTAATCTCCACAATGTGTTCTGCTTCCCATTCCCACCTGTGCCCCAGTGAAGGGGGGGCTTGTGGGAGGACCCCGAGGTCTCTGTGTCGAGGGACCAGGGACCAGGTGACGCTGCAACTCCGGTCCCCACGACAGAAGCTCTGCCGCTTGGTTTGGCTGGCAGCTGCCTCCCCCCACTGAGACATCCCACAGCTGACAATCCCCCAGCACTGACAGGGGCTCTTTACAGTGTGAATAGCCTCATATATTAGAGCTAACCGCCTTTGTGGTGAGCGAGGGTGTCAGGCCTTTTGGCCCGACAGCGCTTGTTACCATGATGAAATGTCGATTGAATGGAGGGGGTCTGTGTCCCAGGCACGAGAGCTTGGGCTCCCCCGGCCTTTGTGTCCCTCGCATGGCCATTGTTCGGACCCATTCAGGGCTCTCAGGAAAGGGAGGAGGAGGGAGGTTGGTGAGAATGAGTGTTACATCTCTTCATTGCTCCCCCTGATCTCCAGCTCATCTGTCAGCCGTGGGAGGATAAGCATGTATTTTACACGCTTGATTTGTTGCTAAGTGAAGGCCGGCCATTGTTGGGTTGTTTGACTAAATCATGTTCACGGCAATCAGTGTGTATAATAGTTATGCTTGTGGTTTAGTTGAGTAATTGTTGTTATCACTCGGCAAGAACTATTTATCCCAAAAAGTTTGACTGAAAATGTGTGTTGCCAATATATAGTATAAAAATATCCATTAATAAGGGAAAAGGGTCTTCTGTATGGTTTTATAGGAGCTTGTGTTGGACTGACTGCATTGTGTTAAATTGGCCTATTGTGCGCCTCGATCCACGTTCTTATGAGACAGTGACAAATCTCTGGCGTAGAGCTAAGAACATGGCTATGTCTGTGTCAGACAAAAGTGACGGGCCTTCCTGGCGCCTGTGTCACCCTTTCATCTCCTACACCCTGTTGAGGTGAAGATGGATGGTCCCTCTGCTCAAGCCTCTGTGATGGCGTATTGTCTTGCCCTTCTGTCCCTTTTTTATCTCCAAAGGTTGGTCTCTCCAGAGCTGGTTAGCAACCAATGACACCCTTTCCTAATCATCCATTTTTTGTCTTTCCCAGCACCATTAAAAGCCCTTCTGTTGAGTTAAGCAGATGCTGCTGTGCAACTCTTGCACAAGCTGATGCGTATTTGTGAGTAAAATTGAAATAAACCGCTGCCTTGAAATAAGAAAGGGAACTTGAGAGAAAGTGTTTCAAGGAATATGACATGTACCACCAATGACAGAAAATCTGCCAGAAAATGTTTATATATTTCAAAATCGTATTCATGCAAAGAAGAAGGCAAACAAGAGATATTATTATAAAGAAAATTTAATTTAGGAAAAATAGAAATCCTGCACAATAGGACACACCAGTTCAGTTCTGACATTTTCCACAGATATCAGATAAATTACAGTCTTTGCTCCTCTGATGAGATCCATTGTGCATTTAGAATATTTCTGTATAAACAATACCAAAGAGATACATAGTAAAACAAAATAGCAGCATTCTACATGGTATGAAGGTATATATACATTATGTACAAATTGTAGCACCAGACATTATTTTTGCAGTTCTTTTAAACAATCTTCTGTGAGCTGGTTGGTGTTGATCCAGACATCACAGGTCAGTTCTGAGAGAGCCCCCCCCTCACTTGTTCATAGACAGGCTGTGCAATGTGGAGGTTGTTGTGGGCAGAGGCTGGCAGAGGGAGCAGGGGCAGGGCATGCCAGGGAAGTGCCTGTACGAGCTGGCCAGGTGCAGGGGGTCCTTCAGCAGGCCCTGGACTGGAGCATGAAAGCCCAGGAAGCTGGCAGTGGAGTGTGGGACTGGGACGGAAGACGAGTGATGGTGCTGGAGCGCGGATGGAGTGCCACCCACCAGGGAGTGCAGCGACTGTGCCAGAGGATGGAGCGGGTGGTGGGCTGTGGGGGCTGCGGGGGTAATGGCGTGGTGGCTTGCGGTGCGGCTCTGGATGGCAGCGCTGCCTCCATAAACGTCACCCACCAGCTTCTTCATCTCATCCAACGATGTTGACAGCATGAGGATGTAGTTGCGGGCCAGAAGCAAGGTGGAGATTTTCGACAGCTTGCGCACTGAGGGGCCGTGGGCGTAGGGCATGACCTCTCTCAGGCCGTCCATCGCCTGGTTGAGATCGTGCATCCTCCTCCTCTCCCGGCTGTTGACTTTCAGCCTCAGGTCCTGCACCACCTCCTTGCCGTCCTCAGACATGATCTTACCGCCACCACCGCAGCGCTCCATCCTGCCCTCGCTGGCCTCGTCGTCTGCTCTGCCTTCTTGGTAGTAGGTCTGGAACATCTTGTTGGAGAAGAAGCTCCCAGCTGAGTCGTCCACCACCAGGTCAGGGGATGACGAGCGGCTGCTGGTGGAGCCAGCGTCAGAATCCATCTTGGCTGAAGCAAAGGAATGGAAAAAAGTTGTCCAAAAAATACAAAACAAAAGCCCGAGAGCTTTAGCTGAGGACTCTCAGATTCTACGGATGCTTCTCAGTTCTCAGTTTTTAAGTTCTTCCAGTTCCCTGAGTCGGCAATGTCTTGCTTCTCTCAGAGTTTGAGCCGTTGATTTGTCTGTCCACAGGAGTGAGTCTGTCTAAACTGTCACCCTCTGGGCCAACTAGGGTGTATTTATACCGCTGGCACAACAAAGGAACAATAAGTCGCATAATGAGACACTTAGAGCCACAGCCAATTGCAGAAGGGACACACTTTCACCCCCTTCCCACACCTCCTTCCTGCAGCCCCCACTTCACCTTCCCACACCCACGATTAATTCCCCCCAACCCAGATGAAACCCCTACACATTAACAAAAAACACTGGGTTAACCTGCACACCCATGAGTTAACCACAGCTTCCTTGAAAGACTGGTGTTGCAAACAGCATATTTCTAATGGTAAAAAATTGGATAAAAAGATTAAAACGTATCATATTCTAGTAAAGATAAAGTGAGTGAATGTGCAAGTGACCCCCTAGAGTGAGGCAGACCTCCGGTTTTTACAGCCCTGCTCCATAACACCAGATATATGATGCCCTCCAGGGCTTATTTACATATGGTATCCATGAGACACTTTGGGGAAAGGTATGAAGCACCATATGAGGTTCTCCAACATGTAAAGAGTGGCGTTAATGGCAGACTAGGTACAATTCAACCAGGAGCTTGAGACAAAAGGGGGTCAAATAAATTTGACTCGGCTCCCCAAACATTCTGTGAAATCACATCACTATCACTGGAAGGGGGTCCTCCAGTCTGGGAGGAGGTAGTTAAAAAGATACTAAAGAGTGGGCATGGCTTTGTCTTCCCTTAATTCAACCGTAAAGCTACTAGCACTTTCTCAGGTTTCCTTTTTCACATATTCTTTCTTTTGAAATGAAACCGAGCAGTCAGGAAAATAGCATAAACTTTACAAAATTGGATTCTCTACAGAGACGTTTCCATTTGTGACATGATAATTCTAACCAGGGTCGATGTCCCTCATGTATCTGCAGAGCAGATATTGTGGCTGGATCAAGCTGACTTCCCAGCATCTCTCCCTCTGTAGCGTTCGGATCCTGGAATCTGCTCAGCTCAGGAATTTCCTGCCTCATCTCTGCCAAGCAAAGCCTCCAGTCAGGCAGTGCTACAGGGCCAGAGGTTTCAAACTATAAAAATGCTCTGCTCATGTTTTTCACCATCCCGGGGAGATTTGCAAAAGCAGTGTTTTTATGTTTTGAACTTTGGATGCGGTATCCATTCTTGCCCAGAGCACCATAATTGCACATTCACGAGTTCAGATGGAGGAACATTTTTTAGAGACGTCATGGCTGGAAGGTGTCGTGTTTCAACGTCGCTCAGCTCTGAGAAAATGTTTGTTTTCTCATCTTGGTGCACAGTAGGACACCCTGGTTTATATTAACCCAAATCTACAGGACGTTCTCCTCCAGCCGTGGGCGTCTCTGCAACTTCGGTACTGTTGAAGAAATAGACATCTAAGAGAGTTACTTAAGAGTGACCCCATACTTGAGATCAATATCTTTTGTATATTTAAAATGTTTATATTCACACAGTTCTTCTCCTGTGGATCATCCCTTATAACCTCCACCAAGGAAGTTATGTTTTTAATAGTTATGGTTGGTTTGGTTTTTGCAAACCAAAGAGTGCAAGTGTCGGTATGACAAGAGCTGGTAGATATCCATGCAGAAAACCTTAACTAAATGTGTCAGATTTTGAAATGCGCCTTCCACTTAAGGAATAAACTCCACGTAGTTCTCATGCTCTTTGACAAATACAACCTTGCCACTGGATCAAACTTTCCAATGAAACCATTTAATTTAATCATCCTACAGTAATAACTTAATTGTAGTTCTTTTTTTGAGATTTCCTCACCTACATATCCTTTCCCACATGAACACAGAGAAATGACCCATATGTTTACTATGAACTCGATCCTCTGATTTTAGTTTTTCGCCAGTATGTTGATGGTGGAACCAAGTTGGTTTTATGGTTGCTTAAACACTTTGCATGTGCTGTACATTTAAAATGTATATATATATATATATATATATATATATCTTTGATTGACTTACAACAACGCTCACAAAGGTTTGCAGCTCGCTGTGCGCTTCCTCTGAGTATAAGGACCGACACAAATGGATCCACAAAAAGTTAGGAGTGGGAATCCAGGGGGCCCTCAGGACCCCCTGCCACAGCACCATCAGGGGGCCCTGCAGGGTGCTTCGGCTTAGCCAACATTCAGTGATATTATAATTGGGAAATCTTGAGAGTAAACACGAGCCATTTATTTGGAGCATATGGATTTTCCCATCGTTAGGCTCGGAGCCAACATGGCTGCTGGACTCTTTTCTGTTAATTGGGTCAGGTCCTAATTAACTGTGTTGGACACAATGGTCCAGATTTCATCCCTTTTTCCCGTCTTTCAGACTGAATGGCTTGTTCAGTGCCACACCTTTCATTGTGTTTGATATAATCCAAAGAGAAGAACACGATCAATACACTGTAATGCTCTCAATACATGATATGTACTTTGAGAGAAACAAGGCTTCTTACTAACTGCACAAGAAGTTTGATTAATGAGATTGTCACTCGTATAAATCAAATGATACGGAATCAATGAGAAGAAACATTGTCGTGTACTGGTATAAACTCTCTGAACACATATATGAATCATTGTAAGGGGTGTAATCTGTCCCTCTCTTACTCCATTATTATATGCATGAGCCAGATAAATCCCATTCTCCTGCTCACTGGTATTCTCATTCATGTGTTTACAGAGGCAACGGGCCACACAGGGAGACACAAGGGTCTCTGAGCTTTGCGTTTTACAAATGAAAGCGTAGCCACCCTCCATGTTTGCACATAATCCTTCAGTTTTTAACCCTGCCTCAGTGAGTGTTTGACTTTCTTCTCTGGACGGCACCTTTCAGGGGCCTTCGATCAATTCAAGGGCTCCTTGACAGACTTGTTTTTAGGCTTTAGGGAGCCCCTTTTCTGACGCCTCACGGGGTGCACTCCGATGAAAGTGCTCAGGTGACCAGAAAATGAGAGCATTATCACAGGCATATGCTTGTAGCAACAGAGGATCAGGCCAGATTAGGGCTTATCATGGTTCAAGAAAGCGCTGAGCTGAAGAGCAAACCTGCGCTTTGTGTACCGTGAGGCTTCCCTCACTCTCCGCTGGTCATTCTTTAACAGGATCAGTGGCAGGATCTTCAGTACACTCACACACACTGAGCTTTAATCTGGACATGTGGTCGAGAGCAGAGGACGCTCAGCAGCTTTTGTTCACCACCATTTTATCAATGTCGCTCTGATATCAAGGCTCTGAGATCAAAATCATTGCAGCAGACAATGATCATATCAGGCTGATATGCAGGACTGGCTTGGTTTTGCTTCATCTGTAGATCTAAACCTTTCCCTCTGAGGACAAATGTCTGTGAAGAGAGATATAAAATT
Organism: Platichthys flesus; assembly: GCF_949316205.1. Taxonomy (NCBI): domain Eukaryota; kingdom Metazoa; phylum Chordata; class Actinopteri; order Pleuronectiformes; family Pleuronectidae; genus Platichthys; species Platichthys flesus. Next base: position 17,346,190 of record NC_084954.1, read on the forward strand.
GTTCCCCAAAGTGCCTGAACGGGGCCGACAAGTGTTTCTGAGAACTGGGAGTGCTGCCCTTTGTTATCTCGCACCATCGGGACACACCGCTCAGTGATTTATTCATTTACTCCGCCTGAAACAATTGCATTATCTTGGCCGCAACAAAAAGACACAAAGGTGCTATGAAAATCCCCTAGGATGTTTATGAGTCACTAAAGAGTCCAATAACTTTCCCCCTCATCTTTAAGTGTCCACGGTGGATGGCATGCTGAGGAGCGCTGCAGGGCGAGGGGTGTCAGGAGGGGCATCCAGGCCCAGGGAGAGACGCTGATTATGGTGAGGATAAAAGGAGTCCAGGCCCTCTCCTCTGGAGCTGAATGGGGCTCGGTCAGCAGGCTGTCCCATACACCGACCTACTCCATGCTGCTAGAACTTCATAAATTACCCCACAATTACCCTGAGGGGGGACACCAAGGCAGGAAAGACAGGGCCAGAGGGGGAGAGAGTGAAAGGGGAAAGAGCAGAACCGGTTGCCGAGCAGACCGTCATCAGGAGGTGCAAGGTCCCGGTCCAGATGTCGGCCTTCAGGTTGCCAGGACCCAAAGGATGGCGGTGTCCTGAAAACTGTCACCAGCAAAGAATAAATATTCGCCTTTTCCTGTGAGTCTAGGTCACTTAAAAAATACACTTTCAAAAAGCTAAGATGAAAGCAAGGGTAGGAGAATACACAGGGTTTCTGTTTTTTAAGACAGACGACTTGAACGTTTGCAACATCCAGTATTGAAGAACCTAAGTCTTCAAAGACTGGTTCATAGAAAATACTGAAAGGAATAGCATATCATGTAGATATTTCCACTTTGATTCGTCTACATTTTGAAGGTTAGCTTTTTGCGTCCACCCCAATAAAGTGGTGATAAATGTAATTTCATTGGTGGTGCAAAAAACACATAAAAGGGTTCAACATCTTTTTTACAGAATCTGTGTCTGCAAGGATAATCAACCTAACGTCATGATCATTATGTCATCCTTATTCTATTATTATTATTTTACAGCCTGATATTCAGTCATAATAATAATAATAAAAAAACTTTATTTACATAAAATTTTTGCATAAAATGTGACACAAAGTACTTTATATCAAATAAGTTCAAAATGATAAAACAATTATTTGAGAAAATGGAAATATCAGGTTGCGCTAAGATTGGACAGGATAAAACAAGCGATCAAGAAAAACATTTCAAATTATAGTATAAAAACACCAAATAAGCAATGAAGACATTTTAAGGACGGATCTGTGCAATATCTAGAGGAAGGGAAACCACTCTCTGGTTAAATGCCCTGAGTATCATATTTACAACACAGATAGGAATTTGGAAACTTTGCCGTCTACTGTCATTGTCACTGACATTATCAAATAACAAGAAAAAGTTTATCGTTTTTCATTTTGCAGCTGGGCAGTGCATTGTTATTGATCCAGTCAATTAAAAGAAAGTGTAAATGTATTTAAGGGAGATACACACACGAAAGAAAATCCTAATCATTCCAATCACATTATATACCCAAGCCTACAGTGATGCACACACTTACAAACAACACAATAGACAAAGTGTATCTGTTTGCCTTTGTGCTGGCCACACTTTTGAACAGTTGGCCACTCACTGCTGCGTGGGGGTGGCTTTGTGTCGGCGGTCTGCAGACTTCTGCCGCGCCGTGCCCCCCTCTATCCTTCTGTCTCCCTGCACCCCCCCCCCCTCCCGTCTCTTGTATTATCCAGTCTGATAAACCAGGCTCGCCCAATAATTTCCCTCCCTGAAGTCCAGGCACGACTCCTGCCTGTCATCAGCGCCATTGTTTCAGTCTGTTACCTCCGCTTGTGCTCCCTCACCACGGCAACACGCGCACAGCACCCCCTCCCCACCTCTCCCCTCGTCCCCGTCCCATCTGTGGATAGGCCCCGCCATGTGCCTATTCACGAGGGTGCCAGCGGCAACGACGCCACTGTATGTGGAAAGTACATGATGCTGTCCTTTTGTGTGGGGCTCAGTCCTCAGCTACTTACCGCTGACCCCGGGGTCAACACACACAATAACCTGAGTGTTGGTGGCCACTGGCGATCCTCATTGGCTTGTGATTGACGATCTGATCAATGGTGCTTGAGAGTAAGTGTGTGTGCCCACTTGTGCTCGGTTTTTTAAACAGCCTCTGCAGACAAACCAAATGAAGCGTGTCTGTTTTTGTGAGTATTGGCCCGTTAAAGCCATTGGACGAGTTATAGTGACGCAGAATCGGCTTCTTTGGCTTTTTGTTTGAAAAGACAAGTGCTTCGCCCGCTCTAAACTTGTTTGGAATGTTCTGTTCTCTTGTCCTGTGTTTATGCTCCAGAGAAAATTATTTCTTGTCATTCATGAGTCGTCCTCTACAATATAAAATCCCTATTGTTCTAGATGTTGCGTGCAGAGCTTTTTACAAACAGTCTATGGTGCAGTGTAAAGTTACTGTGTTCATCCTACCTGGTATATCTGTCATGAAGATTTTTGTAGTTGTGTGGCTCATATATAAGTTTTAATGATTCACTTAACCACTGTTATGTTTTCATATATTGCTTGTCGACTTTATTTCAGAGGTCCGTTAAGCCATTCCTTTTTTCAACAAAACAAAGCAACAAAACAAATGTAGTGCTTTCACTTTGAACAACAATAGCTGAAGAATAAGTGATGTTATGAATGTTGTTGCCATGATCGAGAGAGCTGCACCAATGACACCGGTGAATTTCTTTGTTAGTCCGATAAATTGACGTAAAAATAATAAAATTATCTAAATAATCTGGGAGTATGCAGCCAACAAAGACCACATCCTTCATGGGCTACATAGAGGTGAAGTGTTGGATGTCTTGTTGCTTGCCAGCACCATAACCTCTGAATGGTTCATCGCTGATGTGCAATAAATCCTGGGATAGTTTGGCCTGGGAAGAATCCACCCGTCAGAGCCTTTGTTTTCTTGGCGATGGAGGTCCTTGGATGGGACAGGCTAGTTGCGCCGCTGTGACCCAATGAGATGGGGATAAAGAGAGAGAAAAAGAAGGAGAAGAAAAACTAAAGGGTGGAAGCTGGATGGTGTAACACATTTCATGACGCTGTATTGCTTCAATATTTCGTTACAATTTGTCAATTCTGTCAAATCTCCCAAGTATGACACATTCATATTCATCTTCATCCCGTGCCCTGGTCTTTTTTTATTGAACAAACACTTGCACCCACACTAGCATCCACACTAGCACACACACACACACAAACACACACACACACACACACACACACACACACACACACACACACACACACACACACACACACACACAAACACACTCAACCCAAGGGGCTCAGGTGGGCGATTACGGGCGCACATTAAACCTTAATTCACATATGGCTGGATGTGAATACTGATGAGGGGATCTGCTCTGTGGCAAATTATCACCCGGTGTCCAACCCGGCTGAAACATTGACGGCTCCTGCAGCCCGATCTGTGACCGCGTCTCTTCAGAGTGACGGATGAAGGAAAACACACACAGTGACTCTGGGAAACATAATAAGAAGGTACAAAGTCCGAGCGGTCGTGCTGTTCTTCTCTGCTCTGCTGACAAAAACCAGGCCATGACCCTGTGGTTTATAGGCCTCCTGTTGTTTAACAATGGAGGAGGTGGGGAGGGGGAGATGGCGTTTTGGACCTGTCTCCATCACAGCAGACCTGCGTCACGCCGCTGTCATTCAGTCGATATGTTTTTATATTATCATGTTGTGTGAAATCATGTGACTGTGTAGCCAAGCCCAACATTTTAGCATATATATCCATAACCTGAGTGCTTCTATGTAGCCCACTCCTCATCTTTTCTTGAAGCTATAGAGGCTCAGCAGAAAAAAAAAACCTAAATCTCTGACTGATCAGTTATTGTGGGGGATTGTGGGTAATGCAAGCAACAGGTTTTGACACTGACAATGGTTATAGGGACGTGCTTGTACGATTTTGTACGATTGAGTCTAAAGCAGATATACAGTTCTTCTTCACTGGGGAAAAACACATTTGACTGACATCAGAATTATATTTGCTTTGTATTGAAAACTATGGAGTTCAAATATTTTATTATAAAAACAATTATTAATTAATTAAAAGATAAATAATCGGTTCATCACGTCATCATCAGAGAGGCGGTGGTCTAGTGGCAGAAACTTGGACTATGGGCAGAGAGGGTCTCTGGTTCGTCTCTGGTTCGACTCCACGGAGAAACAACAAAAAGACGAACCTGGATTGATCTGTCCAAAAATCCAAGAGGATTCTCCCTACCCTGTCTAGTGCCCCTGAGCAAGGCACCTTACTCCCCCAACATCTGCTCCCTGTGCGCCGTACATGGTCACTCACTGCACCAGATGGGTTTAAAGCAGAGGTTAAATTCCCCTTCCATTGCATGAGTGTGCCTTTGCATGTCTGTGCATGTGTTTGGGATAAATAAATGTATCTTAATCATGAATTACCGAACTGAACAGACTGATCTCTGTATTTAAATAATCCTCAAATATTGACCTAATAAATGTCATCATTATTATTATCCAAAGACGCAAAATAAAACAGACACAGTCATAAAATCGGTTTCACAATGCAAAATAGGGTATGTGAAAACAGAAATAGTGAAATTAATGCTGAAATAAAATCAGGGAAGGCTTGACTCGCCCAAAAAAAAACAAATAAAACCCTGTTCCTTTTGGTTGTTAGCTGGGCCCACTGGAATGGAGTAAACACCACTTTTCAACAGAAATATATGATAAACTAGGCAGGGGACGTAAAATAGCACTTCATCATGCATACAGTTAATTCATAGAATCAGAATCAGAATCAGAATTCTTTTTATTGCCATGTATATTTGCACATGCAGGAAATTGCCTTGGTGTGGTTGGTGCACTTTACAAACAACAAATTAAAAACAACAATATCGAACAATATAACAAAAAAATATATATATACAGTAGAAGAGTTATATAGAGAAGTTTGGTTCCACTGGGATTTGAACCCATGACCGTCTTCATCTTAAGCAGACTTGATCACCACTACACTATGAAACCACTGTAATTAACTGTATTAGTTTTAAAAAGAAGCAGGTTCACAGTTTAAATCATGAATCAAAAACAGAAGTTCAATAAAAGTTTTTCCAGTCTTTTAGACATGACCCAGACTCAGAGTTTTAAATGCTGCACTAAGATGCAATGACACCGGTTGAGTGAAGTACATTACGACATCACAACATAATGACACTTCACTAATGACCTTCTCTACAGCAATACAGTGAAAGTCAGAACCCAGCATCAGTCTGCTCTCCTCAGCAGTACAACCGAGAGAGGACCCCACATGTTTGTAAGAGAGAAAGTTCACTCTGAGATTTCATTGCATCTAAAGCAACCTGTTTCTCAGCTGCCTCACCAGCCTGCTGTCATCTGGGCTGTGTGGCCTCTCAGTGGTATGAGGCCTGAGTGTAACATTATATAGCAACCTTTGTTATTGATATCATTCTTTGTCTCACTTTTCCTGTCTCATAGAGGCACGGGCCTCTAAGTTTGGCCACACAGGCCCTGCCCTGCTGAGCGCAACATTAAATATCAATACAAGTTTACGAGGGCCTGTAAATGCTTGATACAGGAGAAGAGGAAAGAAAGAGCCGAGCTCTGCATATCTCCCAGGAGCAAGAAGAGGGGGAGTGGGGCAGGGGAGGAGAAGAGATGGGGAAAATACATAAATGAAAAGGAATATGAAAAGAGCCCTGCAGGGCGTCAGGCGACCCATCCACCTGTGGCAGCTGTGGTCGGTTGTGCGTCAGTCTCTTTACAACATAAATCCTGTTAAGCCTCATGATCTATTATGCAGAACATCTTTAATTTCCAGCGAGCATGAATAAATGATTTTATTTATGTTTACCTACCAGAGGCACAGAAGAGGGAAAAGCATCCTTTTAGCTTCGGCTTCATTTTCCAAGTAATCTATTATTCATGATGTGTTCATTCCTAAAAAGATTTACAGATCGGGGTGTAATGAAGCATTGGAGCGTTAAAAGGCAGAGCATGCAGCACTTGGACAAAAGGTCCCGTAAAAGTACAGCTCTAGTGACTGTGTGGCAGTATATTTGTGGGACAGTGGGCAGGAGGGGGTGAGACCCTGCTCCGGCCTTTAAAAGATTAACCCTGAGCCCACAAAGACACAGGGGGCTCTGGGGCCGGGCCAGGACGTGAGTGGGCCGCTCGCTGGTTAAACATTGGCCGTCGTGGATCCCCCATCATTGTCTAGTTAGGAGCTCTGCCTGGGCCCCCGTTAGCGGCACAGACACATATCTTGGCAGCCGGAGTGAGCCGATACAAAGGGTGTCGGTGCCCGAAAGGCCGAGATGGAGATGTATGGGTCCAGGGTGGGGTACTCGCCACGTGGGGCCGGTTGTCGTAAAGCCCAAAGCAGGACAGATTGGACAGAAGAGCCCCCCCACCCCCTCCTCAGTCCTTGTCTTTTTGTGTGTCTCTGTGCCGTGACAGTGATAAACGGGACACACAACCTTCCAGAACAACAAACAGACACTGCCTCATTTTCCCAATGTGGGCGAGGGCAGGCATAAAGGAGGTGCCATCCCATTAGAGCCTGGGCTCAATGCTGCTGAGGCTGAGGATTGGGGCCACTTGACCGAGGGCCCCCCCACAGAGAAGGGACAGCTCTGCGGTTTTGTTTTCTCCAAAAAGTGTCATAAAAAAACTCTCCTTAATTGGTGCTCCATAAAATTTGCATCTCCAAACTGATTAGATTTCCTCTCTCCGCAGAGACCATTGTGTCTCTCTGTGACCCTGTCCCTGCCATTCACTTTCAGCCCTTTCACAATTTTATTGGGCATCAGAGAAAGAGGAAACTCATGTAAGATTCTGCCCTTTGCCCTCCGCGTCTCCTCCTCCCATTCGAGTTAACCAAGTCCCCTTTTGAAACAACTGCCTTCTGCTCTGCCTCTGAAAAGTAAACTCATGACAACACAATGAATGTTGTTATGTTAAACTGGTCCGAGAGGGGATGCCTCCAGTCTCCTCTCACTTTCTGCCTTTCAGTTTGTGCAACAGTTTGAGAGGAAACTATTGTGTTTTTGTTTATTTATGATGCAGAGGCCTCATCCCTTTTTTTTTGGCTTCCCCTTTAAACCAAACTACAGCAGAATTTGTATTGGGGGATGAAAATACATCTGAATAGATAAAGCACACTTCTGGAATGTGGAGCCATTGCGTCTCGCAAAATCTAGATTGCAGCAAAAACCTGTTTATAGACATGTCAGAGCAGCACAGACTGAAATATGATCCTATTAAATGAATGGCTGTTACTCTTTTGCATAATGTGTCTCAAACAGCACGGATAATCGCCATCTCAGTGGAAATGGTGGTGAGATAATCCGATTTTGTGATGACTTGACAACTTTACGGATGGAGTGATCAGGTCGGTGGGACTATAAGCTCCCAGAAAAAGTTTATCCATCTATGTTTATGCCAATCTGTAATGGTTTTCGCAGAGAACGATTGCCTGGCAATGTGACATCATTAAAGCTTGTGAGGTTTTTACTGAACGCATCTGCATTGTACACTCAAAAACAAAGTGTGTCTTAAGAAGCACTGATCACTGATCAGACGTTACTGCATCTGATGATTAATGAAGGATTAGCGCGCATAAAAGTACATCTTACTGGCAGTGTCTACTTTTCTGAGTTATTAAAAGTAACATTCAGATTAGCTGCAGGATTATCAGGAGGGATTCTTTTCTCTGTGTGCTCACTGGAGGCAAAGCGGGCTGATTCCTGACGTCATCATTATCCACACAAAGTGCTCTGATGTCCTAAAGACAGTATTAGAAGCAGATTCAACATTAGCTCCAGTGTCGTTGTAAGTAGTGTGCCGTCTCTTTAACAGCCTCCTTTAATCAAGGTCAGATTTTGTTCCCTAAATGAACAGGAGTGTGATCTGTGTGTGTCGGACGGCGGTGGGAGGGACACGAGAGGTCGTTAGGGAGGATGGGTGGGGGGGGGGGCATCATTGATATACGCATATCACCAGGAAAAGTGAGGGTTAAAGAGTGGGAATGTACCCGGACATTGTGATGCAAAGGCCACGGCAGGGTTAAACCAGGTTCTAGTAAACCCCCCCCCCGCCCCGGGATCTCTTTGATGCCGCAGCCCTCAGGACATGGGCCCCCAAGGTGGCGGGGGGATAGTTGCTCAGTGTGGCGCGCCCACTGCTGCGGAGTCAGTGGGATTCAGGGGGACAAGCTTTTGTCCCCCAAAGAAAATGTACGTGGCTTTGGGTGGGGCTGGGGGAAAGGTCACATACAGGGGGCATGGGGAGAGAGGGGTGAGATCAAAACAAACAAACTGAGGAAACACAGCAGATCACACTCATGGGTTACATGACTAACATTGTTATATATTATCATGTGCAATTTAAAACACCCCATGATTATGTCGGCACTACTGTAATATCTCAACATTCATATTTGATGGACACTGTTCTCTTTAGTACAGAGATCAGTTGATCCCAAACTCAACAAAAGGAGATATGTATATTTATTTACCTGAGAAACGTTCGGCCGTGGCCCAGGAGATAGAGAGCTAGAGTGGGCCGTCCACTAAATAGAGGGGTGGTTGTTGAAGGTATTCCTTAAAGAGTGCTTGGGCAAGATACTGAACCCCACATTGTCCCGGACTGCCGTAGCGACAGGGTGTGAATGGTGTGTGATAGAAAAGGTGTTTTGTGTGAATGGGTGTCTATTGACTAGAAAAGTGCTAAATAAATTAATAAAAAGTCTGCTTTAGTAATTAGTTAAGATCATAAACTTTTCACCAGTACTACATTTCACCCAGAACTTCACTGTGTGGCTGTCTTATTCATTGGTCTTAATCTTCAACTTGTAATGATTTGATGTCCTTGAATAAAAATTGCTACAACTCAATGCAATCAACCCTCCTTAGGGATAATGCAAAAATAATGCAAAAAAGTTAAGAGTAGATTTATTTTGTCATTTATTTTATGGGTGACTTTTCAAGAAGACTCGATTATACTTTTTCCAAACACGTTGAAATAACCCTTGAATAGACAAACATACCATTAAAAAGAAATAAGGACCTGGATAAAAAATTGTGAGTTTTGAGTCTAGCATGTGAAAACAGCTTTGCAGATATATCAAGTTGAGTTTAAACTTGCAGACAGAGAGAGTTGTCAGGAAGCTGTTTATTTGAGTCATTGCTCCGAGGATATAAGAGGAAATCCAGTGAGATATCACTTAAAAAAACTGCAGCCTGTCATTTAAAGCTAAATGAGGATTTAACAACAGCAAAAACAGAACCGACTGTACACACACTTTGCGTTGGATGATTTTGCTAAATTTAAAATCAATCATATAAAATCTTAAAATGTATGTAAAATTCTTGATCACTCTATGGTTCTGTTGTATTTTGATTTAACCTTTGTGACAAAAACAGGAAAATTCTGTCATTAATCAGATTTGAAAATTAAAAATAAATTGTATGTACAATTTACATATATTAATTGCTAGAATAAAAACAGGCTTAAAAAAGACCAATTGAAAGAAAGATCAAAATAAAGAAAGAAACCACACTAGCAGCCTCCATACTGATATTAAACAAATGAATCTGTGCACCAGAATATATCTAGATTATCTTTCTGGAACCTATAATTTCATGTAATTTAGATTATTCTTATTCTGAAAATGTGATGCACTGCAGAAAAAACACAATGATCACAACATTTCATACAATTATCTATACACCACATTTAAGAGACAAGAACACATTTCCTCACAAATCAAAGTTAGTTATAAGAAGGGCGAATATTGTATTTCTTCCTTAAGACCAGGATTAAACATGGCCTTTAGTTGGAAAATCCAAACAAATATTTTCTACATTGCTTTATAGGTTTTTGCACCTGTTGGTGGGCATGGTATTAAGTGAGACCCTGCAGAGAGCACTGCAAAAGCACTTTGTTTTCAGGAATAAAGCGCCTTCTAGTGGTTGCACTCAAACATGTCACCATTTGCCACATGCAGAGAGACACAGGACAAGACTCTCCCGCCCTCAGGTAATGTAATTCTACTGCAACTCATCGAGGGGTGAGGTCAGAGCAAGTGAAGCTGAAAATACGAAACATCCAATATTTATTTGATTCACTGGATCATAGTCATGGGACTCTGACACATGATAATACAAAATCATTTTAACATCCACGGCTCCATTTTTTTATCTTCTTGTTTAATTTTAGGCATTTTCGATTTCCTGCCTTGCCCACACACACACACACACACACACACACACACACACACACACACACACACACACACACAAACACACACACACAAACACACGCACACACACTTCTAGCCCTCAGCTCAGACCTCATTGTGTGCTTTGCCAAAGGCTAAGACATTCATTTAAGATAGATGGAGTGTATACGAGTCAGTCACTTCCACTCTCACCATGAATAATTCAGTGCAGACTGCTGATGAGGCACATTTGCTTGTCAAGTTGAGAGGCAGGCGTACAGTTACATAAGAGAGTAGTGGCTGAGGATGTGCCTGACAAGCCTGGCTTGGAAGAGTATACCCCCGGATCCTTCACCTGCCGCTGGGATTCAACGTCGACCCAATGGAGGGCCCGGACTCACCGCTCGGCTGGTTGAGAGAGGAATTATGAAAGAAGAAAGTAATTTAAATGTTACCCAGAGGCTAAATTATCCCTGGAGATTTAATAAGGTTACTAACCTCTACATTTCACATATCCTGGATGGTGGTCCGACTCTCTCCCTTTGGATCACATGGTTATTGATAGGATGATAAAAGCAATGCAGGCCCCCTCTTTCTCTGAGAATTTAAGATTTGACATCATCCCTACACGTTACCCATTTCCTCTCATATCTATGCAGTAGATGTGCTGCCTTTTTTATATTTAATAGCACCGGTGTGTTTGGAGAAGTGGCCCGGACCAGCCCCAACACTTGCCTCCTCAATCATTTATGAGAGTTAATGCAGAGAGTGAGGGCAAGCAGTAACAACCTGATCCCCTGGGAGACCCAAGGGCACAAGGAAATTACAAATCAGCAGCGTTATAAACCGGCAGGGAAGAGCAGCGCACCCCTCTGCCTTCTTCATGCATATGTGCTGATAAACCATAAAAGACTTTGTGCACTGACAGCTAGGCCCGTAGCAGTAGTAGTTCTCAGGTGCTGATCTCTTGCACTTTCTGATCAAAGAACACAGGCAGTAAACAAGCTGGCTTCCTCCTGAGTTGTTTCCCCCTCCTCCCATGTTGTGTTATTGCAAAGCATAGATTGTATAGCTGTTTTCAGACATGGATTCTATCTCTGACTTTTACTTTGCCTTTCACTGCATGAGACTGTCTAGGTCCGACGCATTTACAACAACAGGAAATTCTTGGAAAGCAGGTGAAGGCTGGTGTCAGTGTAGAGCCACAGGAGGCAGGTCATGATTGATAAACTCGGCTGTGGAAATCATGTGTTTTTGTTGTACAGCACATTGTTTACTGCACATAGAAACTGGTGTCAGCCTCTATCCTCAAAAGCTCTTGAATCTTGTTCTCCCTCCAACTTGACATGTTTGTCCAAGTCTTTAATGTGCCTGGTTCCTCTTTTTCATTCAGAGATAGTTGTGTTATTTTCATCAGTGTCAATTTAATTCACTGTAAATTATTATTATCACATGGGCTCACTAGGACATTCTCCAGAGAGAAAATACCTGGAGCAACTGACTTGAACATTTTGCGTGTTCACATAAAGCCCCTTCGGATTATTACAAGGGAATATCCAGAGTTCAGCTGAAGATCTCAACCAAATGATCATATAAACTCTATGTGTCGAACATTCAGTCATTTTGATTCAAACAGGCAACATAAGAAAACATCAAATAAGACTTCAAAGGGACACAAAGGTCATTCACAAAACTTAATTAATCCTTCCACTCAAATATCATTTGAGCCAATTAAACACACCCAGCTTTAATATGATTATTATCAATAGCAAACCCCAAAGAAAAATCGTTCCATTCTGCCTGGTGAAGGGTGAAGCTGATAATAGATTCCCACTCATATTAGAAAAGATTAATGGTCATATGATCTTCTCCCATCTCTCTCTGAATAAACCACTCTAAAGCTCCTCAAATTTGGAGAAAGAGAACAGAGGTGATATCCTGGGGCAGAAAAAAACTTGTCTCTCCTCTTCTCCGCCTCCTCCTCATCGCATTTCTGAGAAGTAATTGAATTCTTCTGCTCCCAGTTTATCCTCTGAATAACAGAGATCAAGATGAGGAGAAGAGAAGTTATAAGGGGCTCACGCGCTAACTTGAACTGCCTTTCACGCTAAATGACTAAAGCTCGGATCTAACAAGAATGTCCTGATCACATGTGAAACAAACAAATTTGGAATATCTTTGCCACTCATGTGAACGTTATGTAATCCAAATGTGACATATCTGAAGGACCACACGCCTTTAAAAGACATTAAACTCATCACAATCATACTTTATGCTTCAGAAATACACCTGCATGAGACATAAGATAACAAAAAACGATGAGGACAAGGACAAACATTTTTTACAGAGACTTTTCCACGTTTAGTATCAGTCATCCTACCGTGACCTTAAAGTCCCGGGCGGTCCAGCCACGGCCTGACAAAAAAGGTAACCGTCTGATTAATGATATTTCTCAGCCATGGAATATTCAACTGTATACAATCTTGTGGCTCCATCAGCCCTCGCCGCAATGTCACTGTGACTTTGCACAACCTTTTCCTCCCTTCACTTACTATCTATTTTACCTTGTGTTTACAGATGAACAAACATTGCACACCGTTTCAGTGACTTCAGAAGAGACGGAGGCAGCCGGAGAGAGACAGACAAGGGGGTGTAAGGTGAGGTCTAGTGCTGGAGAGAGTTTATTGCATCTTGAGTGTGTTTGTGTGTGTGTGTGTGTGTGTGTGTGTGTTGTGTGTGTGTGTGTGTTTACTTGTGCTACTTACACTTATGGACTCGTAAAGGCTGCATAGTGCTAGTCTATTATAAAGGACATGACAGCTGCTTTAATATATCTGTCTTGTACTGTCCCCAGTCACAGACAGGGGGAGCTGTGGATCTCCTCTGGAACCGCCGGTACACTGAGCAGACCTGACATGTTCACACATCAGCATCAACCATGTGACATGCTGTGTGACACCCTTCACAGTGTACTGTTAATGGGTTTATTGTACATGAAAACATCCTCCTCAATCACCGGATTTTATATTCTAATTGCTCTATTAGTTAATTGGTGGAGAGAGCGAGGGAGAGAGAGAGAGAGAGAGAGAGAGAGAGAGAGAGAGAGAGAGAGAGAGAGAGAGAGAGAGAGAGAGGGAGAGATAAAGCTGTTTATAAAAAGTATCTCTCTGTGGGGGGTTTGAATCTCCTGAAACACCCAGCAGGAGAGTCGCAGGGCGTCCCCCGAGGCTGTTTCACCTGTACAGTGTGTAACAGAGGTAGAGGAGCGATAACAGCTGGCAGTATATACTGTAAGACACAGAGACAAAACATTTAAGTGAAAATCAGTTAGAGGCGAATACATAGCAAAATGTTTAAATATCTGTTGTAAAAAAACAGTTAGAATCAGTTATTATTACCAGAGTGCTATTACCTGGAAAATCGTTGAAAAAATGTCAAAGTCACCTCCCCTTTGTCCAAATTTGCACCCGATTTCAGGGTTTCTTTCTCAGCAACTGTACCAGCCTTCCACCATGTTTTGTGGAACACCATTCTGAAGTTCTTGCGTAATTCTGTGCGTAATTCTGTCAAACAAATATCTTCAGTGGAGGTAATAAATTCTTCAAATGAACCGACGATAACAATTACTGGCTGACACTGGTTGACCTGGTCCTTAAATATACAAAGGATGGATGTATCATAGGTAGATCTTGCAATTTCAGTATTTGGGGAAATAGTATGCTTTAATTCCCTAAACTCTAACTACCAAGCTTCTATCAGTGGGCAAGTGTCCTCGCTTACCATAAAGACTGAAAACAGAGGAAGACAGCTAGTCCACCTATGTCCAATATTCAAAAAGCTGACTATCCATAACTTAATGCATATAAAAATGGAAAAGCGGTGAAGAGCTGTTTAAAATAATAACAAAAGCCTGAGAAAAATGCAAATATAAAACTCTTAACTTTGACAATCTCTTCCATTTACCAACAAAAAGAGAGAATCTACCAAACATTTATTCTAAAGACACGATAATCAGAATAGGATTAAAATACCTCAATCTCCTTATATTTAACCAAAATCTAGAGAAACTCGTTTTGAAATGTTTCTCCTTGTAATGATAACCATCAGCAATTTACTAAATATTAGTTAAACAATCATTTGTCTGTTATGCCATAATGTGAAATATACGAATTGTCCTTCAGTTTCTAGCTGGCAAATTCCACACATTTGTTCAGATATCTAAAAGGGACGTTCCTTCAACCCAGTAAGAATACAGGATGTATTGAACAGCTGTTTTGTCACCAAAAGTGAAGCCAAAGAATCTTGATTGCCAACTGGTGGCTGTCAAAAGTCACACCTCCTCCATGTTAATGGATAGGCATGGATCAAGCTAAAAAGTAAAAGTACAGATTTTGGTACAGATAGTTTCTGATATATGGTTAATTAATGCTATAAAAAAAGGATCAAACTGACTCGCAACTCAATTCCATGTATCAACGGCTCCACTACTGTGTAGAGACTCTGGCTTTGAATGTGCTAGATTGTGGTATTTTCATCTGAGATATTTTAGCTTCGTTAAATACAGTCTAGGGTCAGACTACTGTAATTTTAAGAGGAAGAGACTGCATAACTTTTAGTCAAGGCTAAGTTGAACTTTATTGGCCTCCTGTAGTTCCTAAGGGCCAGGTCCTGAACAGATTGATTAAGGATGAAAAGGGGATTCAGCCCCTCTACTGCGAGGTACTTTCAGGGCCTGCCGTGCCTCTTGGCTCTTGGCATCGTCACGTACATTTCTCGGCTTTGCACCAGGGCGCATAATCAAAAGCCCCCTCACGTTCACTCCAACATAACGATTCCAGTTCACTGCTTCCATTTTTACGAGCCCGTTAAGCAGAGGGCTTTTCCTCCTCCAGCGGGGCAGCCTCACACATTCCAAGAGAGATGCAGTTTGTTGGGAATCCGATTCACGATTTTACAGGAATATTGATACATTCTGGGTGAATGCGACTGAGGAGATGAAGAGGATTTGTAGGGAAAGGTACTGGAGCAGTTGTAATGTTCTGTGTCAACTTGGGTTATCATGTGCATCTTTCAGTGGCCTTGCGTTCACCAGACAGAAAAATTAATTCCTCTCTACTTTTTCTTATGGTTTGGGTGAGCAATTCTCTGCCAGGCTCTGACTGTAGAAACCTTTTATTGTAAATCACGATCATTTCAACACAACTAATATAACGAACAGTCTTGTATCTTAAAGTAGACCTACATCAAAAACATTTTTGATTAATATCAACATAGAAATCAGGAAAGTAATTAGATCAGACACGGTGAACGAGCCCCAGGCTTTGAATTCAGCTACAACTGCTCATTTCAAAGCTACAGTAGGACCCTTTGGTTTACTGTAATGTATGATCTAACTATGTTGGTGTCAGATAGCTGTGGGCTGGATGATTGTATCACAGCACATATAAAATATATTCAAACAGGCACGTTCTGCATATGGATGACAGCGATTCCTCCAGGGAGCAGAGGCCCAGTGGGGAGCAGAGACACAGAAAGAATCAGAATTCACTGTATTATCAGGAGCATATGTTTCTGTATGTTTTCTGATCTTCACAACAGAATAAATTGTTTTTTTAGTCTCCGCCTGCTACACCACACCTCCATAACACCAGGCAGATTTCAGTGCTGTTCCAGACAAAGTCCAGACACTCATCTGTGTAAAATCTAGTGTTCATGTCTGAAAATGGTTTTATACTCTGCAGTGTCTCTCCAAGGCCAGTACTGTGAAGACAGCTTGCTATTGGCCAGTGGAATTTGCCCTTGTAGACTTCATCTGCTTACATCGATTCCATGAATTAATTTCATATGAATTGATTTTATGATAAAATCTCACTGGTGTTTCATCCAGAAAGAAATGAATGGGGAGAACAGTATTATATTGTATTGTATTGCTCAGTAGCTCAAACAGCATCCCTCTCTCTGACTCCTCCAACAGCTTCACACCCCCAGGACCGAGCCTGCCTTCCTGATACACACAAGTTGATCCTGTTGGTGTCAGCTGCTCTCATCCTGCTGAGAAACACAGCAGACCAAAACATTGACCACCACCTAATGGCAGAACATATGCAAAGACTCAACGACCCCCTCAGGCGGCAGATGCCTCTGAAGGCATTTACTGAAAAACACAGAAAAAGAATTAGTCTCAACGAGAGGACATGCAAAATCGAGCCACATCTCCCACACGAATGGTCCTTCCCTGTGAGTAAGCTTTGAACACCAGTGTAAATGTTAATGTTAGGTCAGGAGGGTAATAGTTCTCAGGGGAGGAGCTCTTGAGTTTACTCATAATGTGTCCCAGGAGGAAGTTGTCAGGTTGAACAGTGAACATGATTTGTTGAAGCGGTGTTCGAGCACAAGGTAGCAGTCATAGAAGATAATGGAGGATTGCTAAGAAATACCAGGATTTGTTGTTGCACACTGACCTTGTTTGTTGCACTGAGGAATAATATTTTTTATTTGCAGATTCTACAGAACAGGTTCCTGTACGATCCTTATGGAGTCTCGCATATTCATTTCTTCCAGGCAGTCAGCTGGTTGGATTCAGATGGGAGTCCAAATCGCTTCAAGGTCTTTTTGGCATGAAAACCCCCTCTTTAATATACATTACACACATTACTGTTGAATTTAAGACCCACAATTGCGTTACTGTCTGCATATTTATGAAGTTACAGGCAGAGGAGTGGGAGGAGGTGGGAATAAACCCCTTGGAGAAATCTCACACAGATAAACAACAGAACATCACGTAAGAGAATGGATTGATTAAATAAATCCAGTTTACAGGATGACAAATAAATATTGAAGTTTTGTTGTTAGGAGTTAACAAATCCCACACAAGACTCAGACAACAAACTACTGAACATATTACAAAGATAAATATTCCCTTTTATTTCCCTTTCTTTTTTATTTCATTTGAAACAGACAATATGGACATAGGGAAAATATCATAACAGAAGTCTTTCAAGTTACCAGATATTGTAAAGAGATTTCAACAATCATGTATAGGGTTTTTCTTTCGACTGTCGGGTCAGTGCAGGAACCTCTAAGGTATTCAAGGGAATGTGAAGTAGCTAAATTACTCTATTGGTGCAGGTGATCTCGAGCTATGGACCAGTGCCTCGCTGGGAGCCAACGTTTGCTGGGTCTCCACGGTGATGAGAGGGAGAGTCGAGGTATCCATGGGAGACAGTGGGCGTGATGGGATCCCCAGGGAGTGTTGTAGAGGAGGTAAAGGAGACCTTAATGTCTCCACTGTAAGAGACCGAGGTTCAAAGATCCAGAGGAGAAGACTAATTGGGAAAATACAGACACACCATCGAACCATTCCTGACATGAATACTAGCATGAGGTATGATTGTTAGACTTTGTAAGACAGCAGGTTGTGTGACTGGTTGTTTTGTTTTATCAATTGGATTCAAGGCTGTTGCTGTTAATCTTCTTTTTTTGGCCGCCTGGTGGTAATGAAACTGGTTCTGAAAGCATTAACATATCATGAATACGTCTATATGAAAAAATTGTTAAAATTGTGCGGAACATTAAAGGGAGGGGCGACATCAGAGTAGATCAGGGGCGTTTCTAGGATTGAAAGAAAGGGGGGCCTAGCCCCTAAGAATGCCGTATGTTTGGGCTCATTTGGGGCTGCAGATATCCATTGTTTCAGACAGCTTGCATCCATTCAGTATAAGATAACAGAGGCGACAGAATTTCAGGGTCATTGTGAAATTTGACAACACAAATATGAACTTTTCTCAAATAGAGAGAAATAATTTTCCTGCTTGTAAAGGAAAGACGGATATACTAGTTTTCATATCCGCGTCACTCCCAAATCCTGATTCTTAGAGGGACCACACACAATGGATGGAGAATGGACCTGCCAGTGTCAACTTCTGAGTTGTTTATTTGTTGTATTATGAGCAGAAGGGAATAAGATACACAATACACAAAAATACATTCAAATTATTTCAAAAATAGAATCCAATGCACAGGAGATTTTTAGAAAATGTAATCACTCTTGCTCACTGGAGACATTTTCTAACAAAATAGCTAGCTAGCTAGCTTAGCTTAAGACAAACACAATCAAGTAACACTGTATCCATTTACGCTGATTCTGTGCAGCAACTGTGACTCTTATTTGGAAAATATCTGAAAGTTAGATGCTTACTATTGCTATTTGATCACCAGCAATAATGAGGTTACTCTCCTCCGCATTACACAGCTTTTGGGAGCTAAGTTCACGTGAAGGTGCCGATACCTGATGAATTAAAGGAAGAAACTTGCACTTGAGAATCTGTGAATTTTCAGCTTGTAAAACAGCAAAACCTTAGTCTGAGTGGAATAAATACTGAGAACAAATAATTCCATTTTAGAAATTTTATTCATCTTTATAAATGTGGGGATAACAGGAGCACCTTGAGAAAACCCATTGCAAAACTTTAGACTCAGTAAAAGCTAGGTCAGGCCGGAAAATCCCTGGCCTGAAAATGATTATGGGGGTACCTGCACCACAGAGGATCAATCAGCGCAGGTGAGAGCTGTTAGCTCTCCCCTCCTAGTTTCTGGCTTTGTGTGGGAGAGCCCCGTGGCATGCACCATCGCCACAATGACATTTGAAAGTGAAGCTATCGGAGTAACATCATCCACCTATTATCTCCTGAAGAAGGCAGAGATGCCTGCTCTGAAAGAGGAGAAGAAGCCAGGCTTTTTGCACAGGCGTCTTCTCAAAATGGAGATTATTGATATCTCAAGTTCAGGATCTCTTCCAAGAAGGGAAGACATTAGCTTCTTTGGAGAAGGCCACTTCTTACACAACTCCTTGTAAATGTCCAGGTCAAATATTCTTTTAGGGATGTAAGGTGAGTCAATGTCTTTGACCTCGGCCCATATTCTCTCCAGCAGATAAAGCCTTGTGTCATCCTCATTACAGGTCAGCTTTGCCTTGGTATAGATTTGTGTGACGAGCTTGTCCAAGATAACACTGACATACATTTTATATTTGGCCTCTGCATGGATTTTTTCAATCTTCTCCCTGGCCCGCCTGTCTGATGAACCTGAGTTCTCACTTTCTTTGCTGACTTCTGATGAGGAAGACTGCTTCAATCTTTTCTTCCCACTGCTGGTGAACACTGCTGGTGTTGACTGCTTCAGTCTTTCATTCCCTCTGCTGGTGACCACTGCCGGTGTTGACTGCTTAGATATTTTCTTCCCACTGCTGGTGTCCACTGCTGGGGTTGACTGCTTCAGTCCTTCATTCCCTCCACTGCTGACTTCTGAGGATGAGGACTGCTTCGAACTTTTACTCCCACTGCTGGTGACCACTGCTGGGGTTGACTGCTTCAGTCTTTCATTCCCCCCGCTACTGACTTCTGAGGATGAAGACTGTTTCGATCTTTTACTCCCACTGCTGGTGACCACTGCTGATGTTGACTGCTTAGATATTTTCTTCCCTCCGTTGCTGACTTCTGAGGATGAAGACTGCTTCGAACTTTTATTCCCTCTGCTGGTGACCACTGCTGGTGTTGACTGCTTCAGTCTTTCATTCCCCCCGCTACTGACTTCTGAGGATGAAGACTGTTTTGATATTTTACTCACACTGCTGGTGACCACTGCTGGTGTTGACTGCTTAGATATTTTCTTCCTTTTGCAGGTGACGACTGCTGGGGTTGACTGCTTCAGTCTTTCATTCCCTCCGCTGCTGACTTCTGAGGATGAAGACTGCTTCGAACTTTTACTCCCACTGCTGGTGACCACTGCTGGGGTTGACTGCTTCAGTCTTTCATTCCCCCCGCTACTGACTTCTGAGGATGAAGACTGTTTCGATCTTTTACTCCCACTGCTGGTGACCACTGCTGATGTTGACTGCTTAGATATTTTCTTCCCTCCGTTGCTGACTTCTGAGGATGAAGACTGCTTCGAACTTTTACTCCCTCTGCTGGTGACCACTGCTGGTGTTGACTGCTTCAGTCTTTCATTCCCCCCGCTACTGACTTCTGAGGATGAAGACTGTTTTGATCTTTTACTCACACTGCTGGTGACCACTGCTGGTGTTGACTGCTTCAGTCTTTCATTCCCTCTGCTGGTGAACTCTGATGATGGTGACTGCTCTGATCTTTTCTCCTTGAGGCTGTTCACATCTAATGATGATGACTGCGATGAGTCGATGGTCATTAAAGCGACTGACACTCTGTTTGTGTGGCGGTTAACTTGGTTGTTCAGCCACCAGCTTATCAAGGACAGAAAACAAAACACCCTGGTCTGAATGTCTGCATATATGCCCCTGTGTGAAGTAGGAACACAAACCTTCTTCACTAGACCTGAACCCCTGTCTGAATTCTTGCCAGGTGCGATGTGCGAATAGATGAGATCTGAAAGCTGTTTTGTGAATACAATAACCTTTTCAGATCGAGGTGTTTTGAATGCAGAATTTTCATTTCCACCTCCTGGCTTCTCCTTCTCCAGAAGCACAGCGTCAATACTAGCAATCAATGACTGCATCGCCTTCCTGCTAGTGACTTTGGGATTCTCATTGAATTTTTTCGCAACCTTTGACAATATTTGGAGCGTCCCTGCTGCGGTAAAAGTCTTTATGAAAAGCCTATTGATCTTTCTCATCGCTTTACCGTTTGAGAAGTTTGGCTCTGGATATTCCTTTCGATTTGTGCTTTCCTCACTGATTGACTCAATTATTTCCTCTAAAGCCAAATCAATCTCTGAAGAAAACGAGGAACTGAGAGAGAGGCTGTCTTTGAACTCACTGAAGAAGTCTGTGATGTCAGTCAAACTCTCGTTGATTGTATCCTGGACAAGCCTCTTCACACTGGCCACACTGCTTGTTGTTGAACCTCCCTCTGAGGAACTACCTGACTTGGAGCTTACGCGTGAAGAGTAGGAGCTTGAAGAAGTCCTAGACACCAGAATGGGATCATCTGAAGGTTCCTGTTCCTCTAAGGAGATGGCCCAACTTTGCTTGACCAACTGTTTGATTCGTCTGTCTGTCTTTAACGACTCGCAGGCATAACCAATCATCTTCTGGACTTTAGCAGGGTTAATGAGGCGGGTTGGGAAAGGCTTCTCAGAGCTCACACAGCTGGAGCTTGCAGACAAGGTGGAGTTGACAGTCTCCGTCACCTCCTCTACAACCAAGTCTGTGAGCTTATCCAAACTCTCAGACGTTGTTGTGCTGCCTGGTGAAAGACTGTTGTTGAGAGTGTCTCCCAGAATGGACCGAACTTTATCCTCAGACACGGGTGAACGGGGACGCCGCTTTACAATGGCATTTGAAACAGACGTCATTAAGTTCAGCAGAAGTTCTGCCAACATAAATGTTGTCGCTTCATCCGGATTGCATGACTTCAACCTCTCCCACTGCTCTGCTGTGAGCTTCGTAAAAAAGCTTTCAAAGTACCAGTGGACAGTCTCTGCATTTATGTCCGTTTGTTTAACTTTCTGAGTGAACTCCATTGTGACTGTTTTTTTCGCTGTTCGAAATGTGTTTTGCATGAAAAATGTCTTGTTCTTCTTTGTTCTACCAATTGGCTGGTTGCTGCAGACTGATTCTTCAATGAAGCAAAGTGGTTACTAGGAATTGAGGCAAAGGGGGTTAAAGGAATTGAAGCAAAGGGGATTAGAGGAATTGAAGCAAAGGGGATTAAAGGAATTGAAGCAAAGGGGATTAAAGGAATTGAAGCAAAGGGGGTTATGAAGCAAAGGGGGTTAGAGGAATTGAAGCAAAGGGGTTTAGAGGAATTGAAGCAAAGGGGGTTAAAGGAATTGAAGCAAAGGGGGTTAGGGGAATTGAAGCAAAGGTGGTTAAAGGAAGATAATGGGACTAATAGACAATGGAAACTCTGATGTGACAATAAGCCACGCCCCTCAACTTTGACTGTTACACAAAAATAACTCATCGAAGTATTATATCCATTAGTCTGGTATTAGGCTTTTGTTTCACAGACAATACGTGTGCTTGCGCTTTCCACTTGGATTGACCTTGTACTGCAGTACCTAACCCTACCTGGTCAAGAGGAGCCCATCACATCACTAACCTTAACCCTAACCCTTACATATTATTTGGTTATTCAATAAGGCCTTGTTTTTTCTTTTTTTGCCTGTTATTCATTTATTTATTCAAATTGATAGTTACAGTTAGTTTGTTAACAAAATAAATATATAAGTTGAAATATCCTACTGTGTTTTTTATTTATTTATTATTATTATTTTTAATTTGGTAAATAATATTGGTGATGGGTGCCCTTTTTTTGGGGGTTTGAGCATCTGCCCCCCAAAATGTCTGTGCACGTGCCTGTTGTCTTCCAATGATTTTCTTTCTTCAAAAATCATTTATCATGTAGACTGACATGAGTGTGTTCAATTTCTAATTAAGTTCAAGAAATAGACCTCAATACTGATGACGAACCTTGTTTCCCCCCTAAAATGGCCTAACGACGCCCCTGGAGTAGATCATGCAGGAGGCAAGACATACTTTATTAAATAATACAGATACAATCAGCTGTCACCTCTGGAGCTACCTGACGAGGATATTTTCATTTAATGTCAGGCGCATGAAAGCAGTTTTTCCCCCCACTTGGGACTAGACAGGTATGATTCAAGTATCAGGAACTTTCACGAACAATGAAATTACAAAAAAACTGTAAACCTCAGATCCAATTGTGCCTGTGAAAAGATTCACAATGGTACAACTGGTTTACCCAAGGATCTTTCTACCTGTAGATCCCTGTGGTGGTGAGAGGTGAGGTGGAGAGGCTGATCCACCAGATCCCAACTAAAACTGATACAAGCTAAAACTAAAAAGTGGAAACAATTATCTCGCCAGATGCGAAAACACTGAGAACGTGT
Organism: Platichthys flesus; assembly: GCF_949316205.1. Classification (NCBI taxonomy): domain Eukaryota; kingdom Metazoa; phylum Chordata; class Actinopteri; order Pleuronectiformes; family Pleuronectidae; genus Platichthys; species Platichthys flesus. The sequence continues at coordinate 17,369,383 of NC_084954.1, forward strand.
TCTGGAGCTGAGGGAGACTGAAAATTTAAATCAGATCTATCTGAGGATTTGTCTCTACACACAACCATTTCCTCAATGATATAAAGTGAAAAACATTGGTGCAGCTTTAATACATATTGTCAATTTTCATTGACATGTCCACTATGCACTGTATCTAGCTCATAACTATACAATCCTTCAGAATAGCACACACACACTCCTCAGTGTCTCTGTCCCCTTGTAATCTTGTGTGTCTGGGTTCTGGGTCGGGTCTAATTTGCTGCATTGGACGCGTCTGCTATCTCTCTCAGAAGCCCAGAGAGGTCAGTGAAGTCAGGGTTCATTAGTGTGGCAGCGGGACACCGTCAGTTTTTCCTCAAGGATCTGTAGGTTCTTCATCCATGCCTCGCTCACTCTCTCTCTTTCTGTAACACTGGCTGAGCGGAATTCACCAAGCAGCCAATCATAATCACACCATGTACACAAACACAGCAATGTGTATGCAAATGTGACCATAAATACACATAAATATCTGCTAAGAAACCCAAAAAGTTCAGGAATTTGCAGGACTGTGTCCAGGCAGGAGTTACAGAGCCAGAGCTTTGACCCACCCCATTAGGGCACATCTCATCTCAGAAACACACCACTAGGAGAGAATCAGCTTCTCTACAATCTTTTTCTTGAGGCCGTCTAAGAGCAATGACCTATGTGCTGCTCCCTGGGATAAGACAGAGCCAAGGTCTATTATTAGTTATCCCATTTCCAGAGATGGGGATGGACAGAAAATCCCAGGAGGCTGAACACATCTCTCTCACCTTCTGTCTCCGACGGGCTCCTGGAGATGAAAGAGGTGAGCCTGATCCACAGCAGTGTGAAAATGAAACATTCATTACACAACGAAATCAAAGCAGCTGACAGCCAGAGTCCTTCTCCCTGCTCTCAGACCCATTACCTGCACTGGAACAACAGCACCTGTGTAATAGAATGAGTGTGGTGAAGCCACCTCTATGCGTTCACACCCTGAACCTCAAGTCAATATCCAGGCTATTTCATACAGATGCCCTGAAAGATCAGGGATGGATCTTTTTTAAGGATAACTTTTACATTAGCTCACAGTGCTTTTGAATTTACCTGCAATAATTTCCATTACCATCATGCACCGTAGTCATTTTATTATTGGTGCACACGTGTGCAGTCATATGTATCTGTGCAGTAAAGTTACTGGTTCAGAATGAACCTGACAGCATCATGCAGATCACCCCACTTCATTTTTCCAGGGAGACATCTTGATCTAAGGTTTAATTATATAATCACTCCTATTGAGCATCAGCACCATACGTATAAGTATACTTCTTGCCCAATTCAATCAGCTGATAAGTAGCTCAATTTGAGCTAATGGGTTGCTCTTGAAGAAGACGAGCAGACGATGGGCTCAATGCTAGAGTGAGGATACTGGACCTGAGAGAGACAGGATGGTTTAAGACACAATTTTTGAAATTCTATCCTGGTTTGTATCGGGTCAGCAGGCCGATTTCTTTACAGTGCACAGGTCTGTGATTGGGAAAAATAGGCAATAACCCTGTGTGTCTAGGACAGGGTAACACTAATTCACTGCATCAGGAAAATACACAATACCAGCTTATGGGTCAGGAAGAATAGAATACGAAAATTATTGGGAGGTAACACAAAAGAATTGCGACGTAATGCAGATTTAAAGCAAGGTCACACAATATGGACTGTGAACCTAACTGGATATATAGGAAATGATTATTGATTGATAAAGAAAAAAAGATGCTGTATGGATATGCTGCCATAGAGTAGTATGTGGAGATATGTTTGGAAAATATCAGATAAATTGTTCCCTTGCAGCATGAGCACATTAGCAGAACGAGCCACGAGGAGCTGCAGGACACGATGGGAAATAAAGACATGTTTGCTATCTCGCTCAGTCTGCTGCCACCACGACTAAAGAGCTTGGTCATTTTTCAAAGGTCAGATAATAACCTCAATCCAGAATATCTCTCTCTCTCTCTCTCTCTCTCTCTCTCTCTCTCTCTCTCTCTCTCTCTCTCTCTCTCTCTCTCTCTCTCTCTCTCTCTCTCTCTCTCTCTCTCTCTCTCTCTCTCTCTCTCTCTCTCTCTAGAATTCGTGATGTGATGTGTGCTCGGTCGTGGGTCAGCTTTTCATTCATGCATGAAAAGCAAACACATCTGTAGGGTCATGTTGACAGTTGCTTGTAGTGCTATACAACACAGGCTTGCGCTCAGCTGATGGTCGGTCCATGTGTGTATACAGACACAAATGAAGGGATGAGGCCCTACTGGCTCTTTATGGGCGCATCCCATTGCTGGGGGATCACACCTATTTAATCAACGACACATTCACAAGCAAGGACTCTGTCTGTCAACGCAGAGCTTCATGTTACGACCTGATCGTAGAGAAGACACCTCGCAGTGCTGTTACACACCACACTCATCAATAACCCACATGAACACTGAGCATGCAGTCTCTTCTTCCACAGCCATAAATAGTGTCTACTGAACCGTTCAGAGACAAACGCTGTGATAATGAAAGTGTCATCAAGCCCACCCATTTAATTGCCACAGTGAGGAACAATGCATGGCTGCTGGTTGATGAAGTGCGATAATCAATAAAGAAATTCAATCTTTGCAGTGAGTTAGACAAACACTCGCAGCTCGTCTGTCTTATAAAGTGTGTTTTATGTTGAATAACACATTATACTGTAGGTCACCCCAGTGTGCACAGACATAAATCTATCCATTTTACTAAGTGCTGTAGAAAACATTAATGAGGAGACGTGGATATAACATGCAACCACATAGTAAATCAGTTAACTGCTGCACTTATACACACCGAGCACTTTATTAGGAACGCCCGTAAACCTGCTTATTCATGCAATTGGCCAATCATGTCAGCGCAGTGCTATACATAAAACCAAATAAAGAGAAGGAGCCTCCTTTAAAGAAGCAAACTCAGTGAAAGTAGCTGTGAATCCAGGAGAACACCTCTGGGATGTGGTAGAACGGGAGATTGGCAACATCACTGTGCAGCTGACAAATCTGCAGAAATTATGTGATGCAATACTGTGAAAATGGAGCAAAATCTCAGAGGGACCTTTTCAACACGGTTTGAAATCCATGACTTAAATGCCTACCCCCTGTGATAGTGTAGTCTTCCTAATGAGCTGCTTTCAGACATGAATTCTGCAGTTCCACCGTATTTAGTCTCTGAAAGAAGTGCATATATGAGCACAAATGTCAGAGTGAGAGGTTTTGCAGTTTCAGCAGCCTCTCTCCGACTGGCCTCTTGGTATAAAGTCGATTGAATTGAGTTCTGTCTCAGTTCAGTAAAGCTGGCAAGATATTCACAGATTCTGACTTCCTGGATCAATAAGTCATAAGCGAAACGTTGTTAAAGCACAAACGCTGCATAATTCCCACCGTAGTAATGTGGACAACGGGCTACAGGACAGCTATCGTCAGAGGTGTCAAAAGTATTCACATTCATTACTCAAGTACTAGTATAGATACCAGGGTTTAAATATACCTCGGTGGAGTTTGAAGTATCAACTCAAGCTTTTTAAAAGTGTAAAAGTACTGGTTTCAAAACTACTTAAAATATAAAAGAAAGGGTAATGTAAGGGGGAATTGAGGACCAACTCTCAAGCCGCGTCTTGGGGCACTACCCCACCTCCTCCAAAAATGTTTTCCCAAAAGGCCACAATGTCTATAATGTGAAAATTATCAAATTTTATTACAACGCAAATACATTAAAGTACCGTATGTGTACTACTGAGCACTAACATGCGTTTCATGGAGCAAAGAGTCAAACTTCATTGGAATGCTATCAATAACCTCTAGAGGAAGTAAAAGTCGTACCAAGGTCTCCGTGGGTGAACCTGCGGAAGGATCATTACCGGTATACAGCCTGATTCGACTCTTGTCGCGCATGGCACCCAAACCCCAAACAAATGTATGTGAGTCTAGATACAGCATTACAGTCATGAAGAACAAGAATCAACAGAAGAAAACAGAAGCGTATTGCATTCACCTAAAAAGAAAAAGTTATGGTTTTTTAATTTATTTTTATTTTATCAAAAAAAAACAGATTTTCTTTTCTCAAGTGAAAGCTCATTTTAGTTCAAACATATTTAGGGTGTTTTTAACTCACTTGTTGTACGTCCTACAGCGACCAATACAATTATGCAAATTAGGCGATCACGTCATTTAGAGACTTCTAGCGACTTTGAGGACAGCCTATAGCTACATTCCTTACTGTGGAGCGAAAGTTAAAGCAGTGCCAGAATTGCTCTCGATTATAAATGGGTCAATAAAGTTTTTACCGTCCTCTGCCGGTAGACTTGCCTTCCGACTGCATCCCCCCTCGCTTGATCTGCTCTAAAACGTAATCATCCATAGATAGCCTCCAGCTTTGCATCCTGGCCTCTTTTAGCTCTCACCAATATTCATTGTTTGTGTTGTCTCTTATAAGTTGAATGGCTTCAACTCTTTATAAAGCTGTTTGTTTTTTTAACGGTAAAACGAAGTTGGAACTACTAATTTCTTCCTAACAAAGTTGAGTGGTGTGACCCATATGTAATTTAGTGATGCATACGATAGGTGAATGGTTATTTTCGTTTTGGTTTAATGAAATAAATAGTTATCTGCAGTTTTCATGGTGCAATATGTTGAGCACCGCCCTCACTCTGTCCAGTGTGTGAACTCCTGTGGTGCTAGATGTGAGCAGCTGGTAGAGCGTCACACGGATGAAAGAGGAATGACACCGGGATGGAGGGATGGGAGATGGAGGTAGAGTGGAGAGGAGAGAGTGGTGGTGGTGGGGGGGGTATCAAACGCTAGTCTAATGAGCCATCTGTAGAGGCAGCCATGTGGTGGCCACTCTGACCTGCTTCACAAGATGACACCCACACACACATTCTTGTCAGTTGACCAGGAACAACAGAAATCAGCCAATGTTTTAGTATTCGTATTATTGAAGTATTGAAACTCAATGGAAAAATCGAAGTATTTGTCATTTCTGACTAATTTAACCATTAAATATAACTTGTGTTATTAAAATGTTCAGCACCATCCATAAACGTGATATCGAGGTCCCACCAATAGACCAATCATGAGTCAGTGTCAGACGTCAATCATGGCGTTTCACACTTAAAACTTAAAACCAAACATAGCCTACTGGAAGAATTAACACTGAACTACCTAAAATTACAGATTGTATCTTTGGAATATACTTTGACCTTTTAGACCTATATTGCAGCTAGACACCAGGTGGGGATCAAAAATCATGTTAAATTAAACCATAAATCTGCTCTCCACCATCTATTTGTGTTCCTGGTATCGAAATATCAGTAGATTTTTTTCCAAGATATTGGAAGTGGAGAGTGAACATATAAGTTTATCTCTCTTTCATAAAAACAAAGTGATGGACATGTTATCAGAGACAGACGACTTCATCTCTCCTTTACACTCTCTCATCCAGGGCTGTGTGCAGTGCATCTATCAGATTAAGTGTGGCAGGGTTACAACTCATGGCCAAAGAATCGTTCCCCCATTAAAGCCCTAATGATCACTCTCTGGGGCACTGAACTGACAGAGCACCGTGTAGACCGACAGACAATTGGTTCTCAATACACCTAAGGGGCTCTGAGTTGTTCCGGGTCAATCATCAGCGGCGTGAGCAAACCTCCAGGGTCTGATGAGCGTGTACCCTGGGTCATTGAGTCCATGTGGAGGGGAGCAGGGAGCTGACTCAATTATTCAATTTGGCAACAAGTGAAGCTACAAATCACTCAATGTGATTGTTTTTTTTCATTATATTAATATATAAGATCATTTGATTTTGGCAAAGGAGAAAAATGTCATCTTTATTAGCACTTAACCCCGCACCTTTCCGCTGAACTTACGGAGAGGAACAACTGATTCATCTCCTTAAATATCAACTGCCTCAGCTCCACTGTCATGGAAACGTGGCCTGCCCCGCTGTGCATGTGTACACAGGCAGAAATTAAGCATCTTCTCAGGGGGAGGCGTGATGAATAGAGACAAACCAATGCTGTGGTTTGAAAATGTCAGCTTTGTGCTGATGTGGAGCTGAACACATTCTTGTGCTTGGGAGCAGCCAATAGGCACGTGATCAATGCTCAGGTTGAACAACCCACTGTTGTTTTCCCTCCAGAAAGCTGAATACCCCAAAGCTATGGAAGTGTGGGGGATTACACACAATGTGGGACAAAGGAATGCTGAATCTTTTCTGCTTTCATCTGGAGCCACTGACGGGGAGGGAGGGAAGAACGTATCGGGTGAGCCAGGGGCTGCGTCGATTTGTCAACTGGATCAGTGAATTGACACCTCATCGATTGAGGAATTGTGATGATAATGGCGTTCGCCGTCATTTGTGATAAAGCAACAGGCAGAGCCGCCCCATGTCCTGTTGTCAGGCTGAATGATTGAGACCCGGTTTAAATTATGACACCCGTCCATTCTGTTCAAATGGCTTTGGAATTTATCCATCGCGAGTCACACAGACTCAGAGAAAAGGAGCTTGACAGCAGGATGCTCTCTCTCCTTCTGGTGCTGTCATTGCTTCAAAAGGTGTCACCAGCCTGTGGGGCTGTGTGATCACAGGCAATAATAGAAAATCACAGCAGGCTGAGGGCATTTTGAAAAATGTAACAGTTGTATCCATCCCTCTATGGAAGTGATGATTTCTGAGGTCAAAATATTTTTAAACAAATACATACAGAGAATGAATGCCATAGAACCTGAGCTAGACAACTAAAACTTTTAAAATGTATCAGAACAAACGTTTGGGCAACAGCAACTTGAAAACGAAACAAATTCAGTCATTAATGGCGGCCATTGAATGGCTGAATGAATTGATCTAACATGAGTCAGATACAGATGAATAAACATGAAAGAACACACACAGCCACAGAGAAACAACAGGATGCTCGCTCCCCTGAGGGTGCTCACGTTGCTCCCTGTAGGGCTACGTGATTATAGGCAATGTTGGAAATTTACTCCAGGCTGGGGGCACTTGTATCTGAGCATCCACTGTGAGGCTTTCCTGCCTCTGGCAATACATCATCAGGGTCAGTGGGACCTCTGAGTTATTTGAAGATGGACGATAATTCCGAGCACCTCAACTTCATGATTAAACCTTTTTTTTGTTCACGTCCACCCACAAATGAATTACCTTCACCATCAAACAGCTTAGAGTGCTCCCCAAAGAAAGATGCAGAAGGGGGGCAGAGTAGAGGGTGTCTAAAAAAAATGACATATTGGCGCATTGCAATTCATGGTTATCACCCCATCCATTAATTAGACCCTACAGCAGCCCTCAGCAAACAAGCCTGTGTGAAGAGCTTCTCCGTGTTCGACGAAAAAAATGGTCCTTCTCTTGATGAAAGCATTTCCACCAAGTAATCAAGGCTCAGACATTTATAATTCTGGCAAGAGAGGGAGGAATTAAAGTGAGTCTGTAGTGAATCTTATTGAAACTCTTTCACAGCTATTTTTAACATTGCTCGCCGTCACTATTACTCACTTCCTCTTATTGTGCAGTGCCTTTTAACGAAAAGACCCCATACATTCCTGATCAATAATGTGCTGGCAGAAAAAAAAAAATCAATTCTTTCTGGTTTTTCTTGCTTTTACTTGCAGTTCCCTCGCTCAGATTGATGGATTTCAATTCCGGCAGCAAGGCATCTTTGTCTGAGGAACACCAGCATACAGTCATACTCCTCAGGATCAATGGCCACGGAGATAATACACTGCTCCATATATACTCCACTGGCCTGTGTTGGAGCTTTTGTCCTGAGGCTACATCACTAGAAAACCATCAACAAATAAGCCTCCTCCCTGATTCAAGCCAAAGCACCTTTTTGACTTCATCTGTAATGATTGTATACTGAGAATAATGCCGGTGGCGGTGTTGGTTCGAGGCAACCTGGGAATTGGTTATTATTTCGGGGAGCGGTCCGCCTGCAGCCCTCCTGTCACATGGCACCATTAGTGTTCCTGTGCCGATGTTAGCAGTGCAGGGAGGTGGGGGTGAGAGGGTGGCTGGGGGGGCGGGTGGAGGGATGATGCAGAGAGGTAATGGGTGCTGAGTTACAGCCAATGATTAAGGAGCGACAACATTAGCTGACCCAAGGTCTGGGAGCGGGGCCAATTTGATCAGCTCAGGGGCACACATTTGGCTTCTCTGCCAACGCTGGGCTGCTGCGAGTCATGTGGACGTTTTTAAGGTATTAATGTCAGTTCAGTGGGTTTAGTAATAACACAGCATCGTGCAAAGTGTCACACTTTTGACAGCTCAAGAGGAACCAGCCTAGTATCCAAATATAATCTATCAAAGTTGGACAATTATGTTCCTTGAAATTTAATTCATGATTCACTTTCATGATCTCCAGTTTGTCATTGTTTTTCATGACAGGTAACATGAAACTGTAGATGAATTCTAAAACTGTGTGTATGCACCACAATTTCCAGTCACACTCATTTTATTATCAATCTATTGGCAGTAATTTGACTTTTTAGGTTGGTCCATGTCCTATCCTTTAACACGGAAAGATGATAACAACTGGGACTTTGATTTCTTCGATGCTTCGCTGAGATGTTTCAATAAGATAAAATTAGAAAACATGCTAATATTGCTCTGTATCTTTTATTTCCAGTTTTCCAACACAATCTTCTGGGGTGCTAATAGGTAACTGTTTGCCTACAGGTCTGTCAAAAAATCAGATTACATTTTTATGTTTCCCCAAGTGGCCATAAAGTAAAAATATATTTTACTTGTTTTAAAAATATATTTTTTCTGTTGAGATTAGAGTGATCAGACCGAGATTTCCAGCTCTCCACAGTTTAATGAAGGTTCGCGGTGAGCTCAACACAATGTTCTTCTTGAGCACAAACCTGTGAGTCATGGGATTAATACAGTCTCAGTAATAATCCCCACCACCCCTCTCAGAAAACCATGTTGTGTGGATAAGCAGCCATTCAGCTGAAGAATAATTTAGAAAATCCGTCCTTTGAGCTTATGTCGGGAGGAGGAGACAAATATTGACACCTTCTCCTTTGGTGTCAATATTTGTTTTACTCCGCAGCGTTCACCACCAAAGTAAATAGATAAAATGTTGAATCTGTATTAGAATGACCATGTTAAATGTGAAGGAACTGATTTAATTTATTTCTGTATAAGTGTGAAAGGCACACATGGACATTTGAACCGAGAGACATTCAAAATCAAAATCTAGCTTTTTCAAAACAGATCATACACTGCACTGCAGCACAGTAAAATCCTACTAAGCTACAAACTGCTACAAAATAAATACAACACATAAAGCCAAAGCTGTCGTTAATGTGCCTTCTGAGGTATCATCCGGTCTTTGTGAGTCTGTCTGTTTCTGTTATGCTGCACAACCTCAGGATGCTCTTTAAAACAAAACTTTTCCCATGTGAAAGTCCATATGCTCGAACTTCCAGGTACGTGTAAAGTTCAACTGGTGTCACTTAAACAAAAACTATAGAAACAGTAAGCCGGGCACACAAAAAAGATGCACAAATAACATGAGCTGTGACAAAGGGAATACAACACTTTTGTTTATCAACACGGACATGGTTCATTACATCAGATTTTTCCTGCTGGTTCAAAAAATTGCATTAATGATGTCATCTGACGCATTCATCTGGCGGGATCTGCAAAGGTGCATGCATTGACTTTTTATGTAATCTTATATCTAATTGCTTGCAATGTCACCACACCATAACGTTTGGCATAAAAGTGAATAGATTTAACTGGCAAAATGTTGAATTGCCTTATGGAAGACTTTTCTGGGGGCTACAGTAGATATATTTGAACCGTAACCCTAACCCTCACACTACTGATCTGATCAATCCTTCTCATCCTGGAGGTGAAATAATATCTCTAATAAGTCCTCTCACAGGTTTATTAGAGTCCCGTCATTCACCTAAAATTCAAAAATTAAAAAGTAAAACCTGGGATTTAGAAGATTTAGGGTTATTATTTTCTCTAATAATTCAAGAAAAAAACTGATGTGCAATGTCCTCACAACCCTTGGAAACAGAATAATCTGATTTATGAAGAGCCACCACTTTGTTCTATTCACTGATTGTCACAGTGAACAAACGCAGCAGTATTTCCTCTTTGACTCACGCCAGCTCCTCTGTCTATGACTTTAATCACCAGCAGCATTTTCCTCCAGGCGGTGGCCTATTGGAGATGTTTCACAGCGCTGCGACTTTCCTGTGGACCGCGATTGGATAAAGCTGGGGAGGGCCCGGGCCTGATGAAATCATTAACCTCTAATTGCTTATATGCCATTAGGCTTGGCCAGAAAGAAAAAGCTGGAGAGTGGGTCAGACGCAGGACTGTGGAAAGGTGAAATGTACACATTGTTCATGTGCACAGCTACGGCTCATACCAGCTGATATTTACTCAGGTAATGTACATATCAGCTCACTCACTGGGTATCGTTTGACTTTTAGCCAAAGCCGAAAGTAGAAATGATTTCCCCTCTCCATCGATCTGTCCCCCACTGTGGAGCCCATCAGTCAGGAACCACCCATCAGGTCTCCATCTGGCCCAGTGGCCTTTTGATGTGGTGGCTAAGGCGGCCCGTCGATCACCCTGACACCTGCCACTCCACAGCTGCAGGGAAGAAGGTGGGCTGGTGTGGAGACATCTCTGAACCGAAACACTCACAAGAATTCATTGGTTATGTATTTTGATACATAACCTTGGCATTTATACCTTTTTAAACATGGTTTCTTATGCATATTAGTGTCCTAATCCTAATCTAAGAATGAGAAAAGGAAAATAACTTGTACCTCAGAGAGAGCTGTCTCAATGCAATATGAGAGGAGAAAGCTCTTACAGTTGAACCTACAAAGTTTTTATCTCTTTCTTGGCTTCCGCCTTAGAGGCTGCAAGCTTCTACTGTTTTCCTCTTTGTCTTTATCATCCAATATTTACTTGCTGAACGCAGCAGCTCGGAAGTTAAAAAGAAAAAAACGATGGTGATGAGAAGGGCTGCAAAGCTCACTAAATCTCAACACCCTTTCAAATGAAAGTAAGGAGACCAATCTTTCCTACTGACACTTTTACGAGTTTATACTGAAGGCAAATTTATAGTTTCCGCATCCACCAGTCCGCTGGGGTCCGCTGGGGCCAGCTATGGTCCTTGTTTGACTGTACTAGTTGAGTGCACATGCATCAGATACAACTTTTTCACCTACCAGAGTGGAATGTGGGATGCGCTATGCATCAAATCAAATCAAATCAAATCAAATCAAATCAAAGTTTATTGTCACATGCACCAATGACAGCGTCATCGGAGCAGTGAAATTCTTATGACATGGCAGGCAAACATCTACGCAATAGGCGACTTTACAAAATGAAAAAAAAACAACATATAACATAACATTGTAACATGTAACATATAAAACAGTCAAGTGAATATTAAATTAAGTAATATGAATATATGTATAACATATAACATAGTCAAATTAAAGTCAAAGTTAAATGAAGCAGCAGTTTACAGGGTAAAGGAGTGGGGAATATTAAATAAAATAATATGAATATATGTATAACATATAACATAGTCAAATAAATTAAAATGAAGCAACAGTTTTCAGGGTGAAGAAGTGGGGAATATTAAATAAGATAAGTATATGTGAAGTAAGTGTATTTGTATGATTCCGGAGCAGAATGTACATGGTGACTATTCAGAGGATATAAAAAAAAAAACATGCTATCTAACATAACATATAACATCACATCATAACATATAATATAGTCAAGTGAAGCAGTAGTTTACAGGGTGAATGGAATATTAAATTAAATAATATGAATATGAATATATGTATAAATATAACATAGTCAAGTCAAAGTCAATTGAAGCAGCAGTTTACAGGGTGAAGGAGTGGGTAATCTTAAATTAAATTAAATAATATGAATATAGGTATTACATAGGCAGATAAAAGTCCAAATGAAGCAGCAGTTTACAGGGTGAAGAAGTGGGGAATATTAAATAAAATGAATATATGTGGAGTAAGTGTATTTGTATGAGTGTGGGAGCAGAATGTACATGGTGACTGTTAAGGGGGTCAGTGTTGATTGTTCAGAAGCCTGATGGCCTGGGGGTAGAAGCTGTTTGTGAGTCTGGTAGTCCGTGCTCGGATGCTCCGGTAACGTCTGCCAGACGGCAGTGTGAGAAGTCCACAGCTTGGATGGCTGTGGTCCTTGATGATCTTCCGTGCTTTTCTCAGACATCTTGTATTATAGATGAGTTGCACGGAAGAGAGATGGCAGCCGATGATGCGCTCCGCTGTCTTCACCACCCTCTGCAGGGCCTTGCGATCAGCAGCAAAGCAGCTACCAAACCAGGCAGTAGTGCAGTCCGCTTGTTTGGACCAGGTCAGGTCATCCGTGATGAACACACCGAGGAACTTGAATTCGGAGACTCTCTCCACTACAGCTCCATCGATGTGTAACGGGCCGTGACCCCCCCCCCCCCCCTCTGCAGCTTCCTGAAGTCCACGATCATCTCCATGGTCTTGCAAACGTTGAGAGACAGGTTGTTCTCTTGGCACCATGTTTCCAAGCCTCTGACCTCATCTCTGTAAGCGGTCTCGCCGTTGTTGGAGATGAGACCCAGGATGGTGGTGTCGTCTGCAACTGCATGTGGCAGACGCAGATTCTTATCTTAGCATGAATGGAACCAGGGCACGGATACGTGATCGAAACAAGTACCGGGCTCTCAGTGGACATTGAACGTGGAAAGTAAGGGCAAGCCTTAAGCCACAGCTGTGCACATAAACATTATCAACTGCATCTTCTCCATCCCACTTGTCTTTATGTGTATATATGGAAGAATAACATCCACCCACGCAGACCACATCCACATGCATACACACGCAAACACAAACACAAATGTACTTTACACACAGTAGGATATGTATTTAAAATGAATATAATCATAAAACTCCTTATCGTGATACACTGGGACTCACTGGGATGTACATGCAGACATTATTCTATAATGCACAAGTTTGTATTGAATTTTTGTGCGGCAAACAAAAACACCTGATCTCAGCCACAGAGAGCAACAGAATCCTCTGTGTTGTTGTGAACGTGTCTGAGTGGAGAATCTCCCGCTGCCTTCTGCATGTGTGACGGGCAAACTCCCCACAACCTCCAGAGGTCATGTCTGAAAACGACTGAATTCACTTTGTCTAAGCTTCACCCATTTTCTCTCTTTTCCTCCAATCACAGCGTGACACATTTGCCTTGGGCCAATCATCTGTAAGTTGTCGAAATCGCCAATGTTATCTTTCCCTCTTGTCAGTCAGCTGTCAGGTCAGCACAATGATCGCTGAGTGACCCTTGTCCACCTGCACCACATCAACTCTGGACACTCATCTCCCTTCAAACTGTCCAATCAGAGGCCTTCATGAGACGTTCCATCTTTGTGCTCCATTTTCATCACCAGCACCGCAGTGTGTAGACCAGCGTCTCCTTAATATCCAAAGCACGTAATTCATAGGAGCCCTTCCATGGTGTCTCCAAAGTCTATTCACTAAAAACCACAATAAGTATAATTTCACTCTAATTTAGCCATTCCCTAAGTCTCTCCTTATTGAAATGCTGACTTGAACATACATGTGTGTGAATGAGAAGGTGGAAAATAACTCCTTAAGTTTCTAGATTTTAGAAACTGTGGTCACAGCTGAACTACACACATTCCTACATATAGTTTATAGACCTGAACCTTCCTCCACAGCCTCTTCACCCACCTGTCACCCAAGTCAACCTCAATTCCAACTCTCCTCTTGATCCGATGACACTCAGCCATGTGCCTCCCTCCTCCGACTCACCTCTCCTGCCCGCTTTTTCCATCCCATAAATCAATTTTAAGTGTGTGAGAAAATCTAACACACTGTAAAGTCTGCGCCAACCCCTCTGTATAATCCCTGCAGTGAAAAGTGCTAATCCAGCCGCTGCACCTTACCAATTGCATGGGGAGTTGTCCAAAAGTCACATGTTCGGCCCCGTTTTTTTGTTGCTTTGGGTCGTTCCCAGAAATACATTTTGGCATAATGCTTTAAAAATGATCACAGTCTGTATCTCCATGAGAATAAAATTGATAAATGTTCTTCATTGATCTTTATCAGTCACATAAAACGATTAGATTAATTCTACTGTTATAATGCGTCAGATGTTTGATTGTCAATCACATGCATCAGTGAATCCTCCCAAAAACAAAACAGCTTACAGATTTATCAAATCTCTCATCAGGCATTACAGAAATATTTCAAGTGCAGATTGAGACGATGGAAGGGGAATGATGGACAACCCCAAATCATTATTTTTGTTTGATATTATAATTAATTTGTCATTCTTGTGCGTAATATATTCGGTCCCCCTGACATTCTAAACGTGCTGTTCAGATCGCAGAAGAGTTTTTCTGCTCTGTCTCAGCTAAGGGCTGAAGCTCTGTCTGTTCAGCTCGCCTGCCTCCACCAAATTATACCCCCCCCCCCCAATTGTAGCAATCACAGTACAAGCAAATCCATGAAGTCTCCTGCAGTGTCAGCCACATTAAAACCACACTAACAACTGTTTTATTGCTGCTTTCTTGATTCCCAAACTGCAAATCTGAAAAATGGATGGAGATCACTTTGCATTTGCACTGATGTTCTGACAAGTCAAAATGCAGCTGTTTCTGACTGAAGAAAAAATAATGGTGCATTAAAAGATAAGTTTATGGTCATTATTGATTTACAGGAGTTTCTGTGTTCCTGCCAGCTGGGACTCTTAGGCAGATTTGTTCAAATGTTTTTTGACAGTCACCACCGGCTCACCTAAAGCTGTTTGTCTCCCACTTTCCAATTTATCTTTTATATGTTTCACACATGGTCTTTTTTTTTACTAAAGTTGAAGTTTTGCATGAATGCCAAATAAGGAAAGATTCAAGTTGTGAAGTGTTTCGAAGGGTGTGCACCAAAAACCACGTTGCTCCTCTGGAGGCTGAAATTCCCACAAGAACTGGACTAGAAATATGGTCCAGGCTGCTGATATTGGAACTGTTGTTTATCATAGTGCTTTGGGATTCTGTCAGTTTGGTTCGTTAGATATTGAAACAACCTATATAGTTTTACTGTTTCTATAGGAAATTGATTATGAGCATAATTCAGATATAATTAGTTTGTGCATTAAACATAATGTAAGAATAATTCAGCGCACACATGGAACAGTATGGATCCCAGCCTCTGTGATACTCACAAGTTTTACATATTCTCCAATAGACACGGTGGTCCAGTGGTTAACGCTAGCAAGATGGTTCCTGGGTCAAATCCCTGCTGGGCCTTTCTGCATGGAGTTTGTTTAGGTTTTCTCTGGATACTCAGGCTTCCTCCCAAAGTCCTAAAACATGTAGATTGGGGTTGGGTCATAAGTGTGAATGTCAGTGTCTCTATTTGAGTGTCTCGCTCGCGACCTGTCCAGGGTGTGCCCTTGCATCTCGTACACTGTGCTTGTGGAGCTGCATGTTCTGCACTGTAGTGGTACTTAGTTTGAGCTCTGTGAGTGTGGAACACTGTGTGGTGCCGGAGGCTACCAGATGGAGAGGGTGCTGCACCGGTCTGCTTGCTGATGGGCACAGAGGAGCCAGAAGACAGTGGCAGATGCTACACTGAAGTGTCTCTTCTGACAAAGCGTCCTTTGGGATACATTTGACTTTAGGCCTTGTTTACACTACTGCGGATATCTTTTTGTTTTTGTTCCAGATGAGCCCTTCAAAATCAAAAAAGCATGATGGGCGATGAAGCCAATGACCCATCAAATACCAGAGAAGAACATAGTGAGCTTATTCTCATGTTAAACACATGGATGTAATTAGAGCACGGCCACACATACATCAATAAGTGAATATCGCGGATTCAAAGTTCACCGAAGATCGTAACGCCACGCTCTGACTTTCCTTGCCACAGGAATTGAATGTTAACCTCCCTGATCTCACAGATTGGAGGTGGTAGAGAGGTGAAGATTCAACCCTGATACAATCGCTTATGTGTGACCAGGCCCTCATATGTTCTAATAAGAAGTCTAAGGTAAACCAATATATAGTTGCAGTTGTTCCTGGTGCATGCTCATTACACCAAACAACAGTGGTCATGTGCAAAGTAATATGTGATGTCATTTCCCAAATGTACACACAGATACACAGAAACAGGAGTTTTTGACAAATCTACACTTAAAAACACATTTTGAGTAAGGTTTGTTTAGTGAAATATCTGCATTAGTGTGGACTGCAACCTTGCTCCACTGGTTGGTTATATTGCAAAGAGTTGTGTATAGATTTTAGGTGAATTGTGCACATCTGTAAACTCTGGGACAAGGATGTGATTTTCAGCGAAACAAAAAGCCTGATTTCCCTTAGTGATGGATCACACAGCCACGTTAAAGTGTTAATATTCAGCGCACAAAGCCTGTGTCTCCTTATATCACACAGTGTCCTCATCTACTTGTACTCTCTGCAATTTGCTAAACTGCCCTCTTACCTCCTCTAGTTCTCCCCTCCCGCTGCTGGATTAGATTTAGCTTGGAATGTCGCTCCCTCTCATAAATCATTGGCTTTATTATTTATCCAGCCTCAATATAAGCCCTCTAAATGGAAATGCACCGCCATCGTCGCAGGGGCTTACTTTACCAGAATAACCATATCAATCAAGTTTGTTTTAAAAACTGAGCGTCATAACTTGGCAGGGAGTTCTGTTGCATTTGGATGATCAGAATCAGAAACACGCACACACGCACACACACACACACGCACACACACATACATACACACACACACACACACACACACACACACACACACACACACAGATGCGAGGAGGCAGGTAGTTTCCCAGATCTAGCCTGACTGGCTTCCCTCTGGCATCTGTCCACTAAAAAATGAATTATCCACTGGGAGCATCATCAGTTAGACAACACATGGCTACAGGGAAAGTCTTACGAGTCTGAGAATGTCCCAGTTCTCAGACTCGTAAGAGTTCCTCTCTCCTGTGTGTTGGAGAGAGGAAGAACAGGAGGGACTGTATTATAGCCACAATCTTGCATGAGGAGGGGCAGGTTGAGTGGTGGGATGAGGGTTTAATAAATGTTAAATAAGCTTGATTGCAATGTAGAAACTGTGCTGTAACCAATACTCTGCAAGGTCACTTCTCAGTGATTTATTCTCCTCATATATCCCAGCTAATCACTGTTTCTTAGTAACTCATCATCATCATCATCAGTAAATTCCTTTTTATGTAATAAAGATCATTAACCATCCTGCACGTAGAAAAAACTCTCCTGCGATCAGGGGGCACAGTCTGTTCTGATGTTGAACGAATGTGATTTTTCCAGTTGACACGGAGCACAGAAAGAGCTGCCTGCGCTAAGAAACTTCCATTTTTCATTTGCAGTATGAGAGACTGCAAACTGTGGCTTCACGACCATCGGAGCCCAAAGGAACCTATCAGTTAAAAATGAGAGCTTAATACCGCACGGGCATATAAGAAAAGACTCCCAAAAGGATCACTGCTTGATCCTTTATCCCAGAGATGAATGTTGAAGTGGTCAGATCGCTGCGACCGCTGAGTCCCCTCCTCAGAGTGTACCCGACGTGCAACAAAAGAGCCACTTTCATTGGAGTCTCTTTATTAGTACAAAGGGCCAATGATGGTTGTTTTACCTTGTTTCCCTGCTGCCTCTCCTGTCTCTGTCCTCCATCTTGGAGTTTATTAGGCGCCTGGTGGTGATGAAGTGCCGGGCTCAGACGAGGCCGGCTGCCGCCAGAGTGGCTGACACTTTCTGTATGTAGCTAAGGTCGATTAGGCCGGTGTGGAAGTTGTATCTCTGAGGAGCTGCAGTGAAAGACGTGCTTCATTAGGGCGATTGAAGCAGATGGCGTCGGTGTCCAGAGAGCGATGGGGAAGGCAGGTCAGGGGGTGTGGAGGTGACCGTTATGAGTAAAGCTCTGTTTAGTCAGAGAAACTTTGTGAGGAAAGATGCCACAGAGTCCAGAGCAAGCTTTTGTTTCTCGAGCTGACTTCAGAAATGAACTCCAGAGCATATCAGCACAATAAGGCTGGTCTTTGTCCAGAGTTTGCAATGAACAACAAAAACGAGGATATTCTTCGCACAGCCGTGTTCAGATGTGGGGTGGTGCAGCGCGCGGTGGCAGGACGTGACTTATTAATTCTGCTGGGACGGTAATTCTGGGCTTTTGTTTACCACCCATTGGCAACTACGGCAGCTCTTGACGTTGGTGTCTTCTAAATGGCACCATAATTCGATTTTGCTTTTTGTTTTTGTTTAAGATTTTTTGTCTGTCGTGTGTTAGAAACGTTATCAAATCCTCAAATCACATGGACATTAGGAGAATCTCCTTCTGTATTCTCACTTGGACTCACTCGGACATGATCCGGAGTTGTTACAAAGAAACTCAAGAGGATGTCCGGAGCCTCTGACTCAGACATTTGCGTTGTCACATACAACCCAATAGTATAATGTCAGGAGATTATTTAGAGTTCAGTGCATGTCTGAAAAGCAGCTCCACTTTAACAAAATCTTGATGCGATAAGAACTTTTGATTTCTGAAATGATCCTGATGGATGGATCTGAGGCGAGGATGAATCAGTGGAGATCAAACCTCAAGTCGCCCCAAAATAATGGGGCTTTGATACGGCTGTCAGAAGAGAGAAGCAGACATCAGAAGAAAAGCCCTTTGTTTTGACCGACACCCTCCTTAAAGTCGCTGAGTCACTCAGCCACATGACACTGGCGTCCTATTGAAGTTTGGCTTTCTGCTGCTCCCCTGTGCTTTAAAAGCAACAAAGGAGCATTGGAACAGGACAACAATCTGATGCTGTGCGTTCTTTATTCCGGCTCCATGGACAACATCGCTCTTCTCGGACGCGGCCTCCACTTGCTCCAATTACAGCATCCGCTCGCTTTTGGCTTGAGAGCCTCAGCAACAGGAGGTCACGCGGGGATAACCTCGCTCCGGTGCCAAATTCCACTTTGCAATCGTGCTCCTCATCATTCACACAGCAGCCCGAGTGCACCATGGTATATCTTACCAGTGACGTTGACAGGTTGACAGCCTGGCACGCTGCCCCAGCAATGTGCCTCTTAGTCCTCCGGAGTGGGTCGAAACGACTGAAGGATTGATTGCCTTCTTGATGGATGTCCTGTCCGCACTGTACTTGGTTTATGAGTCATATAAGACAGAGATGTGCTTGTGATGGTTGAAGACAGCTCTTGTTATTCATCACCTGCTAATGACTACTTTATTGAGCTCGGACACATTAAATAAGAGGCACTTCATCTTCACTGCGATCACCCTGACCAAACTGAGGTACTTCACTCTTCTTAATTGCTTCAGCGTTTCCCATGTTATTTGCATATTTACCTAATGGAAGAGGTTGTGCGGAGAGGTGTATTTATGGCACCCACAGGGTTTAAGTATATTACTTCTTTATGTATTAAGTTAAAGGGCCAACTGCGGAGCTGGAACTCCAAACAGCGAGGGACACGAAAGACATTTGCCTTCGCATTCCTGCACAATGTTATATTCGAATGTCTGCAGATAACTGGTGACATTTGTTCGTCCCGTCTGTCGATGTGACGTGAAGAGGACGGGCTCACCGCGACGGCTGTGCTGGGCCTAAATATCCCAGCCTGTGTTATACAGCTCAGCCTGTGAATAATCATGAGTTTTGCAGGTTTGTCCTTTTTCCTCTGCTTTATGTATTCAGTTTTACAAATGAGATGGAAATGTTCACAAGGTGGGAAAGAGACACATTTATAATATATGCTCACATGCACATGCTCATATAAATATGAGTTTATATTTCTCAAATACATGCTTGGCTGCATGTGTGCATACATCTATTAATATGCTTTTCAAATAGAAGTCTAGACATGAGATTACTGTCAAAATGATTTTCTCCCTATTGTCCTTTGAAAAAAATATTTAATATTTCTTTTAATCTTTAATTTTCTCAAGACTCAGATGAGGTCGCTGTAACCTTTAACCTATGACTGACAGTGTGTTCTGTGAGGTCACAGTTAACAAAACCTTGATCAAAATCGAATAACTAACCAACCAAATGTTTGTACCGGAAAATTAAGGCATTCACACACAAAAAATGCCTTCAGTCACTGTCTGTTATCAGCATGGAGACAATCCTTTTCCTCTTTACTCTTTCATACAAAGAGGATATTTAGGATATAACAATGAACTTATCTTTCAAACCTTGACAGACAAAACCACAAACATCACGGTGCTCCGCTGTGCACATCAGCAAATATTGTGACATGTATTCTGATATGGAAATAGCTCCAGTGTGAAGATGCATCTCTTGTCATGCTCTACTGAGTGAATTGAGCTGACTTAAAACAAAAAAAAAATCCATTTATGTTTGTAGGTCAGTCCCTTCAGGGTTGATAAAACTTCGCCGGTGGCAGCTCTGAAGAAACAGGCCCAGTCTGGATGCAAAGTTGAAACTTAAAGGAATTGACGGAAGGCTTAATTTGACTCAACATGGGAAACCTCACCCGGCCTGGACACGGAAAGGATTGACAGATTGATGGCTCTTTCGCGTTTGCAGCTGAGCCACGTGTGTATGTCTCACACACACGTGGCTCAGCTGCACAGCGTGAAACTCACTTCCACTGACCTGGTGACTCGGGTTCATCTCACACATCCTCCTCTTTCCCTTCTTTTTGTTCATCCCTCGCTCTCTGCCTGCTGCCATCAGTATGTGTCACCTCAAGAACAATTCTCATCCGCCCATTTTTCATTGTCGCCCACCGTCTGTTATCATCCATCATTGTCTGAGCACCTTCGTCTGTCTCTAAAAGCGCTGCTCTCCTCCTTTCTTTCCACAAATTGAAATCTGTGTTCCTTCTCCATCTTCCACTGAAACTCCTTCACTCGTCTGATCTGTGGCCAAGCAAAGAAAAACTATGAATGCGTCAATTCCTTCTGCCTTCTGCATTGCACCCCCTGCTACACTCTAAATAGAAAGAGGATTTATTGATGGTATGTGTGTGTGTCCAAACATCAGAGAGGTGAGGCTGGAGCCGTGCTCTGTGGCTGTATCAGCTTGCAGCAGGCAGGTCTTTGTCAGCCCTCTGCAGAATTATGTAAAATAGCCGGGGACACACAAAGACAACGAGGAAGACAGAAAAGGATGGAGAGAGTGAATGCTTTTTACAAATGTGGCCTCTATACCCTAATGTGAATGAATGGCTTATTTGTTTATTTAACAGCAGATGTTTATCATTATATCAAGAGTTCAATTTAAAATGGTGATGTTGAAAATGGGAAAAAGTGGAATAATCATAAAATAAGTGGGACAGGATGTTAATGGGAAGACACAAATAAAGATGTGACGATGAAAATAAAATCTGTGGTTGCAGTTGACTGATCAGCCCCGGAATGGTTTCCTGCTAATTAACATTAAATGTGAGACTTTAATGCATAATCGCATTAGTCATCGTGATGAATGGCATCATCCTCTTTGCTGACCATAGAAGTTTGTGACATAAATTATGGTCAGATCATTTTCATTCTCTCTCACGGTTCTTTTCCTCTTATCAGCAAAGCAGCAGGGAGTTCATGTCTCAATTCTTTCGGTTTCCGACAGAGCGTCATGCCCAGGATTCTGATGTTTCACTGGACCAAAGACTGTATCACTCTCCAGCAAGAATTTAATGTGGCCAAAAATGGCCTTTCAGTCACTTCGACAATGGTTTGATTGTTGATACCAGATGAATTGGTTTGCATAGAGCCCTCAAATACTCTCAAATAATCACTACCTAGCAATACATGCCATGTTACCTCGCAACAGGTTTCGGTGTAGCCATTATACATTTCTTCTTCTATTCCTTCTCATCAATGTGTGGCTTTATGTTTCTATCTGGACCTATCTGAGCCCAAAAATATATTTTTTAAATGCATTTGAACCTGTTGGGTCTTGACAGGTTCAGGTTGGGTATCCACACTCTAATTTGTAGTCCATTACATTTGACAGCAGTGAAGCCAAAGTATTGAGTCAGTCTCAGCTGTAAATCATGATTTTTTCTATTTATAGCATCAAATAACTAAGGATACCAGAAGAATGAACACAAACAAACATCAGCGTGATAATTAAGAACTACCTGAAATGAAAGAAACCAGCTTTGAGAAAAAAAATTGTTGATGAAAGTTTGACTTTTCAGTTTGGTCCATGTCTCAGTCACTAACATGGTTGAGGCATGGTTGCTGATCTATACTGCAGCCAGCTACCAGGGAGCAATTGAGATGTTTTGGTTTCACTTTTGTCGAGCAGTCATGGTTGTTCGTCTTTACATACAATGTATGGGGTACACAGGAAATTCTTCTTAAAAGTATCAGTTCTTTGTATGTTCATGGGATTACGATTCTATAACAAAAATATAGAATAAACCAATGTAACCCTGTTTTCCCATTATTTTGTCCATGACTGCTATGGTTCCACAGAAAAGCAACAACTTTCCAGCTTTCCACTATATTCTACAGGTTAGCTGCATTTCAAAAATCTTTTCCTCCAAAATCAGACTAAAATGGACAAAATACTTCTGTATCAGTCGCTTTACTACTACTACTAGTAAAACTGCACAATTGTGACCAACTCCAGTTGAATGAAGGAAGGCCAACAGGGTGTTAAAGAGTGTGGGCGTGTGAAAGTGACCTGTTACATCAGAGGATGGACGGAGGAGGCGTGCGGAAAGAACCTGTCGATTAGAGGCCAGCGTTCAACTCACACCTTGAAGTGAGCATTGGTGCTTTGCCCGCCGCGGCTCCCCGATGGGCCAGCTTTCTCGAATACCCAAACGCTTCTCTTCCTCTAGTACTATACACAGATGGAAAACACTTGTTTGCTGGAGTCGTCGTCGACAGGTACAAGGTTCATTTCGGACTTGTGCCTCAGCTCAGCTGCTTGCTCGAATTCACACAAGCTCAGCATTCTGATGTTTAAGTCATTGGCAAAAATATGATTTTTTTTCCTCATGTCTCTATAAACGGAAGATTCCACACAGGATTGGATTTTGCCATGGTCAGACAGGCATGAAAATGTCAGTGTGAAAGCCAGGTTCCTTTGTGACTTCAGCGTCAGACAAACACAGAGAACGTTTGATACAAGCACAAACACACGTCTTTGTCTCTGTCCCCTGTGTCTCTGTCTGCCTCTTCATCTGCATCCGTGTCTGCATCTGTGTCTGCATCTGTGTCTGTGACTGAGTGACCAAGTCCCTGTCCCCTCTGTCCCTGTGTCCCTGTCCCTGTGTCCGTATCATTGTCTGAACCTGCCTCTGTTAAAATCTGCACCTGCCTCTACATCAGCGTCTTTGTCTGTGTCTGACTGTGTCTACATCTGTGTCAGTGTCTGCGCCTGCATCTTTATCTACATTTGCGCCTGCGTACATTTCTGCATCTTTGTCTGTCTCTAGGTCTGTGTTTGTTTCAATGTCTGCATCTGCATCTGTGTCCACATCTGTGTTAGTGTCTACATCTGCATCTGTTAAAACATCTGCATCTGTGACAGTGTCTGCATTTGTGAGAATCCACAGTTCCTCACCGTGAAGGAAATCTCTGCTCTGTGATGAACCCCCAGTGTTTAGTGCTCCATTAAATTGAGACAGGCACAGTGTGACAGGTGAAGAAGAAGATGGGGAGGCTGCTGCCACAGTGAGGTGGAATGTGTGGGGATCTGCTCTGTGTAGCTGCACTCATTTTACTGACCTGCCACAGCCGCAATGCACAGAGAAATAGCAAACAGATAGTTAGAGGCTGCTCTTCCAGCTTCTTCTCTGTGTGGAGTGAATTTGTATTGGTCCTGTGTGTGTGTGTGCGTGTGTGCGTGTGTGTGCGTCCGTGCGTGCATGCGTGTCTGTGGGTCATGTAAAAAAATGGCTGTCTTTTTCACTAAAATATGGCACGATCAATGTTTGTCATCTAGGTGTGTGTGTGTGTGTGTGTGTGTGTCTCCCTGTCTCTATCTGTATGGGGGACTATGTGTGTGTTGAAAACACACTGCCTGAGGCAGCAGTAGCAGATAACTGGACAACATAATTTGGTAATCTGTATATCAGTATGTATGTCAGTATAAATGGATGTGGGTGTGTCCGATTGAGTGGGTGTGTGTATGTGTGAGTTATTATGAGGCTAAACAATACAACTGCTCAGTGTTAGCTTGAAAAAGAAGATGAGATGAAGTGTAAAGCCCACCAGAGTAAGAAAGGCGGCCAGCAGGTCATAGCTGAGCAGCATCCTTGCAGTGTCTAACAGCTGTAAGACGCGCACAGACACAAAAACAAATACTCATAACTGCCATATCTTTCAAGAGAGGAGATGCGGACCCAGAACTTGCAGCATAACAGTATTTATTACACAGAAGTTTCACAGGTCAGACGGGCTCAATGGTATGCCCGGGGAAATCACAAAGGCCAGATAGTGAAAAATTTGGCTCGCCTCTGCCAGGCAAGACCTTTTATAGAGGAGGTGTTGCAAACAAAACTATAGATCAAATGACGCAGCACATAGGGTCTATGCCTAAATTTGGACATGTTTTTAGAAACTTTAAGTTGAAATCACCCGCTAGATCTTTGCTCCTCCCTTAGCAGGCCAGATACTATCCCATAAGTCAAAGGTCATTCCAAGGAGGGGGAAAAATAACCCGATCACATGAAATAGCACTTACTAAGCCTGAAACTTCAGAATCAAGTAACTTAAGAGGGTACCATGCCGTCATGTATATGACCATGTTAGAAAGTTCCATTAGCTGAATTTGCGACATTACACACACACGTTTGACTATTTGAAAGCTGCACCCCAGCAGGAAGATGAGGCAGGATGTGAGAGGAGCACTACAGAGTACAGCAGCTGATGCACTGTTTCAGGCAAATGAGCCCTGTGGTGTTTCCGTAATTGTGTCACTCAAGCTTGTGAGTCTGCCCACACAAGTAGCGTAACTGCCTACAGTGCTGCACAGGTTTTGTTTTTATTCTCCTCTGTTATGATTTGCTTTTCTTCTTCCCGTGTGAGATCCCTGCAACACACATGATAAGCTCAACTGAAGGCTGGTCATTTTACTGAAACGCAAATGTCGGACGTCTTTTGAAAATGTATATGACATCCTTCCATTAAAATATACGGAAAATATCCGAGTGACACCAAAGTACAACATCTTCAATTAGCTTTTGAAAAATGTACATCTAACAAAGACGGTAGACATCCTTACCTTATTTACAACTCTTTCATCCATGACGCTGAATAAAAAAGTCCCAAACATTAACTGTCTCGAGGTTTAGTGCTGTAATCGAGTGTTAAAACTGCCTTGCTTGTTCTACATGTTGTGTTAGCAAAGAATTCACTAACAGGGCAACAGGGCACATTCTGTAATTCTTTCCCATGTTTCTTGGCCTGTATGTCGACGAGTTGTGTTTGTGTGTGTGTGTGACATCACTGGTCATGACAGCAGGAGGATACGATGACCTCCCTCCTGTCACAAACCACTGACACGCTTGTCAAATGTGTACATTCATTAGGTCTTCCTTGTCCACACACACACACACACACACACACACACACACAGACAAATATACAACCACAAAATAGCACTTTAAGTTAACAGGACGGACTTGTCAACCCAGTTCCTCTTGCCGTGTTCATCAATACCGTCACTGCCTACTCGTCACCACTTCTCTTGCTTTATGAATATTCATCACAAAGAAGAAGATGATGTCAGCCTCTTTTTTTCTGCAGTCGTTTTGCTGAGTGCTTTCTTTGAGCGCCGGAACTTCAATGACATTGTAGATCAAGAGTCGTTGTGGCAGAAACCTGATGCGGCGGCAGCGTAGGGGATTTCTCAAATTAATCTCTGCCGTCTCATCTCAGATGATCTGTGCACACTTTGAGCTCTTAGAAGTTCTGGATCTCGATGGCGGGTTTGATGAACACTTTTGCAAATGCCAATTCTGGTTTCGGATGGTAGATCATCAGCAGTGCTGGGCGAGAGCAGAGCATCACTGGGCCAACAGAGGAGCGCTGAAAGTGAGAGGTTTCTCTTATTGGGCCATGAATCAGAGGGCTCAGTTGCTCACACTCCCACAGAGAATTACCTGAGCTGGCGTTTCATTTCTTCCGCTCTTTTAATTTTAGTTCGAAGGAACTTTTGTCTCTGTTATTTGAGATCACTATAAAGTTCCACTCCTTAGAGCTGAGGAGGGAAAAAAAGAATTTAAAGATGAAAGAAAAATCAATAAAAAAGTTCATAGCGCATCGACCATTTCACGGACAACACATAAAGCGAAATGGTTTACTTTCGTCCTCTCTCCAATGCACGACAAGCAGGTCTGTTCCGTCCTCGTAAAAATTGAACATCAAGTCCTCCTCATTAAAGTGAAGATTACAGTCTTGATGAATAGCTGCTGCAGAAAAACGTTCTTCCAATGAGAAATAAAAAAAGAAAAGAAAAGAACAGCCATGAAATTGTGCTCTGTGATGCAAAACGTTGCCAATTAAATTGACTTCTGCACTCTGGGAAGAAATGCTCCCTCTCCGCTGTAACTGTTCCACCAAATCATTTAGGTCGAGGAGAACCTGGGAGCAGGAGGCTGTGACACTCGTTTCCACACAAACAGCCTCTAGTTTTATCATCTGCTCGTAGGGTTAGTTATCGGGCAGAAATGCTGAGCGTGATGGCAAATCCAATGGCTGTCCCATTCACGGGCTGATTCACTGTGGTCGTTATCGGGTTGGATGGCGTGATTTCCTCAATGAACAGCCTAACTTGCATGCTCTAAATCTTGCTGTCCCGTATGCGGGCAAACATATTAAATATTGCAAGATGATATCAGAAAGTAAGGGATGAAAAGAAGAAGAGATGAATGCAGTGGCAAAATAAAAAATGGTGATAAAGAAAAGAGGGCAGACGATACTAAACCCCAATAAAAGTCAGAGTGATAAGATGTTCTTGTGGTCAGTGGGAGAAGCTGAATGTCATGAATGAGCCTGTAAATCCTCAGAGTCAGTCAAACCCAGACGATGTGGGGGTTGAGACGGAGATGGGAGGAGGCGGAGGGAGGAGGCAGATGACTGTAATCGTGTTCCTGACTTCTTACTTCTCTCTGGGAGCTGGATGTGGTCTCTCTGCCTCAGGGAGGAGTCAAGTCGGCCTACTGTCATCACTGACTTACAATCCACTGCTCTACACACAGCACAGCTGGTGCAGGAAACCTAACACTTTAATCTTACACCAAGTGCATGTGCACTTTTTTAGCAAGCACCATAAGAGCCTAGTGCAGGCTATGGCACTACAATATTGTCGCACTATTTTGGCATCAGTACCGTATGTTGGCAGCTTTGCAAAAAGAAACTGACCCACTATACCTAACAATAACAAGTATTGCTACGCTATGATTGGATGTTATAAGTCCAGAGGAGGGGGTTAAGCAAATGATCAGCTGAGCAATCACACATGTACCTGTGCCCTAAACCTGCATTCTCTCAGATGACCAGCAGAGGGCGACTCTGCCAGTTGGAAAAGAAGTACAGTTATGCATTGGGTCATAGATACCGTCCGATTGACAGCTAGAACCATCCAATAGGTGCAGGTCAAAGGTGTAGGCTACCCCCACCTGCTCCGAATATGGTTACGTGTGATTTCAGAAAACCAAGATGGAGCAGGATAAAACAATTTACAAACAAATGGCCGACCCCACGGTGATTTGAAACTTGATTAACACGCACGTTTACATACTTTCCTATAGGCCACAGGTCACACAGTGATATAATAGCTTGATTACTTTCTATTACATAAACCTGACAGTCGAAAAAGGAGAAAACGTGAAACTGATGCAACAGCATCTTGAATAAAATAAAATATTCACAAAGACTTAACCAAGATGCCAGTGTATTATTGTGCACGTTGATGGAGAAAGACGTTAACTTTTGGCCGTTCAGAGGTAGCTGTGCTTCCTACTCCAATAATATTCATTCAGATTCATTTTCAGTCATTTCCAAAGCTTCGTCCTCCGTGTCGTCCCATAAGAAGCTTTGAGTCACTGAGCTGCTGCCATTTCAGATTTTCTCCATTTTTCAGACAGGAGCGTGTCTTCGCACAAAGCTAAAATGAATTGTGAATGTGCAGCTCTTGTAATGGGATTATGAGCAGGAAACGCAATCATCTGAGAGCTACAGTTACTCCACGTGTGAACCGAAACAGTGGGTGCCAATCAAAACCTTCAAATTAGCAAATTAAACTTATTTATATGTTTTAATTCTTGTCTTGTAAGTTAAATCACACCTTCCCTCTGGGTTAGGGTTATCTCCTCTCCCAAGGCCAGAGTCCCAATCCTGCAGGCTGGAACAGAAACCAAGACCTCACTTCCTACACTCTCAATCCTTCCTCCCACCCTTCATAACTTTCCACAAAATCCCCTCTTGGGACCGGTCCTCACCTCTGAGCGACCTGCCAGAGCTCTTAATCCAAACTCACTTTGAACAGGCAGAAAAAGTCCTGGTAAGCTCCAGTTTTGCATCAGGAAATATTGGTGCGTGTAAAATATTCATGCCAGAGTGGCCGAGCTGCTTTCTCATTCTGTGTTTCTGTGGTGGATGCTATATCAGGTTTTGCAATGTTTTGAGAATTGGGGTTTTATAATCCTCTGTGGCCACAGCGCCTGGTCAGATGGAGTTCTTTGTGGTGAGAAGTGATAATGGCCAAGCTTCATGTCTCAGCAATTTCAGAATTAAACGAATAACAAAATAGCTGAATTGTCTCAAACAAGTACGAACTAATGCCCATGGGCTGCAACATTCCCTGGACTGTTCCTTGACTTATAGGCTAATTCAAAGTATCAGAGATAAAGTACTTCTACATGTGTTTATTCCTGAGTGTTTAGAGAAGGCAGCATTTCTAACTTAAACACATTCAAATGTAAATAAAACAAACAGGAGCCAGTTGCACCAACTGTCTCTCGACCCAACTTGAAGAGAAGAGTGTTTATGTCACTGTTTATTATGTGAAGTTTCATGAGTCGCTCCACATTGATTAGTTGTCACCAAAACACCCATTAACTAATAATGTCGCTCTGATGTAACAACCTGAACCACAAAAAGAGACTTGCTAATATCGAACCTGTAGTAGGTGTAATAATAATATTAATAATAATAAATAATCTTTCAAAACCTCCATTACATAGTGCATCACAGAGAAGGACCAATAAAGCAAAACATCAAATACAATAAAATTTGGATAATTCAAATAAATTAAAAAATTAAAAAATTCAACACTTCAAATCAAATGCCACAGCAAATAATAAACAAACAATTAAATAAAACATTCAAAAGATATAAAAAGGACAAGAGATAACTATTATATAAAGTAATTTTTGTAAAAGTGAGTTGTGATAGATTATTTAAAAACAGTGATATTTTAAATGCAAAATACAAAAATAACATGATAATTGAGAAAATACCATTAGTTTGTAAATACTGTTCACACTGAAACGCACACACCTCTCCATGTATGCACCACCTGGCAACAGAGGACTCAAAATAAATGAAAACTTCTCGCCACAGCTTAGACCACTAGTGTTGAGCTCGCTATCAACAGAGAAACAAATTAACCACTGGCTCTGACATTTCAACCACAGGTGTGTGTGTGTGTGTTTGTGTGTGTGTGTGTGTGTGTTCTGCAGGGTTTAAACGTCCACTTACCACGAGTGTGTCACAGAATCATCCCCACCTTTTGCTCTCAGTGGTTCACTCACATGCCAGGTGTGACCTGGGCCTTTCTTCCATTGTAAGATTAGAACGTGGGGAGGAGCTTCCTGAAGTCTGAGTGTTAACAGAGGGGGAAAATTCAAAGAGCTGGATAAACTCAGCGTAACCCCAACAACTTCAGCCTAGAGTTCCACTTCATGGCCTCCGTCTACTCTTTTTGAAAAATTATTACAGGTCCCATACAAATCTTTTTCCCTGACCAAACACAAACACACACACACACACACACGCTGAGATAAGCGTCTCACACTGACTAACTGGAGCACAGAACAACTAGAATATCTATTAAGACGTGAATTTATTGCAGATTTTCTGCTTGATCTGTGTTTAATGTAGACGACTGTAAGGTATCAATGAGGCCAATTTCCAGAAGCAAATTACTCGCTTGGGCTGAGTCCTTTATGTGTTTGCTGAGTGCTGAATTTAAAGACCATTACCATTCTGTTGGCCCAGGACTCTGGGAGCTGTCAAAGAGTTCTCCATGGCGTGGAAACTGTTGACAGTTCACCGGATCTGACTTTGTGCTTTGTTCAAAGTGACTGGAGAGAATTCGCGTTAGCTCAATATGTGCTCCTCTATCCTACAGCACAATGTCTGTGATTATCAGTCAGGAAATCATGGCAGTTTGTTTCATATGCTCACAGGCATCAGTGATGTTTTTTTTAAAACATCAGAAGAGGCCTTTATTTGGGACTTAATACAGGACTATATTCATGAACGTAAATTAACAGACAGCCAACAAACTTTATTTAGCAAGAATGTGAAAGTTTATCAACCACAGATCCACATGGAAATCACTTCAACTCAAATCATTTGTAAAGTATGTAGAAGTTTCAGTCCCTCTTTTATCAGCGTCAGTACAGACGGACAAATCAATTTACACACTACCACAAAAATCAGACTCAAACGAGTCCCATGCATTTGATTGCTGATGCTGAACTTTAGATGCGGGGAATTTAAAGAAGAAATAAAGAAATGGTGTGCATAAACATTCCATTTTTTATATATAAGAAAAAAAATGCAGCCACAGCACGCTTCATCAGATCTCAGTTGGATCTCAAGTATCCCCTCACTGGAATACACAGTAAATAACACTGTTTATAGACACTGTATTTATATCTGATTATAAAATCTGTATTTATAACTTTATATCTGTATTATAAACAGTGTAATTATAAAGTATTTTTTCTGATTGAATTTTGTTAAAGGCAAGGATCTGTGAATATGGAGATGTTGCTAAAAACTAGATGGTTGTTGTTTAAGTATCACAGTTTGTTTTGACAGTGTTAGCAGTCCGTCACTGATCTGTATTTAGCTCTGTGAAATCACACTTCAACAACAAAAGTAGGACAGTGCTGATTAACAGGAAGATGTACACATACACACTACATAATTAGAAACAAAACAAAAATCTGTATACAGGACATACATGTATATCATATGATTCCACCTATAAGTAGAAACTATGCAGAGGTGAAAAGCCCAGTGAGTCTCCACATGTAAAATATGGTGATAATGGCTCTTCTCTTCATCTCTTCTCAGCTGAATGAAGCTTTGCAAAAACACTAGGTGATCGCATGTCATTGTCATTTGTATATTTGTTTCTAGCATTTCTATGTACTCTTTCTTTTCAAATATTCAAGGAAGGATTCTTCTACACTTCAGCTTTCCCCCAATCCAGTGGCCGAAGTCAAAATTGCTTGAATTGCTTCAGAAGCCAGGACAATTACGTGAGCAAAAATGTGAAACTGGAATAGACTATTGACTGATTTCAAGAGCTATTTTCATGAAGCTGGAAAAAGTTATGGAAAGTGCAGCACATTATTTTGACAGACAAGATTGATAAACGTTGCACTGGTTTTTTAAGGTACATAGCATTGCTTTCGGTCCTCATTACAATGGCTCGTATATATGTATAATATTACCCAGTGACAAAAATGTACAACAAACGAAATGGGGCCAAGGATGGCGCTCTGGGGAACACCACAAGTCAGAAGAAGAGATCGCCAAAAATGGATTTGCTATAACACTGCAAACCTCAGCCCGGGGGCAAACGACTATCAATACAACTGTTCGCTGCTTCTACAGAATTTGAACAGCTTTGATAAATCTTTTTTTTTTATTATTACTTATTACATTTATTTGACATCATTTTCTTTAAATGAGCTTGACTTTGGCTAAATACCGCAAAACGCAAAGAGAGCAAGTGTCCTGCACTGTGTCATTTTCCTTTTGATGTTGCCAACCCATTTTGCTAATGATACTTAGTATTGTCACCTTGTGGTATTGTTGCTCTGCTCAAGGACATACATTATGTTGATTGGTGATTTAGTGCTCTTTGTATCCATACCATCTCTCCCTCCATCATTCACTTACTACACACAGAGAGATGTCGGGTGAGAGCTGTAGCCTATAAGAGAGTGAAGTATGCAAAAAACAGCTCAATAACCCCACCAGCAACACCGTTTTCTTCTGAAGCACGTCAGAGGCAGCAGGCTATGAATCGAGTTGCACAGCGGGGTGAGGAAAACATTTCTTGGGGACACAGCTAGGGGACAGTGCCGGTCTCCTGACTTGGGACTGACACACTCACTCTCACACACACATCTGTCCCAGAAAGCTCCACATCAACATCAGCGTGCTGCAGGGAAACCATCAGGTACTGTATACATGCAGACTTTTTATCCACTCCAATAATGCACTCACTTAATTGTGCGCTCTTTGTGCTTTCGGAAAAAACTGTGCGAGCAGGAGGGTTTACACATGTGGTAAAGTCAAGAAGCACTTGTTTCATTTTTGAAGTGGAGGGGAGAGAGAAAAAAAAACAGCAAGTTCATCATCAGCAGCAGCAGCAGCAGCAGCAGCAGCAGCAGCAGCAGCAGAGACAGATAGATTGTGTTTGCGTGGGCCAGTGTATGCATATTTAATGGGAGAGTGGGCAGCAGAAATTCAGAATACATGGCTCACCAAGTGGGAAAGTGGAGAGGGAGGACGGAGGAAGGCTTTCCAGTGACAAGAGTGCACTTATTGTTAAGATGTGTATGGTCCCTCGCTGTTTCTTCTGCATGTGGACTTGGAAGAAATCTTAAATGATTGCAGCTGCTGGTGGAATCCCTGTGTGTTTGCAATGTGGCATGTGACATTGGACGGCAGAATATACATTTAAATCATCCTCTTTTTTTTGTTACCAGTAAATGATTCGTGTGTTTTTTGCAAAGTTTTTGGCCAGGTTGTCTTGGCACACTTGTAGTAAAGCCTCCAGGAGACAGTGTGGCTTGCAGGAACAGAGCAGGGGCTCATACAAAAAGCCAGCACGTTTCTTTGTGTCTGTAGCAGCCGAGCGCCGCCACCATCACCTCCAGCATCAGCACCACCAGCAGCAGCACCAGCACCACCAGCGTAAGCCGCACCAGTGGATCGGAGAGGGCTCTGGAGCACAGCTGGAGGACGCATACAGCCGTCAGTCATGATGTTCAGTGGCCGCTCGCTGGTCGGAGGCTGCTCGGTGGAGTGCTGTTGAATGAGCGGACGTGTCGCTGGAGAGCGCTGTCCGAGGTGCTGAGGAGCTGCAGACTCTCTCTACCACACACACACACACACACACACACACACACACACACACACACAGACACAGACACACACACTCA